>NC_141699.1:1017859626-1018459626 GCF_964263255.1 Lissotriton vulgaris | reverse complement strand
CAAACCTACCCCTGACCCCTAAAAATACCCCTGTACCCCAAAACCCAAACCTAGCCCTGAACCCTAAAAATACCATTGTACCCCAAAACCCAAACCTACCGCTGAACCCTAAAATACCTCTGTACACCCAAAACCCAAACCTAGCCCTGAACCCTAAAAATACCCCTGTACCCCAAAACCCAAACCTAGCCCTGAACCCTTAAAATATCCATGTACCCCAATACCCAAACCTACCCCATAACCCTAAAAATACCCCAAAACCCAAACCTAGCCCTGAACCCTAAAAATACCACTGTACCCCAAAACCCAAACCTACAGCTGAACCCTAAAATACCCCTGTAACCCCAAAATCCAAACCTAGCCCTGAACCTTTAAAATACCGTGGTACCCCAAACCTACCCCTGAACCCTAAAAATACCCCTGTACCCCAATACCCAAACCTAGCCCTGAACCCTAAAAATACCCCTGTACCCCAAAATCCAAACCTACCCCTGAACCCTAAAATACCTCTGTACCCCAAAACCCAAACCTAGCCCTGAACCCTAAAAATACCCCTGTACCCCAAAACCCAAACCTAGCCCTGAACCCTTAAAATACCCCTGTACCCCAAAACCTATACCCCTGAACCCTAAAAATACCCTGTACCCCAAAACCAATACTTATCCCTAAACCTGAACCCCATAAACAAAAACTATATCTGAACGCTTAAAATACCCAAACACCCCAAAACATATACCTCAGTACCCAAAACATATACCCCTATACCCATACTTACCTTATCCAAACATAAAAAAACATTCTTTTACCATTCATGCATTTACAACGAATTTCGTTGTAAATGTATGAGTGGTAAAAGCATATCAAATGTAATGCCATGCGTTATAATGGCATTGCGGAGTCATGGTACTTTCGTAATGAAAGTATGCAGAGTGATGGTATGCAGAAAGAAAGTTGCGGAATAATGTGTGTTTACCCTCCCCCGGTAAGTACATTGGTGGCACGGCGGCCCACATCTCCAGCAACATACTCATTTTTTCACCACCCATTTGAAAAATGCACAGGTCTCTCTCATTGATGGCCAGCACCGACATACACTTTTAGACACACCTCCCGCCACAAGTTCTAGAATTGCGAACTTTAGAGCTGGGGAGCTATGTTTGTATCTCGGCATCAGCTCAACATGCTGTGATTCTAGGCAAATCGCTTTGTCTCCCCGTGTCTACCACAAATGAATGTGTTCTTCTGTAATGTAAATTGTGCTTATGCCATGTTGTCGATTTTGCGCTATATAATATTGCAAGGAAAAATAAAGTAGGGAAACTCGAGTTCACACACTACTGAACGCGCACTCTTAAGTGCATCTGCAGTGCACTGTGAATCGGAGCGTTTCACAGGCCTGTCAGAGATAAGAAATGCTATCAAAACAAAATCCTACAAAACAATAGACTACTGGTCGGCAGCAATTCATACCCGGACAACGTCGGCACAGGCTGCTATCAACAATGAAATCATAAACAAAGGACTTATAGAAATTGAAGACTCACTGTATCTATTGAGCGAGAAGTCCTTACAAGATTTCAGCCTGCCGCCAGCGGTCCGAACTAACCTAACTGGATACCACAATCTCTTTACTGCACACAATATTCCAGAGCTAAATAACTACCTTGCTCAACACTTGCCTAACTTATTTCCCGATCAACAACTCGCCTACAACACCATAGTTGATAGTGTTGAAAAGAAGCAAGGCAAACTATTGTTCATAGACACCCCCGGTGGCACAGGAAAGACTTTCCTAATCAACCTCATGCTTGCCAAAGTTCGATCTTCTGGGAATATGGCTCTAGCTGTTGCTTTTTGCTAACAGCTGGGAAAACAGCACATTCTACCTTTGAACTGCCTCTAACAGTTTCCCTTGAAAAGGATTCAATATGCTCTATTCAGAAAAATGGACCTTTGGGGACACTGCTTCAAAATGTGTCTCTTATCATGTGGGACGAATGTACAATGACACACCGCTCACATATTGAGGCAGTTGACAGAACTCTCAAAGACATTAGAAATTCATACAACATAATTGGAGGTGTTACTTTTGTGTTTACTGGTGACTTCCGACAAACTCTTCCTGTGGTGCCTACAGGAGATCGGGCTGATATACTAAAAGCATGCTTAAAAGCATCACACCTATGGAACTCTGTACAATCTATTACCTTGAGCACTAACATGAGGACACATTTAGGAGGTGGAGATACACAATTTGCAGATCTTCTAATAGAAGTGGCCAACGGAGACATACCTGACACAAATGGCTTTATCAACATAAAAAACTTAGGTAAGCGTCTCTGTACCCTACATGAACTCATACAACATGTTTACCCAGACATCAAGCATCTTCTCAGCAAAGATTACACATGGATTTGCGAAAGGTCTATAGTTGCCGCCGGAAACTCTGCAGTGCATCATATTAATGAACACATACTACAACTATTCCCAGGTGAAAACACAATATATAATTCCATTGATACAGTATTAGATACACAAGACGCTGTGCATTATCCCCAAGAATTCCTCCACTCACTTAACCCTTCAGGGCTTCCCCCTCATACACTCCAAATGAAAGTAGGTGTTCCTATCATGCTTTTACAAAACCTACATCCACCAAATCTCTGCAATGGGACGCGCCTACAAGTTAAATCTCTTTTACCTTATGTAATAGGTTATGTTATGTTATGTTAAAACTTACTTATTAAGCGCACGTACGCCCGTAGGCTTCATTGCGCTATCGGAGAGAAACATAACACTAGTAATTACTCTAACAGTAAGCCGGTTTAAAAAGCCAGGTCTTCAGAGAGCGTCTAAAAGTAAGAAGATCAGGGCTCTGTCTTATAGGCAGGGGGAGGGAATTCCAAAAGGTGGCTGCAAGATGATCAAAACAGTTACCCCCCAGACGTTTTTTCTTAAAGGAAGGAACAACCAAAAAGCTTATGCGCAGAGCGAAGGTTTAAAGATGGATTGTACCTAGAAACAAGATTCCTAATAAATTTTGGACCAGTGTCCTGCAAGGCTTTGAAAATAATACATCCAGTTTTGAACTCAGTTCTTTGTTTTACAGGTAGCCAATGCAATCTTTCCAGGCCGGGTCTGATGGACTGCCATTTAGGTTGTCTGCAAATCAGCCTAGCTGCTTGATTTTGAACAAGCTGAAGTCTTTTCTTCTGGCCAACTGGGAGTCCCAGATAAAGACTGTTGGAAAAATCCAGTCGGGAAAGAACAAGAGCAATGACTACCTGAATAAGAGCAGATTGTGTCAGGAACTGGGCTATTTTTTTAAGTTGGAAAAAACTAGCGGAGACTACTGTTCCAACTTGTCCCTTCAGAGAAAGATCTGCGCTCAACGTGACCCCCAGGCTTTTTACAGAGAGGGATTTTGTGGGTGGGGCTCCCATGTCAGATGGCCAAAAACATGGGCCCCAACTCAATTCACTTTTCCCAGGCAAGATCAGCTCTGTCTTGCCTGGGTTAAGTTTTAGGTGGTTGAGGTTCATCCATCTCTGTATATGTGTCATCGTATTCTGGAATTCGGTCATGGAGTCAGCAGTGTTGAGTGGAAAGACAAGTTGGAGATCATCCGCGTAGTTATAGATGCTAACTTTGGAGTTCTTTAAAGAATAAAGTAGCGGGCGAAGGTAAAGATTAAATAATAAAGGTGATAATGAGGATCCTTGAGGGACCCCATATGTGGCTGAAATTTTGGAAGCTGTAAAATTGCCAAGTCTCACTGACTGCGAGTGCCCTGTTATAAAGGAGGTGATCCAGTCTAAGGCAGATCCCCTCAAGCCGGCCTGTTCGACACGGTTGACAAGGATGTATAGTCAACCGCGTCGAACGCGGCCGACAGGTCAAGAAGTACAAGGGCCTGATGTATGCCTCTATCAGCATTGGATCTTAAAGTATTCTGGACAGCCAGAATCACGGCCTCCGTCGAATAACAGGGACGGAAACCAGCCTGATTTGGTTCCAAGTATTCAGATTTTTCGATAAACTTGGACAGGCAAGAGGAGACATAGGCTTACAGAATTTTAGATGCATAAGGTAAAAGGGATATAGGCCTATAATTAATCGGATCAAGTGGATCTGCACCAGGTTTTTTTATCAGTGGGATAAGCAGGGCGTTCTTAAAACTAGTAGGGACCTTGCCTTGTATGAGTGATTCATTCAGCAATGAAAGTACTACTTGGGGAATGGCTAGTCCTACCTCTCTAAATACATGTGGGGGACAGATGTCATCGGGTGATCTGGATTTAACACGTACTAATAGGTCAGACAATATTTTTGTGTCGATCAGAGGAAATGAATCTAGTGTAGTAGTGTTATGGTAGCTGTCGTCCATAGGAGCAGGGATGGGGAGATTAAGTATACTCTTTTTTTATAGCAGTAATTTTATCTGTGAAAAAGAGATTTAAAGTGTCACAAAGATCTTGTGAAGGAGTGACCGAGGGAGTTGTTCTGTCGCTGTTACACAAATATTCACTATATTGAAGATATCTTTAGATTGATTCTGTGAATTTAATTTTTTTTCGGAGAAATAAGTAACTTTATGTTTTAAAATGATTTTTTGATAGTTCTTCCAGGCCAAACCATAGAGACTACTATTCTCACTGGCCCTGCTGCAGGACAGTTAGCCCATATTCCCTGGATACCCATGATACCTACTGATCTACCATTTCAATTCAAACGCTTACAATTCCCTATTAACATTGCTTTTGCATCCACCATTAACAAATCACAAGGTCAGACATCCAAAGTCATTGGGATAGACTTACGAGAGGACTGCTTCACTCATGGACAGTTATATGTCGCGCTATCGAGGTTGGGGAATTCCGACAACCAATTTATTCTACTTCCTGATTCTCATGAAACACGAAATCAGGTGTACCATGAGGTTTTGAAGTAAATGTTATTTTCAATTCTAAAACCATTGCTGCCTAGCCTTTTTTTACCCGGACAACGTCGGGACGGGCCGCTAGTAAAACTATATAAATATACTTTTACATATTGCTTCCAGACAGTATGGAATCCTGAATGGGGCAATAGGCTAACATATTTTAAGTATAGGCGGCCTTGCAGTATGAGTGGTTTGAGTCATGATATGTTTCAACCTGATCACATATGCACTCCCACCTAAAAAGAAGTTCTCTTCAGTACCAGGTATTTTAGGACAATGTTCTCAAAGCTTTTTCCCCATACATTTGTAAAGTGTTTGAAAAATGTGTCCTCGGGTTACAGTAATTCAAAGCATTGTAATCCACTTGTTTGTGGCAATAAGAATGAATGGTTTTCTTGTGATGCACATGAAGAGTAAAAAGGATTTATAAACATGTTCTTTGTACACGTGCCGGCTAGGAAGCACCTGCACTGTTCTATCAAAATGATATGTAATCGTAAATTTGTCAAACAAATGTTAAAAAAGTTTATTGCAAAATTGTGGCCTCATTCTTAAGGTGGTGACATGATTTTTTATTCTTTCAATTTTTTGGGGCATATGCTTGCAATAAAACATTATTAAATGCTCATCCACTTGATGCCAAGGCAAAAAATATGCCCTTTGCTGTGCCTCATCACTCTTTAAATTACTTGAAAACATTGTCATAAATTCAGAATTTTACCTAAAATATTGTCTTTTGAACAATATATTGTTGATCCTGATTACTATCTTATCCCAAAAACCTTTAAGGAAATTTTCTATATTTCTTTTAATACTTCCTTGATGGTTTTTTGCGTCCTTAAACCTGAAGATATTCACACTTTTATCAACGCAATTTTGATTTCTGTACGACAAATCCAATCACCTATATCACAATACTTTACAAGTCCATTTCATTTATATGTTTAGGAATGCAAAATGTAAATTATGACAGCAAAGTAATGTGAGGTTGGCAACCTATGCACTTCACTTTAACAGATGAAAGAGTAATCAGCTTTACAAAAATTCACTTTGGTGCGGAAACATTTGTAGGAAAAAATAAAAAATTGTTCTAGCTAAACCTTTACAGTGAGTACAATTTCACTTTAAAAGTGTATTTTTATAGGATTGTTTTCCCCAAGAAAAGCACAATTTTGCAAGATTATGCCTATTTGTGTATTTCTTTTAAACCATGAAGCTTTCACAAATTGTGCAAAGTTTCTTTCAACTTTCCGAGGTTTGTGTAGGAAATTTTCCAAAACCTCACACCACTATGTAAATTGTATTGTGCTCAGTGCTGATAAAGGAATCACCTTAAAGTTTGGAACACACAATAATAAACAGCAATATGCAACATTTTTAAATATGAAAAGAAAAAAGAAACTTACTCATGGAGCAGGGGTCTTACAACGGTGTCTCCTTTGGTATGAGCATTGTAAAACAACGTATAAAGGTAAGGCAATAAAGTATAGCGGATGTTTAAGTAGTGCTTTGAAGAATTCACCAAAAGCGAATCAGCTCCAAAAAAAGCAGGATCTTGAGGCTGTAGTTTAAATGATAACAGGATATGCTTTCAGAAAATCGGTTACAACCATATGAAACAAAACTAATGGAAGTATTTAAAATACCCATAATTATCATGGAAGGCAGAGAAATGTAGGCATGCTAAACGAATTTGTAATAGAAAAATAGAAAATGCATTTCTGCTTCATAACTTGAAATATCTGGATGCAAGATGCAGCAATATAACAGCAATTTCAAGTTTGGAATCCTACAACATATTAAAACTAACTGAAATTCTATTATATTATTATCACTATTAGCATGACTATTATTATCACTAGTATTATTATTATTATTATGTTCATTATTAATAACATTTTTGTTATAAACCCCTTTGGTGCTTGGGACGGCCGTCATACGTCATGGTGGGCATGTACGGAGGACGGCAGGGGGCCGTCCAAACCCCGCCGGCTCATTAATTCTCCCTCACAGAGGGAGAATTATCGCTGTGCCCAAGGGGTTAATATTATTGGTAATACTTTATTTTTATCATTATTATTAGTAGTAGTAGTACTGTCATCATGATGCCAAAATGATTTCTTTGACCAACACAAAATATAGCAGTTGGGAATATCAAGTGAAATATAGAACGAAAAGAATGGTAGATTTGCAACTTTCATAAATACCTTTTTTCTCGTTGCCTGTGTTGTAAATTGGTAAAAATGATTTACCAAATGTCACACACATATGCCAATAAACACACACGCCTATTTTTTGTAATTTGTTTAATAATGCAACATCATTTCAAACAAACCACATATAAACCAGACGGTTTTGTGATTCTCATGGCAAGCATGGCCTCTTTTGTAGCAAAACAGAGCATGTTATCTGGACCTATAGAAGGTGGATTACCTTCATGTCTTTGATATCATGTTTGAAGAATCTTAAGAGAGTTGTTATTTCTGATTCTTACTAAGGTATTGGGAATGTTTCACTTCTTTGGCACCCTCTGTGATACAAGTCCCCCATTCTGCAAGTCACCTTCACTCCACCCTACCTTGATTATCTCCAAACTATTGACTGCTTTGCTTGTGCTCCGGTGCCCAACAGCTTTAAATGAACCAGGTGCTGATGCAATTCCTCCCTAAGAATCAAACCAATTAACTTCTGTTGGAACTGGCCCTTCTTGCAGGGTCATCTCCAAACTTTTTGCTTCTTCCTCCCTTATTTTTCCTGACCCGTGTTTCTTGGCAATAGGACTCTGCGCACTTTACCACTGCTGTTCAGTGCTAAAGTGCATATGCTCTCTTTGTAAATTGTTATGATGATTGGATATACATGATTGGCATATTTGTATCACCACGAAATCCCTAGTAAAGTGCACTGGGTGTACCAGGGCTGGTGATGACAAATGCTACTATTGGGCCTGCTGCACTGATTGTGCCACCCACATGAGTAGCCCTAAAATGGTGTCTCGGGCCTGCCACTGCAGTGCCTGTGTGCAGTCTAGGACCTACCATGTCCTCCTGGTCAGTGTCTCCACTGACCAGGCCTAACACTTCCCTTTTTGTGCACATTAGTCACCCCTATGGAAGGCCCAAGGTACCCCCATAGGCAGGGTGCAGTGTATGTGAAAGGTAGAGCATGTACTGGTGCAGCTGACATGCTCTGGTAGTGAAAGGCAGCCATTTTCGTTTTTCACTATTGTAAGGCTATCTTGATTCATAGGTTAACATGGGGGATGCTGGCTACAGTGGATACCAGCATTTCATCCCATAGGAACAAGATAGGACATAGGAGTCCAGTATCCCTGAACTCAGAATTTAATAACACATCTTTTAGGAAAGGTTGTTTTTAAATCCTGTGTTTGAGAACAGCACTTTTAGAAAGTTGCTGTTCTCCTGTCTGACCCTTCTGTGTGCCTTGGCCTGTTTGTGTATTGACTGTCTGGTTTCAGAGTGACAGGGGCGGGGGATTCCCCGGGAGGCTGGCTGAGTCAGCCCCAGGCTGAATGACTGCATTTGCAACCTGAGTGGTGGGAGGGGTTAGCACCTGGGCCTGAATAGGGCTGTGCCTGCCTGCCACAATGCTGGCTCCACCTCCTGCTGGGCGTCTGACGACCCGGCCCCTCACTCTGAAAGGAAAGGAGAAGCCAGGAAAACAAAGTACTCAAGAAACACCCAGAACTGGTTCAGACCGGGCTCAGGGCCCACATGCACAAAGAGAACAAAGACTTTTAGGGGTATAAGTACAGGACCCCTGACAACAGAAAATTAGATCATCCTGGAATCAAGAAGGAACCTCTGCCAAGGAGAAAGCTGAATCTGAAGAAGGAAGACTGTCCTGCTGTTGCTCTGCTGGACTGACCTGTTGCTTTGCTGCCAAGGAGAGGGGAAGGACTTTGCTGTTGTGCTGTGTCCCCTGTCTTGAAGGAATCTCCAAGGGCCTGAGAAGAGCTGGCTCCCTGTTCTGAAGTACCAGGAACAAAAAGACTTCACCCCCAACTTCCCTGAACTCTGCTGAGAGAGTTCTGTCCTTCCTAGAGTGCTTGATCCAGTTGTGGGGCCTCTGGAAGTTGTACCTGTGCTGGGAAGCTTGAAACTAAGCTTGAGAGACTTTTTGCAATTGAGAAGTTATCGCATGGCTGCTGAGCGCATCCCCGACAGTGCGGGAAGTTTCCCGCCGCTACGAAGGTCAAGATCGTCGCAGCGCCTGTTGCCGCTGTCAGAGCCTTCGCATCCTTCATTTGTGGGACGCACCCGAACGGTGCAGGAAGCCTAACATCGCTGCGAGTGTCGTCGCAGAGCCTGTCATCGCTGGGTGAGATCGCCGCACTGCTTGCTTGCGGACCGCATCAAGTCGCTGCGAGTGTCAACGCAGAAGCCATCGCGTCGAGGAGTTGCGAGAGAGAAGATCACCGCTGGTCCATGTATCGTCGCCCCGGAGATCGTCGCACCTCCAAAGATCGTCGCATCGTGCCTTTGCGAGAACAAACTACGCACCGGAATCCATACAAGTGGCCTTCCACCCCATACAGACCAGATTCATCGCAACACGCCCGCTGCTGCAGCGGGGCTGTCGCATCGCCTCCCCAGGGTCTCAAGAGCAACGCATCGCTTGTTTTCCACCGCACCAGCTTCTGCTTTTGGAACTTTGTCGCAACTAAAGGTACTGTGTCTGAAACGTGACGCAACTGTGAACTTTTCATGCAACTGTGGATTATTTTATCGCAACCTAAAGAACTTTTATTACAACGTTAGGAACTCTTTTGAAACCATATTCTTGAACTGTGTATGTTGGATTTTTGTCGTTTTGGTCTTGTGTAGTTTAGAATAAATACCTTTATTTTTCAAACTGTTGTGGAGTCAGTTTGTGGTGTTTTTACTGTGTTACTGTGAGTGTTGGTACAAATACTTTACACATTGCCTCCTGAATAGCCTTGACTGCTCGTGCCAAGCTACCTAGAGGATGAGGGGGGACCCAGGGAGAGCCGTGCGCGAGCCGGTCTCTCCCTGGGAAGGTTCGCGCAGACAGATTGGCCACAGGTGAGGTTAATTAGGGAGAGAGTCTATATATAGGGCCAGGGCAGGGTTTAGAGAGGGCTTTTCGGCGGGAGGCGGTCAGCGGAGTTTGTTTTGCGGAGGTTGGGTGGGCTCGCAGAGTTTGTTTTGCGGAGGTTGGGTGGGCTCGCATAATCCATTCCGGAGGTGCCCCCCCCCCTCGTGGCCGGAGCTTCTGGTGTCACTGGTTGGACGCGCGCGTCCTTTCAGGACGGCGGCTGGAGGCGTGGCTTCGGCGGTTGTCGCCTGCCTGTCTACACCGTCGACTCGATGGACGGCGCTGCTGCCTTGCCCCTTGAGTCCGTAAGTGGGGGGTCGGGTGTGAGTTGGTTGGTGCTGCCCCCGCGCCGCTGGGCGCTCCTCCAGAGGTCTGTTCTGCCCCCCCCTCTGGGGCGGGGGGCCCGCTGGGGGGGCGGCTGGTGGTCGGCGGGGGGTGGTTCTCTGGGCGGGGTGCTCTTTGGGTGGGTGTGGGTGTGGGTGGGGGTGGTGGGGGGGCGAGCGCTGTCGTGGTGAGCAGCTTTCACTTAGCTGTTTTCGCACCTCCCAATGCCCCTGCTTCACGGTCTGTCTTGGTCGTGGCTGGGGTTTTTTGCTAAGGCCATTCTGTGGCATTTCCGGACTTCTGTTGTGTATCCTTTCCACCTTTGGTTTTTTGGTCATTGTCTGTGGGAGGGCCCCCTTTCGTGTGGAGGATTTCTAGTCTCCATGTTTAAGGAGGTGTCTTCGCAGTGTGTTCGTGTGGTTTGAGAGACTGCCATTTCTTGCAGTAATGCCCCCCCCCTTTTTTGCCTGTTTTTGGCAGAATTAGTTATACAAATTTTGGCATGTTGAAAAATGTATTTTATCTTGCAAATATGGGATTGTTTATGTTATATCTGTGTTTGAAACCGTTGACCTCTTTAATGGAATGCTTATCTCAGATGGCTTTCTACCGGTTGGGAACAAGCCTCAATACTTTAGCCTCATGTACTGTACCTTTGGCTTTTGTGATTTGTTCTTGTCCTGTTCTCCTTTTTCGGCTGTACCTATGGTGCGGCGCTCTGACACCTTCGGGTAAGGTCCGCGCTCTATACCCACACATAACTAAATAAATGTACCCTCTGTTCCCCCAGCTGGCTGGGTTGTGGGGCGGGGGGGTGTGCCGCTTCAGGGTGAGCCTCTTCCGTTGGGAGGGGTGGTAGGGGCTGCCTTTTTTACCACCTGCAGTGTCGTTGTCAATTTTCTTTGTGAGGACGTTGCGGACTGCACATGAGGCAGTTCGACCTGGGGAGGTGGCTCAGGAGAGGGATCTGGAGCGGATTCCTCTTCTGGGGTGTGAGGCGCAGTGCGCAATGATGATTTTCTGGCATTTTTTCGGACAATGCTGCAGTTGCCTACGGGTACGGGGGGTTGGTGGTGGGTGTGGCACTATGGGGAGAGTCTCCCCGTCCGAGCTTTCGTTTTCTGGGGTGTGAGGCGCAGTGCGCAATGATGATTTTCTGGCATTTTTTCGGACAATGCTGCAGTTGCCTACGGGTACGGGGGGTTGGTGGTGGGTGTGGCACTATGGGGAGAGTCTCCCCGTCCGAGCTTTCGATTTCTGGGGTGTGAGGCGCAGTGCGCAATGATGATTTTCTGGCATTTTTTCGGACATTGCTGCAGTTGCCTACGGGTACGGGGGGTTGGTGGTGGGTGTGGCACTATGGGGAGAGTCTCCCCGTCCAAGCTTTCGCTCTATTGATTGGGGATGGGGCTGTTGGTGAGCAAGTTGCTCTTGCGACGCTGCCGGTGCCGGTGCGGCAAGCTGATGGGCATTCTGAGTCTGGAGGGGACGCTACCGCCGTCCAGGATGGGCGGACAGGGGATGCTACTACACCTATGGTTCATGACGAAGGGGACGAGACCATGTACTTAAAATTACCCTATACGGGCATTGGTTCAGTCTGGGGGGGGGGGCACAGGAGGGGGATCTGGAGCGGATTTCCCTTCTGGGGTGTGAGGCGCAGTGCGCCATGACAACATTTCTTATGGCACTTTCACGATGGTCAGTGATGGCAACTGGCCCAGTGGCAGGGGTTTATGCTGGGCATGCAGATGGACTGATTCTGGAAGTTTATGATGATGATCTGGAGGTGGGTGCATTACGAGATGTGGAAGTTCCACTTGTGACAGTCATGACTTGGAGGGGAGTTTTCGGGGCATTCTGGTTCGCTTAGTTTTTTGCAGGAGTCTCGTGCGGACCATGCAATGGCACGTTTTTTGCAGGAGTCTCGTGCGGACCATGCAATGGCACGTTTTTTGCAGGAGTCTCGTGCGGACCATGCATCGGCACGTTTTTTGCAGGAGTCTCGTGCGGACCACGCAACGGCACGTTTTTTGCGGGAGTCTAGTGCGGACCACGCAGAGGCACGTGTTTCATCGTTTTCTCTTCATACAGCAAGCCGCGACAAGGGGACCCTGTGGTGTTTCGACAGAAATTGGTTGACAAGGGGAGAGTCTCCCAGTTACGTGTACTTGTTGGGATTGGGGATGAGCATGTAGGGGAAGAAGTTGCTATTACACCACTGCCTGTGCGGCACGCTGTTGTGAATGATAAGTCTCGAGGGGACGATGCCGCCATTTCACATGGGCGGACGGGGACTTTGCTCACCACAAGGCTCAGGAGGAAGATGGTATCCTCCACCGTATGCAATGGCCTTCTTCAGGTATTGGTATGCCCCTGGTTTCTCACTTGTCGGGTAAAACGAACATCCAGGATTTGGTATGCTGCTGTTGTTCATGTTCAAAATCCCAACTGGAGGAAATTGAAAAACTAGAATCTGAAATAAAAGCGAACCCCTTAATTCAAGACTCAAAAACACTACTTGACAGAGTCGAAAAAGAGATCCTTGAATTTAAAGATTTCACTGTTCAACAGAAAGATAATAACTTTGAGAGAGACAAACGGAATTTTACTTTTGAGAAAGCTTATCCGTATCTGCAACAAGAGTTTTACTCAAGACCTGAAGCAAGACGTTTTCTTAACGACAACCAAGGCAGATCTCGTACAAAGTACCTCACCTTCTCTGATACTTCATCCTCAGGAGGGAGCGACTCAGACCAAGGACCTTCCCGTCCGCAATTTAACCAAAGAGGTGGATATCAAAGGAACTATCAGCAACAATATCAGTCGAATTACCAGCCCAATTTTCAGAACCAACAACAGCAACCTTTTTTAGGACAGGGCCAACAAAAGCCCCGTGGAAAAACAAGATTCAACCAACCATGGGAGATGTCAACAAGAAGGCAAAATTACAAGAGCTAATACCACATCAAAAATCTTCAGTATTCAATCTTTCTCAAACGGCTCTAACTCCTTCTGAAATAAGTGTCCTGGAAAAGGGACTTACTTTTGTACCATCGAAGTTTACAGACTTTGTCAGGTTGAAGCTCGAATTTATAGAATTCTGCCGTAAGATCCGATTGATAACCTTCTTTGCGGACAAAGAGAGTCCTCCTCAAATCGAAACAACTGGCTTTAGGAAGAAATCTAGCTTTTGCCCGCCAGCCTTTAAAGTACCAAAGGAGGTAACATACTTTGAAAAAACCATACTTTCAGCTTTGGCTGCACAAGAAAAGAAGAGGAATGGATATGTTAAATCAAACTTGTCTCAAGAACAGAAATTGGCTCTGCAATCTATTAAACAAAATGAAAACATTATAGTGAAGCAAGCCGATAAAGGTGGGTCGATAGTAGTTTGGGGAACAAATGAATACATCTCGGAAGTGACCAAACAATTATCAGATCCAAACTGTTACCGGAAAATAAACAAGGACCCTACTCTGGAACTACAGAAAGAATTAAGCCTGATTCTGAACAATGGACTAGAACAAGGTTTTCTTGGGAAAAATGAATTCAGTTTTCTATCAAATAGAATACCCTCGTATTCCATTATTTTATGTACTCCCAAAGGTACACAAAAACGAGAAAACCCCCCCAGGACGACCCATAATCTCTGGATGTGACTCACTGTTCGAACCGGTCTCAAAATTTATAGATTTCTTTTTGAAACCTTTTACACTGACGGTCAAATCTTTTCTTTTGGACACCACTGACTTCTTGAAAAAACTGGAGCAAATACCATATCATGAGAACCAAGATCTGCTAGTGAGTATGGATATAGTCTCACTTTACACGCAAATTCCCCAAGATCAGGCATTGGAGGTCCTGGAGATCTTTTTGGACAAACGGGTTAAGCCTTCGAAAATACCAACTGAATTCATATTACAACTTGCCAAATTAGCTCTAACTAAAAACTACTTCAAATTCGGGGATGATTTCTATTTTCAGACCAAGGGGGTCGCCATGGGCTGTCCTTTTGCCCCGGAATTGGCGATCCTCTATATGAGCCAATATGAAGAAAGGTACGTTTATAACAACAACCCATTTCTCCAATGGATAGGAGGCTGGGTAAGATATATTGACGACGTCTTTTTCACATGGTCAGGGACATCAGAACAACTACACCAATTTCATGTTTGGATCAACGACAGGACAAATGACATAAAATTTACACTGCAGACCTCGAGTACCAGAATGTCCTTCTTGGATGTGGAGGTATATTGTGCAAATGGACAATTAGTCACTACCCTGTTCAAAAAAGACACAGACCGCAACAAGGCACTGGATTTCTCTAGTAACCACCCAAGAAGCATTAAGCAAAATCTCCCAGTAGGACAATTTCTGCGAATCCGCAGAAACTGTACCTTCAAAGACGAATTTATGGAACATGCGGAGGTTTTAAAAGAGAAACTTCTAGCTCGTGGCTATCCAACCAAACTATTAAAACAAGCAATCAAACGAGCGTGGTGGACACCGCGAGAGGATCTACTTGAGAGGAGAAAAAAACATCAACAACAACGTGTGGTCTGTGTCTCGACATATTGTCCATCATCTAATATCCTGAAAAAATTGATACACCAAAATTGGCACTTGCTCAAAGACCTCGACAGTCAATTCACAGAAAGCCCCTTGTTTGCATACAAAAAGGATAAGAGCATCGCCAATTACATCGTGCGAGCAGCAATACCAAAACAAAAGACACTGACAGTTCGGGAATATGTGAATCTCCCACCAATCACTGGCCACCGTAAATGTGGCACGTGCCTCTGTTGCTCATCTACCATAGAAGGGGACCTGTTTCAACATGCAGGAATATCTTGGAAGCACGATCAATTCACGAATTGTAAATCTAAGAATGTCGTCTATGGGATCCTTTGCCCGTGTGACAAGTTGTACATAGGGAAAACAACACAAGAAGCCAGACAAAGGATGTCCCAACATAAGTCTCGAATAAAGAAAAGAGTGGTGTCCGCCCCATTGGTCCAACATTGGCTCGACGAGCTACATGGGGAACAAGATCTGAAATGGACCATAATATCTAAAATTGACCGTGACCCAAGAGGCGGAGATGTAGAGGCCAAACTACGTCAAAGAGAAGCCATGTTGATTTTAAAATTTAATACGACCACACAGGGTCTAAATGAAATGTCGGAACTATATAGTCTGTAAGTTAACACTTGTAATGAGGGGGTCCACCAGCCAGGGGAACCCACATTCTGATTAATCAAACATACATCCGCTGGCATTTTATCTGAGCCCTTTTCCCTCGTTTTCATTGAGTGCAGCTCCGAGGTTTGTCGGACTTCCTTCTAAACTACAATCCCCATGAACCATACCATTTAAACTACAATTCCCATGAGTCTGAGAGCTCTAAGAGGTGGCGTACGTTCCTCTAAAAAAACCACAATTCCCATGAGGCACACCGTCTGAACTACAACCCCCATGAGCCTTAGAGCTTCAAACCCGGAAACGCTGACTTCTAAAGAACACAACCGGGCGAAAACTGTCATCGCGTGTACTGCTAACCGCGACCCAGTGGAGGAACAAGATCTACAGCCTCAGGTAACTAGACACTGCCCAGAACTCAGGCCAGCGGTCTTTTCCATTCGTTTGCCGGAGCCGCGTTGTTTTTTTAAAAAAAACCCCGTTCAGGCATATTGAGGAGCATCACGCAGAACCCCATCGTTAGTCACAGCGCGATGTAAAAATGCCGCCGCTCGGAACGCCACCATGGGTGATTCATTTAGTAAAAATAGCGCACTGAGAGCTGCTGTTTTCTCTCTTTTAGATGAATTTTCGAGGTATGATCTTGAATTAAAACAACACAAGAATCGGATATTTTCGCCAGTTTGGATGCCCCTATGAGGTTTTGCCTACCATTACACTCTAGTGAGTACACAGTAATTCCGGCTTTCTGAGTGTAGCAAACCCAACTTGTAAATAGGTTCTGAACAAGTTTGTTGTTTGGTCTTTTCAGCTATTCATCATGTTCAAGCTACTTCCACTGACAGGTAACTCTTTGAGTGTGGGCTGGATGCTGAGTGAAAGTTGAGAGTCTCTCTGGAGTTCACTGACAGTTTGCTTTTCATTTTGTTTTTTCACAGATTGATTTTGTGTGGTCCTGACGAGAATCCTAATCAAAGTTTTAGGATTCGAAACGCGTTGACCAATTGAGGCGCTAGTGGTTAGGTGGCCTGAAATGGATTGTTTCATACTGTGGCTTATGCAAGCATTTATCCAGTTGGATTGAAATATGATTTGAGTTTAAATAAGCTGAATTGTACATTTAATTGAGATAAAATCTGTTTCTTGATGACAAACAGTTTGATAGAAATGCCACCAACTCTCACCGCCCCAACCTCCTTTAGATAGCCATAAATGTTCAATGTTGTCTAGTGTCTATGTGTTGTGTTAATTGTCTAATTGTTGCATAACCCTTTGATTTTTCAAATTCCTGCGTGTACTTCCTTGTTCCTCTTCTGAGTTATGTATATTGACAGATAGTATATATGTTTCTAAAAAACACCGCAGAACAAAATACGTGGACTGAAAAATCTAAAAAACAGTTCAGATAAAATAATAAAATAAAAAACTATGTTTTCTAAATTGGTTGGACTGAAAGAGTGGTCATTGTAGAGAGAGCAATTAGTAGCTCTCCGACAAATAATTAAAACATTGCACAGTACTGGCAAATTGTTTTGTTTGTTTCTTGAATTGGCGCAGCCTTACTGTGCCACACGCCAGACCCGGTTTGTTTCATAAAAGCTGTTGTTCATGTGTCACCTGACAGTACAGTAGGTATAAACATGTGTTCACGATGTGGGGGCAGGTACCCTTTCACACACTGCTTCCTGGGACAGCTTTTTGGATTTCAATGGGGGGGGGGGACAAGGGGACTGAGGCCAGTTCTCTTGGTTGTCCCGAAGTGCTCTTACTCCTTTAAAGGTCCCGGTCTTGGAACAGTGGCTGCAGGATTCTCTGGGCTTTGATGCAGCAGTGCGCTTGCTCTGGGGCTTCGCGGTGGGGTTTCACGATTGGTTACGGGGGGACCCGACAGGGTAGGGGTCGGATGAATTGCAGTCAGCGAACTAGAGTCCCCAGGTTGTGGGGAATAACTTGGAAGTTTACCTTGCTGGGATTTGGCATCTTCTCGGTGGGGCGTTGGTGCGCTGCAAGCTGGTCCGTTCACTGCAGCGTCAGGGTCGCAGTGTTGCATTTTTAGAGTTGTTCCATTTGCTGGTGGCCCTGTACGTCTGAGGCGTGGAATTCCAGGACAGGACTGGGTTCTTCCAGGTTGATAATTTGGCATTTGTGGATTTGTTTCCCGGGCGAAGTGCAAGGGATTTGTGTGTGCTGCGGCTGTTGTGTGCTTTCCGTTGTGGTGCCTGCAGCTGAATATTTTTTCACAGCACAACATATTCTAGGGGCTTTCATTACACTTGGTGGACAGAGGTTTTTCGCACACCACTATCCCTGGTTCCTTGGTGGGATTTCTTTTTATGGGCAGCTCAGGTGGGGGAGGGATCCGGTGGGGGGTGTTTTTTGCTTGCACAGGTTTTTTGGAAGGTTTGGGTAGACTACAGGCTGGTTCTAAGCGGCTGCGGCAGCCTGTCCTTTTGCTTTACTTCGGCAAATGTTCTCCTAGTTGCCTTCTTGCTGTTCTGGTGCTTTTGAGTGCGTTATGTTTCGGTTCTGTTTTGTATGGTTCTTTTGAGGCGTTTCGGGCTTCCGAACTCTTGGGTTTGCGTTCTGGGTCGGGCATGTCCAGTACGGAGGTGTTTGTGGAAGGGTATGGATTGCGCCTTTGGCTACGGGCCTGAGACGGATCAGCTGGGTGGGGTACGGGGTTTTTCCCGGTGGGGATGCCAGCCCACTTTTTTGTTGCCCAGTTGTGGACCGTTTTTTCAGGAAGGTACTTTTGGGGTTGGGGTTGCCTCCTTTACCCTTTAGCACTCATTCTTTTAGGTTTGGGGTGGTTCTGTGGCTGCATGTTTGGTGTGGGATTGGGCTCAGACCCGCAGGATTGGGAGATGGAGGTCGAGATGCTGCGAGAAATTTGTCAGACGGTAGTGCACCTTCTTTTGTTGATGTGTTTTTTCTCCTAGGTCCTTTGCGCAGGATGGTTACAGTTAAACTGAGGGTTTGGTTTGTTGGTCGCTCCTTTTGCAATGGGCCGCATTCCCTGCAGAATGCCAATATTGTTGGGGTGGTTTCTTGGTCTCAGCAGTTCACGCATGAAGTGTATTGGCATGGTAATTGGGGACTGTGTTGGGGGATTGTTCCATATTGTCACTGCTCGGTGAGGGAGGGGGGGGGTCTGCCAGTCTTGCTAGAATTTCAACTTGGTGAAACTGATCTGTTTTTTTCTATTCTGGTCTGTCTTTGTTACGAATGATGCAGATGGATCCGGACGTCGTCACGGCGCATGGGCGAGCACCATGGTGACCTGGACGGCATTTGTGCCACGTCTACGCTGGAATGGAGCTCTACCTCGCACAGCTATGGGCAGAGCACGGACACTGCCCACTCTATGCAACTGTTTTGTACTGGCATGCTATTTTTCATTTTGGCTCATCCTCCCTTACAGTTTTCTGAGTGGCACTTGTTTCATGAGCATGGGGTTCACCTTTCTCAGATGGGTCAGTCCTTTTATCTTTTGAATTGCGGATTTGATCGCGAAAGTTCAGGATGTACAGATGTGGTTCTAGGGGCATTGTTTCCTTTGCTATTTTGGTGGGGCAGGAAAACTCTAAAGGTTTTCCTGGGTGGCGGTTTTTAGTGGGGGGTGGGCAGCCTGGAGCGGGTTGGTCCATCCCCAAAGGGCAGGTAAAGGACAGGAGGGGATAGTACAGGATTCAGTTGCCTGGGTTTGTTAGGTTTTATTTGGTGGGGGGTTGACTTCTTATCAGGGTTGCTCAGTGAGCTGAAGGATTTGAGTATTAATAAATAAATAATCAAAATATGTTGAGAGATGTTTTGCCTACACCTGTCTTAATAAAGTGGCCTTTCTTGCTTACCAAGAAGTTGTGGACAATGAGTTCTTGCGCGAGCAGGGGTTATCTCAGAGGGTTTCCTCCTTACCCTGACTAGAATCAAGGGTCCCTATTTGGACAGTGGTACCTACCTCTGCCAACTAGAGACCCCCAGTTCTAACAACTTCCTAACTCTTAATATGTTTGTCTGAATCACATTGCCCCATTTATTATCAGAACTCTTTCCATGTCTGGTACTTTTCTTATTACTACTCTTGAAGATGTTGGGCCTTATGTAAAAAGCCTTTTTCTTTTGCAAACCTTGTGATTCACAAAATCAAAGAGTTTGCAATTGTAAAAGGGATTGTTACTAATTATTAAACTGTTTTTACATGTCTGGAAAGTCATTCTGAATCAGAAACGGGGTTGTGTGGCCCATTATGAATCACAAATGAAATGAGGTTTGAAAAGAGAATTCACCTTCTATTGGGGGAAGTCCTCAAAATAGCATATATCAATGGTCTGTGAATACAATTGTAGTTTCAAACCTTTACGCAGACACCACCCATCTGATTATTAATGGGGAAACTATTCCTAGGGACCATCTTGTCTTTAGGTAGTAAGGTTAATGGCCTCAGGGGGAGCAGGTTGTAATCTAGGAGACCACTGTATTTTATGGCAAGACAGTAGGCTAGAATTATGCATTAACTTTTACTCTCTCTTCTGAGCAGCAACCCTTCAAAGTGTCTTGAATCATAACTTTAGAACTACATCACAATAAGTAGCACTCTTAATCACTCTGTCCACCAATTTCTCCCTCTTTATTTACAGCTTCAGAGCAGGTTTATAGCATGTAATGTATTTTATAGTTTAATGATTAAGATTAATTTTTATGGATTATATTCTAATAATGCAAATTGGTTGGTAATATAGTTTATGTAGGGTGGTTAATTAATCCCAATGTATGGGCATAGTTTAGTTGTCCAGATTATAAACCAAATAATCGTGAGAGCAAAATTCTCTAATATTTAAATACTAGTCACATTATTTAAAAATGTAGCAAGGCGTTTTGATTTGGAACTACTGAATTTTGCCCTAAATAAAAAAAATAAAGAAAGTTACCTCTTCATCCAACCCCACGTTCATTTTTGTCTTTTAAGATCAAAACAACGATCTGAATCGGCATTACCGAATGTGACCGCCATTTGGATATGCATGACTCATTAGCCATGATGTGTGCAATGGGCTCCTTTTTTAAAAGAAATTGGGCACATCGAAGTGAAGTCTGCATCATCGCAAATCATTTTATTTAAAAGAAATAGAGTGCAATACACACATGTGTACCAATTGGCATCTGGTTGCTAAGCAACGTTTCTCTAAGGAGATCGTTTAGAGAGGCGAAAAACAGACTTTTTTGACAGTTACTAGCAATAATGTGATATTTAAAAAAAAGGTTACATTTGGGATAAAGCCATTAAAATATATTTAGGAAGTAAATTTGGATGAAAATAGACTAAATAATGAGTGAACAGGATTCAGGTGAGATAAAGCAAGAAGAGTTCCTTCGAAAAATAGTGTCTTAGGAAATACATATGGTAGTTAAAGAGACAGTAAAGGAAGTTTTACATAATAAGCAACCATACAAAAATAATGAGGATGAAGAGTATTTTTTGATCTCAGAAGGAGAGAAGTATTTAAACAAGGGTACAGGTGGAAAATATTTTAAAAGGAGACAGCATATAAAAACGCTGATTGAAAGAAAGTAGATCCAAGTGGCTCACAGAAAGGAGTCCACAGCGGTTTGCAGGGAATGGATGTCCAGACTGGCATGGAAAATGGGCACTCTAGCATTGCACATGATGAGGATTTGAATGAAAGTGGCATCTGGTATTCTAAAGACCGATAATGAACGATAACTGGAATCAGTAAACACTGCACATCAAAAGATATCGGACTGAATGCAAACTTTGCTCTCTGATTCGCCTTTACAGTATATAATTTTGTAGTGGAGTAGAAAGAGTTTGATGGACACTATTGGAGCATTGAGGTCGAACAACATCCTTTGGCAACTGATATTTAACAGATTGTTTCCTGGAACATGTTGATGACTTTCAGTGAATATCTATTGGATGATTGTACATTCATCATATCAACTATAAGGGTTACTTGCTTATGGGGTGGATAACCTAATTGAGAATGTTACGAAGTGCATTGAAGGGATGAATTGAATATGCCAACTCAATTACTCCATTAGATATGAGAATTGTCTCCATGTGTTGGGACTCAAGATGTTGTTCTTATGCACACTGGGTCACCTGAGTAGATGGTGTCAAGCCCAGATCCTCCTGCCCAGCTTTGACTTCATCATGATGGCATAGCAAAATGTACATTTAGAATATTTTTCGGTTTGAAGGGGCTGGTAGTTCTCTGTAGATGTTATACAATTTGTTTTTTGATGGTCTAACTCTCCATCTCAGAACTATCTTGTTCTTTCATTAGTGCTGAATCTCTCCGGATGTGTGCCCATCTATCTGGTTTGTTATGGTCTGCTTTTCTCTTCTAGATTGATATTCACTACTGGAATAGTGATAGCCTTGTGGGATTTGAAAATGAGATCATTTTGGAAAGATTAGACAAGGTCTGAATCGTAATTCAGATGGAATTTGTTGAATTTTAAGTTGCTAGAGATGACATTTGGGGGTGATAATGCTTCCTGACTGGGAAAAGGAAACAGATTCTGGCATATTAGCATTCTTATGTATCCATATGGATTTGAGATATTTGAGATGGAGGTACTACATGGTAATGGCCATCTCTTAACCCCAGACCTTTCCTAGGACTTTATCATACTTATGAAAATCAGAGAATGTCTCAAGAACAAATGGGTTAAAAGTAGAGGGAAAAGCTAATGTGATGAGTGGAATGCCTTAAAAGTTCCCAGCCACTGGAAATTTCTTGGGCTGCATCCAAGTCCATAATTTCCAACCACAATGCAACTTGTGCAGAGACCAGCCAAGAAGGAATCATTCTTGGTCCTGCTCAATGTCGAGCTTGAATCATCAGGTGAGATCGCATACCCATGCCAGTTTCAGCCTAGCAAGGCCTCATCAGATTTAGTCCTGTGCCACAGTGAGCAAGGGATTCATATCTAGATATACCCATTGCTCTTAGGTATTGCAGTATGGAAATAACAAAAGTTCTTGCAAATGCTTAGCCATTGACAGTCATTTGGGAGCAACTTCTCATCCTTCCAATATGCCTCTTCAGACCGAGACCAGCCATATGTAAATCAGCGTTTGTCCTACTACATTTCGAAAAGTCCAGCTTTCTCATCAAGAGTCCTAGCTATCCAAGACTGCTTTCAGTCTACTTATGCCTCAACAAAGAGGGAAAGCTTGTTTTGTAAATGAGACGCCCTAAGTGTATTTCTGGACTTGGGTCATGTCCTCATTGTGGTATTGGACTCAAGCTGCACCTCACTGATGTGGTTCAAAGAGGCCTAAAGTTGTCTGCAATTTCTTATTTTGGAATGTACAGTAGACCACCGGATCTGGCACACTGCACTCTACTAATAGCTCTTAAAGGAATATATACTATGGGGCATATTATCAAAGGATTTATCTCTGCTTTTTTGGCTTTAAAAGCCAAGAAAGCAGATATCAAATTATCTCCCTATCAGCAACAGGGTGCTAACACGCAAATTTGCATATTAGCACCCTTTTTCTCTACGCTCCCCCTTGCATCTCTAATGAGATGCAAAGGGGGCGTTCCAGAGAAAAATAATAGGAGAAATGTTGTTAAGCGACATTTCTCCTATTATCAAGGATATCGCTAACCCTGTTAGTGATAAAAAAAGCAGCGCTAACCGCGGTTAGCGCTGCTTTTTTTACACCTGCTATTTTCCAGACTTAGCCATGATATCCTATGGAAAGTGGATATCATGGCTAAGTTTGTGAGCCCCTATCATCAAGCTAACGCCAAACTTCGAGAGATTATCAATGGTTTTCCAGCGATAATCTCTCATTTGGCAGCTAGCGTGAGGATTTTTATCACTTCTGAGATAAACGTTGCTAATAGCAAGTTATCTCAGCGATAATTTCCGGCGATGCTTAGCGATAAAAAAATCGTTGCAAAGCCTAGTTAGCGATAAATATCACTACTCGTTGGTAATATGCATCTATATGCTTTCTTGATAGCAATTTCCATTTTGAATATCAGATAATCTTGATTAGTGGTTGCCAACTGTATTGTTTCGACCACCTACTGATCCTAAATTTTACAAAGGTCATCATAAATAAAAACAATTATGTTTAGTCAGGTAATGCTTGATATGAGTATTTAGTTTGCTAATTGAGGGGGGGACCCCTACTCAATAAACCCCTACTCAAGAAACAGACACAATTCATGTAAGGGTGAACCACCGAAATCACTAAATTAACCTCTGCTTATTCCACTGGTAGCTTGCCATAGGCTTCACTTAAAGGCAATGGGTTAAGCAGTTAAGTAACACTCAAACAGTAATAAAGTTAAAACACAACAGTGGAAAACTCCCACACCAATTAAAAAAATATTGTAAATGTAATAAATGATATGACACGGAAATGACAAAAATTCAATCAGTGAAACTGGAGTAATGAATTTTTAAAAATGTAAGTGAAATCTTTTGCCTAATACATCAAAACATCAACCACAGACTAGTCTTGCGAGTCCGGGGCAAGGTGAAAATTCTGGCCAAACACAGTGAAGCGTGGGTTGGATGCAAGAAGTGGATTGGGCCCAGTCTCCGCATACCTTCCGACTTTTTACCTAAAGTTTGTAGGAAAATACCTGGGAAGGTAAAGTTCAGTGGTGCAAGGCAGCTGGCAGTGTCTGAATAGGAGGCAATGTTGCCGGGAGCAACTGGTCAAAGTCATAATGAATAATCCTTCATTCAGACTTAACCTCTGTTTTGGAGTTCAAAGATTCCAGCGGGAGGAAGCTGCAGGTTGTAACCATTTAGAGTTCCACGAGGCCGGATACCTCTTCTGTGAGGAGGCACTGACCAGGATTTGCTGCTGTGGAGAAGCACGTAATGGGAGCTGTTACATATTCAAGCCAAACGGTTATGCACCATGGTGGATTAACGAATAGGTCGGTCTCAGTCTTCTCTCAGTTCTCAGAGCACCTTTTGACCAACAGTTTTCAAAGCCCCAACTTTATCATTTGGGCTATCTGGGCACCTTTAGTACAACTTCAAAGGTTCGGGACCAGAAAGGCACCACTTGCAGAGTCAGGACTCACTCAGGCCGGGTGGGATCAAGATGGTTACAGCCTTTCCTGTCCCTAAAGGCCTGATCAGAATGCCTGTCAACCAGCTTTTGGAGTCACTCTGGAAGTCCTGGGTTCAAGGCAATGTGCAGGGCTCTATCAGCAGGGCAGGCCTCAGGGATGCAAGGCGGGCTTAAGGCAACAGAGCAGTCCTTCTAGGTGCAGCAAAACAGTCTTGAAGTACACAGCAGCAGGCAGTCGTATGAGAATTATTCTGCAGGTCCAGAAAGTTAATTAAAGTGTGAGTCGGTCTGAAGGTCTCTTTTTTATACCAGGTGCCTTTTTTGAAGTAGGAGAAGTTTCAGAAAGTCCCCCTTTCAAACATCCTTGGAATTCCCTACCTCCCTGCCCTACCTCCAGCCTGGCTACAGGAACAATTGACTAGCATGAAGTTTTTTGTGCGAAGGCAGGGTACTCCCTATTGATTAGCAAGTTAAGTTGTGCCCATCTCTGCCTTCCCATCCTTCCTGAGATGGCCCATACAAACACACCTAATCCCTCTACTGTGTGGGTATCTGGGAGAAATATACAAAGGCCAATTGTCAAGAAAATGGCAACTTTCACAAAGTGGCATTTTAGAAATTGTGACTTAAAATAAGATTGCAGAAGCCTGCAACTGCATAGGTTGTGCTCTGACTTCACACAACAAACTTGTCATCCCCTGCATTGTTCATGCAGTTAGCTTAGAGCTACATCTCTGGTTCTACTGATTAGATTTTGGTTGTTTTTGTGTCAAAACTATTGTTGTAAATTGGTGTGGAAATTCTCCTGGGTTGTGTTTCCACTTTTTTACTGTTTGTGTGATGCATAAATACTTTACACAGAGCCTGTAAGTTAAGCCTGACTACATTTGCGTTCATCATTCAGGCAACAGCTCAATTTCGGTACAACCACCCTAAGGCTGATAGATCTAACCAGCATTTTTTTACACACACACATGCATGCATGCACGCACACACACCTACACACGCACTACTTTGAAAATACTGTGTGCAACATAGCCCCAAAGCCAGGTAAGGTTGGTTGAATTCCTTGAGGGCTGATAATTGTTTCCCACAATTTTGCTTATGTTACACCAAATCAAGAATCTTCATGCATAATTCTTACCCAAGAAAAATCTCAATTTCAAGGAATGCTGGAATTTGCATCGCGATCCTACTACTGATCTCATCTAAAATGCATTTGCTAATCCTTTTAAGAACATGTAAAATTAGGATACACTTAATGGCTCAAGTCTACAAGATATCCGGACAAAATGCTTAAATTTTTATCGGTATTTTTAGAAACTGATCTTTCTGTGAAACCTTCAAATTCTTAATCCCGGTATGTATTATGCATGTGAACAGGGCTTATTAGTTGGAACTTACAATGTAGTTTTCAGCATTGTGATTCCTGGCAAATGGGTAAAAGGCTCCAACCTGCATCCATCGTCTGCACAGATCTTCAGAAACATTATCGAAGAAGCCACATATATCAGCACCGATCTGCATGAAAGACACACATATTGCTTTATTTCACTGTTAATTCTGAAAAACTTCTTCTCTTCAGTAAATGAAAATCATCTTCTGTAAAGTAAAATGGTGCTGATGCTGCAACTCAATATCGTAAGCTGCTTGTAATGACATAAATGAAAAACACCAAGATGTGTTACTATGTTGTGAAGAAAATGTTATTAAATAGTTCTTCTGTGTGTACCTCAACGTAGGCGTTATAGCGCAGGTCATACCTGGGGTCAAATTATTAAAATTATAAACAGGTGCCAAAAAAAATCAGTTTTCCCAATCTTTGCTTCCTTTTTGATACACGATTTGGAAAACAGATTTTTCTACAGAGCGTAAATCGAGAAGGATTTTTGCCCTAGGGCACAAAAGAAGAAATAGATTACGAAAACAACACCATTTTGAATGCAAGTAATTCATTTTGAGAGAATTATAGGGAATATTTATAAAGAATCCATGAATAATCCTTTAAAAACCTCATAATCTGGATGTGCGCTTCTTGACACATATTCAATAAAAAAAATCTAATAGATTTTCCTCACACAGGTCTATATATTACAATTGAATAATTAGTTAAATACATGTTGATTACTTCTTGATGAGTAAATCAGCCCAAACAGTTTGAAGTTAGTTTGCTTCATGCTTCCTGTGTGCGACTGACTTTTTGTCCATCCTGTATTCGACAAGTAGCACAAATAGTGTGCGTGAATTTGTCCTTGTATATTTTTTTCAGGCAGTACAAACTTTCTTCGACACAGACTTAGCTGTCTTCATTTTCATTGCCATTTTCATTGTCGAGCTTCCGTCATTCAGCAAGGAGTAATAAAATAAATTCTGTGTTACCTCCATATTTTCATGTCTGACTTTTCTGTCTTTAGAACTCTCTGGGCTTTAAAACTGTTAAGTAGAGGTAACAAAACTGTGCCTCTCCCTAAAATCTATGCTATGTGTCCACTGCAAATGGTGCTCAAAATGCATCTATGAACAAAAAAAAACAAGGTGATGGATGGGATGCTTGAATTAAATTCAACCACTCCCATCCCGATCCATTGTTTTTCACCCACCATGCCACCTCAGTTTGGATCTATCCATATGTAAATCAATCTTGACCCTGCTCCAGTGGGAACAGTCCTGTCTGAACTGCCAAGCTAGGAGCTCACGTCAATCAATCTCCTGTGAGTGATCATGACAAGGAAATTTTTTAGGCATTCAATGCAATTCTTCTTAATCACAAATTGGAAAAGAAACAAGCCAAACACTGGACGCAAATGACAAGATTATAGTTCTATCTGTATCAAGTAATATTGTTTAAGAACATGGATATTGATCTGTCTTGTTCTCATCTGAGAGGTGGACATGTATTTCAATCTTTCTCTGTTTCCTCATCCATTTCCCCTTGGTCCTCTGGTTCTGGTACTCACAGTCTCAAAAATGACTAAGAGCTAAAGACACAGGAGTAAAGTAGATACACATCACTTCTAGATCAAAAGACCTTGAAACATTCAATTGGAACTCAGGTCAGTGACCTTGACAATCAGTGATGTAGCATAACGTCTGTTGAAATAGGCTTCCTATATGACAGCACACCAGTTACTAAAATAGGGATGTCACAACATCAACCATACAGTCCTTAGTAGCCTGAACAGTTTCAGTAGAAATCCCACCCGTTTGAAGTTTGAATCCAGTGTTGCAAACAGGATGACACAATTTTAGGTCACATAGCGCAAACATATATTTGTACATATTTGAATCATAACAAAAACGGAGACTTCCACAAGATTATCCCAAATTCTTGCAGAAACGGGTACATTTAAATGCAACAAGCTGGTTCACTATGCCAATTTTCCTGTCGCCAGTTTATCGATTAATCTTGATCACCGGTTAAAAACTAAAGAACCCCTTTCTATTTTAAATGATAGTCTAGAATATAATAAAAACATATTATTCTTGAAAAGCAAGATTAATCTGGTTTTCTTTCAAGGGAAGGGGAGGCTAATTATCAATTTTAACCCAACAAGAAAGAATGGAGGGCTGCATCACAAAAGTTTTAGACTGGTGCTATTACATGTCCCTGTCGGTATGTAAGACACTGGTTTCTGCCAATACATTTTACTATTGTATTTTAAAAGCCCATTTATGCAGGTGGCAGTGTGTGAGAAGAACGTGCATATCTTCAAGTTCTAGTTTCTTGTGGTAGTGATATTGTGTGGTGTTATGTGCTGTTGTGTTTCATGATGCTTAACTGATAAATTTTTTTACTGTGATTCTGTTCTTGTTTGATTGTTTTGTGGCGTGTCCCGTTATGGTTTTGGTGTGTTATTATTTTGTTATGTGTGGTATCTTTGTTGTGTATACTGTTGTTTGTTTTAGAGGTGTCAACAAAATATGCTGCATTAGCAGTCAAAAATAGTGGTTCAAGTACCAACCATTTATCACTCTCAAAGTTTTTATTAATAACCTTTCCCAAGCTCCTGCAACTTTTAGGACACCAATCACATTATAGGTGGTTCAGAGACCAGTCTTAAATTATCACTTTCAGTGGTAGACGTTCTATTTTTTGTCTGAATGAGCAGTTTGCAATTAGCAGTAAAAGTTATAAAAATAAATTTCAATGATCCTATATCTGAAACTGTCTGCTTTGTACATATCTTCTGTATTCTTTCCAGCGAAAATCTGACCTGTGATTTAGGAATATTGTTATGAATTCATAGATGTCTGTATTGTCTAAACCATACTTTTCTGTAGTTTAGCTGTCACCATTGGCGGCTCTTGGAGGGAGTGATGCCGGGCGGTGATGCAGGGCGGGGGAGGGGCAGGGTGGGGGTTATTTAAACTACGGATTATATAATAAACTCCGGATTATGGCCTAACGGAGGTAAGTATACAAATAAGTCAATAAAATAAATGTTGTTGGTCACGCTACATTGCCAAATGCGATGCAGCGCGCACAATGGAATTTGTTTTATTTATTTATTTTCATACTTACCTCGGTTAGGCCATAATCGGCCGTTTACTACCCTCCACCCTGCCCCTACCCCCTCCTGCATCACCGCCCGGCAGCACTCTCTCCAGGAGTCGCTACTGGCTGTCACTGCCTAGCGCTAACTTGCAAAAGTAAAGTTTCTAGAGATACTTTTCCAATGTAGTTGTTGTACAGTGCGTGTACTTGATCTACAGCTTACCATCAGAGGAAGTGAGAACATATGTGCAATATTAGCCAGCTTGCTGAAAACGAAACAATACAAATTATAAAATTATTTCCTGTTTCCTCATTTGGATTGCATGTAGTCTCTGTAATTATACTCAGGGCTCCCAGTTTTCGTTTTTACTGATTTTTACAGATAAATACAGACAGAAAAACAATTATTTTCCTGTCTGCATTTATTTTTAAAAACAGAAAAATACGGAAAATAGGTCTTTTTTGGATGATTTTTTTCTACTGTCATTCATGAGTAACAGGTCAGTAGGTGTACAGATGGAGAGGTGAGGGAGATGAAAAAAGACAATACAATACCCACATAAATGAGGATCTACACTAAATTATTTCTATACTGCAATGCAAGTGTTTTCAGATAATGCTCTTTCACCGTATACTGCTGAAATCTTTTGCACAATCAAACGCGAGTATACATGTATCAGTCAAATAAATAAGGACAAAAACCCATTGCAGCTTCATGTATAGAGAAAACACAAAATAAAAATGGGATTTTGAACATACATAGTCTAATCCTGAGCTTCCCCATGGCTGCAGCAATGAGTAAGGGTCCGATGGTTCTGAAAGCGGTGGTATATTCTAATCTCTGTGCAAAATCCTGTTTAATCAGGGATCTCAATTCTGTGACTAGTGAGAAACAGCACACCCCCTCAATTTTCCCTGACAAATTTCAGAAGGCCAAACCTCCAGAATTTGTTATTGTAAATACAGAATCCACATGTAATATCCAAAGAAAAACTCGAATCAGAAGTATTTACCCCACTGTGTAAATACCGCAGCCTGGGGGGTATAGTTATTCACCTGCTGAGATAAATATCTCACGATTGACTAGTCCATGTGTATCAGCGCCCATGTGGTAACCATATTTATTATTTCACAAATATATAGCATGAATGGTGACAACAGCTCTCATCATAAATATTAACTGAGGTAGGAAATGAAGAGCGTTCTATAACATTATTTACATCCTAACAAGGAAAACTGACTTTCCCTAAAAAAAAGTGATATATAAATATTTTAAATAGGCGATCTAAAATCTGCTCACATTTTATGTTTTTACATTTTTAAGTGAAAATTGCATACACACGGAGTGAACAAAATAGATTGTTCGATTTAATAAAAAGAAATTAACAGTAAACAAAATAGAGCAAGGAAAAAAAGACCAGCATCGCGTTTCTCTGCCCCACAGTGGATCTGATATCATAACATTATTTTTGCAGGGTGATTAAGTAAATGTCCTTACATAAGGCATTCCAAATAGACCGAACTCCAGCATTCCGGTTATGGCCCATTTGATGTCATTCCAGTTGGCAGCGTTGTCTCCCAGCCAGTGCCCTGAGTATTTCCCGGATCCAGCAAATGTCGACCGAGAAAATATGAGGCTCCTGTTTCCAGGGAAAACCGCTTTGATGGCTCTGAAAACGAAAACAAAAGTGCATTGAAGTGCTTGGCGTGACATGTTCATGAGGGGGGATTGGCGAACAGCTCAGTGTCCGCGCTGCCCTGTCCAAAACCATTATCCAAAGAGCTCCAAACGGCTTCTTGTGTTTATTGGACCGCTCAAGGCCTTGCAAATAAATCGTTAGGTTTAAAAAGCCTAAATTGCCAGGCACTGTCAGTTTGATGTCCTGCCTTGTAAAATCATGTTCTTGAAGTTTTGCTGCATGGAATTTTAATATTTGTTGGAGTGAGAAGGTGTCCCTTTCTAAATTGTTTTGAAGCTCCTATACGTGTCATTATGCCTTCAACAGGGAGGCTGTGGGAAATTGTTTCTCTTGTTTTTATTATCGGTATTTTCCTCACATAAAGACAAGCATTTTGTGGCGGATATTAATGCAGCTAACTTTGCTCCATGAAACGGAGGCCTGCGGTGAAAGCTATCCATTCGCAGCAACAGCGCACTCAACCGTTCCTTTTAACCTACCTTTCCCCAGCCAACGGAGTTTAACAGGTAAGTAAACATATAAATAAATAAACCGAATTTCGTTGCGTGCACTGCATCGCATTACCTGTTAAACTCCGTAATCCATACATTACTAACCCCCACCCTGCCCCTCCCCCTCCCCACGTCACCGCCCGGCCGGTACTCCCACTACCGGCTGCAGCTGCCTTTCCCTCTTCTATCTCTCCACTATCCATCTCAATCCAAATAACAGACTAACATATCCACCCCTCAAATTAATTCCATATTTTCACTATACTAATTCATCACCAATCCTTTTGGATTCTGAAGTAGCATGCTAATTGCCGAAAAAGCACTTTGACGCCTCGTCAGGGCTAGTAAGCGCTATATAAATGCAAATACAATGCAAAATAATACTCTCACCACACTAAACAGACACAGATTGCAATCTAGAACACACAACTGCCAAAATAAGCATTAGCCTTAAACAAGAACGATGTTCCACTGCACACTTAATAATCCCCATAACCCAGGTACCACACTTGTACTGCGATACATTGTTACCAAGTACCCCTTAGTTAGCTGTTATTGCCCATTAAAAAGAATACAACATTTACTAAAATAGTTAGTTCTTTGGTGCACTTTATTGAGAAACCATGTCATTGTATTTAGTTTGTATAGTAACAACATGCATTCAATTGTTAAGACAACTTCAAATACAACTTCAAATATAGACTCTAGAAATTGTGTGTGTTTTTTGCATAGTATTTTAATATATTTGTGTTGAAATTTTAAATTTTAATGAATTATTAGATCTGAAATCTACAAACCTCATGAGCTACTAGTTCAATTGACATATATTATACCATTTGAGCATATATGTCAATTTTTTATAATCTAAAAAAAGTTCAAGACATCAGTGATATAGCACCAAAAACAGACATTTCTTGACAGAACATGTTTGGCAAGTATTACTTGCTACGGGTATGTGTATATATTTCCAATATAATTTGGGACTGATCAATTGAGCCATTTACTCCATACATCAAATTCCTTCCATTTGAGGTTAAGTATGAAATTGAGTGTGTGTCCCCACATTGTAATCATATGAATAGTAATTAATTTAGGCATAAGGAAATGGTGGAGGCACTGAGCTCCCAAGTAGGGCAAGATATCTCATATAGCCATTTTTTAGACAGAGAACCTGATCATAGTCTTTTGAAGTGGTAATATTGGGGTGCTGAATGGCATGAATTTCAGTCACGATTTCAACAGATTCACTGAGGTATGTGCTATTGAATGCGTTCCCATTAATGATAAACAAATAAAATGGTAGTCACATGCATGTGAGAAGTCTGACTGGTGAGGACTCAGGGACATATTTATCAAAATGTAAAGCAGCGCAGAGTAGCAAGTGACCTTGCTGCACTGCACTGCATTACATGTAAAGGGCAAGAATGTTCTGTAGTTATCACCATGCTGCTCATTCCTGCCTTTTCCCAATGCTGGAGTATAATGTGATGCCTAGCACCAACGCAGTCACTCTTGCACCATGGTGTGAGGGTGCCTGCATTGTAAGCATGATTGTCTTTGTGCAGGAAGTGGCACCTCCCTGCACAAAAATTATCCCTTGAGGCATGTTCCTCTTTCTATGTGTGTTGCAGAATGCAGGACACATAGAAAGATGACACCCCCTGTTAAGGCGTAGCATTTTGGCATATTCTCAGGTCTAAGAGAAATGGCAAATCAGGAAGGCGTCAAAATCCATAGGTTTTGTGTGGAAACACCCAAGCACCACTCATGGGATGCCTCTCTGGGGCAAAATAATGCAATGCTGTGATAGGCACTGTGTTGAATTACTCTGGATTTATCAAGCCACTCAGGGCCACACAAAGGGGCCTTGTGTGGCTTGATAAAACACATTTTAGGGGTTGGGAAATAAATTCAATAGACTAGATGGAGCCCACTATGGAGGTTCTGGTTGGTTCGCTATTGTCAATTAAGGGAACCACCAGACTGCTTATGCATATGAATTGACTCTTGGTGTCATCAGGAATCTGATGGGGGCTATACACCATCTCACCCATGCTCTGCCACACCATCAACCGCTCCCTGGCAATGCCTCGTTCCCTGACGACTGGAAACACACTGAGATCAACCCCCTCGAGAAGAAACCCCACCGACCTAAAAAAACTACAGACCCATCTCCCTGCTCCCGTTCCCAGCGAAAGTCAAAGAGAAAGCCATCAACAGCCAACTCGACACATTCATCGAAGAGCACAATATCCTCGACTCCTCCAAATCCGGCTTCAGAAAAAACCACAGTACGGAAACCGCCCTCCTTGCCGCAACAGACAACATACGTACCTTACTGGACAAAGGAGCAACAGCAGCCCTCATCCTCCTCGACCTCTCAGCAGCGTTCGACACAGTCTCTCACTGCAACCTAATACGCAGACTCGACTACACAGGGATCCAAGACAAGGCCCTCAACTGGATCCGCTCCTTCCTCTCCGGCAGAACGTAGCGGGTCAGACTCCCCCATTTCATCTCAAACCCTTCACCTACCACCTGCGGAGTCCCCCAGGGGTCCTCCCTCAGCCCTACTCTCTTCAATGTCTACATGGCTCCGCACGCCCCATCATCAGAACCTAGGGACTCAACATTGTGTCATACTCAGACGACACCCAACTCATCCTCTCCCTATCCAACGAACCCAACACCGCCAGACACAATTTTTGAGAAGGCATGGAAGCCGTTGCCAAATGGATGAAAAACAGCTGCCTACAACTAAACACAAACAAAACGGACGTACTCATCATGGGTCCAAACCCGGACGCCTGGAACAACACCTGGTGGCCCCATGCCCTCGGAAGACAGCCCACCCCCATGGACCACACACGCAACCTGGGAATCATCCTGGACTCAGAGCTCAAAATGGACCACTATATCAACTCTGTCTCGTACTCCTGCTTCCACACCCTCCGCCTCCTACGTTAGACCGTCAAATGGTTCCCCTTGAACACAGAAAGACCGTCACTCACGCCCTGGTCACCAGCAGGCTCGACTACGGCAACGCACTCAATGCTGGAATAAACAAAACCTCACTCGCAAGCTACAGAACATGCAAAACACCGAAGCAAGACTGGTCCTCAATCTGCCAAGCCACTGCCACATCTCCCAACACCTGCGAACACTCAACTGGCTCCGCATCGAAGCTAGAGTCACCTTAAAGATGCTAACCTACGCTCACAAGACCCTCCATGACCCCGGAGCAGCATACCTGAACAGCTGACTCAAATTCCACGTACTCCAAAGGACCCTATGATCAGCCCAGCTCTCCTACACCTTGGTCCCCTGCACCAGAAAGACTAGATCGGGAGGCTGCTACTTTTCCTTCTGCGCGGCCAGTGCCTGGAATGACTTTCTGCTCCACCTCAGACAGATAACATTGCTCCCCATCTTTTCAAGAATCCTCAAAACCTGGCTCTTTGACAGACCCCCATTCTTGATGGACTGGAACCTGCGACCCCCCCCACACCCTCAGCGCCTTGAGACCCTTACGGCTGAGTAGTCACGCTAAACAAACACCTGAATTGATTTGATTTTATATGGCGAACTGGGCCTAAATCCATTGTTTTCTTGCCCGCCATGACATTCCAGTTTGGACCCAGCCATATGCAAATCAGTCTTGAACTCACTCCCAATGGGTATAGTCCAGCCCAATTGCCAAGCCAGGCCCTCCCCAGAGAAACAAGCTTTTTAGGACTGGTTTTGGGGTATCACCCCTCATCAGCCAGGATAGGTTGAGTACTGTTTTGTATATTTATTGTGTCGCCCTAAGTGAGATGGGTAAGCCTAGACATGGATACAGTACACACTGTGTCATTGAAACCAAGTTGTACCCAGCTGATGAGCTCATAACTAGGGCAAAACCAGTCCTGGGTTGCTTATGTTCCCGTTTAGGGAGGACCTGGTTCGGCAGTTCTGGTTGGACTGTTCCTATTGGAGCAGGGTCAAGACTGATGTACATAAAGCTGGCTTCAAACTGAAGTGGCATAGTGTGCAGAATACAGATGAATTGGAATGCGTTACACAGTGATTACCAGTGGCTGAGTTCTCAAGAATTCTGCCCATCACTGTTTTGTATGCTCATTGTGTTTCCCTGATTGGGATGGGTATGTCAATATGTGGGTCCCATGCACACTATGCCACAGCAGCCAAGCTGTACCTGGCTGATGAACCAATAACTAGGATGAAACCAGTCCTGGGTTGCTTGTGTTCTGGTTCAGGGAGGATCTGGCTTGGCAGTTCAAGCTGGACTGCTCCTATTAGAGCAGGTTCAAGACTAATTTCCATATAGCTGGGTCCAAATTGAGGCACATGCTGAGCAGAATAATTATGGATTGGGATGTACCCTAGAGTGATTACCCGTTGCTGAGATTACCTAATGCATGGCACTCATCACTGTTTTGTATAGTTTCAGAAAGTGGACAATTCTCTGCTTTTAACATTTATCTGCCTCCTACAAATCTGGGCTAGGTGACAGCTACAGTCTGTGTATTCCCTCTAGACAGCCACGAATATAGGAAGGGCTGGGTGTGAAAGAGGACTCATCTGCATTCATCTGTATTCTGATAGCCTTCCTGGGCAGGAAGCGGGAGAGTTGGCTCATGAATTCATCTGAATAGGCTGTGTCCTGTCCTCACACAAAGGGCTGATTACCTCCCACAGATAGCCTGGCAGATGGGGATGGGTTGAAAGGGATTTTTGTACTTCAAAGACTTCCTTTGAGGTTATCACCTGCATCAAAGGCACTAGGTACTGGGGCTATGACCATATCAGATGAGTGAACGACTGGACCTGGGAAGAATTCTGCTGTAGTAAAGACTGCTATGCTGTAAGGATTGCCACTTTGCTGGGACTGGCTTTTCTGAGGAACTGCTTCTCTGCTTTGCTGAGCTGCAATGCTGCCTGCTGATCTCTGTCCTGCTGAGGACAAGGACTGGACCTATCTCACTTGAACCCAGGGTGAATCCAAGGGATTGCTGGCTTGCCTCCTGTTTACTGAAGTTTCAGAGACACAAAAGATTTCCTGCAGTCCTGCTGGTGCTGCTGGACCATGGCATCTGTCAGTTCTACCCTTGCCTGGGGTGCACCCTCCAGTCCTTGGCCTCACTAATGCATTGCCTAGACTGCGTGGGAAATTCCACTGCTTAGCCCGATGGACAACATTGGATCCACAGACTAGGTGACTCAATGACGAGGCATTTTATTTACTTCAACAGAGCTCAACAACAATGCTGGACCCCCTTTGCGCTGCTCAATGATGACAGTAGGCTCTCGACATTAAAAAAGCTCCATCCAAAGTATTTCTTCAGTGGGACCTGTCTGGGTCCTGTAGGCAGCCTGCCCTCCATTGTGGTCAGCCTTCACTTTGAATTTGCACCGGTCCCTCATGACCTCTAGTAACCTTTTGACCGATGGGGACTTCTAAGCACTGTTTTCACATTTAATCTTTCAAAATTCATATCTCAACTTTGACTTTTGTCATTTTAGTCTTGTTTCACTCAGATAAATATTCTCTATTTTTAGTTCTTGCCTAGCATGCAGCGCATGCGCTGCTCGCTCGGCGAGACCTATAGTGAGAAAGTAGAATTAAATCTTGGGAGCAGGGGTGAGGTCAGTGGGCCTTTGCAGGACAGGTCGGGCATGGCCCAGTAACCCAACAGGCTCCCTCTTCAGGAGATAGCTGAAGAGGATTAGACACCTGCTGCGGGGTGCTCAGGCTGCAGCCTCTGATGCCTGATGGGGTGTATTAGGGGCGAGGCAGAAAGGAGGAGTATATTAACCTGTCATGTTGTTCTAATTTTCACGCAAGCAAATAAATAGGTGTTAACTCAAGCATTTCTTCCATTTTCCTCCCACTTCTGACAGGACCAGAGGACATACGCTGTTAGTGCAAACAAAAGAAGAAGCTTCAAAAGAAGAACAAGACCTGCGCAAATGCACGTTTCGTCACCCGGAATTCAACAATGCTGTTCATGGGAAAGGAGTTAGTGTTGGCAATGGGCCGGGGATCTCTTTTTTTTTACGGTAGCGCCTAGATTCTGAAGGCATAATGCGCTTTCAAGGCCTCAGTGAGGAGGTGCGGCGGGCCCTCCTCTGGGGAAGGGCGGTGGAACTCCCCCCAGAGTCCTCCAAGGTGGTCCGGGTCTTCATCAGCTCCACCTTTGCAGGTAAGCATCACCTGGTATTTATGTAGCGCTACACAGAACATGTTATAAACAGTTATTACCTGGTGGAAGCATTGGTATTCATTTGATCAACTTCGGGCGGATGAAAGGCCCAGTTGACCCTGCCATGATGTGGCCTCTGACCGACAGATCTCAGCGGTAAGGTCGGATGAACTGCCCTGAAATGCATATGGTTCGGGTGCCTGCTGCAGAAGGTTTGTGAGGAACCTGGAGGTCACAGCCTGCATCCATTGCAGGACAGCCCGGGCTATTTGCTCTTCAGAGGTCAATAACTGAGTACGCAGACCTGGGATACTAGTGACAGACAGGACTCTGGAACCGTAATTTTACGTTAATTATGTGACATCATCTATATTAATACTGTTGGTGTTACTAGTGCAGGTTACATTATTATTATTATGTCATATTATTAATCTTGATAAAGCGCTGGCATGCCGGTAGCTTGTCTCCTTTCTGGTGAAGAATTGGCTTGGTAGTTTAGTCTGCCCTGTTCCCATGATGCACTGGGCCAGGGACAGACTGATTTGCATATAGCCAGGTTCTGAGCTGGGATGGGGCAGTGAGATAAATAACGGTGATGGATCAAGCCCTGATCTTTGGACTGGGTAAGAGTGGGCTGTTTAACTCAGACACTCTGTTCATCACCACCCCCTTTTTGTAAATCGGCATGCCCAGAGGCGTCTTGGCGCTGCTGCTGTATAAAGGTTTAACCAGGGAAGATCCTAGGGTTCTTGGCAGAATAGCCACGTTTAAATCCTTTTCTGAAGGAAGAAAGGAAGGCTGGAGGTGTCCTTCAGACAGGAGAGAGGGTCTTCCAGAATCAGGCGGTGCGGGTTATGAAGCTTCTGCCCCCGCAGGCAGACCATGTGATCATTGGCATGTGAGCTTCTTGGCTGCAGAGGAGTGCAGAGATCCTGGAGGGTTTGCACCCGGTGAACTTGCGTTTTAGGTAGTCTGGGCCAGAATCATGCTGCGCTTTAAAGGCAATGTACAGAGCGCTCTTAACTTGAAGCACTTCCTTATTGGCACCCAGTGTAGTTTAACTGAAGCCTGTGAGGCTGGTTGGTGCCTCGGAATCCCTAGCAGACAGCCAGCTGCTGCGGTCTGCAAGAGTTGCCGTTTGTTGAGAAGTTTCTTCTGCAAATTCTAAAAGAGGGCATTACAGGAATCCAATTTGGATAAAACAAGAGCAGGGGCCCCTGTTTCTTGAAGATCAACGTGGGAGGAAAGGAAGCGCTGCTCTGCTGATCTTCAAAGTGTAAAAGGATGACTGTGTCAAAGAAGTGATTTGGCCTTCAAATGACAACTTATTGTCAAAAAGAATCCCTACAATTTTTACTTTCATAACTGGAGTTGGCAAAGTGCCTAATTCTTGAGGCCACCAGCAGAGGGACACCAAATGGGAACTTCCTCTAATGGTAACTAGATGCTTTCTTCTTTGGTGATTTACATGCATTTCCCGGCCTGTCCCAGAAGGCAGTCACTCTTGAGGACACCCACATGTCACTCCACAAGTCTCCATCACCATGTTGTGCTTTCTGAGGCCAGTCTGTTAGCAAATCACGTAAGGGCCAGGCTTCCATAATCCAGTATATGGTGATCAGAAACACTATATTCATGCTCGGGAAAGCTAGCTAATCAGAAACATTAGGATGTGCAGCGAACGGACCCGTCCAGAACCAGGAAAGAGCCAGTGACCGGAAAGTAAGTTAGAGGAGCTGGTTGGATGGGGGAAGAACATCTTTTATGAATTTGATGAGAAATTACTTTGGTCTAAAGTTATGGGGAGGCTAATGCAGCTGTAAGTAGTACGAGGATCATGCCTCTAATCAGTGCGGCGTGCAGAGACCTCATTAGATGTGTTCCAGTGCTAGGTACAGGTGTCCACCGGCCTCAATGCAGTTATCAAACCAGACGATTTTAAGCTATTAGTATTGGAAATAACAACGCCTGGTATTTATGTTTTAAAACCCAAAACATAGATAGAAGGCATTGTCATTTACAATGCCAATAGCTCAAAATTGTGTGAATGCGAGACCTATTGCATTGCAAATACTTTTCTAAACTTGTGTGGAATCTTTTTTTTTGGTGTTTTTATTGGGTTTCTGTTATTTAAGTGTTGAAGAAATACTTTACACTTTGGCTCTTAAGTTAAGCCTGACTGGCTGTGCCAAGCTACCAGAGGGTGAGCACAGGTTTATAATTTAGGGTGTGTATCTGACGTACCCTGACTATAGTGGTGGTCCCTACTTGGACACGGTGCAAACCTCTGCCAATTATAGACAACGTTTCTAACATCACCATATGCCCATTAAAAAACAAAATTAATTCATAATTTGCTTTGGGTTCGTTTCTGAAAGGGGTGATATAAATTGTTTTTTTATCACTGAACCAAATCCTGTACAACTATATTTACAACAATCCTTTGTGGAGGGCAATCAAGCACACATATCAAACAGCCCCACCTTCAAATAGAGACCACAATGATAGAACAGATTACTCCATGTTTGTATTGCACATTCCACTCACACTACTCAGACAAGATTTTGTGCCACAAAAACAAAAAGAATGAAGCTGTTCTTACTCTTCAGTAGACAGAATCATTGCATGTCCATATAAACTGTGAACATCATAATGGTCTCCCCAGGCTTGTTTGGCATCCATGCAGATGGTTTTAGAATACATGACTCGGTCCAATATGTCTGTAGAGGAATATTGAAAGAAAGCAGAAGATCAAATCACTTCCATCAAAAGCCAAGATGGACTAAATATACCCGATCCAATGGTCAAGTTGGAAGGACCATGCAGTAAAATCAACCAATGGTAAAGCCATTCCCACACTTTGGGGCTCATTACACCCAGGGTAGAACATTTTCTTTGGGGGGGGGGGGGGAGGTGGGACAATACCATCCTGCCTGAATATTCATTTACTGGGGATTCTTGCATAATTTCTCTAATTCTGGGACCGAATAACTGTTGTTGCCTCGACATTGGAGGAAATGTACTGTACTGGCATGAATCCTTAAATTCATTTCCATCTTCCGAGTCTAATCACAAAGCATGTAGTAATTGTTTTTCTCTGGCATCATTTTTTTAGCAATATTCTGATGTTTCCAGATCTGATTTAAAGATAACATGGAATAGGCGTTACCGCACCTGAATTTTACACATTTTAATTCATCTGACCCGATTTCCCAGTGACAATTTCAGAATACAGAAATACTTGACAAAAAGTGCACATGAAATCTTGGGTGCAAAGTTACTGCACTTGTCGGAATGATTGGTTTAGGCACAACAAGTTGTGTTCAATGTCAGTTATTGCAACGACAATCATAAGGGCTAAATTGTTTAAGCTAGTCCTCAGAGAAAACATAGATACAGAATATACCACTTACTTTTAGCTTAACTATTCACACACATATTACTGTGGGATTTTAAGAGAACAGCTGCGATATTTTGTAAACATCTATTAAGTTGAAAAAATTTATTCCAAACAAAGCAGTGGATATCTGGAAGCAGATTCGTGATTTGTACAAGATCTGATTTTTTAAATCATGTCCATATTTTTTGCTCTATTGTTGGTATTATGAAAACTGAGGGTATAATCATTATGTAGAAATTTTCAAATATTTGACCAAGCGACTTTGTAACCCATTTAGTCAGAAAATAATACTAACAGCTTTTCCTTTCGAAATTAAATATAGGACATTCGTTTTCATAAGGATAATGTACCTACAAAATATACTTTCTGCAGCATAGTGTGGAGGCACTTATAAAAAATCCATATTTATTCATTCGTGGCTACAATACTTATGCGACACTAAATGTTAAACGGACATTGGGACACTTCGCCTGATTGTTTAATAATCAAAGACATAGCATTAAAAATAAGATAGAGTGATACTTTCTTTTTGAATGTTCCATTTAGAGATGCAGCAGGTGTAAAAAAATGTAATCTAAAATAAGAACAAGCATTTTATTAAACAAAACACTAAACGTAAATGTCCCACTTTTCCTACGAAAATCATCCCATTGAGACCTCCACAGCCATTTTTATAGTTTTTGGGAGTAGTCAAAGCTTTTAAGAAGAAAATGTCCACAGCTTGGCACCCCTTTATCAAATGTATGCTATCTATACTTTCATTCATTGTCCCACTATCTCACATTGTCTCTGTGGCACTTGCCAGCCTATAACTCAAACATTTAGGTTCAACAAAAACAATATTCCCAAGAATGTTTAAATGTTTCAAAATAGTAGCTACAAATATGAATGTAAATTTGGGACAAATGTATGGATTACAGAGTTTTACAGGTAAGTAAACATTTGATTAAATAAAACAAATTTTGTTGCACGCACTGCATCGCATTTGGGGATACAGTGCACTCAACGAAATTCGTTTTAATCATTTAAATGTTTACGTACCTGGGAAGCTCCCTAATCCATACATTACTACCCCCACCATGCCCCTCCCCCTCCCTACGTCACCGCCCTGCAGGTACTCCCACTGCCGGCCGCGGCTGATTGTTGCATTAGAAAGTGGAGATCTTTTTTGTAGTTTCAAGAGGAGGGAAACTCTACAGGAGGAAGATTTTTACTTCCAAATGAGACGTCTGCTTCTTTGAGCCCCAACCACACTTAATGGATGATTTACACTTTGGGAGTCAGTGTGGGTCGAATTTATGATGTTACATTTCATACATTCTCAACGCATGGCTTTTACAACTCGGTCGTTACAATGACCACGATGTTACCAAGCGTGCCATTACATTACAAGACGTTTCAATGACTTGCTGTAGGGGACGTGCTGGACCTAGGAATAGTATTAATTACTATTCCTACTCCAGTTTGCGCAACAGCAGGGAAGGTGTTGGATTTAAAATCCAACACATTCTCTGCTGTTGCATGCCCCCTACAGCAAGATGTTGATACGACTTGCGATGTAATGGAATACGTGGTAACAACCCGGTCATTGTTACAACCAGGTTGTAAAGCCATTACGTTGTGGAAACAGCATTGTAAACTCTCTTTCCCGTGTGGGTCTGGCAAAAGTATAACAAAAATATTGTGTCCAAGATATTATGTTTTTAAAAAATATTGCTCAATTGGAGTTGAAGATACATACACCCAAAGGAACAATGTTTTTGGAAATAATGTCCAGGAAAATTATATTTTGTCAGTAGATATTTAGGCAACAATATTATGAAATTCAACCTTTTTACTTGTTCTTACAGCCATGGAGGCACAGGTCTTGTTCAGTCAGCCACCTGTGCAACAAATTTCATTACCTTGAGTGGGTCCCTGCTTTTTATCTTTCACATTGCCCCCTTGTTTTCTGTGCTAAATGACATGGACATCTATTTTCATATGTATGCTGATAATATTCAAATATTGTTTAAATTCCGCTGCAATTTGAGTACTTCAATTTCTGCCCCACATATTTTGTTTCATTCAATATTAGATGGCTTCCAACTTATGCAAGTTTCTTTCTTTCTAGACTTAATGATAACCAGGATTTGTGAAGCGAAATGGCAACAATCTCTGAGTCCAGTCCTTTCTCCTGTTAAAAAAGTATAAAACCTAGGTGCCATTCTAGATGCCAACTTAAATTTAGTACCTCAAATTATTAAGGGTACCAGTTCATGCTTTTGACAAATGAAACTTCTGATGAAAAAGCTTTCCTTTATTCCTGCAGAGTTAAGTAACCAATTAGTTACCACTTTCATCCAATCTAGGTCGTATTGTGCTGATTCTTGCTATCTGATTTAGCAGAATAAGTAATTCATAAGAAACATTGGAAACATTCCACCGCTGTATGTCAGCTACAGCTGACTGGCTCCAAACTAACTCCCTTCAGTTCAACAGCAAAAAAACGGAGGTGCTTTACTGTTCTTCTGATAAAATACCGCGCTCACTCCCCGACAACTTTTGGCCCTCGACCTTTCCTGAGACAGTGTCAGCCGCCGAGTCTGCACGTAATTTAGGGGTTACTTTTGGGCGTAACTTGCAGCTGGATATACACGTTAATAAGACCACGGCTACATGCATGATGCTGTTGCGCATGCTCCGTAAAGTTTTGCCCCTTTTACCTGAACAGTTTAGACTAGAAGTAGTGCGTGGGACCATCTTAAGTCGTTTAGACTATTGCAACGCTCTACTTCTGGAAGCACCCAAAATGTTGCTATGCAAGCTGCAACGGGTGCAGAACATGGCGGCCAAGCTGGCCCTCTCTGGCCCTAACTTTAGTTCCTCCACCGCTGCTCTTCGGGACTTACATTGGCTGCCGGTCCCCTTACGTGTTCAGTACAAAGCTGCCTGCCTGGTGTTCAGGGCTTTGCACGGACAGGGCCCGGTCCCACTGCAGAATATGTTCTCATGGTATTCGTCCGAGCGATGTCTGCGCTCTTCTTCTGCGTGGCTGGTGGTGGTACCGAGATTCCAGAGAGTGAGGATGGGTGGACGCTCGTTTAGTGTCGCAGCGGCTAAACTCTGGAATTCTCTGCCACTCCTTTTACGAGGTCAAAGGGACTTCCTACCATTTAAAAAAGTGATGAAGACCCACATGTTCCCTAGGGCAGTTTAAGATGTTGTTTCTGTTGCTGACAGTGATCTCAAGTGCCAGGATGCCCTTGGGGTGACAGTAAAGCGCTACACAAATATACAATACAATACAATAAGGCTCTATATGATTCAAAATGGGGCTGCCCACGCCAATGTTAGGACAACCTTATTACTGCTGTTTTGATGTATCTTTATTGGCTTTTATTAGCCCCGGGAATTTGATTCACAGGTCATTCCTAGTGGTGCTACCTTTTCTTTGACCGATATGATTAACATCCATCACTTTGCTCACCTTTATATGGTAAGAGAGAATTTGTATATGCAATAGAGCAAGAACCGATTTCACTGCTAACTGAGCTGGAATGTGAGTCTTCCTTGGTTAAAAAAATTAATTTAAAAGACTATTTGTTAATACTGCATTTTACAGAAATTGTCCTATAGTGACATATGAGTTTAATTAGCACCAAGAAGCCCCAGCAATAGTGTGCTCTAAAAGTACCCTTATTACACAATTGAATGATTTTGGCTTTTTGCCTTCAAACAAATTTGTGTTGAACAAAATATTATGTTGTGTTAAAAATATTTGTAAAGCGCATTGGCTGCCCCAGCAACAGGGCGCCCCAGCGCTAGCTTTGGAAAGGTCAGCAGAAAGAAGGCAAGAGAAATTAGGTAGAGAATACCCAGGTCTTCAGAGCCTTGCTTAAAGTTCAGTGAGTCTGAATACTTCTGATGGACAATGGTAGTGCGTTCCAGAGGACAGGGGCTTAGGAACAGAAAGAGTACCCTCCGGCTTGCACTCTTTTGACATGGGACTGTTTAACAACCTGGCAGGCCTGGGGTAAAAGAAACTCAGGATGGGTTTTAGTCCCTGTAGAAGTCCAAAACATACGCAAACCACAGATTTTGCCTGTGCTTCAAGAGTGAGAGAGTGTCAATCCAGACGCCAACGTTTTTACCACTCCTTTGGGCTGGGTAGGGGGACCCTAAAGTGGAGGGCGACTAATGGTCACCCCATCGTCGAGTGTCTCGCCTTAGGAGGAGAATTTCTGATTTGCCTGAATTTAGCTGCACTCAACGATAACCATCATGTCATCTTTTCATTTAGACAAATTCTGGATACACTCGGTCTATACATTAGAGCAAAGGGCAGCACTCAGGGCTAGATTTGCAATAACATAAATTATACAATAAAAAGTCTATTAAAATGTTATAGTTGTCCCTTCAGAGAGCAAGTGACTGGTTACTCACAATTTGATCACCTGCTTACCATCAGTTGCAAAAGATATCAGCTCTGTGCTCACCATAAAACTAACTATTGCCACAGCAATTACACCTCACACAAATAAAGAAACCCTCCTAATTAATGTCAGTAGATGGCTGTGGAACAGTACAATTGAAGCAAGGCTGTGTCCTGATCACCTTACCTTATCTAAAGATTTGACCACTAAGCCTAACTCTTCCTTGATGGTTATATCCTTGATTGACAATTTAGTATAAATCCTTGTTACGTTATTACAAAGTTAGGTTATAGCATGTTAAATGTAGGTTTGAAAAAATAAGCTATTTTGGACTGAAGTGCCAACAATACATCAACCGTGGAAACCCCATAATATAACTAAGCATAGTACATTAACATCTGAACTATTTACTAGATTGTGATTTTTAGTTGTTCTTTATTCCATACTCCTTGCTGTACTTTCGAACACATTGTGACTGGTTTACAAAGATTTGTCTGAGTATGAGGGAATTATCTTGTTTAATTCCTGGATTTCTCCTGAAGTCCAGAATAAAGCATGTAGTGGCTCCTGGTGCCATGTTAGACTTAAGGCGTACTTTATTTGTCTGTGCAATGCACACCTTTAATCGGGTGTGTCAGGTGCTGTCCACAACATTGCGCCCTTCTTCGTCTGGGATTAACCCACACCTGCAGCGAGAACACAACAATAGTGAAAGGTCTAGTTCCTCTTTGAATCTATTGGGCAACCTTTCACTGCAGGTGCAACTCAGCCTGTGTTTTATAGGTGTCAGAGAACAGCTTGAAAATTAGTGCAGTGAGTGACATCAGCCACTTGAAGAGGGTTGCCTAAGGAGCCTCAGTAAACTCAGTGCTCCCCTCTCCAGGAGCACCCTCAGGCGCAGCTGTGTCCCACCACTATGTGGTGCACAGTAATTGCACATCCTGATAACATATATTCCTCTGTGTCTACATCTGTACTATGGCATGAGCCAAAAGGCAAATATTTGTCTGATTTGCATGAGGTATGGCCCCATGCAACAAGGACATGCATCTTGTGGAGCATGCTGATGCACATTTAGTGCTTGCACAATTCATATTACAAATGGCACTGCACAAACATCTGCAGCCTTTTCTCTAATATAAATGTGTTCTGGGTGCACAAAGTATCAATCAATCAATCAATTAAGGGTTGGTGAAGTGCAACTCCTAACCCATGAGGGTCTCAAGACACTGGGGGTCGGTGGGGAGCAGATCCGTCTCAGTGCTGGGGTCATTCGAAGAGCCAGGTATTGAGGACCTTCGTGAACTGTGGTAGCATGGGAGATAATCTGAGGTGGAGGGGTAGGGTAGTCAAGGACTTGGCAGCGAGGAACATGAAGGACTTTCGTCTAGTTCTGGTCTTGTGGATCAGTGGGACGGTGGCGAGGAAGGTGAGGCGGCTGGTCATGTATGCTGGTTCAGCATTGTGTAGGGCCTTGTAAGCGTGGATGAGGGGTCTGAAGGTTATTCTACTGTCTGGCGCCAGCCAGTGGAGTTCTCATAGGTGTTGAGTGATGTGACTGTGCCGTCAAGAGGAAGGTCAAGGACCAGTCAGGCTGCAGTGTTCTAGACATTCTGGAGGATGAGGAGGTGATTCTGGGTAACGCTGGCTTATAGTGAGTTGCTGTAGTCGAGTCTGCAGCTTATGAGCGCGTGAGTGATGGTCTTTCTGGATTGGGTGGGGATCCATCTGAGGGTCTTTCGCAGCATATGGAGGGTATTGAAACAGGCTGAGGTTATGCAGTTGATCTGGTGGTCCATAGTGGGCGATGCATCTAGTATGATGCCAATGTTTTGTGCGTGGTTCGTGGAGGTGGGTGTAGTTCCTAGCTCAGAGGGCCACTAAGTATTGTTCCTTGCGCAAGGGTTGATCCCAGGATGAGGACTCCTGTCTTGTTTGAGTTGAGCTTAAGGGAGCTATCCTTCATTCAGTTGACTTTCATAATTTCTTGGAAGTTGTGCCTGGTGACGTTGGGTTTGTTGGTGAGATAGAGGATCATGTGTGTGTCGTCAGCATAGGAGACAATGTTGAGTCATGGTTCCGGACAATGGTTGCATTGACGCACACACTTGTTCCACACCATGACATTTTTTAATAATACTGCCCATAGTTTATCCTTAAATTTCAGGGTTATACCATAACTTTCACACAAATATGTAACAACGAAATGCCAACGAATTGTGTAATTAAGTGTGGGGTATTCTTTGGGGGCAGTGAGTTCAATTGATAGGAAGGAGCCTGGAAAGGCATCTAGATGGATATTGAGACACTCGAAAGAAGATGGTAAGCTGGACTGTCATTTGGTGATCAAAGAGTATCGAAGACAAAATTCCAAAACTGCATGACTGCTTACTAATTGGTGGTCTGAATTATTAAAATATGAATCTTGCTGGAAATAAGCCATGATATCCTGTACCTCTTTACACATGAGCAAAGGCCCAATGCTTTCATATTCGGACCAGAAAACATTTCTTTCTAACAGCACAATGAACAGATCGTATGCATTGAATTTGGAGTGGGCGTTTTAGTACTTCTTCTGAAAGTGACATCGAGGAGGTGTCCCTGACCAGGAAATGCCTCCTGAATACATCTCATATATATATATATATATATATATATATATATATATATATATATATATATATATATATATATATATATATATATATATATATATATATATATATATATATATATATACATATATATATATGCATTATTCGTTGGCTAAGCAGTCACTGTAGTATTTTTCTTTCCTTACCATGAAAGCGTAAAACATGTAAAACAATGCCCTGTCCATCCGAACTATTAACTTACGTGGTGTGAACGGTGGGTAATTCAATTTGTTTATGGCACATCCCGTTTTGGAGCCTTTTATGAAGCTGGAGACCTCATTCATATCCTACAATAAAGATAAAAATTAGCATTCTCTGTTGGTATAAGCCTAGAAGTGAGGACTTATGGTGGTGTATCTAAGACATTTGTCAAAACGTTGAATTCATTAATGCACAAAACAACTAAACATTTCTACAAAGTCACTTAATACTGATCATAGGAAGCAGAATGATGTATGGCTCATTAGTGAAGGTGAAACAAACTCTACAATGAGAGTATACATTATCATACATAAGTCAACGTTACATGCTTTTGCATTGTTAAGTGCAGAATAATCCTGCCCATAAGCATCATAGGAAATCTCACTATGCATTCCATGCAACCCAATGTGCCCAGATTTTTAAACTACACTGAGTAGGGGCATAATTTCGGGGTGGAAGGGGCAAAACGTTAAGGTCCCTGAACCCCTCAGGGGGACCCCAACCCTTCAGGAGGCCCATCCACTTAGCCCAAAGTCAATGAATATCTGTGAGATATGGTAGACTCAGGGGGCCCTTATTATACTCTGCATGGGGTGCTATAATTTCGCATTACATTGCTTATGCTGAGATTTGAAACCCAATGAACAGTTTACAACCACCGGTTAGCTAGAAGTTATAAGATATATAAATAGTATATTTTAGGTACCTTAAAGTACGTTAATAAGGTGTTCATACTCAGGGCCAGATTGACCGTAGCGGGCACAGGGTGTTTCCCTGGTGGGCCGATAGGGTGGGGGCAGGTTTTGGACCACCAGGGGGGGGGGGCGTTTTTGTTGCCAAGGGCTGCAATATTGGCCCACTGTAACAAAAGCCGCTGCAGTGTTTCTACCACCCCCCCCCCTCCCCTTCCCGCAGCCATTGAGAGTCGATTGCCAGGGCCTGTTCCTAGTTGTTGGCTCAGAAGTCGAAACGAATAAGAATTACAATTCAATTAAACTAAGAAATACAAAGGGTTGAGGCGAAAAAATCTACTGCTTCCAGAGCCACAGTTATAATCTCGGCATTTCTATTTAGAAAGTGCACAGTAATTCCTCAGGGTGGCCAAACACAGTTACAGTGGACTCCCCCTTGGGATTGGCAGTTGGAGCAAAGAGGATGATGCATCAACTGTGCGTCCTCTGGGAAGCTTTTCTGTTGGCCGGCCGTACGCCCCTCAGCGCAAGTTAGCAATCAGTAGACAACGTTTTCCTCAGCATCTCTTCTGGTTCGTTGAAGGAGGAGAGGCTGAAGGGGCAACAAGGAGTGAGCGAGTGATGCAGAAACGAAAGAGGCAACAGTGTGCAGGTAACTCCTTAGAAGTAAAAAATGATGAGGAAGAATCAGAATCTTGTGGACTGGATCTGATCATTTCAACAGAATTTTACCAAGAAGAGATATACCTGTGGAAACTGGACTGTGTGTGCTTGAGGGCTTTTTCTCGCTTTGGACGTAGAAACCACACTTTAGTCTGTGAAGTGCGGCCGATTAGTATCTAAGGTGGCTTTGTGCAATGTACGTTAGCACCACTGAATGTGTATATATTCAACATTGTGTTGTTCATTACAGTCAATGGTTTTGGATAGATGTGCAGTCATGAGGGCTCAGTCACCAATGTTGGTTCCTTATCACTACTCTTATGAAGGAGATATGAGGCATCAGAGCTGTTGTGTGTGTGGTGCAAGGGCTCAGGATGGAGATTGAGTGAGGGATAACTCAGTGCTGCTGAATAAGGGAGCTGGGTGGAGAGGTGCTTGTGCACGGCGAAGAGAGTTCTTTACCTTAAGGCCTGGCTGTTAGACTTTGTTGTTAAACACTCTAAAAAGTTCTTTAAAACTGAAGAATAGAAAGATTGGGTGCAAACTTAATTAATTCCAGAGCTGGGATTAATTTGTACAGCCCCATAAAGCCATTAGGATGCAGAATTTCTTTCCACAAGATGAAAAAGGTTGGGCTTGGTCTGAACAAAAAACTTTTCTGCACAGTAATAGAGCTTTGTAGTTGCCTAATGTGCAAGCTGAGGGGGTTAAAAACAGGTTAGCTCCTTGATATTGATTGCCTCGAGCAAGTTGTCAAGATCTCCACAACAAATGTCCATGGTCATTGCTGAAAAAAAGATGCAAGTGAGTGTTCCTCCCATAGTAAATCAGTTGGGACCTCACTTTATTTTGGATAATTGTTATCAGGCAATAGAAGCACTCAAACATTCCAATGAATCTTCAGAGTCTCTTGCCTCAAAAACCTAAAGAGGGTTCTGAAAGAGAATATGCTAATGCTGAAGGACTGCTCCCTATTTTACTCAATTTCAAGCTCTAAAATTCAGGTATGATCCCCTGGACAGACCCAAACTGTTGACCCCATTTGCGTAAGGGAACTGATGAGGAAATCTAAGGAGGCAACCTGCCCAGAAGCAAATAAGAATTCAGAGGGGCAAGTAATTAACCATTCTTTTGTGTGGGGGCAGAATGGTACAAATCTTGTTAAGTCAAAATGATACTAGACCTAATCAGGAGGAGACTTTTTAGATCGAAAATATCATTCAACAAGAACCTCAGGAAATTAAACATATGCAGTCATCTTTGAGCATTAAAGTCCAATTGGAAAAACTGAGGAGAAATTTGAGAAGTTTTTTCAGCATTTGGAGGTAGCTGTGCTGTGGATTTCTGGTACCGAGGCCATGCAGAACCAGCAACAGATCTCTATTCGGAAATATGAAAAGCAGATTGTAATCCTGAGAGCTACTAAGGTGCATTTGGAGAATTGATAAAGGAAGTCAAACCTCTACTTTACTGGAGAACTGGACCATAATGAAATTATTTGAATGTCACCAAAATTATTGACTGAGTAATCAAAGACTATAATTTGACTGTTATTAGGAAGCATTTAACAGTTATGAGGGCGCGTTAAATCCCCTCAAACCAGAACTCACAGTCAAAATTTCCTTGCCTCATCCATGGATTCAATTTCACTGCATTTTCTTTTAAGCAGATTTGTAGGTCGCACTATCCCCCAGGAGGGTATACTGGTGCTGAGCAGCTTTGAATCTAGGCACACTTAGGGCAAAGGTGGACTACTTAAATAGCTAGGTTCTCAGCTTCTTGCAGAGATTCAGAAGTGAGGAGAAGCATCTAATTTGTAGTGGATGGTTGCTGCCCATTAGGAGAGATGTAGAAGAAGGATTGACTGCCAAATCTTATTTTCTGCATACATTGGATTTTAGTAGGAGTCTGGATGAGCAGAGGTGTCTGCAAGGTTTGTGAAAGCTATTGTTGAGGTATACTGGGCCAGTGTTATTAAAGTTCCCTAAAAGTGGGGGAGGAGTTTGAATTGTCCTCATCTGTGGAGTTCCTCCAGTTGTGAAGTGATGTGAACATGGCATGAGAGGCTGAGAATGATTCTGGCTGCTGAGTTCTGAGTGGTCTGCAGCCTTCTGGTGAGTTTTTTGTCGATCCCGGCATTGAGGGTGTTCCTGTAGTCCAGATTACTTGTGACCAGTGTGTGTGAGACAGTTTTCTGGATGCTGATTGGGAGCGACTTAAACATCTTCCTCAGCATCTTCAGGGTATGGAAGCCAGAGTCGGTTATGGTACTATGATTCGAAGGTTTTTGGTAGGGGTGGGTGTTTGTCCTAGCTCTTTTGCCCACCAGGTGGAGTCCAGCAGTATATACTCTTCCCAAATATCATGATTTTGGTCCTGTCTGTGCTCAGCTTAATACAGCCAGTCTTCATCAAGTGTCTGGTTTTAGTCATTCAGGCTTTTAACTTGATCCCTGTAATGGGCGACTTGTCTATTAGGGAGCGAATGAGTTGTGTCATTGGCCTAGGAGAGGCGGTTTATAGAATGATAGCGGATGGTGCTGGCTAATGAGAATGTGTATGTGCTGAAGAGGGTCTGGTTCAGGGAGGATCATTATGGAACTCTGCAGGTGAGGTTTAGGGCATCAAAGGTGTATGGTGCCACAATGGCAAATATTTATTTGCTTATGTTGGTGCTAGCATCGATGCAGTCAGCCAGTGTGGTGCATTTGTTAGACTGGGTCATTTAGTGGTAGCATCTTTGGCCAGATTTGAATGTGCTCCTATATGCTTTGTTCAGACTCATTCCTCATTTGTGCTCCAGTTTTTTGCAGTGGTGTCTCATCAGTCTGAGTTCCTCAGTGTACCTACTGGCCTGGGGTCTAGCTCTTGTTGCATGGCTGTGTTTCAGGGGCAGGGAGTCAGTGCCAGAGGTGATCCAATTATTGATGGTCTTGATCGCTTTGTGGAGGCTGTTGCTGAGCTCAGAGCAGTGGTTGTTGAGACAAGTGTTCCAGTCCTTGTCAGTGATGCTATTCGAGTTTCAGTAGGCTAGTCTGGAGGTGCTGCATGTGCTTTGGACTGGGACTAGGATGCTGAACTTGATGAGTGCATGGTATGTCTAGGGAACAGGGGTGGGCCCGTTAACTTGGATGTTGCTGAAGTTTGTGAAAATAGGGTCCTAGAGGAGTCTGGTAATGTGAGTAGGTCCCTTTACTTGTTGGGCGCGGTCCAGGCTTTAAAGGTCTTCAGTGAGTGCTCTTGAGTTGCGGACGGCATAGTCTTCGAGGTAGAAGTTCAGGTCTCTGAGCAGGATTAATTGCTTGCATCGAGGGCGCATTGCAGACTGTGATAGTATCAGTGAAGTTGGGTTGTGGTCCTGTGGTCTGTAGATGAAAGTGCCACTTACGGTGAAGTTGGCTTTCATGTAGAGCTTTAATGACAGGTTTTCTATATTGGAGGATGATGTGTCTGTGGATGGTGTGCAACTGATGGTTTTATTGTGGATGATGGTGATCCCAGCACTGGGCTTGTGAACTCTGTTTTGTATGGGAATCTTGCAGTTTGTGAGGATGGCTGTGGTGGTGTCAGATGCCGATGTTGGGTTCAATTAAGCTTCTGTGAGGAAAAGTAGGTCAGGGGCATTGTCATGTGGCAGGTCCCAGATCTCTGTGGCATGTTTGCGGGTAATGAGGAGCATGCATACAAGAGTGGAGTTTTGAGTGTAAGAGATTTGGGTGTTGGGTGCTGTTGATGTGAAGAAGGTTGGGTCTGGGTAGGTGCATGGAAACCTGCAGGAAGTATAGGAGAATGCTCCCTCAATGTTGTGTAGTGCAGTGATAGGACATAAAATTATTTATGATTCTGCTCAGGAGCATAAGGGACCCATGCTGCTCATCCTTCATTTCTGATGACTGGGTATCACAGCCAGCGTATTCCAGCAGTCTATTTTAATATTGGATCATGAAGGCAAATTGCAGCTATTTAGTGATTTAAAAACAGCTCAATCTTCAAATAGTGAGTAAGCAAAAATTATGATTAAAGCAGTATGGTTTTGAGTCTAGAGAGAATACTATGGGCCAGATGTACGACCCTAAATTGCGGTCGTGAATGGCCAATCATCCCATTAGCGACCGTAATTTAGGGCATGGCTATGTACAAACTTCATTTTGCGAGTCAGTAAAATTTAGTGATACGCAAAATGAGGTTTGCGACTCGCTATTAGGAAGGGGCATGCCAATTGTGTCTCTTCCTAATAGCGACACACATTCCTTCGTAGGAATGTTTTGCAACCACAATTGCAGTCGCAAAACACTCGCAATTTACCATCTATTTCATGTAGTTCGTAAACCCATTTGAAAATGGGAAGGGGTCCCCAGGGGACCCCTTCCCTTTTGTGAATGGGTCAAAAAATATTTTTTAATGGCAGGCAGTTGTCCCAGGGTTAATAAACCGCCTCTGAGTATAGAAAAAATTATCACAGAATAAGGTAAAGTGCATTGAATCCTGAGTTGAAAAACTATCACATGAACAAACTCCCAGATCTTCAATCTTTTTCCATCCCTTCAGTCCGGCAGAAAATGTAATTGATGAAATCTAAATCATACTAAAAGGAAGTGGTAATGCTTGTTTGTAACTAGACAAATGTTTTCGTTCTGAGAAACCAAAATAATGGGTCGAATTTAGGGTTTGTCACTACCAGTACATGTAAAACTTATAGGTACATGTCCTACCTTTTAGTTACACAGTACCCTGCCCTGAGGGATAAGTAGGGACTACATTAGGGATGATTCATGTGTAATCAAAGTGAAGTATAAGGCTTGGCATATAAATGCCAAGTCGAAGCGGCAGTGAACTCTACACACAGCCTTACCCTAGTAGGCCTCAGAAAGGCTACTAGTGTTGGTGGCTTATAAGAAAACGATGTTACTCTTGTCTATACCAATTACAAACATTTTTACGGAAGAAGCCCTTGCACTTAAGCAATGGTCAGCAGTTGTAAAGTATTTAGAGTCCTAAGGCCCACAAAATGATTTAGCAAAACTTGGAGGCATAAAACAAAAAATATTGGGGGATAACCATTCTAAGGATGACAGGTCTAACACATGTTTCCCCCAGCTGATAGTGGGGTGATATCCCGAACCTCAGGGAGTTCTCATAAGTATGGTGGAAGAACAGGGGTAGACCATCAGAATTGGCATGGTATACCCCAGGTCTGTGCTCTATCCTGAAGTCCATACTCTGTAGGGACATGGACCACCTCAACAGTTTTGGATTCTCACCCTGATTTGCATCGGCAACCTGAGGTCAGTTTGAATCAGGAAGTGAGGGCCAAATAGGTATGGCCTCAGCTTTTTCAGTGCCCAGACCACAGCAAAAACTTATCTCTGAATAGTACTCCACTTTTGTTCCCTGGGGAGCAGACACTTGGAGATGAAGGCTACAGGTTGGTCTAGACATTTTTCACCAAGCTGTGATAAAACCACCCCTTTGTCATGTTCTGAGGCATCTGTCTGAATGATAAACACGTGGGAGGAGTCAAAGAACCTGAGCACAGGAGTTAAGGGTGTCACCTGCAGCTTGGCATGACTCTGTCCAAATCATATTTCTCGGCTGCTTCTTGGAAGTCTGCTCTGTCAAGGGGCCAACAATAGTGCCATAACCCTTGAAAAACTTCCTATAGTACCCAGCGAGGCCCAACAAATCTCTAACCTCAGTCTGGGTGTTGGGGAGTAGCCATACAAAGAGGCTTCCTATCTTGGCATGAAGGTGTTTCACCTTCCCCCTGCCCACCAGGTATCCTAAGTACACCAGAGACCCCTGCCCTATCTGGCATTTACTGGCCTTGATAGTTAGGCATGCCTGTTTCACAACCCCGAAGCAGTTCCTGGAGATGATAGAGGTGGTCCTTCCAGTTGCTAATGTGGACAGCTAATTTGACCTGATGAGCACCTGAGAGGGCCTCCATGACAGCAAGAACCTGAGTCACCAGTCTCTGGAAGGGGGCAGTAACATTTTAATCCCAAAGGGCATCTCTCTAAACTGACAGTGGCCTCTGAAGCGGGGAAGGCTGACCTTTCCCTGGCACCTTCTGTTAGGGCGATCTGCCAGTATCCTGATGTACAATTTATTCTTAACAGGGGTGTTGCCCCCTGTGTCCACATCAAGGGTACCCAAATGGGTAGTCCCAAGAATAAGGAAGAATAGAGAAGAGTGCTTTCCCAATACTTCTTGACACTCCTTCTGCTGTTCAGGAGTTAAGCTGGGGGAAAGGATTACTTCCCCCCACAGACCCATCTTTTTCCTGAATGTCCAAGAGGTCAGGGAGAGGTTCACTCTCACAAAGTGCAGCTTGAGGTGTTTATTATGGAGCAGTCTGTGGAGTGGCCCAGGGGTCTTGAGTATGCCTGGATGAAGCTCAAGGAGTTTCACTCCAGAATTCTGCTGAATTATTGAAAAACTCTACTAAATTCCATGGATTTCCGCAAGCCAAGTATTTCTAGGCCAGCCATCCACATAACGGTATTGCTGTCACATCTCAGCCACAACCATGTCTGCACCAATGTGAGTTTAAATGTGTGTTGACTGAAGAAAATCCAGATGTGTGACTGTGGCTCTACAGCTGTCCCTTCAAATAAACACATTATCACATTGACTGGAAATCAGTCCATCACAGCTCCTTACCTCCTCATTCAGCAGACATCAGATTCAGGTGGCGACAGTGCAGCTCTGGGGAATACCCATGTACATTTAGAGTAGACATCCAAATCATATCTGATTTTCATGCTAAGGCACAGGGGGGTCCACAAACCCCTCCACCTCCAAGAAGCTCTCTTGATTACTGACCCCATACAGAAGAGTCAGTTCAGGCAAACCATGAGCCACGTAAAGTTCCGTCATTCCGCTCACCTTGCCACCTCTGCCATTACTTGACCTGGCAGCACCTGTGAGTCTCAATGAGCTGGTCCATACTAGATCAATAAGCCTTAGCTACACCCATGGGGCTTTCAGATCGCAGTGACATGAAATGACCCAAAGCTACTGCTCTGGTGCTCGGGGTCCAGGACAGCAACCCTCTCCTGCTGAGTGGACATGAGCATCAGACCACTGAAGCCCTCCAGCGTAGCATCCACTCAATTCCCGCCACTTGGCTACATCTTAGATCAAATTGCCGACTTGAGGGCAGAGATGCAAATGGAAGGCCTCATTAAGTCACACAACACCAGACCCCTCCACGGTGGGAATCAACGAGGTGCAGGGCGGCTCCCATGCCGCTCCAGCTCCACTTGTGGTGACATAACAGAAAAATATAAAAGTGTTAATTGGATGAAACCAGGAAAGGTGTTTTATGACAGCACCACCTAGTTAAGGTTTTGATTAGTTAAATTGCTTGAGCTGATGAGAAAAGGAATGAATAGTCTAATCTTTCAGGAAAAAGGCTACCCATATCACTATGAGGTCGCAGTTCTACAGTGGTATTATCTGCTGATAACTTGATCTCACAGCCCTAGGGACCAACCAAGCAAGTTGCCAACAAGTCAACAGCAGGCCAACAGCAGGCCAACAATGAATCATCTGCACTGGGGTCGAGGGTTTCTCCTATCCTTAACGGCTTTGGCTTCTGAGGGTGGAGGTAGCAGATTTAGTTAGACCAGGGAGAGGAGGTAAGTAGGCAACTATTGTTGCTGTTCTGCTGGTTTGTATCCCCCACAGCCTGGGCTGTATCACCAGGAGCACTGCTGACACCCGTTCCCGGAACCTGATACTTTATCACAATACTTGTATTGGCTTGTGGGACAGCTCTAGAATCCATGGCCACTAGACCGTCGACTACGTACCCAAGTGAAAATTGGACCTTCACCTTATTGTGAACCTCCTAAGGGGAAATTAGTCTTTCAGCGTCCACTATGTCACTCCATCTAACAGAATGGCAATGATAGACTTCCCAAAAAATGCATAACTTTATTGATGAGTGATTCACTAATGCCCCCTAACTCCCTTCTAACAACCCTGTACTACCTAGCTAAAAACCCATGCTGGAAATCCATGCGGCGACAGATGGGGCAACCATGGGGTGTAGATGGAGAATAGTTCCCCTTGGCACCTGCTAAGTGTGGAACATAGAGTGAGGATCCCCATTGAAGGGAGACACATTTGTTCCCTCTTTTTGTGACGCACCAATACAGTGCCAATGGAGCTTAGCTTCTTTTCTTCCTTCTCCTCAAATATCTCAACCACCCTCATCAAACTCACTATCTGGTTCTCTCAACTCCCCTCTTACTCTCATCAAACATTGAAGCATTAAATAACATTCTTGTGTGGCGGCTCTAGGAACATCAGTATTAGACCCTTCATTTTCATCAACATCAGTGCAGAGGATTGAGAACACATTTTAGCACTCAATTGGATCTTTATTACATACTGCCAGTAGTTTCTCAGGCTCACACAACACAGGGGGTTTCAAATGGTTTCCCCCAGGAAGTACCCTCATACCCCTATGAGATTATTAAAACATCTGAGGTATACACTTTCCTGCATCATTTGGGGAGGAATCAGTATCATTTACGTAATAGCACCTCATGGTCTCTGGGGGGGGGGGGGTGTCTGATGGGGCCTTGAGATCCCCTCCTCGTAGAAGCTAGCAGAGATACTGACAATTTACAAGAAGGGAGATTGGAGCGATCCCAGTGAACTATAACCCCATTAGTCTAATTGACTCTATTAATAAAAAAATGAAAGCAATTTTTGACTCACCTGCAGGAGTGAATTACAGAGAAGGGAATCTAACGCTCAGGTCGATTTTAGAGCAAAAGTTAGTACAGTAGACCAGATCTTCCAGGTTACTTACATATACTGGTGTGAGGTACTATTTAATGGGGGAAAGCTGTATGTTGCTTTAGTTGACTTACGCACAGGGTTTGATCCGGTCCCACAAGGGAAATTGTGGAGAGTACTAGAAAACATGGGTATCCCTCCTTTTATGACTATCGGCAGCTGACTGAACCTTTTAGGGTAGTTCAGGTAGTCAAACAGGGTTGTGTTTTTGCCCCCACATTCTTCTCCCTGTATTTAAATGGGGTGATTGATCACCTCAGTGAGGATGGGTGTGAAGCACCCAAATTTGGTGGGAGGGAAGGGTCCTGGCCCTTCTCTTCGCCGATGATACCCTATTGATTTCAAAGTCTCCCCGGGAGCTGAAATTGCTTTTATATCTATTTTTTTCCTTTTATGTTAATCGGGCCTAGAGCTTCATGGTGCTGGGACCCAATGTATGTTTTTCTCTAAAAACAGGGTGATCTGTTGTAACAGGCAGATACTGGTGAAAAATGAATGCATTGATTGGGTGTCTGCATTTGACTATCTAGATATCACAATGCCCACCAACGTGAGCTGGGCCCTCCAGATAAAAAAGTCTCATATGGTGCTCACCCAGCAGACTGCAACCATAGCAAAGGTCCATCAAAAGACCTTCTGCCGAAGGGTTGCCCTTGCGATATACAATGTTAAGGCTATCGGATCTGTTTTGGATGGCTCCGAATAGTGGGGCTCCTCTAATGCAAAATGACTTGATATGGTGGAACACAGTTTTCTGAGGGCCATATTATCACGTCCCATGAATACTCCCCTTACACCCTTATATTTGAATTCTGCCCTGTGGGTGATGTCACATAAAATCAAATGCAGATTGTTAATTGTTGAATACCGGCTGTGGACCACCACTGAATTGGAATCCTATTGTGATGATGCAAGATATTATACGGCCATACCAGGCGTAGAGAAGATCCCATGGTTTTGCAGTATAAAATAACTTTTGAATTAGTTGGGTCTTGGCATTTATTTGTCCTCTCCCGAGTTACTATGCACACTTTCCTGAGACAAGATTAAAAATATGTATTGAGAGGCTGTAATGTGGTTACTGTGATAAAGAGAAATGGCAGTCTCACAATGTATTCTATTGATTTGAAAGCTTGTATGTGTTATAAGGTAATCATTGACAACATTGCACCAACTCTAGCTTGTAAATGATACCTTTATTTTAGATATGGCACCCTCCTGGATAATGCCTTTAGTGTCAAATGGAATGATGAGAGGGCAGGAGATGACCACTGCACAGCAGACACTGGGGATAATGAAATGCTGGAACACATTGTTTTTCTGCCCTCAGCACTGTAGGCTTCGGGCCAAGTGGAGTGTGCCCCTCTTTAAGAACCTAGGCACCATAAGTCATTTAGTTGCCTTTAGAATTCTGAGAAGAAGTACAGGTAGACTTTGTTGTATTTGGTTTTGCAACATTTCTTACTGCATTCTGCATTAGGCATACCTAGTGCCAATCGATGTGGGATAGTTATGACTCCATTCCGCTTATTGTATCTACTGATGGGGCACTGGCTTTGTATTTGTAACCCCAAACCAAACTTGGACCTATTGCTTTCATATGTCATGTGAAGATCGTTTTAGCAAGCCAGTAATTCATGGATTGCTGATTTTAGCTTGTAGGAAGTGTTGCTTCTTTTTACCTTTAATATTTATGTTTTTATCAATCAGTAGGTTTTGCTTTCTATATTTCCCTCTCTTTCAACAGCTAGTTTGTTGGTATGTATGTATTTTGTTTCTCGTTTTCATTATTTGTGTGCTTTAGGGATCTTTGCGATTAAAATAAAGTATTTGTGTGGTATGGCTAAAGTATTGTCCAAAGGAAGAGAAGAAACAACATGAAGGGGGAATGGACTGATTTAAAAATGAATGACTAAGGAGTAGGGACTAGTCAATATGGGATGTGAAAGAATAGATGATAAATGGCTAGAGCAACAGGGCTACTGTTGTTGAAATGGGTACAAACCATTTTTGCCAGAAGAAAAAATGGCAAATATCCCTTATGCATGATCTCCTTGAACAAATAACCACTATAAAGGTTTCAGTTGACAAATTTGGTCCACAGTAGCGGCGCATGCATGCAAATAAAATCTACTTGAGATCTTTTCCACAATTCTACACTTAAAGTACTCTTTCTTAAAACCAAATTCGCATTGGTCTAGCAACTTGGTTTTTATCCTGGTTAGGGTATTATTGCTCACTATTGATATTTAGTACTCGCTCGTCAATAACTCTCTAACACCATTAATATATACTAAAAAGAACATACATTTTTCAATTCTATTTGATATGTAACATTTATTTTAAAATCAATAAATGAAATTACTTACTATCCATATGCCATCATATTTTACAATTTCGTGAAATCCTACACACTCATCCACCCACCACTTTGTACATTCTTCATTTGTATAGTCCGGAAATACAGTTTCTCCAGGCCACACCTATAAAAATAGGAAATATATATTTATAGGTTCTTTGGTTCAGAATACAAAAACAAAAAAGAAATTCAGCATTTTAATGGAGTTTTCTTTTTAATATGATATTTTCAGTTGCTAATGCACACACCTGGATTCAGCGCCTCGTGGTTGACAAGCAGCGCACATGGGGCCCAATTCACAGAACTAACTTAAGACAAAATCCTAAACTTACTACCATTTACTCATTTTGGTAATCACAGAAGGCACTTACTCATTTTGGTATTTACAGAAGGCACTTTTTCATCAATCAGTAAGTGCCTTTTGTGAATACCAAAATGAGTAAGTGTACTTACTTAATTTGGTATTCACAGAAGGCACTTATTCATCAATCAGTAAGTGCCTTCTGTGAATACCAAAATGAGTAAGTGCCTTCTGTGAATACCAAAATGAGTAAATGGTAGTAAGTTTAGTGTTTTGTCTTCAGTCAGTTCTGTGAATCGGGCCCTACTAATCCATTTTACATAACATTACATTACACACATGTTGCATTTCCATCTTTATTTCATTTATACTATGTCTTAAGATTTCTGTTAGCATTTTCTTTTTTGCGCAGAACAAGAGTCTGATTAATTTTAGGTACACACAGTTTATGTAAATACAAAATAGACTTTCACACATCAGGAGAAGAAAACCAGCAGATTTTAAACAAATATTCTTTTAGGGAAACTGAGAAACTTTTGAGATGGGGATTTTCTGATAATTGGAGATTGATTATTTGTCTCTCTATTATATGATAAATATTGCGATATGCACATTTCATTCCTTTTCCCATTTGATTGTAGAGAACAGTTTATTTTCACCAGTTACCTCATCGTTTTCTAATCTTTGAGAACTCTTGTAAACAATTATAAGAAGAAAAATGAATGGACTGATTCACAAAGGTACTTGCACTTTTTTTTAAAGTTTACACTTGTATGTAGTAGCTTTACTACTATTTTGACATTTACAAACTAGAGGCTTGATTCACAAATATAAACTGAGACTCCAGTCTAACTTTACGACTTTCAGTAAAACGAGTCTGATTAATTTTAGGTACACACAGTCTATGTAAATACAAAATATACTTTCACACATCAGGAGAAGAAAACCAGCAGATTTTAAACAAATATTCTTTTAGGGAAACAGAGAAACTTTTGAGATGGGGATTTTCTGATAATTGGAGATTGATTATGTGTCTCCCTATTATAGGATAAATATTGAGATATGCACATTTCATTCCTGTACACATTTGATTTTAGAGAATAATTTATTTTCACCAGTTACCTCATTGTTTTCTAATCTTTGAGAACTCTTGTAAACAATTATAAGAAGAAAAATGAATGGACTGATTCACAAAGGTACTTGCACTTTTTTAAGTTTACACTTGTATGTAGTAGCTTTACTACTATTTTGACATTTACAAACTAGAGGCTTGATTCACAAGACTCAAGTCTAACTTTACGACTTTCGGTATTCACAAAGGGAATTTACAAGTAAAAAAGTTAGACTTTGTGTCAGTTTAACTTAAGTTTTAGTCTCAGTTAGACTTAAGACTAAAACTTAAGTTAAACTGAGATAAAAGTCTAACTTTACAGCTCGTAAATGCCGTTTGTGAATACCATAAATTTAGACTTTTGTCTCAGTTTACCATTGTGAATCGGGCCCTATGAGTGTTATTTCACTACTAGAAATTTTATGAGTGAAATTTACTACTACTAATACCAAAACAGTAGTAAAGATATTACAAGTGTAAACTTACTCTAAAGTGTAAATATACCTTTGTGAATCAGGCTTGAAGTGTTTACCACACAGGGAATAGTATAGTGATAGGAAACCACGCTGTAGAAAACTCCTGGATTTTTATCTAACTTTACGAAGGGTACCATTGGACCTGGCCCTCTCTGCAGAACCAGCCCACACTTTTTGCCTTCACCCCTCCTGCTTTCTAAATTTAGTTTTTTGTTGGCATTAGGACTCTGTACACTTTACTACAGCTAGTCGGTACTAACATCCTTGTGCTTGCTCCCTATAACATGGTACAATTGATTAAGACCTAGTAAATGATACCACTCATAGCCAGGGTATGTAAATTATGGTACCATTGGGCCTGCAGCACACACTGTGCCATCCACTTAAGTAGCACTTGAAAACTTGTCTCAGGCTTGCCATTTCAGCCTGTAGTGTATTTTTAAACTGCTAACTTGACCTGGCAAAATAAACCTCTTGCCAGGCCTAAACCTTCCTTTTCAGTTTATTTATGTCAACCTTTGGTAGGCCCAAAAACGCCCATAGGGCATTGGGGCATTCTATTTAAAAAGTAGAAACTGTATTCCAAGCTTTACATTTCCAGGTAATGAATTACTCCTACATTTGTTTTTCACTACTGTAGAGCCTATCTATCCAATTGGATAACATTGGGTTAAAATTATAATTAATGAGTGATAGTTTTCGATTGGGAACAGGTAGGAATGACATGTTTGGACTCAAATTAAATGTAATTTAATATGCTATTTTATGGTAAAATTGGATTTTAAGTCACAATTCTGAAAAGGCCACTTTTACAAAGTTGGCCTACACATTTATTATGCTTAATTATCCATATCTAAACTTAATTCATTCACTCTAATTCTTTTAATGTCTTGCAAATGTGCAAATATTAATTCCTTTACAACCACTCTAGTCTCAAGTTAATTTCAGATAAAGTAAAAACATTTACTATAAAAGGTACAGTTCAAAATGATTAATAGAACAATAGTTAATTTAAATTTTAAATATAGATTAAATTCTTGTAATTAACAAAATTGTTATTAAGAATAATATTTAGTGTTTTTTAATATAGAAAATGACAGCAAAGTGTCATATTGTATAATAAAAGCAGGTCAACAAAAAGGATGTTCTTCATTTGCTGATTCAAATCAAATCAAATAAATTTTATTCAGTTTCACATAGATAAAACCATAAAAGTTGCATAAAATCCATAATACATTAAAACATGAGTTCATTAAAAAGCACAGTTTATAAAATATGAAGTGAACCCGTTGCACAACCTCCCAATTTAATCTATAACAATGAAATGCATAGTACCATAAAAGCATCCCACTTGGGTTGCTTTTTCCTTCTAAGGTGAGCTTGCCCATCCTCAATCACTAAGAACTGGGTGATTCATCAACCAAATGGCTAAATATCCAGGCAGGCCCTGGTTTTCACAATGGATTTTAGATAGCCCACAATGAAAAATATACAATCCTCCTTCAACAGTTAAAGATACAGGAGGGCAGGGCGAGCCTGGGTAAAACTCATCCTCTTTAAAATGGGGACTAAAAATACCTTTGAGGGATCGGAAAAAATTTACATAAATGCGTAAAATTTTGCAGATCCTGTGAAGACTGTCCGTCGCAGCCACAGGGTGCTAATACCTGACCTCTTCTGCACCCTTTGGGCCTAGACAGCAGGAGGTGAAAGAGATTCAGGCAAAACCTAGTCAGTAAAAACCGCTCATATGTGGATGAAGACCCCAAGAGATAAGGCTCGATACAGGGAGTTGTTTTGAGTGTTAAAAAGATGCAAACACTCGATTTCCGAAGTTCCCGCTCATCCCTGTCCAGTTTCCTTAGGGTGAGAAAGGATTCCCTGATTAATACCAAATCCTTCTTTACAATGGTTTCACCTTAAAATATAAATCAGCACACCCTACCCCTTCAATGCTTCTTTTTAAAGTAATTAAGCCAAGGAATTCAGGATACATTATCAAGGGACATACACGCTCTTAAAATCAGATGATTAAGAGTTAATGCCTGATTCAACAAACACTTCAGTCAAACCAAAAGTGGGCGTAAAGCCAGGGTGTCACTAGGAAAGGGGACCCCCAGTTCCTCATGGGCTGCCAAGTTCGACAGACCACGCGGAACACAAAACAGCCACTTCAAAAAATTATTCTCAGTTACCTGAAGGGAATCAACCGCATTATGCCCCCATATTTCACTTCCATAACTAGCTATAGCCACACTTTTCGCTTGGTACACTTTCATCAAAGATACGATTGGTCTCCTCCCTTCTTTAGAGGCAAAATTGAAAATAGCTGCTTTAAGCTGGGTCAAATACCCACTTTTCCTAGAAATTAGTGGCCCCCATTTTATTTGGTACAAAAGGGGGTGGTGATGGACGGAGCATCTGAATCAATCAAACACTCACACCCCTTCAAAAGATCTGGGTTTAATCCATCACCGTTCTTTAGCCCACTCTGCCACCCCAGTTCAGACATGGCTATATGCAAATCAGTCTGACTCTGTGCCTCATGGGAACAGTCCAGCCCGAACTGCCAAGCCATGTCTTCCCTGGACCGGAAACAAGCTTCCGAGGACCGGTTTCTGGCATTCCAGCCGTCTTCAGCCCGGCTTGCTTGAATCCAGTGGCAAAGGGAGCAAGGGACTCACGTCTGAGCATGCCCTGCCACACTTATGGTGGCCAAAAGCGGTACAAAAGGGGGTGGTGATGGACGGAGCATATGAATCAATCAAACACTCACACCCAGTCAAAAGATCTGGGTTTAATCCATCACCGTTCTTTAGCCCACTCTGCCACCCCAGTTCAGATATGGCTATATGCAAATCAGTCTGACCCTGTGCCTCATGGGAACAGTCCAGCCCGAACTGCCAAGCCATGTCTTCCCTGGACCGGAAACAAGCTTCCGAGGACCGGTTTCTGGCATTCCAGCCGTCTTCAGCCCGGCTTGCTTGAATCCAGTGGCAAAGTGAGCAAGGCACTCACGTCTGAGCATACCCTGCCACACTTATGGCGGTCAAAAGCGGTACAAAAGGGGGTGGTGATGGACGGAGCATCTGAATCAATCAAACACTCACACCCAGTCAAAAGATCTGGGTTTAATCCATCACCGTTCTTTAGCCCACTCTGCCACCCCAGTTCCCGGACTGAGAGGCAGTTTGGTGCTTGGGCGGATATGGCCCAGTTGCAGTGGTAGTGATAATTATCACAAACTTGATTAGTATCACGTATCTGGATTATACTCTGTTAGATTATTTATCGGAATACTAAGGAGGATATATACCCAAGACCTTGAATAAGGCTTTCTACTGTGATAACAATATTTGACGTCTGACTATCATATTCTTTAACCCAATCCCGCGAAGAATTGTTTAAATTGATAATTGAAGGGAGAGAAATACTCATTCAGTTACGTTAATTCAGACACTTAAATCAGAATAAAATTGTTGTTTGGAAGGATCCAATATACACCTGTGGAAATCACTGTACATGGTGCCCACAATTACATACGCCCTGAAGAAGTTCTGGTGTTCAGAACGAAAAGCGTTGGCTGATTATTCTTTTGACAAATTGGTATATGAAAATAAACACGAACTGAGCAAATATCAAGACTCCTTAATTGGATGAGGACTCTGAAAAACTGGAATTGACTGTATTGTATTGGAGTGGTGCCCTAAAACTTGATGATAATCATTTTGGACTCGTGCTTCACGTGTGGTGCCCTTGGACAGAGGGTATCGGTTTTGCAAGTGGCACACTGAATATATTTGTGAATTAATTACTATCTTTGGTTGATACGAGATTGGTGTTATATTTTGGTGCTTATATCCACTGTCTGTTCTCTAGTCTCAGGTTATTAAAATTACCTTATTTTAGTTATATGGCCCCATTATGGGATTCACCTGGAGCTCCGTCCTGGACAAAGGATGCTTTGGCTCTTCCGCAAAAAAAAGTGGACTCTTTGCAGAGATGGAAGGATTTGTTTCAGGAGGGTAAATTGGCGACTTGGGGACAATGTCAGCAACTGTGGGGACAGGTTTTTTCAAGATATAAATATCTTCAGATTCAGAGTTGGGCAAACGATTCAGGAAATATAATTGGGAGACAAAATGACTGAGTTAAAACTTGGTTCGGAGGGGGGCTTCAAGAAAGAGGTGGCCATGTGGTATTGGATGATATTGGAATTGGAAGATGGCCCTTTCCTGCTTCCGGAGGTTCTGTGGAAAGAATGCTTGCCGAAGATCGCGACAGAGAACCAATGGCAAGTAACAATGGCTATGCTTTACAGTATTATTAAACCTGCAAATTTAAGGCAAAATCTTTTGTTTACGATTCATAGGGCATATTGGTCCCCTCGCAGACTGTCAAAATTCAAAGTTGGTGGCGTAGTGGGGTGCCCGAAATGCAAGACCCCCAACGTGGATGACTTACACATGTTTGTCTTTTGCCCAAATATAAGACAATTCTGGCTGGATGTAAGTAATTGTCTGTTCCAAGTCCTGAATCTGCGAATTGAGGTAACGGGGAGATTTGATTTAGAGGAAAAATGCATGAATGATAATGTGAAACTTATTTTTTACGCTATTTTATTAGCTCGTAGAGAGGTATGCAAGTTGTGGGTCTCACCACTTAGCCCTAAAATAATGGACTGGATATTGGCCATGAGGTATACGGCTAAGCTTGACATTGCAGATCACACTAAGAGAAAACGAGGATTTTGGGTACCCTTTCTTTTATGTTTTGGCTAAAACATACCAGGGGAGGAGGAGATAAAATACCAATCCAGATGTTGTCCGATGATTAATCCTCCGCCTATCTCGCTGGTAGTTATTATGTGTTATTCTAGGTCGAATACAGAGGAGAAGGTGGACACACTTGTTGAGTCAGATGGCCAAGAAGGACCGGTCGTTCGGAGGCCAGACTCAAAAATAGGTGAGGTTTATGCCTCCTCTCTCTAACCAGCTTATGAGATAAAAAGCCCAGTGGTGGACTAGTTAGAAGAAACGGGTGGCAAGTCGGCGAATGAGGACAAAAAAAAAAACAGGATGATGGACAGAGTGCTGAAACGTTTCAACTAAAAGTTTCACAAGTCTTTCAATCATCTTGTTGTGTTTATCATGATACAGTAAACATTATACAAGGAAGAAAGCCGAGTTAACAAATTATGTTTCCTTGTATGAATTTGGGAAGCCCAATGGCCACTGCATTTCACTAGAACTTTAAAAAACCACATTTCTTGGCAGTTAGAGTTTCATTCAGAGTGTGTTTTTTCTTATCATGAAATAATTGAAATCCTTCTCTTTTGTTTCATAAGTTGCTTGTGAACTGCTTTTAAGATACTAAAATGCCTCTTTCCAAATTGTATACTTTTAAGAAAGGGAATAAACATGTTTAGGTAGCTCCACATTCCTCCTCATATCAAGTAAAAGTTGTTTTTTGTCCTTGACATGGTCGACGCTCTAGTGTTCGGCCGATTGGGGGCCCGGACACCATAAAAGAGCGACTGTCGCCTCGCTCTTTACTTATTAATGAACCCCTCTCCTCGTCCGAGCAGCGGGCGCGCCGATGGCGTGCCAGAGGCCTGCCCGTCTGGGCCCGTCCGGGCCTGGACCGGGACCAGGGCCACCCCCCCTGGCCCCGGGCTCATTGATACCCACATCACCCCTATCTGCTATTCCTCATCTCAGCTGCGAGAACTTAATACTCCTACCACTAATCCGCGCTGCCAGAATCTGCCACCCCCTAGCTGCCTTGTGTCCGCCCCTGCCCCCCATCCTGGTTGTAAATACACTCTCCCCAGCCCTATTCCGTCTGCTTCTAGCATCTGCTCCATACCCAAGCTGAACTTTCGTTTGGCCCTTCTCAACGCCCGCTCCCTCCGAAACACAGCTTAGAAATTAGAGATTTGATCGGGAGTCAGTAGCTGGACATCCTGTTCATAACTGAAACTTGGGGAGACGCGGCTTCCGGCCCGGATTTCTGCGCAGCCACTCCATAGGGTTACTGCGTGGTAAGGCAGGACAGAAGTACGGGGAGAGGTGGTGGCTGAGCCATTATTTATAAAACAGATTTTTCAAACTAAAATCGAATCCATTCTCAGACTGAATTGTGAAGCCTGTACATTTTCCATCACACTGAACCACAACCAAGTCTTCAAGGGAATTCTTATTTACCGCCCCCCTGGCCCACACATCAGCTTTCTGTCAACTCTTTATGATCTTACGGAACGCTCTTTGGGCCATTCGGACTACACCATTTTGGGGGACTTCAATTTCCATCTGGAAGTCCTAGGGGATAAAGACACCACCCAACTGATTTCCGATCTTCATGCAGTAGGATTACAGCAGCTGGTTGAAGCCCCCACCCATCAGGCAGGACATACACTTGATGGCCTCTTTACCAACAACCCTAGCATCACACTGACTACAGTTCTTCCTGTAGTATGGTCAGACCACTCGGCAATCATCTTTACTATTCTGGCCCATAACCCTAATCCCCCGCAACACACACCCCGCACCCCCATCACCACCAGAGCCTGGAAAAACGTAGACTTCCCGCTCTTGTCCAATATTCTGGCTGAATCCTCCTATGAGCCATCGCTGAACCCCATGCTATTGTCCAGTAGATAACAGGACTGGATTCTGGACCCCATTAATAAAGTAGCCCCTGCTAAATCCATTATATCCAACCGGGCTTAGCCATCCGCCCAATGGTTCACTGAGGACCTTCGGCTACAACGCCAGTACTGCAGGAATTTAGAAAGGCGCTGGCGCAAGCATTATAGCATCTCAGATAAACAAACGTATAAAGATGCGCTTGCGTTATACAAAAAGGCCATTATTAAGCATAAAAGCGCTTTTTTTCGTGATCAGATTGAGTCTGCCCAGAACTCGGCCAGAAGGCTTTTTCAAGTCGTCGAGTCTCTCTCGAATCCCCCGACAGGGCCTCCAAATGAACCATCTCAAGACCTTTGCAACGCCTTCGCTACTTTTTTCTTCACCAAGGTCATGAACATTTATTCATCTTTCTCCCCCCCTATGGGTTCAGATTCTGCTGAACCTCTTCCTCAGTCCTCCCTACCCACCCCCACTTTTCCTAATTTCCATTTGGTCACAACAGACCAGATTAGCATGCTAATCAACTCCATTAAATCTGGATCTCCTCTTGATCCATGTCCCACTTCTACACTGAGTACCTTCTCTGAGGTCATCACTCCTCCGTTCACTGACCTGTGCAACGCTATCTTTCAAACAGGTACATATCCTGAAATCTGGAAAAAAGCGGTCATCAAGCCCTAGCTAAAAATGCCTTCCCGGGACCCCACTGACTCAGTCAATTATAGACCTATCGCCTGCCTTCCATTCCCGGCCAAAATATTCGAAGCCATCATGAACAAACAGCTGGCGGGCTTCATCGATTGCTACCAGCTTCTAGATGACACCCAGTTCGGCTTCAGGAAGGGCCATGGCACAGAGACGGCTTTGATAAAGGCCTCGGATGAGATCAGGACTATATTGGACCAGGGTGGGGCAGCGGTCCTAGTACTTCTAGATCTATCCGCTGCTTTTGACACAGTTGATCATTCCATCCTGATCGACCGTGTCACATCCCTTGGGGTGACCCATCTTGCCAGGGACCTCATTGCCTCGTTTCTGGCTAATCGCACCCAGGCAGTAAAACTAGGCACTTTTTACTTGCCAATCTTTAACCTTCCGTGTGGGGTGCCGCAGGGCTCCTCGCTAAGCCCCACATTATTTAATATATATGTGGCATGTCTGGCGAGAGTCATTAAAGCACAGGGTCTCCGCTTAACCACCTATGCGGATGACACCCAACTGGTGTTGGCGATACACAAAGATGGACCAGCTGTGGCCGCAAGATTTCAGGAAGGAATGAGGACCATCAGCTCATGGATGTCAAGCAAATGCTTGAAGTTAAACTCGGACAAAACCGAGGTAATGACCTTTGGCAACCTTGCTCCGGAATGGTCTTCCATCTGGTGGCCCAATGAAATGGGACCACCCCCGACTCCGGTTGCCAAGGTCAGAAACCTCGGTGTCATGTTCGATGAGAAGCTGCTGTTTAAACACCACGTGAATGCGGTGGTCTCTTCATCTTTCTTTATGCTAAGGAAGATCAGAAAACTTCTGCCATAGCTTCCTCCAGGAGCAGGGAAAACCTTGATTACCACTCTCGTTTTCTCAAAAATGGATTATGGTAATGTCCTCTTTCTTGGCACACAAGAACAGATCTTATCTAAACTACAATCGGTGCAAAATGCAGCGGCCAGAATTTTGCTTGACATCCCTAGCCGCCGCCCCACTTCCAAGGCCATTCGCCATTTGCATTGGTTAAGAGTTAAGAGTTGCATAAAGTTCAAGGCACTTTGCATTGCCTACAAGGCCATCCATGACTCGGGACCAAGGTTCCTCAAAGATCCTTTTCGGATCTATGCTCCGCAAAGATCTCTTCGCGTGCTGGCTCCTACCTTTTGTCTGTCCCACGCACCAGAACCACCAGCTGGGGAGACAGACGCTTCTTGGTAGCCACCCCTAGACTGTGGAACTCTCTTCCTCTGCCCATTAAAACCAGTCCCACCCTCACCATCTTCCGCAAACTCTTGAAAACGTGGTTATTCAATCAATGATTCATATGGTAGTTTTCCGTCTCAGGAAGTCCGATATGCGCCGAGACACCCTCGGGTAGTTGCGCGCAATAAAAATCTCAAAAACAAACAAGACAAACACTTATCAAGAACTGCTTCAGTGTAATCGTCAAATTTCCATTATTCTGAGTGACTGCATGCTTTCCTCTAGTGTCTGGTTTCAGTAACCAGCATACATTGGAAAGACATCCGTTAGAAAAGCCTCCTTTAATTATTTCAGAATCGAAATGACCACAGTTTATGACTTTCCCAGAAGTATGTCCCAACTCCTCAAGCAGCGTTTCAGGCACTAGGTCTCTCTCTCTCTCTTGCCAGATATTTTAGATTCTAATCTTCTTTAGCCAGCAGGACCCTTTTGGAGTTGAGTCCTTCTGTTTTTGTGTACTAGAAACACATACATGGGAGGCCAACAACTTGATAATTGGAAAGAGAGCAGTTCCTGTCTCTGGATGCCAGTAGGATTCAGGAGGTGTTGAGTCCTTGTGTAAGTTTTCTTTTTCTAGCAGAAGGTAGAAGTTAGGAATCTTCTTCGAGCAGAACCTTCTTCTTTCCATGGAGTGTTCTGAGGTCAAGTAGCGTTTTGAGGTAGGGGTGAAAGAAGCACAAGGTTTCTCCTGTGCATTAGCAGGTGCAGGTGATTGAATAAACTCTACCACACAATCCTGATTATTTTATCTAAATCCCCTCACCTCCTTAAGCCATACTTACGTTTTGCCTTACTGTATAAATTGCCCAGGTTTCTATGTATCAACGTATCAGAGCATAGAAGCAACCTGCCTGGACTATTTTCAACTTTAAGGTGCCTCCCCTATCTGATAGGATCATAACTGGCTCTTCCTCCTACTGTGGCTGGAGCCTGACTGCCTAGGAGAGTCCTAAAAATGAACAGCATAAACTTTCCTTTTAATTTCCAATTGATAGAGGTAGTGCTAAAGCTGTCCTGTGTTTTCCCAACAGCACGTGTCCACAACCAGATAGCTACTGCCAACAGCGTTTGGTTTACAACTTCTTTTAAACTCCTTTGCTGCTTTTATGAAATCCTTGGATATAAGTGTTAATTTTTCAAAATCCCATACAATGATAACTGGCTCCAAACCTAAAAGAGTTACAACCCTCCAGTGTGAAGGTAATGTGATCACTAGGGTCACCACTTTCCCTTACCTAGGAGTTTTATTCGATGATCAAGGTACATGGATCCTGCAATTACATGCAAAGAGAAATGTATTGGCCAGATCTACATCTGCAGTTTTAGGCTTTGCACGTAGGTTAGGGGCCAAACCAATGCAAGATTTGCTAAAAATATATGAAGCAAAATGTATCTCTATTGCAACCTATGGTGCGGATATATGGGGTTTTAGAGAGGCAAGGGAAATCCAGGTAGCTGAAAATAAATTTTTAAGAAATTTGTTATCAGTCCCACAATCCACGTCAACGTATATAATCCATCAAGAGACTGGGACTGGTTTTGTGGAGGATTTAATTGTAATAGCACCCCTTTTCAAATGGATTTCAATCTGGTTAAACGCCAAACTAGAATTGAATTGTTAAGTTATGATTGATTGTTTGGCTCTAGATCAAGCGAGTCATAGTCCCTTATTTGAGTCATTTCCAAAGGCTGGCAACAAAACTGGGACGGCCAGAGCTATTTAATTCGCCAGATAATGTAGTAAAGGGTGATATGCAATGGGAAAAGAAATCTTATCTATATATTGCTTCTATGGAAAGAGAAGAAAGGAAGTTGGTAAAACCAACTGTACCCGCTCATCAGCTGCTAAAAACATCTTGTGCAATGGAACCCCACTAGATTGTAGTATCTAATCCTAACCACCGTTTTCTCCTGGTAAGATTGTGGCTGAATCAGCTACATTTTCTTCTTGCTGTCCCTCCGGGCTGGAGAAGGGTGGAGGACCTGGGTGTATGTTCATGCGATAACTGTTCCGCCCAGGACACATTGCACTTTATTTTCTTTTGTGAGCACTTTTTGCATATTCGGAAGTGTTTTATCCTCCCAATTTTAAAGGAAAAAGGTTTTTTACAAGTAAAACCAGCACTTTAGTATTTACAGCTGCTATCCAATGTCTGGGAGATTTTTAGTATAGCAAGTTTTCTTACTGCTGCAGTTAGAATAAGGAGGAAAAAATTAGAGTGATTTTTATGATCTAGCTTATACTATTTTTTTTTTAACAAATTGAGGTTCTTTTTTATAATGTCACATTTTACATTGTTTTGTCCCCGATCATCCAATATTTACAATTAATGAAATATTTTTGCTGCTAATTAGTCTTGTATCAATTAAAATTTCATGTACAGAATGCTTTTATGGTTTTGATTAACCTAAAAAGGACTTTTGACTGACTGACAGATAGCTACTCAATGCTAAGTGGTCAGTATTTAACACTCATTAGCCTTTCTTGGGCCAGGAGGCGATTCATTGTCCTCTTAGACAAAGTTGTTAATTCTCCGCACCAAGGATGTGCCTTCCAGCCCTGGAGGTGGGATGAGTGACAGGACTAGTTTTAAGCCAGTACTGGCTCGGACAGTTTAAAGCACATTTCTACAAAGTTCCTCTTCAGCTTAAGTCATCAAAAACCTGATTCCACCATTTAGTCAGTTTTTTAAAACTAAGGGGCACATGAATCAAAGGAAAAAACGGTGGCGAAGGGGCAGATTCTCAGAGTCTACACCTTTGCGACCAGTATTTTTTCATTTGGGATGCATCATCCCAAATGCAAAAATCGCAAATTGCGATTGCATTTAAGGAATCGCAAATTACGATGCCTTGAATAAAATGCAACATGGCACTTAAAATACCGATTACGCTATTAGGGTAAGCTAAATACCGAAAAATGAAACTTTATGGTATTTAGCGAAAACTAAAGTGCATTTTTCAAAGTTCCAGGTTACATGCATAGGCTTTTGCGATTTCTTACTAGTGAATCCTTATTTTTTTTTTATGCATGCGCCAATTACCATTTTCTAGTCTTTCCCTAAGCAGAGGTGGAAAATAAAGATTTTAATACTAACATAAACTTTTGGGAAATGTTTAGCCAGATCAACACTTGGCTTTAATTTTACTGAGAGGGTGCATTAACCCCAATATGTGATGTGTCTAATTGTATATGTTAGTTGCCAGCCTAGTGGGCTTGAAAGGCATACTTTAAGGGTGACTTATGATGTAAAAACATAGGCGTTTCTTTCATAGCAAAGGCTGTTTTCTATACCATGTGTCACCACAGTGCAATTAGGCCGCAGACCAGCCAGAGCACAGTGATGCTCCTGGTAGACATGTATGTTTATCAAATTTATGATGGTGTAAATACACAGTGTAGCCCACGTGTGACTTTTACAGTTTCTTGCCATCATTGCATTTTAGTCATCATTAGAATTATAGGGAAGTTCAATAGGCTAAATAGGGAGTTTCAAATTCTGTACATGTTTTAGAAGAAGCGCACTGGCACTTTACTACTCTTTAGCAGTGGTAAATGTAAATGTAAATGTAGTTGAGCTTATATAGCGCACAGCTACCCGCAGTGGGTTTCCCGGCGCTTGCTTAGGGAACCCGTCCTGGTATTCCCCTGTGAGATAACCCCAGGCAGGGTATCCACAAGGTGAAAGCCAGGCATCCCGCCGCGAGGGGCCATTGTGGAGATTAAGCAAGCTATTGCCCAGAGTCGCAGAGTGTGAACCCGTGAGTCAAGAAGGCACCAGAGCGAGAATTATCGAGTCCGTGGAATTTTTTGAGCCCAAGACCCGCCGAGGCGGGGAATTGAACCCTGGTCCAGGGCCGATCTCAGATTCCGAGTCTGCCGCCTCTAACCCCTGAGCCACACTTCTCCAGAGTGCACAGAATCCTTAAGCCAGCAAATAGAGGGGTGACAAAAAGGGGAAAAGTATTGGATGATCATCCAGAACAAGCTACAAAGGCTTACCCTAGAATTATGGCAAGGACATGAATCCGATCCTCCTGGTTCGGTCTTAAAAATTGGTATTGGCCAGTATATTGTTTGCAGCCAAATGACTGCTTTCTTCTAAGTAGCAAATTAAAAAGCCTTAAAGAACTCAGCAACTGTCTTGGTCACCTTTTTTAATTGCCAGAGATCTTAAAAGGAAAACTGAGCTTTAGTTACATTGGATAGTTGTTGAGTTGCTTTTAGAATGCCAATGGGACAGGATACTTCTGGGTTGGATTTATACCTGCGTATAGAGGTTACATGATTAAGAGTTACCTCTTTTATTACCAATATGATTGTTTATATAATTGTTTATTTTTCTATGGCTGTTTTCTTCAGGTGACCTATAGCACACATATAGCTGCATTGGTTCTTGAAAAATATAAACTGCATTGATTTTGTTACCTGCCATCTATCATTGGTTAGAAAGGAAAGAACAAAAGTACAAATATGATGGGTATAAGTGTAAGGCGGTGGAACCTAGCATAAATCAAGAGCAAAATGACACAGTGGAACTCTCGCCAAGAGTGGCACAGCTGGGTATCCTACAGGATCTGGGAGGAACCTGGGGGAAACGTACGATTGTGGGCATGAGCATACTACTCACCAAATGGGACATAGCACTCCGTGAAAGAATTCACAGGAATAAATCTTTATTTCATCACAATATTTTGTTGTAGCTGACCCCTCTAACAGCCTCTTGCTTTAGTTTATACTAATAGCCAAGCTCACAGAGAAATATTGGGCCACCCTCATCTATTCTTAAAATATTCTTTGAAGCTTTGTGGGTAATCCACACATTTACACTTTTTCCAGTACCCACTATCCTTTATGCCGTGTGAGCGAGGCTCTGTAATTTACCCAGTTCGATGATATTTACCAGCATCAGGTTGAAAATCAACTTTGTTGGTGCTGCTGTGATTGATGAGTTATAGGTCATCAGTAATAGCAGCTGTAATTGATATGCCTTAGACCAGGAAAGTAATCAATGTATCTTTTATTGGGAGGTGGTCCTTGGTCCCTTAACTTCAAGCAATACACATACAATTTTCAGAATCCGTGATAAACTCAAGAATTGGCTTTTCGACTGAGACTTCGCACTCACAGTGCCCAAATACCCCTAATGCTGATTGATTGATTGAGAAATGGTGATAACCTGGACATTATCAAGGATTATCCACATCAAACACAAAATATGAGAATTCACAGTAATTCACTCTGTAGTTCACATCGTTTACATTCTTAGCAACAAGCAATGATATACTACCAGACTCTGTAATGCACTTCACTGAAGTTGTAAAAAACACGCTATCATTTTGAACTGTCAGTTTAAATGGCCTATGGATTGCTTCCTTTTCCAGCTAATATTCAATCCAAATATTAACATGGCCATTCTTGGAATTTCATATATGATGTGACATGCTATTTCACACCTCCAGATTCATTGTGGAAATCCACCCACAGACTATTAACCATAACTTAATTCACATTAGAAATGTATGAATCTAAAGTTGAACGATGAGCAGTTTAATGGTTACCTCTCCAATGAGTGGCGTTTTTCCATCTGATATGTTCACCCACACACCACGTGCGGTGCCGCGATCGAAAGCCTCATATGGACCATTGATGAGAGGTTGTGTACAAATAGCAGGGTCCTAATGAAAAAAAGAAATCAAATCACATTGAATGTGTTTTCCTCTTAAATTAGACATTGCTACAATGTGAAACCTATGTGGGGAACAATTACCAGAATGATGATGTGTCGCTGGCCATGCACGTGCAAATCGTCTGCAAATTGTGGGAGTCCATCAAAGTTCACTTTGTCAATTGTGAAATCTTTCCTGCCCTCCATGTAATCAATATCTGTGAACTGGACATCCTGTAAATGTAACACAGGGAATATTATGATTCGATATCTAGAAAAAACAAATACTTTCAGCAGAGAACAGGTAGAATTTCTGAGGTAATGGACCATTGTTAGAACCAGGGTCTCTAGTTGGCAGGGGTATGCACCCTAGTACAAGTAGGGACCACCGCTTCCGACAGGGTAGCTTGGTGCAGAGTAGAAAGGCATAACTTCAGAGGTAATGTGTAAAGTACTTGCGCAACACACACTAACAATAACACAGTAAAAAGCACTCAAAAATGGACACCACACCAGTTTTATATATAAAAAAGAATATCTTTATCTAAAAATTGTGCGAGAAACCAAAAGCAGGTAAATCCAGTTTCTAGGCCTAAATCAACAATCAGATAAATCCAGTTTCACATCAAGAAGGTAAATTTATCCTCATCTAGAAATTGTGCCAGGTTCAAAAATAGTAAGAATATTCCCTGCACAGTAGAATGTTTACCACAAGTAAAGTCTCTGAGGAGATTGCCACAAATACAAGCAGTCCTGGGGCAACAACCGTTCCTCAAGTTCCATAGATTATGCACTACTCCAAGTCCTTACCAATGTGTGACACTTTCCTTTTGGTTGGATATTGTTAGGGGTTATTGGCACCCGTCCCTCCTTACCAATGCGCAGTGCCCTTTTTGTAACTACAGGACCCCGCTGTCCCCCTAACGCCGCCTTCACAGCTGTGGTGATAACAATACGCCGGAATGCGGGGCACAGAGGGTTTTGCAGGCGCTGCTGTGATCCTCGGCAGGCTCGTGGCAGTGAATCACCACTCTCACCTCCCAACCTAGGCAGGCTATCAGTATGCAGAGGGGAGGGGGGAGTCTACAGTCCCCAGGCCAAGGGTAGGCAGTAAAGGGTCCACTTTCCAAAAGTGGAATCCCTAAATTAGTAGTGCCCGAACCCCATATATCATTGGAAAGGGTTCCCCGCCCCGATTCTAACAAGACCAAACATGACATACTTACCTGGTTCCAGTCAGAAGTTATTCCACAAAGGTGGGTCCCCAATGTTAACCTATGGAGGGTTAGGCCTCGCTGCAGCAGCAGGGGCCTGTGGTGGATATGCCAATGTCACAATGTTTTAGGGGAGAGCACCTGCACCTCAGCACTGGTTAGCAGTGGTGAGGCGCCCAGAGTCCTAAGTCCAACAAACTGTATGGTAAAAAAGGGAGGCAAAAGGGCACAAATGTAGGGGAGACCACCCTAAGGCTGACAAGTCCAACAACCATGATGCCATAACTTCTCATGCATTTGTCCAAACAAGCTTTTTATCATATTGATATGACACACTTTCTCCATGCACATCCAAATGCGGCATTCTTTCTCAGTCTGACTAAATGCCAGCTGAGAAAAGGCTTTCAGAAATGTACATGTAGAATATTGTTATGTATGGACCATTCCCTCACCTCTTGTCATTGCTTGGGTATCAGCCATAAAGTTCTCTTAAAATGCTCCTGCGTTCTTTAGTTTCTTTCCAACGGTATGTGTTCTCATAAAAGCAAATGTTCCTTTCATGTCCATGGTCATAGCATGGTGTGAGGCACTCCTTGTGTGCCATGCATGTGTATACGTGCGTTGGAAGGTTGGGTAGTTGTTGTGAAAGAAAAAGTATTGTTTCGCTGGACCTCAAATGGGGCACTAATCTCTTTAAAAATAGCTACTGTATTTCTTAGGAAAAGAGACCATTTAATTAATTTACATACAATGAAAGAATGAAGCAGCCGCACTCATGAGGACAGTGATTATTGTTTACACTCAGTAAAAGAAACACTAAACCTCAAGCAGTTGACCTATTTATCGCAAACAAAGCACAGCCCCATAGATAATCCAGACACTTGATGGAATATTGGGTGGTAGATTTACTAACAGTGTGTGCCTGGTTTATGTCACCAAAGTGATGAACACCTTTAACAAGGGAGAGGGACTTTAATAGCGGTATAGCCCATCTACGAAGGGCTATGAGGCTATTAGAACATTCTGTCACTAGAGGACAGAATGTTCTAACAAAAAAACAAAGTCTTTTTGAATCGTGAGGGGGTTGGAATCCCCTCAGGGTTCCTGAAGCCTTTGTTCACAGCCAGAGCTGTGAACAAAGAAACATTGGAATGTTGGAGCTCCAGGCTTATACCAGCCATTATAAGCCCAGAGCACTCCATTGTTTTCAACGGAGCTCCCAACATTTCAATGTTCTAATGCAAAGTAGCTCCTGTGCTGCTTTCCACTGCTTTGTGCCACTGGGACTTCCCATGGGTGGAACATGGGCGTTCCCATGCAACCCCGCATGGTTTGTCATTCAAAGCCCTATCTACTAACATTCATATATTGTGCTTTGCACCAGAAAATAATGCATATTTGAGACTGATGTTAAAAAAGGAGAAATGTTTTTATTTCTCCAAACTTTTCGGACTTTGCATGGATGCATGGATGCTGCATTGTGCAGCACAGATGCAAATTAGGAAAAGCTTTATAGTTGTCTAATCTCTAGCACTTTGAACTGGAAATGTAAATTCACAGTACAAAGCCTATGCCAGACATCTCAAAAACTCCTTTGCACTGTGTGGCAAAGGTATTCCCGTGGCTCCAGGCAGCCTGTTTGTGGGACAACAGTAGGAGAGAGAACAGGATAGTTCCCCATCCCAGTAGATATTTCATGGGCTGCTCTGTCCCTCTCAAGCACCACATTGCAGCAGCATTGGCTCCTGCACTTCAGTGTGTGAGAACTTTATGAATCTGTCCAGAGAAAACAACACTTTGGCAAAGATGAAAAAAGAAAAGAGCTTCAAGACAAGAGGGTGTGGTGCCAGAATACTGATATCAGGATATCATCTACTATATATATTGAGTTCTATATTTCCACATAAGTATTACCCATTGAATGTTGATAACAGAATATCTACAACCAATCAAATGACATATTTCTAAATGATACTTGGGAAATTATATTTTTATATTCATGTCATATGATATTTTTCTACACAACGTTCTACCAACCAGCTGTCACTTAGCTCATTGAGGTCTGAAGAAAAAAATGGGAAGAATTTTTAACTTTGAGAGAATATTAGGAAACATTGGTTCACTATTCTGTGAGCCATTTCGATATAGATGGGAAAAGAAGACTAACCTCGCTGACCTTCCCTTGGATGAGAACCTACAGAAATGTGCTACAGGTTGAGAGGAGAGCCCATAGGTGGCGAGTTTACATAATCCTCGGAATCAAACTATTTTACATAGGACTCAGAAGCTCTATACGTGCAGTGGTATTTATGTACTAGAAACTGATCTAGGGAGCACCAGTATTGCACATTAGGGTATACCAGGAAACAATGCAAGGTCATGAACATCAAGCAGGAACCTATGTCTATAGACACCACAGCATTATGCATGTTTAAAAACTGTTTAGCAAAGGGGAATCAAGTGATTTTACCTTTTTCACAATTTGTAGCCGAAAATGTTGTTTGAATCAAGATGCCCACATTCAGAATTGTCAGCACTTACAAATAGTCTTTACCTGTTCACGACAACTTTACTTCAAGCGAAATCAGCAACCTTGGGCATGGAATACATTAATGTTGTCAAAAACAGAAGTAGCACAAATGGCTTAGAAGGAAAAAGGGATTGCAAAATATAAAGAAAGACATTGGTCCATAGTTCTTATTGCCTGTATAACCCCTGTGATCCATTATATGGGTGGGCGTAATTCCAACAGGTAGGAATTATTAGAGATTATGTTCACCCAGCAATAGCTGAAAAGAACATTTACATTCCGTTACAAAAAAATACAAAACTTCCCTGGCATTTTGCAATTCTGAATAATGTTTAAGTCAACATTTTGAAAATAAACAAAATGACTTGGAAAACAAATTAAGTTGCATTTGAACCCTCACTTACACAAGGCAATCCAATGTCTCGGTTCCGCTGGACAACTTCTTTCACTTCGTTAAGGTTTTTGTAACCCCATCTACTAAGATGAAATCCGAGACTCCAGTATGCAGGCATTGCAGGTTTCCCAACAAGCTGAAATTGTGACACAATAAAAATTCACTATGTTATTCTGGTGCATCTATAGAAATATGTTCATTAAAAAGTAAATTACTCCTTTGAAAAATTGCTACAATTCCGTGTAATTATGGGTAACTCCTTAAACATTTTTACAATTGAATCTCCTTGCTTATTCCTTATTCTTCTTCTCTACTAGTGAAGGCCTTTGTGGAAGATAGGAATAGTGGCTTGTGAAAAAGGAGGCCAATAGTACGTGTTGAAATGAGGAAACAGTAGTTATCTTCCTATGAAAACATGAATTCCTCAGGTCTCGTAATGTGGAATTAAAAAATGCAATGTCAATACCTCTTCTTGAACAATGCATTCACAAGGGACCTCCAGATGCGAGGGGATGAGAACAGGCAGACCATAATTAAAACAAGGAGTTACAGGGAACAACCTGCACAAGTTTTAATTTTCTGGAGACATCTTATGTTGATATTTTGGCCAATGAATTGGAAGAGGGTATAGATAATACTATGCTGAATTAATTACTCACTTCAGGCATCGTGGATGCAAGGCAAAAGGGAAATATACTACATCCTTCTTAGAGTCTGTTGGAGATCTGCCTTTTAAATGTTGTCACTCCTGATTTGTGCCTTTTCGTGGTCTCTATTTTTGCTAGTATTATGGTTATGCCCTGTGGCATTGCTGTTTAGTGACTCAGTGACTGTTTTCTCACCAAAACTATACTGTAAAATTGGTTTCACCAAGTTGTTGTTTTTAACTTGCCATATGTCAAAGAAATCACAGAAATGGGATTAAAGTTAAATGTTTTATCTGGGATGCAGTGTGTTTTTACATCACACACATACATGACAACACTATATTACTTGAGGGAGAACCCCTGTTCTTTAGACGAGTTGAAGTTTAAAGCACTGCAGTAACACATGTCAGGGAAAAAGGGTCTTCGACATATAGGAAAACCTGCCTTTATATATTAGCCAAGTCACCACTATATATAGAGTGAAAATCCACAGGGCTTGTTGCTCAATATATAAAAATGTGGAGTACTACCCAAAGGGAATAGTATGCTCTTAGAGTAAATGTTTACCCAAACTTTTTTTACTCTATAGAAACCTAGATAGAAGTAAAATCAATCAATCAAGACTATCTTTTGCTCGAGCACCATGATAAGATTCCTTGGCTGGTCTAACTGAATAAACTACTCAAAGAAATAGATGAAATATCTCCCAAAAGAGTTCTGCCAGTATCTTACAGTTAGGCAAGAAAAGGCTGAAAATGACCTTTCTGGGGAAAAGGGGGGTTGAAATAAAAGAAAGTAAAAAAAATGACTGTATCGAGGTACCTTGCATGTCCCTTTTGCCAGGGCCCTCAAGGCTTAATATTTAGGGTAACAGACATCCAGGAAAGCTTTTACCTCACCAGATTGAGGTTGGGCATCCTAAGTCATTCAGTTGCTTTTCCAAGAAAGGAGGCATGGTCAAAATATTTACCTACATGCCCATGTGATGAGATAGCTGCACAAGCAACTGCGCATGTTATACTGTTTTGCAGGTTTTATGTTGATATTAGAAAGCATTTTCTACGTAGCCTCTTCTTAGCTGAGAAATTGTTATTTTACAAAGATACCCTACATTTTGTATCTAATGTTGTCTGTTCTGCTGTATTTGCCTAAATTGCACAAGCAATTTCTAGAAGGAAATGACTTTACTACTTAGATGTCATGACCTACGAAAAATATTAACAGGGACAATAGGGACAGGATTGAATATCATGCAGAAACACAATAAATATCTGCTGCATTCTCTTGGATTATATAAATACTAGACAGCACTTCTATATGCTTTCATGGCTAGTCTCTTTTACAGGACACTGTGTACGCATCGTGTTGCAATTTTTTGCATTTCTGCACATCAATGACTAGCTTGCACAGATGTTTTTATCTACTGTGTACTTATATTAGTAATATGTTTTATGAATATTATATGCTTTTTTATAGATAAAAAACAGAATAAAGAATTATTTGATTTGATTTGGTATGTGCTATGCTTTTCACTGATATTATTGTCCACATTCATTTTTCTGATATTTTTATACATACCATTATAAGTATAGGAACTTGGTATTGTAGTAAACATTGTTTTTTGACACAGTGTTGTTGTCAGCTATATTTCTTACCAAGATACTGTGCCATTTATTCAAGTGAAGATCCTGCAACCCTGTTGATGAACTAAATTATGTGGTTCTTCTTATTAAAGTAAGACTGGCAATAAACTATTGACAGCCTTTTTTCTGCTGGAAAATTGGAAGAATTGCACTAATTAATATGTATTCTTCCATTGTTTCTTTATTTAATTTTTAAACATACATGATACTTTTAAAGTCACTTTCTTCATTAAACCAGAAAGAGGACAGCATGATTTTAAGAATTAATTTCAAGTATACCTCTGGATCATATATGTGTAAACAATTAAAGCCAGTTCCAAAAGATAAGGCAGGTGTCGCCTTATTTAATATTTTTTAAGTGATTTTGCATATTGGATTACTGAGATTAGATGAAATTTAAATAGCAACAACCTCTATAGTGCCAGATGCTTTTGAATATATGTTCATTGCTCACTCTCCATTAAGAATCCCATGTAAAACTCTACAAAAGCAGAATCAGGATCACAAAGCTTTTTCACATTTCTACAATATTTCTATTTTGAATGCAGAAACTAATTTGACTTATTGTATAGGTTGTTTCCATTCACAATATTGCTAGAGCCCTCAAGAGGAGTAAATTAGATTATAAAAGATGAGATTACAGGTCAGAAGAGATTATTTAAAAAGTCTCTACAATTAAATAGACATTGAGAGCAGAATCTAATTATTTTCAGTTGTGCAGCTTTATATAGCATTTAGCTTACTCACTTTAGATGGTACTAATGGAATTTACTCCTCAGAAATGGAAAACACAGGCCAATATTATGGTTGGCTTTTGTGTACTTTGTGTGAGAAACCTCGTTCTATCTTTCAAAATGTCAAAAGAAAGTAGATAATACACAAGTCATATTGAATGGATTAGGTGTTTTGTCCTGTGCAAATTATCCTGTACTTCAATCAGTGGTTCAGAAGTTTCAGTAGGTTCCTGCTTCAATATGTCCCAAATGGTGCCCATTAATTTAATCCACTATTACAAATTGTTTTGATGCACATAGATGGGCTAGTCAGTTGGAAGGCTATTGGGAATCAGATTTCATGTTTCTGTCTTGTGTAACTAATTTAGAATTACTCCCCAAAATTAAACTATTTGACTTGGAACAGTAGGTTCATTTCACTAGACCAAAAATGTTGCTTCTTATCCGCACATAGATAAGATTTTTAAACCACCTAAGGAGGATGAACACACTATATTTGTAACTGATTTACACAGTTATTACTTTTCACATTTAAACTTTGAAAAAATAAACTATCTGTTCTATGACCGTACCTCTAAGTACTCTCCCACAACTTCCTCTGGAGTATTTCCCATCATGATGTAGAAATCCAGGACGCCCCCTATGGTTTTGTAAGTTACTGCTGGACCTGGCTGAAAAGTAACATCTGCAAAGAAACACAACCAGTTGGTTCCCAGCAGTATTTTCAGGCATAATTTACGTCTACAGATTGCATGCATATTCAAAATGAACCACTCTTGTACATGGAGCAGATCCTTATGATTATAATTGTATCCTAATGCACATTCAAATACAATAATCACAAATTCATACATCAGTCAAATAATCTAGTATTTGTGTATGAATTACTGTTGGTATGTATGGAAAAGTTATCCTTAACAGAGAAAGAGCACATACATAAAAAATGTGACATCTTAGACCATTGTAATTATATACATTTGCATTAATACAATTTGAGTAATGTTAAAAACTATATGTGCCAAGACCCTTGGCACAATTTGTTGTGCATTTTCATCAATGTGTAAACTATGCATGCACTGATACTGGACAAACACACATCTGTCATTTTGCCAATATCTATAACTTTGAAACAAATTATTTATTGGAAATTTACAGGCAGTTTTCTTCGACAATTTAGACCTATTCATGAAAATGTATTTAATAACATAATTACCTACATGAAAAAAAGTTATAATTGATGAGACAGAATAGATGGAGCGTGTGTGATTCTTTTCTAGTCCAAACTCATACAGTAACTCAATAAATCTATGAGTTAGTACCTGTGCTGCAGACAGCAGAGCTCAGAAGCACGTACAACTAATTACAGCGTTGTATGCCGAAATTCTGTTTTCTACAACACAGTTATTCACTCAAAGATGTTTCAAGTTAATGTTTGAACTGAGGAATGGAAAAGAAATGCATAGACCTCTTCTGCATTGGCACAGTGCAAAGTATGAACCATGATACGACCCCAAATGAGCAAAGTGTAAAATGTGAAATTGTAGACTATGAAGTAGAAGGTGACTGAGTAGAGTCACGTGGAAAAAATACTGCCATTGTATTTGGACATGGAATGCAGCAGTAAATTAAATTCAAGGAAACTGGTAGTTCATAAATGTTTGGTAATGTACATTCTACTTTTAGATAGAACTGTTGGGAAATGATTTATTAGTGCTCAAAACATTCAAACAATCAAAAGGAGCATGCAGAAAAAGTTAGTTATGCATGAGCAATGGGTTTGACAGGAAGAAGGACCAAAACACACTACATGTAGAATTCTCTAACTATCTCCACAGGTGTAGAATATCCAAAATAAAGTGCATAAATCATGTGAAAGAATAGGCCTAAGTCTTCTTTACTTGGGAATATTATTATTTTCTTTATCTATTTTCAACAATCCGTAAGACGTGTGTATGACCATGACACGCACATGGCAAACTCTCTGAATTCTTTGTAGTTGTAATTTGGGTCTGAATGAGGTTGTTTCACTTTAAAACAAAGAAGAACTGGATTTGCAAATAATTTCCATCCTGATATTTGGATTAAACATAAAAATCATTGTAATTTATGAATGTGCTGATAAAGCATAATTGTCATTTTTGCTTCTATACATTGCCTGAAAACCTCAGTTATACCTGGAACTGTACATTCAGAAGTAAAAAATGTTGCAGGATGGACTCACCAATTAATGAGGACATGATGGGGGCTTTGGCAAGAATGTGCTATGCAAAGAGTTTGTATGCCCCCAACATTTGTGGACTTATAATTAATTCCAAAATTATTCTAACTGGATTTTTTTCACATAAGGGAATGCTACTTTACTCCAAAATGTACCTTACTGATGTAAGTAAAAATGGTCAAAAACCAAAAATCAAATAAAAAGTGGGAGAACGAAGGGTCATTGCTTTTTGTTAGGAATAGAAAATATGTGGAGAAATGAACATCTGTGGACTTTAGTGTGCTGTGTATATATAATGTAGAAGGAGTGCATGAGTGCTGTTATACAATTAGTCATTAATCAAATTGAACTGTTTACCTTTACTATTGTGTTAGATATACATGTATTGATGGTGTGCACACGGAGGAGCATATTAACAAGAAAGTGGTGAAGCCTGTCGTTAAGCCAAGAAGGCTATTTACTAGAATACGATACAGCCCTGTTTCCCCCTGCGGTGGTGCTTAATTAAGCTTCCTAGTGCCAACTCAGGCACCCTTGCATCACAGTGTTGAGGGGAAGATTGTTTATGTGCAGAAAGGGAGACCTTCCTGCACGTAAATGAAAGGAATCTTCTATTGCGCAACTTAGCCCAAGGGCATCAAGGTGCCTAAGCAGGTCAAGTAATATGTAGTTACCGATTAAGTACTTCACAGATACACTTCAGAGAAAAGCCAGGTTTTCAGTGCTTTGCAGGAACAGAGCAGTCGAAGGTTGCCCTAGGAGTTCGGGGGGGAAAAGAGTTCCATAACCTGGGTACAACAGAGGAAAATGCTCTGCCTCCCCATTTGGCTCTTACAAACCTGGGAGCCTCTAGTAGATTTTTGTTGGAGGAACGAAGGGGTCGACTAGGAGAGTAGAGGTGAATAAGTGACTTGAGACCCTCAACACCCGTACCGTGGAGGGCCCCATGGGCAAGGCAAAGAATCTTAAAGGAAATCCTGGACTGAATGGGTAGCCAATGCAGACTTCTCCGGGCTGCAGAGGCCGAGGCAAGTCTAGGGAGGTTTAAAACGATCTTTGCCGCCACGTTCTGGACCATCTGTAGACGATGGATAAGGCTCTTGTTTATGCCCACATAAAGGGCATTACAGTAGTCCAGTCTTGAGGAGACTAGTGCCACAGTGGCCAGTTTCCGGGCATCAGGTTAAAGATAGTGGGCAATCTTTCTGAGGACCCTGATGATGCCACAGCAGGTGGAAACAATCCTACTGACCTGGCAGTCAAAGGAGAGTGCAGTGTCCATCAGAACCCCGAGGTTCTTGGCAAACTGGCGGGGAAGAGGGCCGTCCCAGAGAGAGGCAGGCCACCAATCATTAGACCAGATATCCGGACTGCCCCCAAAGATCAGCACCTCCGTTTTCTCCCAGTTTAGTTTCAAGAAGTTCTGTACCATCCACTGAGACAGGGCCTCCATACAGTTCCTGAAGTTCAGGGCAGAGTCCTTCAAGGGCTGCGTGAGGGAGACCATTATTTGGGTGTCGTAGCGTATGACAGTACTTTCAGCCCAAAAGATCTTACTACTCTGGCGAGTGGGGCCACATAGATGTTAAATAATGTGGGGCTCAATGAGGAGCCCTGGGGGACCCCACAATGCACAGGTTTAGGGGCAGAAAGAAACTGGCCCAGCTTCACTCTCTGTTCCCTTTCATTAAGAAAGGAAGCCAGGATGCTCAGTGCAGGATCTCCAACCCCTATATCCCTGAGGCGGGTGACCAGAATGTATGGGGACAGGGTGTCAAAAGCCGCCGTCAGGTCTAGCAGGACCAGGAGAGTGGTATGGCCCTTATCGACCTGGCAGCGGATGTTATTGACAACTGCCATAAGGGCGGTCTCAGTGCTATGAGATCTCCTAAAGCCATGCTGGGAGATATCCAGGCGGGAAGAGTCCCCAAGGAAGGAACTAAGGTGACGATTGAGATGAGATCCCAGCATCTTTGCAGGGGCAGGAAGAAGTGAAATGGGGCGGAAGTTTTTCAAGACCTCTGGGTCTAATGTGGACTTCTTAAGAAGGGGTTTAACAACCGCCATCTTCCATGAAGAGGGGAACACTCCCTCCGAGATCGCACAATTCATGACATTCATGAGGGGGGGGATAACCACATCCTGACAGGCCTTCAGGACTTTAAGCGGGCAAGGGTCTAAGAGGGAGCCCGAATTGGTGTTATCCAGGAGCTGAGTCATCAGCTCAGGAGTAAGAAGGGGGAAGGACAGGAAACTCGGGGGGTGTCCACCAGACAAGCTCCGATCTCTAGAGGGAACCAAATTAATAGGAGAGGCCGTACCAAGATTCAGGGATTCAAGAGCGCTATAGATATCCACGATCTGTGAGTGGAAAAAGACGAGATATTGTCGCACAACTCCTGAGATTCCACTATCGGGTAACCTTCCTGGGGAGAGGGTAGGGAGTCTATGATTTTAAAAAGATCTCTGGGGGAGTTAAGGGAAGCAGAAATCTTGGAAAAATAGGCCCTCTTTTCCTCCAAAATGGCTAGTTTGTAATCCTTTAAATGGAGTTTATGTTGTTCCCTCTCTGAGGAATCCAACTGAGCCCTTGAGAGCCTCTCCTGTTTGTGACACCCTTGTCTCAGCAGCCTAAGTCTGTCCGAGAACCAGGGGGCCGCGGACTCTTTCTTGCAGAATAGTGCAGTTTAAACGGGGCCACGATATCCAAAGCCCCTGAAATAGTGCTTGCGAGTTCAAGAGCAGCAGAGTTGTCGTCCTGCAATTCAGCCGGCGTCAATTCATTCAAATAAGGAGAGAGAACCACGTTATTAATGGCTTTAAGGTTCCTTCTAAGTTCCCACTTCTTGGCGTCCGGAAGAGAAGGGGGTACATCCTGAAATGACAGCTCCAGCGGGACGGCCGAATGGTCGGACCAAGCGAAGGGGACCGGAGGGCCCACCTTCAACCTGAGGTCATTGGAAAAGACTCAGTCGAGTGTATGCCCAGCCAGATGAGTGGAACCTACCATCAACTGAGTCAAACCACAGGAGTCCAGGGTATCCAGGAGGATCTGGGTATCTCTAGATCCCATATTTTCTAAATGGAAATTAAAATCGCCCAGGAGAGTCATATTGGGCCTCTCAATAAATGGCTCGAGCAGCTTGATTAGATCCTGGCTGAAGGAAGATCTAGGGCCCGGCTGTCTGTAAAACAGGAGGCCAGTGAAAGAGACAGAGGGGGTGGAGTTGATGGAAAAGTACAAGGCCTGAAAAGGGTCAGAGGTAGTGGAAAGAAACTCAGTACAGCATATAAGGGAATCCTTCTATAGAATTCCTATTCCTCCTCCTCGACAACCAATTCTGTCCATCCTGGCCAGGGCAAACCCAGTGTGAATAGCATCTATCAAATCAGGTCCAGAGGCATCGGAAGCCCAGGTCTCTGTGATAAACACCCACATAGGTTTCCTGTCTGAAACAAAGTCCCTGAAAGTGATGTCGTTTTTTATTAAGAACCTGGCATTGATAAGAAAACCCCTTTCAGTTGTTATGTTGGGGGCGGACTTAGAGACGCCAATGCACGGCTGAGTCTTCCGGGGATTAGCGTTTCCGGAACCACTGCTCAAACATCCACAACCCATCCTAACTGAGAAAGCCTCAGGGGCAGTAGTATGATAGAAGGGCTTAACTAAAGGCTTCAGCGCAAGCAAGAACTGTCTAGGATAGCAGAAACTTATTTGCAAACCAGTGGTGGCAAGCCCAGCCTCCTAGGCCCCAGGCGCGATCTCAGCGCAGACGGGCTCGACTTAGGCTCGACTTCAGCGCGCACCCGCTGCGTGCATCCGCTGAGCGTGGAAGAAGTCATCAGGACTAAATAGGGCGGCGCCTGGAGGAGAGGCTAGCGAGTGACCCCGGGTCTCCAATCAGTGAGAGACCAACAATCTGTGCTGGCGGAAAAATGACGAGTGAAGCAAGCCTTGTTACAAAGTAAGTGCAAAGTACAAGTAATTTTTTTAATTGGTCAGATAAAACAATCAAGTTAAAAAGAACGGAGTAAAGTGCAAAGTAAAGTGCCCCCAGCAGTAAATTACTGCATCATAGACCGCTAAGCACAGGGCAGGTCATGAGGACTAAATAGGGAGGCGCCTGGAGGAGAGGCTAGCGCGTGACCCTGGGTCTCCAATCAGCGAGAGACCAACAATCTGTGCCGGCGCCCTCCACAACAAGTGGGAAAACCCGTGGTGGAACGGGGCGCTGGTGGAAAAATGACGAGTGCAGCGAGCCTTGTTACAAAGTAAAGTGCAAAGTAAAGTGCCCTCAGCAGTACATTACAGCATCATAGACAGTACCAAAGTCACGCATGACTATATTCATTTTGGTCACAATCTTGAAAATGAGAAGAAAATTGATATGTTTGCAAGTGACTACACCACCCTTTCCACGATCGAAATGCGTCTGAGGCGGACACTTGTCTGTTTCATTTTGGTGAAGAATAAACTCATGATGAAATCTTAAAAACCAGCCTTCGTACCTTCTTGGAGTTCATCCTGCTGTGGTCTGTGCATGCGACCTACCTACATGGATTTGGAGGGTCAGGATTTTTGTTATATATATATTGAAGCAATTGTTGGAAACAGAATTGTGTAGTTTCAATGTAATGGGTTTTCATATATGCAGTTATTACAAAGAATGACAATGTAAATCAGCGTTCGCAATAAAAAGTAATTCTTACCCATGGCATTACTATTCATTAGGAAAACCCCAAATGCAAATCCACCTTTATCTTCTAGGCACATGAAGAATGTTTGAGCGCCATACAGGTTATTTCCATCCTGCAAATGCATAAGCACATTATTTCATATTAACATTTACAGTCAGTCATTTTGTTAAATGCACTGACAGACATTCAAAAGCAATTAATGGCATATATGTGAATGCAAAGAAAATATTATGAGATTATCAAAGTCAGACTCTTGAAGTCAATTCAATTCAATTCATAAAGCTTTATTCGGAACATAGAAAACATGTCCATAAAAGCACACACAGTTATAAATACAGTACATGTGATCAATTTAAAAAAGAAACACATAGTACATTATTATCCAGAAGGGGATGGAATAAATAATTAAAAGCGCATACTTTTCCTGGCACCAATTGCTTTAAGCAGGAAAGTAGCAGTAAAAAAGCAGATGTCCGGGTGGTGCAAATTAAAAAGCAGTTTCATAGAGTCATTAATTGTTCTTACTCCAAATCTTTTCAGCATAGGCTTTAGGAAAATTTTCCGCAGTTCACCATACAGTTGACACAATAAAAGAAAGTGCATAGTGCTCTGCTCAGCATTATTATCACAAGCACAGGGTCCGGATGGACGCATTTTTACAGTGGGGCACGCAACCAGGTAATGCACTGTCCCCATCCTCATCCTGGTCAGCACAAACTGGTGCGAAACTCTAGTCACCTGAGTCAAATACGGTTGGAGTCCAATAAAATCATTCATACTGTTATACAGCATACAGGTAGAGAGATTCGGTTCCTCCAATGCACGCCTCTCCGCACAATAATTCAAGAAGGTGACTTTCAAATTAGGCTTGGAAATGTCAGAGGCACAGTGTCGATCATTGGATACATTAAGCCCAAAATCCTTTTGAAAACTGTCAATCGTATATTTGATCCATGGGATCTTTAAATGATGATCCAAAGTGAGGCAATCATCGATAATGGCTCTATTCAGGGAGGTACCATCATTCAGCCATACCGAGCGCCACAATAATAGAGGTCTTAACAATCATATCATTTAGAAATTGAATCCCCAGTTCCTTGTGGACCAAGTTATTAGAGGTAGATTTGGGTAAACACAGAAGCCTTTTCAAAAAATTATTCTCCTCTACCTGCAGACTCCCGGCTGGTGACACACCCCATACCCCAGCCCCATAGAGGGCCGCGGAAAGACATCTGGATTGGAAAATATTTAACATGTCTTTAATCCGCCTGTTCCCCAACTTCTTAGCGAAAACAAATACCCCATTAGCACTCCTCGTCATCTTTGTTTTAACAGACTTATGCTCTATATCCCAGCAGCCGTTTTTGGAAAATGTAATCCCCAGGTAGCAAAAATTATCAACTTTATGGACCGGTTCACCTTCTATGAAATAATGGGAAATAGATTTTGTTTTAGGTCGCCCTGTCCCACACTCCATAACGTAACTTTTAGTTCTATTAATCACCAGTTTCCTGCATTTGATGAACTGTACAAACCTGTCCATCAAACGTTGAAGGCCTAATGGGGTCCTAGACAGCAACACAGCATCATCCGCATAGAGTAACACAGGGATGTTAAAGTTGTTAACTCTCGGGGCATCTGCCGCAACTGTCTGTAGAACAGAATCCACCTCGTTAATGAAGAGTGTGAAAAGCAGGGGTGCTAAAACACACCCCTGCCTTATTCCCCTCCCGATCCTGAACTTGCTAGTACACTCCCCATTAGGTCCATACCGGACACTGTTGCATAATTTTTCATACAGGCGAGCCAGGAAATAGACTATACCTTCGGGTGCTCCCATTTCAATCAGTTTGGCCCAGAGTATAGCGTGGTCTACCATATCAAAAGCGCTGCTTAGGTCAGCGAAACATAAATATATAGATCCTTTTTTGGCCTGGGTATATTTCCCTACCAAAAGTTCTAAGTTTAAGCATTGCTCAATGGTGCCACGCCCCTTCCTAAACCCGTTGCCCCTTCCTAAACTCTTCAAGTCATTTTGTTTTACACAGTACCAGACACAACTAGGAGGGCTAATGGAAGCATTATTTCCTCTTAAAGGAGAATAATTCTGCATGTGTAAATTGACATAAAAACATATGTATTTTTCAAAATGTGATTTCTTTTTATCCTTAAAAACACCATAACATTGCATATTTGTATATATTTATTTGACAGGTTTCTTGATAGTAATTGTGCAAATAGTATTAGAGTGCTTTGTACATATAGCATTTTGGTTTTCGCAAATGTAGCACTACTGATCTTCAGAGTGCACAGGCCAAAGTTCCACTGTTTTTCAAATTTTGTGTTAACCCCTAGAGTTCCCACTGCTCCCAGAACTCAATCCCGAACAATATTTTTCTTCAAAATAGAAGGGCAACAATGTAATCTTATTCTTTCAGCTGGCCATTCGATTTAATAGCTGTAATTCCTCTTTTTCCACTCTTGTTTACCCAGACTCTGAGCAAATCATCAAGCATTGTATCTTATCTTAAGATCTTTTATTCAACTAAAAACATCACTTTACTTTGGCAGACCCAGCCAATGCATTTCATCCCTTATAGGGACTTCATCAGGGCAATTGCCAAATGTTTCCTTTCCCCATGACCATTGTTTCAATTCCAGTCACTTTGATGAATTGATCTCACCTCTTGCTTGACGTGCCACGAGTTCTCGTAATGACATCCGATAGCTCATTTCCCTATAAGGGATCAAATGTGTTGGCTGGGTCTTTCAAAGTATTTATTTATAAAGTTTTATATTGCGTGAACATGATCCCGAAGGATAACAGATTGCTTTACAATTTGAGGGAAAGGAAGGTAATAGTAGCATTACAATTGTCAGAAGGGGTACCAAGCTAAACAAATCACATATGCATATCAAACAAAAGGTTACAATCGAAAGGGACAATAAAGGGTAAGATAAAAACTGGAACATAGCGAACTGGGAGGGGAGCAAGTGAACAGCTCCAAATGCAGGACTGAGGGTGTAGGTCCAAAGCATTAGAGCAGAGGATCTGAGACCCTTTTAAGGTAGGAACATGTTCATGAGGAATCTTTAGATCTTCCAATTTGAAGGCAACCTTGGAGGAGATTCTGCGTACTTCCGGTGGGAGAGCATTCCAGATCTTTGGCACAGAGCCAGAGAAAGCTCGGTGACCCGTTCCCTTTTTGCGAAAGATCTGAGGTTTCAGGAGGAGAGATTTAGCACTCCGAGAACGTCTACCCCCTCCGGATAATTCTAGGTTTTGTGCTAGATAACTGGGGGTTTTGAAATGGAGAGCTTTGTGAGATATACAGGCAATCTTTAGCTGAATTCTTGCTTCATAGGGCAACCAATTTAGGGATTTTAAGACTGGGGAAATGTGCTTGTTTCTTTTGGTCTCCGTGACCAGTCTGGCTGCTGCATTAAGTGAAGCCCTTAGTGGGGCCAAGGTATATTTCGGGAGGCCACAGAGTGTAGCACTGCCATAGTCTAGCCTCGGCAAAACAAGCGCTTGTACCACTGGCTTGAAGTCAGATTATGGGAGGAAAGGTTTGAGATTCCTGAGTATCCTCATAAGGTGACTCACTCCCTTACACACATTGTTGATATGAGTTTTCATGTTAAGATGCTTGTCTAAGGTGAGTCTGAGAGATTTGCCTGAGTCAACAATGAAGGGGGGAGCAGTTGAAGGCAGTGAGGTGGTTCATCCAAAAGTCTATCTTGGGGATGTGATTCAGGGGAGAAATGACAAGGAATTCTGTTTTGGAGGTGTTGAGCAAGAGGCGGTTCTCAGTTAACCCGTTTTAAGTATTTTTTAGGGTAGAGTTGAGTGCAATTAGGTTATTCGGGGAGGACATTTTCAGACAGGGTTGCGTATCATCCGCATACATATGGAAGAGAATGTCAGCGGAATTTAGAGCATAATCTAAATGTTCCAAGATCAAATTGAAGAGTATGGAGGATAGGACGGACCCTTGGGGGACCCCCATGGATAATAGTGTGGCTGGGAGAGAGAGTGGTTCGCCTTTACTCATTAGGATCTGTGGTGGAAAAAGGAAGAAAACCATTGCAACACCGAACCAGAAAGGCCCATCCTGTGCTTTGAAATGGATAGGAGGTTGTCATGATTAACAATGTCAAACACTGAGGAAAGATCCAGGAGGATAAGGAGGCAGGATTCATTTTGGTTGAGCATTTTTAAAATGTCCTTCATAACGTGCATGAGAACCGATTCGATGCTGTGCCCTCTCCGGAAACCAGATTGGTGTTGGTCCAGGAGATTTAATATCTAGATGTGGGCACAGAGTTGAGATTGGACACATTTTCTAGGAGTTTGGCAAGGTCCGTACTGTCAGCTGTAGGCTTTTTTAGGATAGGTTTTACCTGAGCAGCTTTTAGACAATCCAGGATCGTACCTTGTGAGAGAGACGTATTGACAATCTTCGTCCAGATGGGGGTGACGACCTCCTTCAGTTCTTTGAAGATAGACGGTGGTAAAGGGTTGTTAAAATGATTAGATGGGTTGATACTCTGCAGAATTTTGTTGGTGTCTCTTTCGCTGAGGAGAGTGAAGGTGCACCATGAGGCATTGTTGTTTGTGCTCAGGATGGTCGGTTTGAACTTCTCTGAGAAGGTAGAGGGGGGCACAGACCCCCCGGCTAGCAAAAGCACCTTCCTGGAGTCAAGATCAATATTGATAAGTCTGGATTTCTCAGTATAGAAGGCGGCCAGATCATCGCATGAAGGTGGGTTGACCTCAGACACTGATTGTTGTTTCACTAGCTCAAAAAGTTTCTTGGGGCAATTAGCGGCCTCATTAAGTTGGAATCGGAAGTAGTCGGTCTTCCATTTCCATTTTCCAGGAACGTTCAACTGCCCTAAGGGGTGGCGCTCCGTGTTTAAGTTGTCATTGAATCATGGCTTGGAAATTTTTGTCGATGCATTTTTTTGTTGAAGTGGAGCACTAGAATCCATGATGCTAGTAATAGTAGAGTTGTAGAAGTTGGTGAGTGCATGTACCTCTGCCATGTCAGATTGTTGAGAGAGGGCAGATTTACAGTGGGTTGCTAGATCAGCTGTATTGATGTTTCTGAGGTCCTTTTCCATATCTACAATTTGGCTGGTTGAACCTTCCTCAGAGAGACTTCCAACTTGATAAAAAAGAAGATGCTGTGATGATCGGACCAATCGCATAGTGAAATGGTATCCAGTGTCATGGTGTGACCTTTGGAGATGATGAGGTCCAGAATTTCTCCTTTAATATGGGTTGGCTGGTCACATTGTTGGATCAGTTCATGATCATTTAAGAATGATTTGAGGCATGTAACAGCTTGGTCATTGAGGTTGGACCAGTGCAGGTTGAAATCACCAAGGAAGATTTTGGCCATAGCGGAATCAACATTGCCAGAGATGATTTCCATTAATTGCTCGATGAAGGGGAGGTTGTCCCCAGGTGGGTGGTAAAATGTGTGTAGTTTGCAAACCAGAAGGTTGTGACTAAAGATATTGAGACAAAGGTATTCACATGAGGATGGGGTAGAGGACTCTGAGTGGGAGACCGATAGTGAGCTCCGATGTATTCAAGCAAGGCGACCCCCCGCCTACAAAGCTCTGTATAGACAGATTATATCATGGGTAGGAGGCACTAAGAGGTCTAGGAAGGGAGTGGAAGCAGGATTGAACCAAGTTTGTGTTGGATGAGGTCGAATATGTCAGAGGCGTGTTTGCTGGCTGACCTGCAGTTGAGTAGTACGCATTTAAGTTGGACTAGTGTATGAGGGGAAGGAGACTATGATGTTCACTCTAAGGTTGTCAATATTTAAGCCTCTAGGGTTGTGAGGGGGTTCTCTGTATGGGTTATCGTGTATAGTTTGAATTTGGCCCTCCGTAATCTTGTTGGTGTCTCAGGTAAATGAGTAAGAAATGAGTAAGTCATTGATATCGTTAGACGCAAGATAGGCCTTCGCTCTTCTGGGGCGGGAGGGAGCCTTAGGTAGGAGTATAGTTTTGGATAAGGAGCGGGGGAGGCTGACCAAAGCTAATTCTATCACTCTCAGGTGCTCTGTGCAACTTTGCCCTGGAAAGGAGGGAATTGATCAGGGGGAGGGGTTCAATCGAGAAGGCTTTCAGATCATGAAGTTCAACTGTGAGAAGGTGCAACTGGAGAGATAAATAGTCCAGGTGCACCACCAGGTCTGAATGCTGTGAAAGGGGTAAATGTTGAGTGGGGAGTTCTGGCCGAGAGGAAGGGTCTTGATGTGTACCAGAGATATCAAATGGCAGTCATTTTGAGGTTGCAGATGGTGGAGTTGGTCAGGACGGACTTGCGGTGTTCCATTATGTAAGGATAGAGGGGTTGGTAAGAGTAGGAGGGATGGAGGGCCATTGCCCTGTGAGTCAGGGACGGTCAAGTAAGGATTGAGTGGGTTGGGTGAGCACGGTCCATGCAGGGCAATTGCCAAGACTTCGACTTAGCAGGTGGCTTAAAAGGAGGGATACGTTATGGTTGAACTTTCGATGAGTGTGATGGTGATATGGTGGGAGGGGGACTCAGCGCTCAAGAGGTTCTGAGATCATCTATAGGTGGGGGATGATTTCGGGAGAGTGTGGACCTCCCGGATGTGGAGGGTGAAGGACTGATTAGGACAATAGTGGTGATAGGTTTACAACATTATCTGGGTGTGGATGCAAAATATATTTTCTGTACTTTAGGGGGTAAGATTAGAAACTATGGGACCTATCTAGACTATGGCAGATGTGCTATTCTGTCACAAACGCGATGAATATCCCATCTACCATATAAAAAGAGCTTAGAATATAATGCACATGTAAAAAAGGAAATCAGGATATCTGATATTTGTGACAGAGCAACCCATCCGTCAGACTCTGAATCAGGCCCAATGTTGGGAAGGGAGATTGTTCCAATGATTTAATGCAGAGCCTATAAAACATTGATTCAGTGAGCGGATGGCCTTTACTATTACTCTTTTCATTCTTAATACTAAACCCTGCGTGACTACCAGAGATGGTAATCATATATTGTTTTTGTTTTTACCTGGGTGAGCTTCGCCTGTGATGCATACATTTTCAAATGTAAATCTTATTTTGAACGTTATCCAATGTAAGCCATTCAACATCCAGAAGATGTAATCAAATTTTCTCTTAGATGAGATGATTCTGGCTGGGGGTTGATATAAAGCTTTTTGTGGGGCAAGGGAGAAAGTAGGAACATGTGTTGATCTGAACTTGCAAAAACCTTAGCAGCAAAAAATTACTGTTTGGGCTGTTTTTTGTCATGGGCATAGAACAATAGGTCTTGGACTTTCGTGAGTAAATGTAGATGAAAGTTGGCAATTTGGATCAATCTTTTGATGAGAGGGAATAAGAAGTGAAGCAAGAGTATTGTTGATGGATTACATTTTCTTGTAGTTTGTGTGTTTTTGACATACTTGTGAATAGGTCTCAAGCCTCCAAGAGGGAACTCAATGATTTGATGTGGAAGGTAATCAGTTTGGGGGCATTATTTAGCGTTGGGGAACACCACTAGGCATTGGTCACTAGTTGAGGATGTGTTTATGTGTTTAACAATCTTCCCTGGTTGAGATGGATTGGTTTTGAAAGAAGAGAACACTATCAGACTTGCAGAGGATGTGTTTAACAATCTTCACTAGTTGATAATGGTTGGAACTGAAAGAAAAGAACCCTATCAGGACTTGCAGAAAATAACATTTTGTGTTTCAAGATTGTGAACAACAGTAAACATTGTCGGTTCAAAAAGCTGCTAATGAATCATAAAGACTGAGTAGACAGGATTCCCCTCTCATCTGGAATGTAGTGCATGTGAAAGTATTTTTAGAATACAGTCTGTGCAATGCATAAGATAAACAAAGTTGTGTTTACTGCAGCGGGTGTTTATCACAGATATATCGAATAGACTGGTTACTCATAATGCACTGCCTAAGTGGACGACCTCTCTAACATCTTTCAGACTTCAAGCAAAAGCTAAAATAAGTCTTGAACAGAAGCTGATTATCTCTCCTTCTTCCCCCTTTTTATGCTAAAGTTTCCATCTTGTTGTATAAAACCAGACAAAGCATTTATTAAACATTTGATGAGAAGTTCTAATTGTCTGAATATTGAATCCCTTTTCTCCAAAGTGCTTGAAACTTTATGAACAAGCATGACCTTGCTTTTCCAGCTACTATGACTGTTCACCAGTTTCCAGTTCTAACTTGCCATGTCCTTGCTCCAACACTATTCTCCTCTTTGCCGTCTTCCTAAACCATCCTTCAGTTTCCCATGTTTTCCTGACACTTTGATACAGCCATGCAAAAGATATTGAATGTAAGTTATAACAGTTCGAAGCGATCCCGTCGGTGAACTATAGATCCCTTTCTTTTACACTCTGTCTTGTGCAACCTCTCCTCAAGAGACAGGTATGAAACCTCTCTAGAACCCTGCAGACTGAATCCTCTTGAATCCTTCTAAAAGTCATACTTTTAATTAAAGTATTAACTCTCAAATACACATAATAGCCATGAAATAGTTTGGTTGTACCCATTATCTAATAAATCATAATGCAAACATGGCAAATTGCTAGCAATTCTGATGATCGTGCTCCCTTTACCAAACAACCTCCTTTTGACCCTCATCTGCCTTCGCCTCAAGTAGAGAATTATGGTTTATGCATAGCACAATGTTGACTTTTTTCCTCCACAGTGATGTCACAAAATGATGCTGCCCATCCAGTACTTGCAAAACATATTCCCTTGAAATACTATAAAATATGTCTGGCCTTGAAGGCGAAATTGAAGGAGGGTCAGCAATCTACACTGAGTTTCTCAAATATCTTGATTACTATCCATTAATGATCACACTCAACTCTGTTTTACACTCACACACTAGAGAGATACCTTATTAGATCTGATAAATGGTAAGGGAATATCTCTGAGAATAAAACAGTGAACCCCTGTAGACTGGCTGGATCATTCCTAGATATAAGCTACACCTTTCGCTATTTAGAGTTGAATAATGATCGGACCCCTTGCATGAATTTACAGGTCTTCTGAATTTCAAGTGGAGTTTCCTATTTAAAAGAAGAAATGTTGTTGCCATTTTATGTTGAATACTTGCTTGGGGTATGACTTCCATTCAGAACAGAATCCTACTTTCTAAGTAAATATACTCATGCCAACCTTCACTCACAGGTGTATTTGTATGCAGAGTTTGCAATTTTGAATTGTAGAAACAAATAACTGATGCTTAGATTCAAAACTATAAAATATTTATTATTGTCCTATTTGTAAAAGATTTTTGATATAATGCACAGTTAAAATGAACTGTAATAAACACATATATAAGATGTATAAGATATGAATGAATATATTGCTTCTATAACTGTGTCTGAATTCCCTCACACGTACCCCATTGGGAAACCAATCCCGTGTAAAGATTGACCATGTCTTCCAATTCATATCATGTAGATATTTCTTATGCACGTGCTCTCCTAGGCCATAGATATAGTTACTGGGGAGCTTGGTTGAGAGTTGCAAATACTGATTTGCATACTGCAGCGGACCGATTGAAGTGTCGAACCTAAATAAACGAGAAAAACAAGGCATGTTAGTTCAATTAAAGGGAATATTTATCTTGAACATGGTGATGTCTTATTCCCCCTCTGATAGTTGGAGTGGGTACTAAGGTACAGAGCTTTGAACAAGGAAATAATGAGTGTTTTGAACCTTTGTTGCATCTAATACAACACCCCAGACAATTTTTCTTAAACGAGCCACGGCTAATAGTTTGTTTGCTTTAGCAGCATATAAATTGAGAATGCAGCATGAACACAGACCATTTGTAAATGTGGGTATCTACAAGATATAACCGGTTTATCACCTCTGTATAAATTATTAGGACAAGTTGGAAAAACTGTTGCAACACTCATCAATACTGAATATCTTTGCTATTTTTGTTTTGCACGAAAGGATTTTTAATCTTTACTCATTATTTAATGTGAAATATTAATTGATGTAAATTTACCGAAATGCGATGTGTTGCTTTAAATCCTGTGCCAGTACTGCTCAGAAGTAACCAGTTCTTTTACCCCTAGGAGCTACTTGACAGGCTGATCTTTGTTGCAGGGGTTTAAGGGAAAGAACAAGTGGGGTATACCACAAACAAAAAAAACACGTTTCAGGAGCCTTTATAGTTCTCTCTTCCTGTCACTCCCTTCATGATGTTGACAAAAGGAGTAGTAAGGGTTCTCTTAAGGATTTTGGGGGTCCGGGGCAAGAAATATATGTAGGGCCCTAGTTTGAACCAAATTTGAATTTTCTTGCCCATTTTTTAGTAATTCAAGGCCTATGTTGCTTAACAATATTGAATTATAAGTTTATTATAAGATTAAGATTCACAAGAGTAGTGAGCTAGACAGGAAGTTCACTTTCCGAAGGGCCCCTTGGAAGGTGGGGGGCAATTGCCCACTTTGCCCAAGTTTTAAAATTTCTCTGAAAGGGCAGTGCCGGTGGTGCCAAGTGTGGGTCTTTAGTAGCATCTGCTTCAACTAGCTACCTAAAATTATCATCTGTGACCATGCCCATTTTTTTTTATTTTGTCCACATTTCATTTTAACCTACCTAATTGTTTTGCCGTACTTCAAATACCATAGCGAGACACTCCTTTACAGGAGACCACTTTGGTTTCAAGACAAAGGAGCAACATGGAATGCTGCCAAAACTAGAAAAGGTTATACTTACAGTAATGTCTAACTACTGGAAACAGCAATATTTGCTTATGTTTAATTGCTATTCTGAAATTCTAATACAGGTTATTGCGATAGCTTGATATTTATATGTGACTGCTACAGTTACATTTGACCACTTTTATTCACCTTAGGGCAATTAATGGCACTCACAACTGGGAAGTAAAAGCGGCCATCCAATGAATGATGTGAAAGTAGGTTTGGAATGCCAAATAAAGATTAAACTGAGGAATATTTGGAGTGCCTAATGTTCCAAATGTAGATCTGCTTAAAAAGATCAGTTTTTGCTCTCTACATTATAGAGCCCTTATAACTCACAAAGCTATCTTGCCATTAGTGTACCAGATTATTGCTCAAAGAAACTGTTAGTGAACTTTGGGAGACGTTTTGAAATCTTTGTATAAAAACTTCACAAATAGTGGATTTACCATTCCCAAGATACCTACATTTTTTATTTATTTTTTTATTTGAAAACTTTAGCCAAACTGGAAATGCATTATAATTATTCATGGGTCAATCACATTTGCACATATATCCATGTATGATGACAATAACACTTAAGTAATTCACCTTAGGACCAATTTGCAAAGGTCCTGGTTGTAAAGTCTGAAATGTAAGGTAATTGGCTTACTCATGACATTTGTGTGCATTTTTACTTTCATGGAATTCGGAATGATTTTCCAGAAGTACTTTGGGAACTTGTGACTATAAGAAGTTGAGTTATTAGTAGAGGGCGGAAGCTATAAGCCCTACTCAGGCAACAAATACAATCCTTCTATGGGGAAATCACAAAAGTCACTAAATTAACCACTTTTTAACCCTCTGGTAGATTTCGACTAAAGCAGTCATGCTTAACTTAGGACAATGTGTAAAGTATGTATGCAGCCATTCAAACAGCACTAAAGTAAAACCGCAACACAAGAAAAATCTGAAACCAATTCAGCAAAAATAAAGTACTATTTTATTAATAAAATGACACCAAAACAAATTAAATCCAATCAAACTGGATTTGTGAATGTTTTTGTGAAAAATAGCACCGTAAATATGACAGCGCCAACTGCGGGTATCTGATCACACGAGAATGGGTCACAGTCAAACATTAAGGCTGACGGCGTTGGAGCACAGGTTTTTTTCACGTTTTTGTTTAAGTACCACCAACACCACTACCAAGGCTCCAAATACCTGGAAGGCACCATTTGGGAGTAAGGACTCATTCCAGCAGGGTTCACTAGCAGGTTTCAAGGCCTCAAGAGCTTGTTATGTTCCTATAGCTCACACAGGAGGTTAGCCAATTAGCCCTTTGATTTACTCTTGTGGTGCTGGTTTCAAGGAGCAGGTCCAGTCTTCCTTCCTCGAGGAAGCATGTAGCCCATCCAGCAGCAGGGCAGCCCTTTCAGCAGCAGGGCAGCCCTTCCAGCAGCAGGGTAGTCCTTCTTGTAGCAGGGTAGTCCTTCTTGTAGCAGGGCATCTGTGTAGTCCTTTTTCTGGGTCTTCCACAGGTTGAGAAGTGATCTGCGCAGTGGTTTAGAGGAATCACTTACCAGCCTTTTTAAGTGTGAGGACATGCTGTCCTACCCCCACATTTGGTTCTGGAAAGGTTTTTCCTTCCCCCGTCAAGGCTCCAAACTCTCTAGAGTGAAAAAGGCTGGTGTCAGGTTCCTTTGTTTGTGCTAGAGGAAAGCCCTTTACAGCTCGCCTCCAGCCATCCTGGCAGAATGGCCCACCCTGTCCACACCTAATCCCTTGAGTGTCACTGTCTGTGAGGAATGTACAAAGCCCAACAGCACAAACATTTACAGTTAGGGTGTCCCAGGACACTGGCAAAAGACACAAATGTTTAGGACGAGAAATTGCTACTTTCAAAAAGCAGCATTTTCAGAATTGTGACTTGAAATCTGACTTTACCATTATAGAGTATTTTAAATTACAGTGTATTTGAATTTAAACAGTATATATCTGCTCACTAACTAAAGTTGGCACTAATTAAATGTAATATGGTAACCCAGTATTAGTCAAGAGAGAAATCGACCTTACAGTAGCAAAAAACAACTTGAGGCATTTTTCACTACCAAGACGTTTAAAACTTAAACCTACATGCCCTATTTTTAAATACCATGCAACCTGCCCTATGAGCTTTAGACCCTACCTTAGGGGTGACTCATAAGTATTAAAAATGAAATATTGGGCCAGGCAAAAGGTGTATTTTTCTAGGTCTATTTACCGAGTTAAAACTGCATTAAGGGCTGCAGGGGCAGGCCTGAGACAGGTTTAGCACCCACCCTTTTTAATCTTTTCCTTTCCGACCTCGCAAAAGTGCTGGAGACGGACGAAGTTCACCCTCCATCATTGGCTAATCATCGAATTCCTTGCCTACAATATGCTGATGATATAGTACTGCTGAGTAAAACTCCAATTGGTCTACAAAGAGCTCTAAACCTACTAGCAAAATATTTAAAGCAAGAGGGTCTGGACCTAAGCAAAGAAAAAACAAAAGTGGTCCGTCTGGTAGACCCAAAGAAACTAAGATATACATGGATGGTGAACGGGACAAAGGTGAAGGAACAAGGGTCGTACAAGTACCTCGGAATCACAATATCTCAGGGCGCAAAACAAACGGAGCATAGAACTGCAATACGAGCAAAAGCCCAAACCCTAATCTTCGCTTACCGTCTACTAAAAACAAAGATGGACTGTCCAAATCACAAACATCTGTTGAAGGTCATGTCGGCACAAATTTTACCCTCTCTGTCTTACGGTCTAGTCACCTGGTGTGGCAAGGAAACGGACTTACTAAATGAGCTCCAAACCAAAATCTACAAAGCAGTTTTTAATCTCCCAAGATGTGCCTCAGCCTCGCAAGTTAGGCTTGAATTTGGTCTGCAAAACCAGAAATATAGGAGCATGAGCGGCTTCGTAAAACTATGCTATAAACTTAGATCTGCAGACCCGGAATCCATGGACTGGCTAAACTGGGAAGTTATAAAAAATCAAGGGGAGACCGGAACCCCGTGCTCCTGGGGAAACTACCTGAAAATCTGCGTAAAAGAGCTGGAGTTGGAAGCTGCATGGGAATCCGCGATGGATAAAGCAAGCACAAGCAGATTGGCCAACAAGGCAGCAAGGAAAAAATCCTTTCAAGAAGATAAAGGGACACTACTAAAACGGCGACACGGCTGGACCATTATCAATTCCTTCAAAGCAGGACTACCACACGCTTACTTAACCTCTCACTTCAACGTGCATTTAAAAAGAGCCTTTACAGATTATAGGATGGGCATGTACATCTCGAAGGATCTATTACCATCCTGGAAAGGTAACCACCAGACTGCGCAATGCAGACTATGCGGCTATAAAACAGAATCTTTAGCTCATTTTTTGTGTGTCTGTCCTGCACTTATGGCACAACGGCAACGACTGTTAAAAGGTATTTGCAATGAGCTAAATATCCGCACCTGCAGACAAGCAGTAACTTGTTGGTTGGGAGGGAGTTCTATTATTATGGCTTGCCGGGGAACAAAATTCTTGGCAGAAGTGAAAAAAAGTTTGAGCCAAGCAGAACGAGGAGAAGGTTAAGAAGCAGGACACTAAGGCTGCCTTGATTTTAACGAGTGGTAAAGTTTGTATAAACAAGCAAAAACACTTTTGATATTCAAAGACAGCGGGAGCATCTCCGGAAGAAACTTTTAAAACATCGTCTCACATCATTTTTAACAAGGGAGGAGACTTAATTTTACCAAACATATTTACACTTTGTATTATTATTCATAATGTGAAAATTGTAATAATTTTAACTAATTATGCAATAAACCTTTATGACTTTGACTTGACTACTACTTTAGTGGGTGGTATAATGTGGCTGCAAACCACATAGCTGTGTTTAAAGTACAGGCCCTGGGTACATCTAGTACCATGTACAAGGGATGTACAAGTACACCAGAATGTACCAATCAATTTAGCACTGGGTTACAGTGGTAAAGTGCACAGAGTCCTAAAGACAACAGAAACAGATTCAGCACAGTGGAAAAGGCGAAGGCAAAAGGTTTGGGGGTGACCCTGCCGAGTGGGCCAGGTTCAACAATGACTGTTGCAGATTCCCAGGATAATTTGTATAAAAAACTCTGCACATAGGAAAATGCAGGAAATGTGCATTAAACATGTAGAAATTTAATGCCAGAATGTCCTTGCATTATTTAAAATGTTTTACTCAGAACCTATTTTACCAACACCAGAAACCAATTTCCCTACACTGCCACTGATTTTGGGAGTGTACAATTCTTTGTCCCAAGGCAAACACAATCTTTCTCCTTCCCTTAACTGGAATAAATATGTGATATTTTCAGTGTAGGAAACTGCCAAACTGTTGGAATAAAAATTGTCAAGAAATCGATTTAAGAAGATGGAAGCTAACAGATTCAGAACAGGATTCTGCTTTGGTAATGCTATTTTTGCTCCTAAATGAGACTTAGATTTGCTAATTGCTTCATTAAATGGCCTAACAAGACTTCTAGGAGAGATTCTGCCAAGAATCTTCAATGCCTGCTACCAGTTCAGTGTGCTTGAGGATGGAGAATACAACAATAATGTATTTAAACCACAAATGCCTAGACTGGTGAATCAGTCACTGAAGGCTATATCAATTCATGATCAAACAGACACAGGACTCCGTATTAACTTTCACTTCTTTCGGCACATTGTTTGTGCGGACCATTTGGCTTCATCTCTTCTGGTCCTGATCATGCTGCACTTGAGTTTTATGTCCTAAAGACGATCCGCCTTGAAGAGTTAAGGAAGTAAGTCTAAAATGGGTTGACACATTGATAATAATAATAGTATGTGCTCTGCAACCACTCCAAACACGTCTAATAACGTATATTATTAATACTATTGGTGTAGCCCACACAAAGCAACTAGTACAGACACTATGCATGCTTTATCTAGGAGTTTGCTTTGTTTTTGTTCAATGTTTGTGTTTTTCACCTGTTCGTAGTTCACGTATATGTTACTAAACTAGGCAGTCATGCTGCAACGTGTGTAATATTGTAAAACGTGCGTATAATTCGCTCGCTATATGATTTTTAATATTCAAAGTTAATATCTAGGTCCTGTGTGTGTTTGATCATTTATTGATATAGACTTCAGTGACTGATTTAACGGTTTAGGCATTTGTGGTTCAAAGAAATGTATATGTTATTCTCCCACAGGCCCAGCTGTAGATATATAACATTGTTCGCCCAGGTTCTGGAGGACATGTGGTTACCCCATTCTTTTTAATAGATTAGAGATGGAAAATGGGAACCATTGTCTAACAGTCCAAATTTTTTAACCTTCAGAAAACTGATTTTAGATCTTTGCTATAGAATGCTCCAAAAAAACATGTCCTCATTTGGGATACTTCTGTTAAGGACTGTCCATACTTCCATTTGTTCATTAACAACTCCCAAAAAGAATTCTGAGCAACTTCGGACTCCTGAGCTGACAGAGCTCCTAATACAAGATTGAGGGTCTCAAAGTTCAAAGCCTCTCTTTGATTACAAACCCAGTCATTCCCAAACTCCCAGAGTTTGCTTTTAAAAGAATGCTTTTCTATATTTATAATACTTTCTGAATCGCAAATAGGAGGGGTGTGAAAACTTTTTCTCCCTCCTAACGTCCAGTTTTTAAAGGAATGTATCTATATTCACAAATCATTGATCAGTTACTGTCCTAAAGTTGGGGTGGTAACTAATTCACAAGGGGGAGAAAACCTACTAAGAATCATGTTGTCATCCTTAAAAGGAAAATGCAGGCATCCAGAGGACAACTGCCTGCACTCCCTAGAAGTTTTACAAAACAGAAAGTTATTTTTTTTATGTATTTATGTGTATGTATGTATGTATGTATGTATAGGCATTTATATAGCGCACTACTTACCCGGAGGGTCCCAAGGCGCTTCGACCGCTGCGAAACCCTTCCTGGCTTCCCTGAGAGATGGTCCCTTAATGGGTATCTCCAGGGTGAGACCAGGCATCCCCGGCGGTCTGGTGGGGCCGTTAGTGAAGATGAGGCAAGCTAATGCCCAGAGTTGCCGAGTGTGATCCCTGATCAGAGTGGGCACCGAGGCGAGAGAATTATCGAGTCCGCTGACCCTGGTCCAGAAACCTGCCTCGCCGGGAATCGAACCCTGGTCCCGGGCCGTCCTCTGCTCTCGGGTCTGCCGCCTCTAACCAGTGAGCCACACTGCTTCACTTTAAAGCAGCACTCGTTGATTTATTCCTTTAGGGAGCATGGGTTGTTTAAAAAAAATAAGTTTTCCATTTAGAATGCAATCATAGGCCCACTTAAAACACCTAAGAAGCAAGGGGGCCGGCATCATTTACAGTCTGAGACACCTAAATCAGTGACTTCACAGTCCGACTGCAGAACCCATCCTGAAAGTCCTAAGACCAAAACCTGTTCCCTCTCTTAACTATGGTCATCTAGTTTTTCCCGACGTATTCAACAAGCTCCTCATGAACCTCCAAATCTCTGCTTACAAGAAGTTTATAGCTCTCCCCCAACAGGCCAGGAGAGACAGAGTAAGACTGGCGCTGGGACTTGCCCACCGGATATTATTTGCTCAGGGGACTTAATAAAATACTACATTAGTACTTTACGTGCCTCAGCACCCTCACTGAAAGCTCAAATCAAAACAATATTTGAAGAGGGTGGCTCCCGATGGCAAGTACATTTGGCAGCAGCTACAAGTCTACTCGAAATAGAAGTAAAAAATCTGCACAACCTGGATATCTCGGCCAGAGCCTGGAAAAAGACAGTCAACACACAGGTCAAGAGAATATCTTTTGAAAGGGACCTGGAAAGTTTACACTACCAACCCAATCTTTCCACACTGGATGCCTCTTACATCCTGGGAGGTTGTATGACATTACAATGCGGGCTTTTACCCCGCGTGCCATTACAACGCTGTTTTTACAACGCAAGTCGTTACAACGACTTGCGCTGTAAGCACTGGATAGTGGAATAGTTTAATTTTCTATTCCAACTCCAGCCCACATTACAGTAGGGAAGGTGTTGGAATACAAAATTAAACTATTCCTTTTCCAACAGCGCCCTCCAGCGCAAGTCGTTGAAACGACTTGCGCTGTAAAAGCAGCGTCGTAATGGCAGCGCGTGGTAATGCCCGCGTTGTGATTGCTGCTCACCTCCTGGGAAGAACTCAGCCATACTTTGAGCAAGCTTTGATAGTCCTGGCCCGGAAAAGAATCACCTACATGAGACTTCTCGCACTGCCCATTGTGGAGTTTAACCCATCCCGGTGGCCGGCAAGACAACTCAATTGCCTGTCGTCTATGTAGCTTCCATCGTGAATCTTGGTTCATCTGCTGTGTTATTGCCAAAGTTGGCGAGATAGCAGCACTGCTTGGTATTTCCAATTTGCAGGTCTCACGGCTTCAGACAATGCAGAGAAGTCTCAGATAAAACGGGAGGGGGCCATGTGGCTTAAACAGGTCCCAGGAACCCCACCCCAGGTCCATTACTTTGATTAAAAGGGAGTGCGGTCTGCCTCCCTCAGCCGCTAGGGGCATTAATGCTGGTAGGGAAACAGAACACATATTGCTCCTGCCTGGAGACAGTATTAATGTTATGATCTCAAACAAACTACAGAAATTCTCCAGTAATAGTTAAAGTTATCTCAGGTAACTCTAATTTGTGCCCTTAATTAACTATAACTTGTACCTCACCATGCAGTTTTCCCATCAATAATTTACTTGCAAATTTTACAGTAATATTCTCAATGGTGTCATAGAAGATGTGATGAGCATTTTGGTAATGTGGAGCTTGCAGGTTGAGGTATATATATATATATATATATATATATTGTTGCCATGTTCATACAGGTTCTATGCATTCAAATAATAGCATATAATAATAAGTGGCAGTTTCCTAAATTGTCCTGACGTTTCATAAAAAGTAACTTACAAAACTTTTGAATTTGATTTTCTGATGACTTTGATGGCAAATGGTTTTTCCGTTATCTGTACAGCGTAGTTTGTATTGCTGGCTTCATTCCCCTGAAAAGGATTCTGTACGTGGTTATGAGGAACTTCAAATCGTTTGTTGTTGGGATCAGTAATCTGCAAATTGAAATAAAACCAAATAGAATGTAATCTGGGTGTATAACAGACTAGATCAAAGTATTTAATTAAAGATTGCCATGTTCCACATATATTTTATGGAAAGTATAAAGTATTGGAGCATAGACAGACCATTCCTGTTTTTAATTTATGGAGAGATGGCAGCATTCAAGAAACTTGTTGGCTTTCCTTGTGATTGCAAATTTGCCAAATTACCAATTTATTGATGTATGTTTTGACAAACTATGGTTAAGAAAAGGCACTTGCATTCAGGTAATATGTTAAGAAATATATAGTACTGAATCCTGATTCAAAACAATGTAAGACCTAAGCAATTGCTTACATTTTTTGACATAATGTAATATTTATGTAGCATTCACTAGAGCTGAGCATGTGATTTAACTGTGTATTTGCTGGTCCTTGCCATTCTATCCGTTACAGTTGAAAACAAAAAGATACACTGTGCAGAACCAGGTTCTATCTTCCATTTTACTCTACAGAGTAGTTCTTTCTGGGCATTTGAAGATACTATTCATTTGTTTTTCTGTCGATATTTTGGTCTATGATTTTATTTTTTATAGATTTTGCCCCTTTTATAGAACGTGCGACAACAGTGTTCAGCATAGTTATAGCTGGAATTTCGGTGTTGGACAAAAACAACCACTTATGTATTTAATTCTTGTTAGTGCAATGCTTATTCTAAAATATTATCAAGTGTGAAAAAATAGACACTTTTTTTGCACTTTTAAAAAGTGCAATACTCTAAGGGTCTAATTATGATATCAGGCAGAATCACTTCCGCCGGACACCGACTCGGTCATGGAACCGACTGACACACGGTCGGTGGTCTCGACCGCACGATTTGGATGCGACCAAATACTGTTCAGTCGCATTAATATATTTCAGTAAGCCGTCCGGAATGTATACTCCCATAGTGAAATGGGAGGTGTGGTTCATCACTGCACCCCGTGGCAGGCACCTGAGGATGCCTCCCAAAAGGTGAAGGGATCAACATGAGGGCACCCCTCGGCCTGCAACCCGAGGCCGTGCACCAAAGGAGGCCCAGCTGGGGGCCCCCTAACACGCTTTCCAACATGGTTTCTATGTTGCACAGACCGGCATGGAATTGTAATCTCAAGGGCGGAAAGAGACGCCCTTGAGATTATAGGCCGGATTCCGACTGGCAGACAGGTTCTTCGAAGCCTGATGGAAGCCACCCGAAATGACCGGCCGGTTTCCTTTCCAACTGCCACCATCATAACGAGGCAGTTAGACAGGAAACCTACTGGACCATTACAATGCGGGCCTAAAGGCAGTGGGTGCCTTTATGAGGTGTATCGTAATCGGCCCATAAGTATCAGTGGGGCCTTATAATGCAATTTTTCCTTTTAGCCAGGCTGTCAATCTGGGATTGATGAGAAAGAAACACATATGTGGCTTAAACTTGGCTGGACTCAATAGTGAGGGTAGAAAGATTGGCAGGGTATGTGGAACAGCTCCGAGCATCTTCTGGCTTCTTTTATTGAATAATCTTCTTTTCACTTTTAATCAACAAGGACTTCTCAATCTGTTATTTTCTTTCAAATTCAGCAGTACAAATATAAAGAACATCAAATTACAGTTTTCCCTGTATTCTTTCCTCTGCTACCTACTCATTCTCCTTCACCTGTAGATATTATGTATTTTGCAATTCCTTGTGTAAACTTTTCACCACTAGGTATGCCACCATCTTGGCCATTTTCATCCTCACTGCATTCAGAAAATTTGACTTTCCTGGAGAGATGAACTGGCACCTCTGCCAATTTTCTCCAAAAGAATAGGCACATGGGATAGCTTTAGCCGATTTATTTCTAGTGCTACAAATGGGACTGGGCCACTGCACCTGATCAACTTCTGTCATATGGCCGTTATGGTCATTATCGACATTGCTAAGTTAGTATGAGCTCTGCTGCCATGATGCTGCTTTTGCGCACGTTACTACATGACTTTATTTTGCAAGACTCTGTTTGTGCCTTTCACATGAGAACTGTCTGCTTTCTGCGTTCTCTGCTGTTCCTGGAGCTTAGTCTGAACATGATGTGCAAGGTCGATAAACATGCTCCTTGTTATTCTGTTCTGGTCAATCCCTAGCACCAAGACAAAACATGCTACACACAGCTGCACTGCTAGAGAGATTGTGCTTTAATATTGTGGAGTTGCATGTTGTTCACACACTTGGAGAAAACCTTTCTTTGGAGAAGAGCTATGTTGTTCCTATGATGTAAAGCTACCATCTAGGCTCTAAGGTGTGGGCGTCTGCCGACAAAGCCCAGAGATCTTCCTTTATATAATAAACCACAACTTACCAAGGTGAGGGTTGTTAGGCCTTATAGTCCTTCTTCCACCGTCTGTATATAATGACATCCCCCTTCTAATTCTATGGTATTGTATCAATGCTAACTGTGTTAGGGTTATGCATTCTGCTGCTGGTAGTAGCTTACACACTGCATTATAGAGCACAATAGTTAAAATAAACATTGAACTATACAGTGACTCTGACAATTCTTATTGTGGACAAGTACGAGTGAGTGAGCGAAAGGGTATGTCTTGCTACCGCGATTCCTGAGGGAGTTGGGAGTGTTGTGTTCTGAATTGTCTAATCATTTGTAGCTTCGTGAATATGTAGGAGAATGAATGAGACAATAAAGCTAGTCGGTTTGGGGATTTTGGGCATTAAGGTGGCAGGAAAGTACAACCCCTATAAACTGAGGTCCTGTTTTCCTGCGCATAGTTCTGTGTATGTGCAGAATCTTCGCAACACTTTCTACGCTTTCTGGGCAGCATTTCACTCGTCTTCATGCAGCACCTTGTTCTGCGGCCTGTGACAGGATGTTTTGGAGTTGAGCTGTTAAGAAGAATTGTGGCAATAGTTTATGTGGAGTAATGGTTCCAACTGGACCTCATGTGCAGCATTTTGAAATATAATTTGGGGTATTGACTCTTGTGTCCTCTACTGGGAAAAGAGGTGGGTACTATGCAGTGGTGACTTTGACAAGCTGGTTACCAAAATACCAAACTGAGGCATGAGAGTCGACAAGAGGGTAGTTGGAGAGGTAACAAAAAAACAGGATTTGCAGGTTGACCATTAGTGATGGGAGAGAATAAATCATTTTCAAAATTAATTTTAATTTTCTTTCCTAGGTCCTTCTAGTATAAATGTGTCTCTGGAACATATCAAAATATCTAAGGCTGCCCATGACAGATTCATACCCAAGTAAGAATTGGGGAAACTATCCTCAACCTGCAAGCTCCACATTACCAAAATGCCCTGCTAAAACAAAGCTCAATGATGCACTCACGCTTGGTCTCTGTACCACTGTTGGGTCTCTCAATTGATTTGCAGGTGTCAAGAGCTGTGCAGACCTGTGTCCCACATGGCCCTTATGGGCACATAGAACACATTCTCATCTCTATGCTCACATGGCTACAATGTAAAGGTAGACGGAGCCCTGTAGCAATGACTGAAGAAAGCAGAGGAGATGACAGCACATCAACTTGACAATGAAATATGGCCATGAATCAAGGATCATACGTCTTACAGACATTTGTATGCTGAGTAACCTGTTTGGTAGTTACCACTTCATTGATTAGTGATTAGGGAGCCCATTAGGATGGCGGACGGACCTGCGTCCGTCCGCCACCTCCGAGGTGGAGGGACCATCCGCAGGAGCAGCGGCGGTCCCTCTGTTTGAATTAGGATGTGACCGCCACCCTGGCGGTCACATCCCGTATCTTTAACCTTGCGGCGGGTGCTGCTTGAAGCAGCACCAGCTGCGGCGTTAAAAATGCATGTATTGCATTTACATGCACAAAGCGGCAGGCACCGCGCGGTGCCTGCCGTTTTGTTCATGTTAATGCAGGGGGGTACCATAGGTACCCCCCTATGTGCACCCCGCACCCCCTGACACCCTGGGGGCCCACAATGGGCCCCCAAACTCAAAAGACCACATGCTTTTCGACGGCAGAAAACCCGCCGTGGAAAAGCATGTTTCCTGCCCCATCCTAATATGGCTGGCGGTGTCTGATATTTACAACAAGGGGTGGTGACGGACAGAGTCTCTGAATTAAGCAGAAAGCTCTCACCCAGTCAAGAGATCAGGGCTAGATCCAACACCGTTTTTTAGCTCACTACACCATCCCAGTTTCAGAACCTGGCTGTATGCAAATTAGTCTGTTCCTGTCCCAGTGCATGATGGGAACAGGGCAAACCGAACTACAAAAGCCAATTCTTACACTGGGAAGGAAACAAGCTCCCGGGGACCGGTTTCTGGCATTACAGCCGTCTTCGGCCCGGTTTGCTTGAATCCTGATGGTGCAATGAGCAAGGGTCTCACATCTGAGAATACCCTTCCACGCTTAGGGGGGAGAAAAATATTTACAACAAGGGGTGGTGAGGGACAGAGTCTCTGAATTAAGCAGAAAGCTCTCACCCAGTCAAGAGATCAGGGCTAGATCCAACACCGTTTTTTAGCTCACTGCACCATCCCAGTTTCAGAACCTGGCTGTATGCAAATTAGTCTGTTCCTGTCCCAGTGCATGATGGGAACAGGGCAAACCAAACTACAAAAGCCAATTCTTACACTGGGAAGGAAACAAGCTCCCGGGGACCGGTTTCTGGCATTACAGCCGTCTTCGGCCCGGTTTGCTTGAATCCTGATGGTGCAATGAGCAAGGGTCTCACATCTGAGAATACCCTTCCACGCTTAGGGTGGACAAAAATATTTACAACAAGGGGTGGTGAGGGACAGAGTCTCTGAATTAAGCAGAAAGCTCTCACCCAGTCAAGAGATGAGGGCTAGATCCAACACCGTTTTTTAGCTCACTGCACCATCCCAGTTTCAGAACCTGGCTGTATGCAAATTAGTCTGTTCCTGTCCCAGTGCATGATGGGAACAGGGCAAACCAAACTACAAAAGCCAATTCTTACACTGGGAAGGAAACAAGCTCCCGGGGACTGGTTTCTGGCATTACAGCCGTCTTCGGCCCGGTTTGCTTGAATCCTGATGGTGCAATGAGCAAGGGTCTCACATCTGAGAATACCCTTCCACGCTTAGGGTGGACAAAAATATTTACAACAAGGGGTGGTGAGGGACAGAGTCTCTGAATTAAGCAGAAAGCTCTCACCCAGTCAAGAGATGAGGGCTAGATCCAACACCGTTTTTTAGCTCACTGCACCATCCCAGTTTCAGAACCTGGCTGTATGCAAATTAGTCTGTTCCTGTCCCAGTGCATGATGGGAACAGGGCAAACCAAACTACAAAAGCCAATTCTTACACTGGGAAGGAAACAAGCTCCCGGGGACCAGTTTCTGGCATTACAGCCGTCTTCGGCCCGGTTTGCTTGAATCCTGATGGTGCAATGAGCAAGGGTCTCACATCTGAGAATACCCTTCCACGTCCCCGGTAGCTTGTCTCCTTTCTGGTTAAGAATTGGCTTGGTAGTTTAGTCTGCCCTGTTCCCATGATGCACTGGGCCAGGGACAGACTGATTTGCATATAGCCAGGTTCTGAGCTGGGATGGGGTAGTGAGATAAATAACGGTGATGGATCAAGCCCTGATCTTTGGACTGGGTAAGAGTGGTCTGCTCAATTCAGACACTCTGTTCATCACCACCCCCTTTTGTTGAATCGATTTTGGCCACTATAGGTGTGGCAGGGTATACTCAGACATGAGTCCCTTTCTCACTGCTCCATCAGGATTCAAGCAAGCCGGGCCGAAGACGGCTGAAATGCCAGAAACCGGTCCCCGGTAGCTTGTCTCCTTTCTGGTGAAGAATTGGCTTGGTAGTTTAGTCTGCCCTGTTCCCATGATGCACTGGACCAGGGACAGAGTGATTTGCATATAGCCAGGTTCTGAGCTGGGATGGGGCAGTGAGATAAATAACGGTGATGGATCAAGCCCTGATCTTTGGACTGGGTAAGAGTGGTCTGCTCAATTCAGATACTCTGTTCATCACCACCCCCCTTTTGTTGAATCGATTTTGGCCACTATAGGTGTGGCAGGGTATACTCAGACATGAGTCCCTTTCTCACTGCTCCATCAGGATTCAAGCAAGCCGGGCCGAAGACGGCTGAAATGCCAGAAACCGGTCCCCGGTAGCTGGTCTCCTTTCTGGTGAAGAATTGGCTTGGTAGATTAGTCTGCCCTGTTCCCATGATGCACTGGGCCAGGGACAGACTGATTTGCATATAGCCAGGTTCTGAGCTGGGATGGGGCAGTGAGATAAATAACGGTGATGGATCAAGCCCTGATCTTTGGACTGGGTAAGAGTGGTCTGCTCAATTCAGACACTCTGTTCATCACCACCCCCTTTTGTTGAATCGATTTTGGCCACTATAGGTGTGGCAGGGTATACTCAGACATGAGTCCCTTTCTCACTGCTCCATCAGGATTCAAGCAAGCCGGGCCGAAGACGGCTGAAATGCCAGAAACCGGTCCCCGGTAGCTTGTCTCCTTTCTGGTGAAGAATTGGCTTGGTAGTTTAGTCTGCCCTGTTCCCATGATGCACTGGGCCAGGGACAGACTGATTTGCATATAGCCAGGTTCTGAGCTGGGATAGGGCAGTGAGATAAATAACGGTGATGGATCAAGCCCTGATCTTTGGACTGGGTAAGAGTGGTCTGCTCAATTCAGACACTCTGTTCATCACCACCCCCTTTTGTTGAATCGATTTTGGCCACTATAGGTGTGGCAGGGTATACTCAGACATGAGTCCCTTTCTCACTGCTCCATCAGGATTCAAGCAAGCCGGGCCGAAGACGGCTGAAATGCCAGAAACCGGTCCCCGGTAGCTTGTCTCCTTTCTGGTGAAGAATTGGCTTGGTAGTTTAGTCTGCCCTGTTCCCATGATGCACTGGGCCAGGGACAGACTGATTTGCATATAGCCAGGTTCTGAGCTGGGATGGGGCAGTGAGATAAATAACGGTGATGGATCAAGCCCTGATCTTTGGACTGGGTAAGAGTGGTCTGCTCAATTCAGACACTCTGTTCATCACCACCCCCTTTTGTTGAATCGGCGGTGTCTGATAGACACAGCCACCATATTAGAGCTTTTCCGTCATGGTCGGAAGGGGACCACGGCGGAAAAGCGGCGGACGGATTTCCCATCCGCCGATGACCCCCCCCAGCCATCCTTATCGGGCGGGGGTCTTTGGAGGCACTGGTGCGGTGATTCCGCATCCTCCGGGCCGGCAGTGGCTTCCGCCGGCCCGGAGGATGCGGAATCACCGCAATAATAATCGGCCCCTTAATTTGGTTTGCAAGAGGCTGGTCTCTGCCACTTCGAAAAATGATATTGATAGTTCTTTATTATATAAGCTCTGGTACCAAGTGATACATTTATAAATGCTATTTATATCCTTTCCATTCAATAACTTTATTTTGGTCACAAGGACCATAAAAGGGCATAATCATAAAAATCACAAAGAATTTGCACAAGTGAGTCATAGATAATACATAGCCATAAAGCTAATTCATATACCAATAAAAAAAATAACTGTATAATTAAAAACCTGTTTATATCACATTTCTGTAACCAAAGTACTAGGTTAATCAGTGAACTGTTAAATTCGAGTTAATTTAGTAAATAGATTACTCTGTCAGTCCATCATAAATAGTGTACTTGGGCTAGTGCATTTCATTAGGAGTTGTGTAATATTGCGCTTGCGAATTAGTGAAGACATGTTTTACTCATTAGATATTGAGTATAAGTTAATTTTTTTCAAAATCATATCAGATTACAAGGGGAAATCTTTATAGTCGTAGTTTAAAATACACTGCGTTACTTGCTAGCCAAATTGCACCCATTTTACAAATCGAAAACTGAAACAGGCATTCTCCTTTTAGTCCACTTGATTAACAAAAATGCTGCACTACTGCATGCAGATTATTCATTGAACTACGCCATTTTGTTTTGACCAATCTGTCTGGATTCCCAAATATTCAATAGCCTTTTAGGTTTACAAATCTTTTTCTGATCTTTTCTGGATCTACAACTGAGAATCTGCCAAACTAATAAATAGTGTGTCAATATAGCAAAAGTGTTCAGATAAGCTCTTAATATTATGTGAACCGCTAAGCAGTATGTCTCCATATCTACCACAAATAGTTACATTATATTTCTATAAACTCTAGGTAGAAAAATGTGAAGGTGTAAAATTATGATAATAATTTTTCATATGACGCTGTCTAAATTGGAATATGCAAGAAAAATGTCTTGTTCGAATGCTCCTCACTAAGAACCCATTAATACGTTGTTTGACCTCAAATAAGAAGTTTGTCAAAAGTAAGAAAATGTATACCTACACATGTGAAACAGCAACTACTGTTATTTATAACATTAATAAAAAAATTAATGCATAACTTTTTTTACAAACCTTGAATCGAAATCGTTTTGGAGTCTGCATTTCTGCTGTGAAAAGGACTGAGTTTATATCATCTCCAAACACAGTGGGTGCTGAAAGTCTCTGTAATGAAACTTCAAAACCTATAAGAAAATACAAGAGACCTCAGTACTTTCTCTATGTAGGGCAGGATTTTGTTTATGTGCGTCACAAGCATCGAGTAATTACATATTTGCTTTACCTGACTTTGTTTTTCGTTGTCCTCCAATTACTTCATATCCATGGTTCTTTGGGAAAAAGCACCAGGGCGCATATGTTTCATTAAAGGGACTCCAACAGCAACCACGCTTCTCACATAAATCCTATTAAAATATAAAAGTGTTAAGATATTACAAAAAATGTCAGATTGAAATGTGCTTTATATTACAAATTTTAGATGATTTTCAACTGAAATAAAACGTTCTTCTGCATTAAAATTCATTGTCCACACCAATCCTATTGGAAAGAAAACCAAACAATAAAGAACGACTTGGGAAACCTGCGGAAATACAGAAAATTAAGGTTGTTCTGGGCGGGGGTAGGATGGATATGTGTGGGGGCTTTGTGCATTAACATTAGAGAAAGAGAAAGAGAAAGACAGAAGAATAAGAAACATAACTGATGTTAGACCATGTATGAATAAATTATATATATATATATATATATATATATATATATATATATATATATATATATATATATATATATATATATATATTGTCCACAGCTTTTTTATTTTTAAGTTACATTCCACAGGCAGATATTCCGATCGGAATATCTGCCTGTGGAATGTAACTTAAAAATAAAAAAACTGCAAAAGGAATACCCGTGGAGTGCGACCCATTTGTTTCCTGTGAGGGAGCTGTGGACAATATATCAGCAGCGTGGTTCAGCTGCAGGGCGCCGCACCCGTATTGAGCGCTGTCGAAGTGGCGAAAGGAACCAGTCATGGAGAATATATATATATATATATATATATATATATATATATATATATATGTATGCCAATATTATTAAACGACCCAACGATAGGTCACTTGCTACCAACCAAGCCAGCTATCACTTACAGCAGAGCCCCCTCCATGAAAGATGAGTTGGTGCAGAACAACCCGGTTAACCAAACTCCGCTGACTTGGCTCGCCCAAAGAAAAGGGTTTTTCAAATGCAAATCATGCAAAGCCTGCCAACACGGCATCACCAGATCAACATACATAACATCATTTAGCAAACAGGAATATACTATCGACAAAGCACTGACTTGCAAAACCGTCCATGTTGTATATGTGCTTGAGTGTCCATGTGGTTTGAGGTATGTGAAAAGTACCAAACTACAGGGGCACAAGAGGATATTGCAACATAATACAGCCATTAAAAACCAAGACCAAACATACCCAGTGGCTGGCCATTTCGGAGAGAAGCATCAATCTGATCCCAAAGATCTGAAATACTTTCTAATTGATGCCATGCAAGTCAGGAAAAGAGGCGGGAACAGAGAAAAAGCCCTACGTAGGTTAGAAACGCTATACATTCTGGAGCGAAACTCGAAGTACCCTGGGGGAATAAACATTACTGAGGGCCTTTATAAATGTCTATAACACACATTAGGAGTGCCAAAGATATACACATCTTTAAAGTCGAGGTATTTATACCATGACTATCTTTAACCCAACACACACACTGGGAGGATGCTGCTAGACTACTCAACAAAATAGTCAAAACAATATGTTGTTTATATTATATTCATTGTTTTAGCTCTATTAAGCATTTTTTGATAACAAGGGGGTTTTTAAGCACCTGCACCTTAATCTACAAACTAAGCAATGGTGCACTTTTGTAGCTGATGTTTACATAGTGCAAGCGTTTGAGGAAACTGTTGACGCAAGCACCTTTTTGAAATTCAAAACGGGTTCACTCTGAATATCCGATGAATCTACTACTGTATTTGGCACAATTGGCACATATTGTACTTTACAAGGATGTTTATTTTATAACAATTTTAGAATGCAATTTTTTTTTTTTTTTTTTTATTGAAGCCAAGGTTGATGACAAAACATATACAGAATAAACCATTAAAACAACACAGTTAATCTTATTTGGAATACAAAAAATCACGCTAAGTCATAGTCTCTGTTTACATCTTATACACTTCATAAAAATAGCAGATCAAGTATAAAAGCATTATATTCCCATAGAAAAAGCCTTGTGTAAACATTTACACAATAAATAGATAGATAGATAAATAAGTAACCATGTAAAAAAAGTCTTAATTCACATTTCAGGTCCTCCACCAAACAAGCTAACCACTACATCCTTTCCTATAGTTTTAATCAAATCTTGTGCCCCATATTTTATTAAATTTAGTAAGTCCCCCATTTCTTGCAGCAAAGGTAAATTCACTTCTCTTAACCCTTCTCATCTTGCACCCCCATTCCAAAACTGACGGGATTGAGTCGGAGCGCCAGTTTTGGAGAATCAGTGATCTCGCAATCGCCATAGCTATATAGAGAAATCTAGTTACTGGATCAGCAAACTGAAGGTCCAGATCAAATCCAAACCTGTCATTTACTTCCAACTGCAAATTCCATTATTTTTCCAGATAGACAAAAACCTCTGCCCAGAATGCATTAATCTTTGGACAGCGGAGCATAATATGAGTACAATTTGCAGCAGGACAATTCATACATCTGAAACATTGGGAAGACTGATTGGGGTACATTTTGACCAGGGCAGCTGGGGTTCATACAAAAGCCATTTACTAAAAAATAACATCCTGCGCCAATTTGCCCCTCTTGAGGAGCTAAAATTCAACCTGTTAATAGTGGTCCAATTATAGGGAGACGTTTCACAGTTTTCCTGTTTTGACCATATCCTTAAAGCTTAGAATTCAATTTTTACAACATAATTGATTTTATTGTGAAGCTAGTGAAGCTGTTGATAGGCCAAATATTAAGTTAGCAAATGGTATTTAAACCATGAGTTAGGAGAATTGCCCTTCTCTATAAAGATCTCCCAGAAGTTGGCATCCCCCTTCCTTCCAGCATCGTACCAACATGGAGTCCACCATTGCAGCGAATGGTCAGATCCCCCATAATGGCATGTTTGGTGCGTATGGAGCATGCTGAACCACCCATTGAACCACATTCTCCCATACTTTTGCTACATGGAGTATTATATACGGGTGTTTTTCAGGGACCGCTTTACCCATCTTCAACTGCCCTGCAAGTGTATTCCTTTGGTATGTCCTAGCCAGAAGGGATTTTTCCCAATTTTCCTCATCATCGAGCCAGTGAACCGTAAAATGAAGCTGGGGGGCCATGCAATAAAGCTCCAGTCTCAGAACCTCAAGTCCCCCATCCCCCAAGTTCTTTGCAATGTCAGCAAACTCACTCATCTCCGTTTCCTACCCCATAGAAGGTCCCCTATAAATATGTCTAGTGTATTGAAATAGGATTGTGGCACATTGTAAAATGAATGATGCAGTGTATATAGGCAACGCATTAATATAATCATTTTAATGATCGCTATTCACCCATTAGTGATAGTGGCAAGTCAGCCCCAAAAGCGAACAGAGCCTCTCAGTCCCTATACTAACGACTGATATTAAACCTATGATAGGCGCCGGCGGTGACCGCTAGATAGATTCCCAAGTACTGTGCCATCTGTTCCATACACGGTATAGCCAAGACTGGTCTCGATTCCTGGGGGGACCACTGCTATCCTGCCCATAGGTATCATTCTAGATTTTGTAGGGTTCATGTGTAATCCCGACATATTACCAAGCGTACACATTTCCTCCACAAGTACCTGGACCAAATGTTCCAGTTGTCTCAGATAAACCAATGTGTCATCAGCATACAGCGATACCACATGGTTAATGTTCCCCAATCGTATACCCCAAGGATCCATAACCATTTTGAGCTGTATGGCCATGGGCTCCATAGAGATGGCAAACAGTAATGGAGATAGTGGGCATCCCTGTCGGGTGCCTTGCTTTCATGCTATAGATCTCAACAATGTTCTACCCACCTGCACTCTAGCCTTGGGGGCTGCGTAGAGCAATTGACTCAACTGAAGGTATTGTGCACCCACTCCTATCCATCTTAGAAATTGCCACATGTACGGCCATTCCACTGAATCGAACGCTTGCTCAATATCTAATGACGCAATCACAATGTCAGCTTCCAGCACGTCAGGAGCCTGCCATATTTGCGCCAACCGTCTTAAATTATATTTTGTGTTCTGCCCAGGTATAAACCCTGGCTGATCAGGATGGACCAATCATTTCATCAGCGGCAGAAGACGCCCAGCCAGAATACCACTCAATATTTTTATGTCAATGTTCAGCAGTGATATCGGTCTATAAGTACTCAGTAAGTCTGGGTCTTAATCCTTTTTAAGGATCATGGCGACAAGTACTTCACTCATGGTAGGTGGGAGCCTACCCCTGTCCAATGCCTCATTATAGACTTCCAGCAATCTATCCACCAAGAGCGTTCTGAAGTACTTGTAGAACTCCGCTGGAAGTCCATCGGAGCCCAGACTTTTGGCTGCCTTGAGACGGCCTATGGCACCATTTAATTTGTCTTTCGTAGTCGGGGTACTTAAAGATTCTTGTTCTTCTCTGGTAGGATGGGGTTACCCCAAGGCATCAAGGTAATGTTCCATTTTCCCCAGCTCTGGTTCTGAGCGATTAGTGTATACTTTTACCAAGTGTAATATTTAAGTAGCAGTTGTTTCTTGCTTTACCAACCGTGCCAGGCGTGTCCCAGTTCTATCACCTTCCCAATATAGTCATTGCCTATATGTTGTATGAACATATTTTTCTAACCTGCGGAGGTCCATCATAGGTGCTTCCTAGGCTCGGTCCACTCTTTCAACTTAAGTGGGGCTGTAGTAATCTCGGCCTCCGTTTCCAGCTGTTTTCGTACTCTGAATCCCGTTTTTATACGTATGCCTCAAATCACTACTTTCATGGCCTCCCACTCCACAGCACAGCTTGAGGCCAATCCCCAATTGTCCTGGCAGTAGTTTCCCAGCTACGTGAAGAATGTGTCAAAAAATGGCAGATCCGTGAGTGTGTTGTTGTTAAGCCGCCATAGAGGTATCTCAGATCTCACCCTTAGGGTCCCCATCTCCAGTAGGACCGGGGCATGGTCCGAGGGGTATCTTGGCTGATATGTTATTCCTCACACACTCCAACCCAAATCTGAGGACAAAAACCAATAATCCAACCTACGGGAAGTCTGTGTGGCCAGTGTATAACATGAACAGTGTTTCACTGTGGGGTAGCGCTCCCTCCATATATCTAGTAATTGTAACCTCTGTAGTTCCCCTTGTAACTCAGTGGTCATTTTTGACCTTATGTGTAACTTTGGAGAATCCCTATCTAGGCTGCAGTCTAGTACAGAGTTCAAGCCAGAGTACGGAGTGGTGTAGATTTGTCCCCTCCAACGTTTCCTGAAGTATTTTTTAGAGTCTCCCAAGACATGAGTCTCCTGGAGGCATGCCACTGCCACCTTGTATCTTTTCAAATAGGCAAATATTTGCCTACATTTCTCAAGTGTGGCACGTTCCATTTAATTAACTTATGCATGGTGTTTGCCTCAACATACTTTGTTTGTTACTCCATCTAACATGATTTAATTCTGCACATATAAAGGTGATCAATACCAACAAGTCATACAGTACGATCATTTCTCTCATTTGATCCTTACAAAGAACTGTCTGTTTATTTTCAGAAATAGCTACCCCAACTTCCCCCCTCCACTTGGGCAATATCCTGTTCCCCACTGTTTCCATGTTAAGCCTGGTGTAGATATGAAAATGTTGCCCCATGCCCCAACTGCAACTCCCCAACTTATAACCTTAAAGTGGTGTAAAATAAGTAAACTCTAGTATCCTTCCAACCCACCCCATTCGAAGTAAGTGGTTTGGTTGGCTGTCGACTCCGTGTGAGGGCATGCCTCCAACTCCAGTTTCAGGAACCAGTCTCGGGGGGCTCGTGCCCCCAGCATCATGTTCAGATGTGTGATAAACTCTGTTGTACCAATGCCTCCGCCCATTTCCCTAATAGTTTAGTCTTACCAATTGTGCTGTGCACACATGTTGCGGGAGTCCGATCAGTTCAAATATTCTCAACATAGACCCTCTCAAGCATCTGTGTCCTCGATCACATTACTGCTTAATGGATGCCCTGGTGATGATGCGCTTGAGCCTGGTACTACATCTGATGCTTGCAGAGTGCCATCATGGCAGACCCAGATTCTGGTAGGGCTTCGGCTCTAAGTGGCGTCCTGCGACTGTTGTTGGTGCAGGTGACTTTGTGACAAACTTCGAGTTCCAAGCTTCTTCACCATCATCGTGGAGAGGACCAGGCAGCCCCCCCGTGAACCTCTTGCATCTGTCCATTCTGCTGCTTCACCTGCTGAGAAGAAGAAGAATGTTTTGCAGCTGTGTTCTACCAGTAGTTTTGCCGGGAAGAAAAGGCTGTATCGAAGGTTTTGGTCTATCATACGGCGCTTCACAGCTAGAAAAGATCGCCTTTGCTCTTGTACCTTCTGTGTGTAATCCGGGTAGATTGAGATCTGGTGCCCTTCATAGGTTAGCTGGCCTTTGCTGCGTGACAGTTGCAGTATTAAGTCTCGATCCTTAAAATTAAGAGAATGTAATGTAATGTAATGACCCATTTATACCGCGCTAACAATCGCTCCAAGGAGCATCTCGGCGCCAATGTGAGGTCAACCTGATGTTAAAGTTGCCTTACTGCTTAAGGAGACCAGGACCGGAGTCACACTAGTGCTCTGGCGGTTATATCTGGAAGATTGTAAACCCAGGTTTTTAATTGTTTGCGGGATTCGGATTCCTTGTCCAGTGCTCTTAAGTGTGGGGGAAGGGCATTCCATGCTTTTGCACCTAGCACCGCTAGGGATTTACCCCCACGGGTTTTAAGTCTAAATCCTGGAACGGTCAGTAGGTTGGCATTTGAGGACCGTAGTGCTCGAGTTGGGCAGTATCTTACAAATTTTTTCCTTAGGTATAGAGGGCCTAAATTGTGGACAGCTCGAAAGGTAATTATCAGCACTTTGTACAGGACCCTTTTTGTTATGGGCAGCCAGTGTAGTACATTAAGGGCTTTGGTTGCTGAGGATTTTCTTGGCCATTTTAAAACCAGCCTTGCTGCCGCGTGCTGTACCATCTGGAGTTTATGGGTGACCGCCTTATTGGTACCGGCATACAAGCTGTTACAATAGTCAATGCGAGATGTAACTAATGCAATCGTGACTGTTTTCCTTGCTTCGAGGGGCAGCAAGTCAAAGAACTTCCTGAGCACTTTTATCACCCCAAAGCAAGTGCCTGCCACTTTTGACGCCTGATGTTTAAAGGATAAATCGGCGTCGAATAGTACCCCAAGGTTACGGAGAATGAGCTATGATGGCTCTGGGATGTGCCCCCAGCTTCGGGGGGGGGGGATCAACACCCAGTGGGCCCTCTCCACTGTAAAGAAGTGTGAAGGCTTCCTTGGGGCCAGTATTCCAATCAGCCATTCCTCCAGGAATAGCTCTGTCGATTGTACTTCTGCATTTTCGGGGAATCCGATGAAGCAGAGATTATTTTGCTGCGCCCGTCCTTAGGCATCTTCGTCCTGAGCATCCAGTTGTACCAGTTTTTGTTGTAAACTGATCACAGTGTCCTTTAGTGTGTGCATGTCCATTTGTAGCGTATCTACATTTTGTTCGGTGGTTGTCACTCGTTCTGCGACTTTTAACAGGTCGCAACGAAGTAGGTTCAAATCGATAGCCACTGAGTCAATCTTGTCACTCACTTCATAATTAGCTGTTAGGACTTCTGTTATGTAGAGAGGCTGATCAGTGTTCTGTGCTGGTGGTTCTGTGTGTGCAGCATTGGCATTGGGGCCCCTTGTTCCAATAGCAGTGGTTACGCGTAATTGGAGATTTCGTTGACCTGGTCTGCCTTGTTCCCATTATCCTTCACCATAGTTTATGCTTAACAATGCAACAACAACAATCAAAGTCTCAAGCCCTGTATGAAATATAAGGATGTTATTTGGTGGTGTCACACCTGGTACTCTTATTCAGCCAGGCAGTTATGCTAGAGCTAATGTGCTACTTTTGGTTATTCTCTGAAGCTTGCTTATTATTGTAGCTACAAGCTTCCCACCACTGGTTACCACTATCTCTCCCCTCGCCTTTGGAGCGTGGGTGTCCACTGCATATGTCGTAAGCTTGGTTAACAGAGGCCTTGACGAAGATTCTCAGGATGAGGGTCGCCAACCTAATTCTCGCACCCTCTCACCAGGGCTGTCAGCTGTTTCGGTAATTTTGTGGGCACCGGTTCAATGTCCGCAGCAGCTAGTCTACCCTCTCCAGCAAGGCCACTGCAGCAAACGATTAGGAGCGTATGCCTCTCCAGTTACAAAACAGGCACTGAGGTGCCCCCGTCGGATGGCTCATCTTTTATCTGCACTCTTGGGCTGTGTACTGTGCCTGTAGGCCTCAGTTGCCGTGTCCTAGCAGGGACTGTATCTCAATATCTCTGGCGGCCAGGCCGGATCATGTCAGCGCAGTCCTCTTCCGATTACACCTGTACCATCTGTGAAAGCTGTTTTTCAATCAGGCACTCAGACCTCAATTCCCGACCATAACTCACCTCCCAGGTGCAGCCGTGCATCACCCACCAGTCTCTGGTGCAGTGTCTAGGAGAGGGACGCCCTTTGGTTCCTTCAGCAGCTGGCGCAGGCCTGGATGGCATAGTTCACCTTCGTTGTCGACCGTCAGCTGTGCCCATCAGCAGGAGCCTGCCCGGGCCAACAGCAGCGTCTGTCAATCTACTCCCAAGGTGATCCACAGCAGGTCATGCCAATACTCTAATTTCACTTTTTTCCCCCACTGTATCTTCCACTGGGTCGCCGGGGTCCACAAGATGGCAGTTTTGCTCCAGACACCACAGTCGGGAACTCTCTGTTCCTCCCAGCACAGCACTTCAATTCTTTCAGCAATTCTCTCCCGAGCAGGGAGAGAGGAGACTTATATTTTGCGGGCAAAAATAATCTGTTTACCACTGTCAGGATGCTTGTGGGATATAGAGATAGCGGGAGCTCTCAAAGAACGCAACTACTCCACCACCTTGCTTGGCCACGCCCCCTATCAACCATAGATATATGGTAAACTCTTATTACATATAGTGTTCAATATGTATAGACCTGTTCAGAGTAAACCAAGTTCCTCAAAACACTCAACTTCTATTTAAAAAATGAATGCCCTACTACTGACAGCTTTTTATCCATATCAAACCCTTACAGTCACTGAACCGATATTGAAAAAGGAAGTTGATATGAGTAGGAAAATGGGTACTGTAAACAGTGTTTACTCTATGGAGAGTTTACTCAGTACATAATGTTTGCAGACAGTGAAAGTTTCATGAGTGATAAACCACAGACTATTAAAAAAGCATCTATTTAGAATGGTGTACGCGTTATGCAACACTTGTCAAAACAAATAATATTCACTTAAAATAACCAAGGTCTGGAAGTGCTGATGATAATACTACCTGTAACCATCATACTGTTGAGAAAACTTTACCGATAGTCCATCTTTTAAAGCAACACAAGCATGGGTTAGTACCGGCTGCACAAAGACTGTTATGCAGAAATTGTAATGCTGCAACAATTCTGACTAATAATTCTAGGCTGCTTATAAAACTTAGGACCAGATGTAAAACCATTGAATTTTGCAACTCGCAAAATGAGACAAATTGCGAGTAGCAATTTGGGAGCCACAAAATTCAATGCACAACACGGTCTCAGACAATGTTTGAAATTCTCAATGAGTTTGCAATGTGCATGCTTCGTGAATATTAATGAGGCTGTTGCAATTTGTGACCACATTGGGAATGGCTAGCACTCCCAGGGATGGTGGTCTGCTAGGGTCAGAAGACCACTATGTCCGGGACTGCTTTGTCAACAAAGGAGTTATTTTTCTCTTTAAAAGCAGCCCGTTTTCCTTAAAGGAAAATGGAACGCATTTAAAAAAGTAAAATAAAACTTTTCAGTTTCGTTTTTTAGGGCAGGCAGTGGTCCCGTTCTTGAAAAATATTTGTGCACCCATTCACAAAGGGGAACGTTTACGAATGGTTTACCATCTACTTGAAGTAGGTGGTAAACTGCGAGTTTCTTGCTACCGCAAATGCGGTCGCAAAACACTCATACATGGCATTTGCACTCGCTATTAGGAACGGACGCCTTTGGCACGCCCCTTCCTAATAGCAAGCCGCTAACCCTATTTTGCGAGTCGCTAATAGATTAACGACTCCCAAAATAGGGTTAGTACATAGTGCATCCATTTTTTGTGGTTGCAAATTGGCTAAATGTCCCTTTGCGACTGGAAAAAATGGTCGTACATCTGGGCCTTAGTATCTACTATATAGAATTGTTGCTCTGTTCGAATCTTTTTCTGTAGAACCTAAAACGTATGTGAAACATACTGGACACAAGTTGACAACTGTCATCTGCACACAGAGTTACTCTCCCATACAAATATTTATAATGTTCTCAATTTCTATACACACACCTATGGTGCATTAGAAGCACTAGCGTTTTGTAAACACTCACAATCATCAGCTGAACACAGGCTGTACAAATCTAGGTAGAAAAGTAATATGGTAGTTACCCGCCACTAGGTAAACTATAAAATAAACTAGCACGCTCATTGAATGTTGTCATTATTAATGTCCTCAATGATGCCAATCGAGATGTCATCAGTGATGTCATAAACTATGTGTCATAGAACATGTCATGAGAAATGTTCCCTCTAATTTTTTTCTTTTGTGTGTGGCAGTGTAGGATCTCTGTGCGCTGTAGCCATGGTTATGTGTGCCAGGAACCAGACTGTGTGTGTGGGTGCAGTGCCAAATATCACTCCAAACTTATGCTTAAAAAAGTGAAAAGACAGTGCATTTCCACACATACAGCGCCACGCTAAGGGTCTTAAGACAGGTTTGCAATTTGGATACACACGCCATGACATGAATTGGTTACACAGGCAAGTACACTTCGGGTTTAGTAAAGCACAAGACTCCAATGGTGGTACCATCATCAGATTTTACTTCTGTAGGTGTAATGTTACTTGTTGTATTATATATCTGGATGCAGAGACAGAAAGAAGCAACAAAATGCTGGCCAGGCGGCACACTAGGCTAAGAAGAGAGATTTCTAACTTACGTGTTACCTAAAAGAATTGCAGCAAGTCCAAAAGCACGATTTGTAAAGCATGATGGTGCTCAGACCTGCCTAGGCCACCTGCTCTGTCAGTGGGTACAGGAGCTAAATTATAGGCCACGCCGGCAAACTACTTCCAAGCAGCCCGAAACGGCTGACTCGAGTCCACTGGGCATGGGAGAGTGCACTGCTGCATCTTGCAGCCAGGAGAAAGCAGTAAGAGGGCCAGTCGTCACCAGTGGAAAGTCACGCTGCCGAGGGGAAGAAGAACTACACAGTGAACACAGTACGTATAACCACCAGCCACTGTTAATCACAGTATACCAGTCACAATCAAATTGATTTCATTTTAGTAAAGCGTGTGATATTCTTTCTTTGAAAATTCCTGTCTGCCTATTGAGGAACATCAAAGCCGTAAGTCATACACAGTGTACAGTGGTACGCCTGACCTGCTATCGGTGCTGTAAACTTAACTTTAGAACACAAGTTTGTGAATTACCTGTTGTGTATTCTAGCACCAAATGTTAATGTTGAGCCGAATACATCCACCTTTGACAGAATTACTGAATAGCACGATCAACAGTAAGAACTGAGCTACAACCATGAACTAAGTGGTGAGCAAATTAAACACAGTTTTTCTTATTGCGATGCTGGCTGCAGGCACAGAGAGGGTGTGAGATTGGTGTCATATAGTCCACTTGGGGCCTCAGTGACAATGTTCTGAGGGCGTGCTTACCGGACTACACATTTTTTTCAGCGTCGGCGACTGAAACTATGCAGGATTTTACAGCCTTACCCTAGAAGGCGCTGCTGCTGCTTAGGTGAGTGGTGGGCCCCCATAAAACATCATGCAAGGGGCCCTGTAAGAATACAAATCTGCTGTGAGCCAGAGCGAGAAACTCCTGAGAATTGCCTGTGGCTCTCCATGCACTCTGACACATCTTTAAATTGCAGCTATAGACTTTCTCTTTCCTCCCCGGCTGAAGCACCAAAACACGTCACAGCTCAAGACTGAAAACAAACCTGCTCTCAGGCACTGGTGGAAAGCAGCAGTCAGGTAACTCACCCCAGGGTGGATACCTTTTCCAGAGAAAAATTGGCCATTAGTTGTTATTCAAAGAGTTTGCAAAGACCTGGACCTGATACTAAACAGGACTGAATACAAAACTGAATGTATTCATTTGTAACATGCCACTTCTGTATATGTTTACTTTAAGTGATAGCCACTCCTTCCCCTGAGGAAATTGGTACCGCAATTAAAGCTACTCGTTCTGGCAAGGCCCCGGGCCCTGATGGTTACCCTATTTTATTTTATAAAACTTTTCTCTCTGCGCTTGTTCCCAAATTGCAATCTGTCTTTGATTCTTTTGTTAAAGATGGGTCTGTCTCTGGTACTGCGGCTGAAGCTACTATTGTAGTGATCCCAAAAGAAGGGAAGGATCATTCGGATCCCAAAAACTTCCGTCCTATTTCTCTTCTCAACATGGAAGCTAAGATTTTTGCCATAATCCTGGCCAAAAGATTAGAATCCTTTATCCCTCATCTTGTTCATTCCTCTCAAACCGGTTTTGTGAAAGGTCGTCTTGCGCGCGATAATATACGCACTTTTTGTCATATTCTTGGTTCAGCTAAACGGTCTCAACTCCCTGCCGCGGCCTTGGCCCTTGACGCTGAAGAGGCCTTCGACAAGGTCTCTTGGCCGTTTCTTCGCGCTGTCTTGTTTGCACACAACCTTGGTGACTCCTTCATTAATATGGTAATGTCCTTATATTCTCAACCTAGAGCTAACAGAGTTAATGGTGCTATGTCTTCATTTTTTAATCTTCGTCAGGGCACTAGACAAGGTTGTCCTTTATCTCCGCTTTTGTTTTTATTATCTATTGATCCTCTTCTCAGACTAATTGAGTTACACCCAGACATTAAAGGTTTTTCTTTTGGGCTTCACTGTATTAAAACTGCTGCCTACGCAGATGATGTTCTTATTTTTTCAGACGATATCGCCTTGGCGATTCCTGCTATTTCAAATACCATTTCCCTCTTCTCAAAGGTTTCAGGTTATACCTTAAATAAAGATAAGACGGAAATGTTCCCTTTGAATGCCTATTGTTTCCCTTCACATATGGGCTCTGCGGGTTTTAAATGGCAGTCTACGGGGGCGTGGCCAAGATGGCGGGCTGAGAGGTCGCACTTGCCGAGAGCTCCCGGACCCCTGAATTCCTGCACCGCTTGTAACCGCTGATTCCCCCCCGGATCAAGCGGCAACTGAGCCTGGTGCCCACGGTGGAGGTGTGACGAGTCGGTTGAGCCTGGTTTGCGCCGTCGAGGGTGAGATTCTGATCGGTAAAGCCCGGGTCGGAGCCCGCTGAATGGCCTGAGTGAGAGCCGGAAGCCGCGAGTCTCCCGACCCTCGGAGCAAGACGGAACGACCGGCCTCAGGGGTGTGACGCCCGCAGCAGTGCATGACCTGTCGGAGTGGGAGTCGGCAGCGGCTTCGCGAGCGGCTCGGAGTTGTCCGAAGGCGGCTGTACGGAGCGGAGCGAAGCGGAGGTGCAGAGCGGAGGCGGAGTCGGCATTGCCTCACTACGCCAGCCCGTGGATTGAGGAGGCCCGCTGGAGGTGATCGCTTCGGCTGGTGGTCTGTGTGGGACTGAGGAACGGGGCTCCCGGGGAAGATCTTTCCCTGAAGCCGCGGACCCCGGCGAACGTTGCACCGTGACTTTGCCCACTGGCCGGATTTTTGGATCTCAGATCGGAGACGGAGAGAGGGTCTCCATCTTGGGCGTTGGCCCCTCGGCATTTCTGAGCGGCCATTTTGTGAACCCCGGCCGGGCAGCTCGGCCTTCCTGGTGCTCTTTGTGCGGGCCGCTCCCGGCTGGCATATAGCTGCTTTCTTTGCTGGACAGTAAGCCTCAGCGTCCTCTATTGAGCTACAATGTCGAATGCTAGGGGACAGCGACGGGGCGACCGGACCTTGCCGGAAATGCTGGGACGCGGCGCCCTACGCAGCGGAGGAGCCCAACCTGCCACGACCTCCCCGGCCCCGACCAGGGGGGCAGATGGTGGAGAGCCCCCGGTGACGAGATCATTTCTCGAGTCGCTGTTTAGCTCCCTTCGGGAGGACTTTCAAACGCTCAAGCGTGAGGTGGCCGGGGAGGTCCGCGAAGTAAGGAGAGAGATGGACTCCCTGGGGGAACGTGTGAACACAGTGGAGGAAGCGGGTCACTCTAGGGATGAGGAGATCACCCATCTGCAGCAGGAAGTTCTGCGACTACGGGAGCAACAGATTGAGTTACAGGCCCACGCCGAGGACCTTGAAAATCGGTCCAGGCGGAACAACATACGGGTCCGCGGTGTGCCGTCCGGTGAGGAGGGTGAAGACGTGACTGCGTATCAGGTGGCCCTCTTCCGTGCGATCCTGGGAGAGTCGGAGGACTTTCGGATTCGCATAGACCGGGCACATCGGGTGGGTCGCCCCCGCAGAGCTACGGCGCCCGCTCCGGACATTCTGGCCTTCCTCCCGAACTTTCCCTTGAAGGAGCGGATCCTCCGAGAGGCACGAGGGCAGCAACCTTTCCGATTCTGGGACCACCCTGTGACCCTGTTTCAGGACTTATCCACAGTCACGCTACAGAAGAGGAAATCCTTCAAGATCGCCACGGACTTCCTTCGGGAGCATGAGACACAGTATTCCTGGGGGCACCCTTTCCGTCTGATCTTTAGGTGGAACGGTGTCTTGCATCAGCTTCGGTCCCTCCAGGATGTCTGCGCGGTGTTGGGCCTCACAGCATCGGACGCAGATACCCCGGCCCCGCGGCGGAGGCGAAGCACTCGTAACGGATGGCAACAATCTGGGGGGGGGGCCTCTCCTCCGGCGGAGCGTCCGGGCTCGCCCGCAATCCGGGCAGACATGGCGGCTGCCATCCAGGAGGCCTCCAGAGTGGCGACGAATGGCGAAGTGGCCCTGACGGCCTGAACTCACTCCGGGGGGAGTCTACTCTAGCTCATTCTTATTGCAGGTGCGGGGATCCGGGGGGTGGGCTGGGAGGGAGGGCGAGTGCTGGAGATGGTGGCTGGACGTCCACTAGATTGACTTACCACGGCCTTGCCCGTTTTGGGCCGGACTGGGACAATGTCTTTTTTGAAAAGTTTGAGAAGCGGGGAATGGGGTTGGGACAGGCGGGCGGATGTTTTGATTCTGGGGCCTAGAGGGGGGGCTAGTTGCGGGGGGTGGTGTAGATTTGGTTGTGTGGGGGCAGGGGGGGGGTTTCTAGTTGTGGGGTGTCGGGGTTTGGGGACTGTACTGTGCCAGTGGGTGATTCAAAGTTGCTCTGTTTTGAGGCCTCGAATGGTGCCTTCTGTGTTTGCCTACGGGGCTTTGCTTCTTGATATGTGCTCCCTGACCTCCCTCCTTGATGGCTCTTAAGGTGCTTACTCTCAATGTGAAAGGGCTGAATAATCCAGTTAAGCGGCGGGCAGTGTTATCCTTGTTGGAAAACTCGCAAGCGGATATCTGCCTGTTGCAGGAGACCCATTTGCTGGCTAAGGATTGCTCGCGGATGCGTACCCCTAAGTTCCCCACGCAGCTATTCTCCTCTAGCACCTCCAAGACGGCAGGGGTGGCAATCTTGTTTTCTAGGGGGTTCAGGGGAGAGGTCGTGTGCAAGGTAGCAGAACAGAAAGGGAGACTTCTAGTGTACAAGATTAAGATGGGGGGTTTAGCACTGACTGTCGGCACCGTCTACTGCCCCAATGATCATCAGGATCAATTTTTGCACAGGGCTTTGGACGACGTTGCATCCACCTCTGATAGGCACATTGTATTGGGGGGTGATTTGAACCTAGTTTTCGACGCGGCACTGGACAGGTCTGTGCAGCGGCGCCATCAGTTGGGAGAGCTTTCGGGCTCGATTCGAACTCGACTTGAGGAGCTAGACCTGCATGACATGTGGCGCCGCCTCCACCCCACCACCCGCGCATACTCTTACTTCTCACACGCCCATAGATCTTATGCGCGCTTCGACCATCTCCTAGTGTCGGGCCCAATGCTCCTTTTGGCTTCAAGCGTGGACATGGGGGTCCTCTCTCTTTCTGACCACGCTCCGGTGGAGGGCGTTTTCACTCTTCCACCGGTGTCTCGGCCGAGGGGGGTTTGGAGGCTCCGGGACACGCTTTTGCACAGGCGGTTGGTGGTGGATCAGATCCGGGCGGCCATTTTGGATTTTCAGACCGTGAACGATAATGGGGATACTTCTCGTGTGACTCAGTGGGCAGCCCTGAAGGCCGTGCTCCGAGGCGAATTTATCGTGATTTCCTCGGCCGAGAATAGGGACCGGCAACTCAAGAGGGATGAGCTCACCCAGCAGGTGAGGGAGCTGGAGCAGGTTCGTCATAGGACGGGGGCCCCCAGGGTGTGGAGGCAGCTGAAGGCGGCGCGGAAGCTCCTGGCGGCCCTTGACACGGACCGGGCGGAGTATGCGATGCTTCGCCTGAAACACAAATATTACACAGGGGGCGATCGGTGTGGGCGGCTCCTGGCTAACAAACTTAGGGTGCAGCACCAACAGCACCGAGTGAAGGAACTATTGGACCCGGCCGGAGGTAGAGTCACGGCCGATGAGCAAATAGCAGACGTCTTTCGCGGCTTTTATGCTGACCTCTACACCGGGGAGGCCCCTTCGGCCCAGGCTGAGGTGGACTATCTGGACTCGGTCCCGCTCCCGTCGCAGACACAGGATCAAGCTCAGTATCTGGAGCGTGACATACGTATCGAGGAGGTGGTCACGGCGATATCCCGGCTCAAACTGGGCAAGGCCCCGGGTCCGGATGGCTTTATTCCGCTGTTTTACAAAACCTTCTGTCAGGAGCTGGCGCCTCTGCTGACCCGCCTCTTCAACTCCTTCGCGGAACCGGGAGCCATCCCCTCCGAATTTCTCCAGGCCACGGTTTCAGTGATTCCGAAGCCGGGTAAGGACAGGACCGCTTGTGGGTCCTACCGTCCCATTTCGTTGCTGAACACTGATTTGAAGGTGTTCACCAGTATATTAGCTGCACGCCTGGCGTTGCACCTCCCCGGCATGGTTGACTCGGACCAAGCGGGCTTCGTGCCCGGTAGGCAAACAGTAGATAACACAAAGAGGGTGACACACATTCTCGAGAAGGCTTCCAGGATCCCTGGGGAGAGGATGCTCCTGTCCATAGACGCGGAGAAGGCTTTTGACAGGGTGCACTGGCCCTACCTGGAGAAAGTCCTGAGCAAATTCGGGATAGGAGAGAGGTTCCGTCATCTGATCTTCAACTGTTACCGGTTCCCCTCTGCGGTGGTCCGAGTAAACGGCGGCAGCTCTCGACCCTTCCCCATTGAGCGGGGCACGAGACAGGGGTGCCCACTCTCCCCTTTGCTCTTTGCCCTGTACATGGAGCCATTTGCCCAGAGGGTTAGGCAGAACCCCGACATTATCGGTGTCCAGATGGGTGGGTTCCGTCATGCGATTAGCCTGTACGCGGATGATGTCATTCTGACGCTGGATGACCCGCGGAGATCGCTGCCGGCCTGTGTGGAGGAACTGAACTTATTCGCTGACGTGGCGGGTTTCAAGGTGAACCTGGGGAAGTCGGCCGCCCTTGACATCTCGCTTACTGCTGCCACCAGAGTGGAACTACAGAGGCTTTACCCTCTGAGTTGGTCCAGGGACCGGATCCCGTACTTGGGGATCCTGTTGGCGCCCTCCCTCCCGGAGATGGTCACGGCCAATTACGCGGCTCTGGGCGCGAAAATCAGGGAGGAGTTGGGCCGGTGGGACAAAGGCACGCTGTCACTACTGGGTAGGGTGGCCGCGGTGAAGATGACCCTCCTGCCTCAGGTGCTATACCTCTTCAGAGCGTTGCCACTCCAGCCCCCCGCGGGGTGGCTTGCGGAGACTCAGACTGCCATTGCACGGTTCGTGTGGCAGGGCCGCAGGCCAAGGATCAAGAGAGGCATCGCTATGCTGTCACCGGAATCCGGGGGGCTGGGGATACCGGACTTGCGGAAATATTTCCAGGCCGCTCAGCTCCGCTATCTCGTGGAATGGAGCCGGTGGGAGTCTGATAAGCACTGGCTGTTCCAGGATCAGGCGGTGGCGGGTAGGACGCTGCAGGAAGTGCCATTCTTGAGGCGGGCCCATCGACCCCCCAATCTTTATGCGTCTCTGGTGACGCGGGTACCGCTCCGGACGTGGGACTCGGTGGCTGCCACATGCGAGCTTACCACCTTCCCCTCTCCCTTTACGCCGCTCATTGGCAACCCGGACTTCGGCCCTGGGATGGAACAGGGTGCTTATGAGCGCTGGCGGGTGGCCCGCTGCTGCACTCTGTATCGCTTGTACTGCCCTGAGGGAGTTGTCTCCTTCCAGGACTTGAGAAGGGATTATGGCCTACCGGAAATGGAGCGCATGCGATACATGCAGGCGCGCCACTGGGCATTACAACCCCAAGTGCGCGACGCGGCGCACCGGGAAATCACGGCGTATGAGCGTTGGTTAATCACTCGCACGTCGGACGCTAAACTGATCTCAGACCTGTATAAAATGCTGCAGCCCCCCTCCTTTCACATCCACAACTCCGGTCGGGAACGCTGGGAGCGCGAGCTCGGGCGCGAGCTGAGCCATAAAGAATGGGAACACATCTCCTTTCGCGCACGCCACTCGGCCTACCACACGGGTCTTACAGAGACCTTCACTAAAATCTCGACCTACTGGTACCGTACTCCGGAGAAACTGCACGAGATGGACAGGGCAATACCAGGGACGTGCTGGCGCAACTGTGGCAACACTGGTACACTAACACACATACTGTGGGAATGCCCCCTGCTGGCTCCTTACTGGGAAGAGGTCTTGGGCGAGGTGGACAAATGCTTTGGGATAGAATTGCCTAGATTCCCTGCCTATGTTCTGCTGGGGTTGCCGAATGGGCTGATGTATCCCCTTAGGTCTAAGAGAGGTAGACAAATCGCGATTGCGCTGGGGTCAGCGGTGCAGAATATTCTCATACACTGGCGCACTACAACACTTCCCTCTGTAGTTGGTTGGCTGCACAGATTATGGCATGTCCTTGGAATGGAGAAGATGTCCTTAGTAGCCCTGGGGGACACTGATACCTTTGAGGAACTGTGGGAGCCCTTTCATAGCCTGTTATGTTCCGAGTTTCGAGAGATCACCTGCCCTAGATACCTTAGGTTGTTAAGGCTGACGCCGCCACCGGACCCGCCTGCTTGATTGGGTGGGGTCGGTATTGTATAGTAGAGATTGCTGGAGAGTTACATGTAGTGGAGACTGTAGACATTGGCACAGTACAGGGGGTGGGTTGGGGTGAGGTAGTTGGGGGTTCTGTTTGGTTAGGTAGGTTTTTGGAGCGGGGTTGCTCTCCTCCCTTCACCCCTCCCTTTTTCTTTTCCTCTCTTCCCCTCCCTCCCCCTTTTTCTTTTTCCCCCCCTTTTTTTTCATTCGTTCTCTCCTTTGTCCCTCCCCTCCTGATTTTCTTTCCTTCCCCTCATCCCGTCCCTCCCTCCCTTTCTCCCCTCCCCCCCTCCCCTCGTTGTCTGTACGTGTCCACAGGTGCGAAAGCTATGCTCCCGAGTCGGATGGAGCCTCTTGCAAGATTGTAATTGCATTGTTGTACTTGCTGTATAATGCACATTGGTGTGCGGTTCCTGTGGTTCACCTGTTCCTTGCCCCTTTGTGTCCTACCCCACCCTGCTTCAATAAAATACTTTAAACCTAAATGGCAGTCTACAATTTGAAATACTTAGGTATTTTTTTCTGTTCTACCTTATACGCCACTACTGCCTATAACGAATCCCAGACTCTTCTTAAAGTGCGTCGTCTTTTGGATACATGGTCCCCGAAACATATTTCCTGGTGGGGTCGCCTCCAGACTCTTAAAATGATGATCACACCCATTTATAATTTCATTTCATCCATGCTTCCGGTTAAGTTATCAGATTCCTTTTTTCATGAACTTGACGTTCTGACCTCTAAATTTCTGTGGAATGACAAACGTGCTAGAATTGCTTACAAATTCTTGCGACGACCTTGTGATATGGGAGGTTGCAATTTTCCTGATTGGGAAAAGTACCAAATTGCTTTTTTGGCTTCTCAAGGTGCTTTATGGTTCTCTCCTCCACCTCTTCATGTTCCATCTTGGCTATTAATAGAACAGGAATTAGCATCTCCTTTGCCAAATGCCTCTTTTTGCACCCATCTACTTTGCATATCCTGTTCTCTCGTTCTATAATTCTTGATACAATTGCTGCGGTCCGGAGAATAGACAAGAAAGTGGCAATCCCATTACATAAAACTAGGTGGTCGTCTATTTGGCGGAATTCTAAAATTAAACTCAATATTACTCCCACCCTCATGTCCTATTGGGCGGCTAAAGGGATTTCCCTTGTTAAACATCTTTATGGTGCTAATGATGAGCCATTACCCTTTTCCATCTTGGCTCAAAAGCATTCTTTGACTAACCTAGATTTTTATACTTTTCTTAAAATTAAAGTGGCACTTGCTAAGGTACATCTTCATCCTACCTCTTCTACCATTTCTCTTTTTCATATCTGGACTAAATCTGGTCACGTAGCCTCCAAAATGTATAAGTTTTTATCATCTGCTTCACTACCTGCACATACGGTTGCTCAACAAAATGGTTACATCAATTTGATCATGGAGTTACGGATCATATTTCCTCAGATACTTGGCAATTGATTGGCAAACTTTCTCTTCGCAATAAAATCGCCCCATCATTAATGCAATCTAAATTTTTCTCTGTCAACCTCCTTCATTGGACGCCTGTTCGTCTCCATTTGCTCAATCTTAAAGATGACAATTTATGCTGGAGCTGTGGATTGTTCGTGGGCATCTTTCAGCATATGTTTTTTGAATGTTACCTTCTTCAGCCTTTTTGGAACCTCATTCATAAACATGTCTCTCTCATCTTTGGTATTGAGTTCCAACTCTCTTTTCCTTTAATTTTATTGGGTCCATTGGCTGCCCCTGCTCCTCTCCCCTTAGATCCAATGGAATTACAGTTGATGGATCTCCTTTTGACTGTTGCGGTGAAAGTCATACTTATGGAATGGAAATCCTTTTCCTCTGTTTCTTATCATACATGGTGGGCTTGGGTCTCCTTTTTGCGTAGTGCTCACATCTCGGTTGATCAAGCTCACCTTTCTCCATCTATCTTTAGTGGGGTTTGGAAAGCTTTGGATGATTATATGGATTTATCATCAAAAGGGTTGGTTGCTCAGTTTCCTTTTGATGTGTCTGTTTGATTGGCGTCTTGTGTTTTTACGTGTTGGGTTAGTCCGGTGGGAATCCTTCTTTCTCTTTTTCTTCTTTCTCTTTCCTGTCTTCTGTCCCCTTCCATCTTTTCTCTCCCTCTCTCTTTCTTTCTTCTTTCTTTAATTCTATATCCTTCCCTGACCCCGATTATAACAACTGATAGTGATACATTTGTTTATTTCTTTGATGTTAGCCTTTACCTAATTAGTGCCTTTATTTATAACAGGCTACTTTTACTTTAGAATGTGTTTACTATGCTTACACTTCAATTTTAGCCTCTGATTGTTTGTTTATCTTGCCTCAATTGTAAAATTTTTATTATATTATGTACCTTTTATTCTTTGTCACTTCTTTATAAAATAAAATGCTTTGAAATAAAAAAAAGTGATAGCCACTCCTAGAACACCTCAAAAACATTTTTTTAAACTACTCTCTATTTATATTTGTTCTTAGTAGAATGTACAGATAACATGTAAAAATTCAAGCATTAAGTGATTTTGCCTATTTGTGTACTGTCCACAACATCAAAATATCTGCCCTGTGTTCATTTGATTTCAGCAGGATGCGCTTAGCTGTATTACTGTGCAAAGAAGTGCAAAGGCATGGGGGATCTGAGATGTTTTAGGATGATTTCTTTAATTGTATATCTTCTGTGCACACAAATCCTTCAGTATCTTAACTTTCCATTTTAGGGTTTTTGACGCAGTTTCAAGATATTGTAGGTCTTAATGATGGAGAGGGTGCAATTTCCAAGTTTTTTTCTCTTTCCATGGACTTCATCGCTTGGTTTCAGTCTTTAGAAAATGTCAAACTAAGAGGAAGATTTACTAAGATTTTGCACCATGCAAAACCAGCACAAAATAATCTTTTCCCTATTTACTTTCCAGCGCTAAGCTTGTTTAGCAATAGAAATAACGGAACAGTAATGCGAAGCGTTACTTTGTGCCATAGAGGTGTAACAAGGTTGGACCATGGGCATTCACATGCAACCACCTAAGATTTCTCATGCTAAACCCAATTTACTAAATAAAGTATATTAGGTTTGTTGTGAGAAAACTGCTCCTTTTTCAAGAAGGCGCACGGAAGGAGATGTTTTTTAATTTCTCCTTCCTTTTCCGACTTTGCATGTGTGCTGCCCTGTGCAGCACGCATACAAAGTGGAAAAAGTGTGCATTGTGTCTGGGCATCATATTTTGTACAGGAAGAATACCCTTCCTGTACAAAACCTATGCTAGGAAAGGACGCATTCCTGCACATAAACAATGAATAATGGCTATTTGTTGTTTTTGGTGTGTGTTGCAGAATGCAGTAGACCTAGAAAGAGAAAAAATGAGGAGTATTGCAATTCTAAGACCAGGTATTACCTGGCCTTAGTTTTTGGTGCTGCTCCAGCCTTGTAAATATGGGGCTGTGTCGAAAAGCAAGGGGTGTTGCAGCGAAACACCCACAGCAACGCCCATTGCACACCTCTTTCACACTAAGTGAAGCGTGAAAAGGGTCCTTATTTACAAGGTGGCATTAAGCCACATTAAGAGGCTTAACACCGCTTTGTAAATAAGATTAAGGGGATATCGCACTCAGAACATAGCTAAAAGAGACGTTCTGGTGGTGATATTCCCTTGTAAATATACCATGGTTACTACAGGCTTTGCTGCCTTCAGATCTTTTTTACATTTTGTCCTCAATGTTTGTCTACTTGATAGATTGACAATGTTTGATTGTTACTGCACAACTTGCAATTCAGGTTCCATAGCAATTTCATCTTAGCTTTCAATTTCAATTTACAACAGAACTGGAAATGAGGCCTTAGGATATTTTAGATGTAGAGCTATAGAGAAATATAAGCATTGATTTGGTAAATTCTTAGGTGATTCCAGCATTGTTCACGTCAGCATACTACAGGCATCAGGGTGTGATTGCACGGGTGCTAAGAATATTAGCATAGTCTTGCTTTATTGCAATATCTAATCATCACCGCAATTCCACTAGCACTTCGATGCTTCATTTCATTGAGATGATCATGTAAAGCAAAAGCAGACTCAAAATGGTTGACGTACCTGTGTGCCCATTTGGTCTGGAATGCAGTCTATTCGTTGAGCAAGTTCTAAGGCTGGACATTGTGGATCAAATACAACTGTATCTGTACAAATGATAACAGCAACATTAACCGTTGTATTGGGGGAAAAAACAGTAGAATGCGAGCAAAACATATTCTGTTGTAAAAATTCATGTATACACAAAGCAAATATCCCAGCACTCTAATCATTTATATTTCCAATTTTCAAGTTCAGTTTTTAGAGCTAAAACAATGATGAGTGAAGCTGCCTATCACAGGAATCATATGTAAAGGCAACTTATGTTAATTTTTATACAAATGTTTATTTGTTAGAGAATATCAAAGAAAAGTCTTTCTTCCACAATAGTATAATAACCAAGGTTTAGACGTTCACAAAACATAATTTCTGTAGTTTCTGTGATGTGTACATATTCCCACTTCTTAATCAAGTTGACTGAAAAACAGCCAACACGCGTTTCGTCACCACCGTGACTTCCTCAAGGCTTATATAATGTAGTCTCAGAGCTCTAATACCATATCTTTTAGCTCTGGTGATCCCGAAGATACCGAGGGTTCCTGGTCCTGGCTCGCAACTCAACAAGACAAAAGGGGGGATAGTAGCGAATGTTATTGATCCCAGTTTCTCCTGTTGTATTCTGGGCACCAAAAGCATCAGTTGCATCGTCTAATTCCAAGTACGCAAATACACGCGATCCAGTCAGAAATAGTCCGCCTGCCTGGCGTTCAAACAAAGTATATGCACACCCAAGAGAGTTCACTTGGGCACGATTCTAGTTGGTAAGCTTTGAAAAAGACGAAAAGGTATCTATTGTCGGAATCCTAAAATATATGAATGTCCACACCCTTGCAATACTTTAGCCAAAAACCACTTAGAAAGTAAAATTGCCATCATATTCGGGGCACAGTTCTGTGGTAGTGTTCTGGGTACTGTGATAAGACCCTGGAAATTCTGGTAAATACTCGCACCGGTTCCAGCACGTTACACCCGTCTCATTTTGCCTGAAGCTGCAGTAGACCTCGGGCACCTCACCGTCGATGAGAAAAAAAACAGAAAAGTTTCTAAGTGTGAAGGAAAAATTGTGACAGAGACCAACCAGGCTCCTGAATCTGACCCCGATGTCCATTGCTGTCAGCCTGAAACATTAACTTTGCCCCAGACCTCCTAGTTTGAGGCTCATAGACTGCAGATAAGAGGGAAAAGCAGTGATTTTCCAACTTTTAAAAACTTTTGATGTGAATTGCGATGATTTATAAAAACCATCCAAAAATCATAACTCTGGGTACCTTCATCAGATTTTTTGTCATTTGGTATCTATTAAAAGATAAAAATATAAACTGTTTTATTAAATTGGAATGAGATTTTTATTGTGCTGTGTTTCTTACTTATTGACTGTTTTCCTTTGAATTAAGCCTGACTGTTCTGTGCCACAGCTATTCAGGACTGAGCCAATGTTCCGGATATAAAAAGGTCCAGTATTACTTAGTGAGGTTTCACAACATGCCCATGTAATAATTCACTTTCTCACACCATTATGTTGATAATAGGGGCATATTTTCCAGGTGCAGATAGCTGAGCCCGTCTCTCCATTAGTGGGCGGCCTTTTAACAGCTTTAAGAGTTGGGTGCACAGGCAGGCACAAGTTGTTTTCAGTGGTCATGCTTGTCATGTATGTTGTGTTGAATTCTACAAGCATTGGCAAAGCCAATCAGTCAAATAAGAATAATTAGTTTTACCAATGCTCGTTTAAGTTACGTTGGATCAATCTGCGCTGGAAACAGTTTTTGGCTAGAAACTTCAATTTATGAAAGACCATATGGATTATGTCACAAGTGTGTACATGCATCATTTTGCCAAAGAAAACGGAAGCCACATAGTCAGATTGTTGCAGTGGTCCGACCACATATGCATCATGCACAGGTGACATCAATGAAGATAGAATTAATGGTACCACACATTTGTTTAATTTTGGAAATAATAGTGATATCATTTTATAACTTTCTTCCGGCTCCTACAGCTGTCATAGAAGTTAAAAGGTTGCTACAACATTACAATGCAATTGCATATACTTTTAGCTTACTAACAGATTATCAATGCAGTTTTATTTGAATTCTAAATTTGGGTTTTCATTCCAAGACACAATAAAATCATAGGAATTTGAGTCGCACAGATGTATGTGAATTAGAGGCTCCCTAACACCTGAAGAACCATTCAGTTCTTTATGTGCAGTGGATTTTAGCATTACATATTAAGTTCACATGTAGTTTTTCAAAGGGAAGTACACACCACTCAAAACTTTAGATAATAAGCAATACACATTTAAAGGTAAGAGTGCACACGTACAAAGCAAAATAGCCTAACTTACATTGTTTGTACTGGTCCATGCAAATTATATACCCTGTGCACCTCTTTGTGCTAAGTTATTTGGAGGTGTAGCTTTTAGATCACTTAAATTCAATTAAACTAATGCACAATTTTCTACATCATTCTCAATAAGCAGAATTACAGCCATTTTGTAGATGTTAAACACTATTATCTTTCATGTTGTACTTGGTAAACATTTCTGTCAATTGCATGTCTTCTTAGTCTTTTTTGATTGATGCTTTGCACGTCATATAGAACACCCGCGAAAATGATTTGCGGTCAAACACGATCTCTATGACTTTAAAAAAATCCCATTTCCAATCATTGATTGGGCTTTTCTGAGCAATGTAATCAGCGGCATGTATTTTATATTGCCATCTGAAACAGAACAGAAAAGAACCGATGCGGTTGTCCATCATTATTAAAGCATAACTATATCATTCCCTTGTACTCGGACAAAAATCAAAGCAAAGGCAAAAAAACAAATGTGCCTTGGTATTTTCTCAAGCTATGGAAAAGAGCAAGGCGCACAGGACCAACAAATAAGGACTAAAACTTGCATATGAAACACAAATATTGCACAATAATAAGAAGTATTGTGTGATTAGGGATAATAGACCAAAAATGCAGAATGTTGAACATCGAAATAAACAAACAATATATCCCGAGCTCATTCTCTCAATTTAATTTTCGGTGTGGTTATTGGCTTTCTTTATGGATATGTCAAGGTACCCCTTAGTAGAGTGAAACATCTTAGTAAAAATGGTGTTTATCACGTGGTATCTATTTTTGATGTCATGAGTGCTTTGCCTGTTCTGGTTTTTACTATGTCACATAGACAGTTGTTTTGATGCATTTGACATTATGTTTATAACACATATCAATACCATGTTCGTTGAGTTGTAATAGGATTCTTATGTATTAGAATTTTTAGCCCTGAGGAAGTCTGTGGCTTACACCACAACAGACGAAACATGTGTTGGCGGCTAGACCTATGTTCTGAAGAAAAGTGCTGTGAAATAAAAAGAAGATTGAGAAGATCATCTTGTGATTGAGGACTTTTATCAATGGGAGAATGAGCTCAGGATATATTGTTTGTTTGATTTAATGGTATGGTTTTCTATACCACCTGGTGAACGGTGGATGGCCGTTACCTTATCCTTTGAGCTATTACTACTTGGACTGGTATTACTGTTTACAACTGTGCGCATTTGTCACCCAGCCATCCCTCTCTTTGTATAATACCGAAATAAACACAATTTTGGGAATGCATTGAAATAAAAAAAGTCTGCATATTACACAGAATATAGTAGGATTTGAAAAGCGAAACATATGTGAATCAACACATGGTATTAAAAGAATGCCTTGTCCCAATCTCTCATGGGAATGGAGTATACTTGTTCATGTTTCAATGGCCCACAAAACTGTGTGACCGATTATATACAAAGAACTCTTCCGATAAGTTGCTCATGTGGCGACTGTGTAAGTGAGGGCTTGCATTGTAGAGCACCCTGCATATGTTGAGAATAAAAATATCGCTGAGGACCAACTGGCCAGCCATGGAGAAGATAGGGTGCCCTGAAGTTCCCTTTAAGCCAGGGGTCTCCAAACTGGTCCTGGAGGGCCGGATCCATGCCAGATTTTTTGGATATCCCCATTGAGATACATGTAGTTATTTGAAAAATCTGGCATGGATCCGGCCCTCCAGGACCGGTTTGGAGACCCCTGCTTTAAGCCAAATATCCTTTGGACAAGGTGCCACTTAAGGTGAAGGTTTTGGCAGTGAAGAGTAGAAAATTCCAAATCTTTTTTGGCTTAAGCCTTCTCATCAGACAGATACTTTGGCCCCTTCTCCTGCTCAAGATTTCTACATACAGACTTAGGGCCTGATTTAGAGTGAAATGGAAGGGTTACTCTGTCACGTATGTGACTGATATATCATCCACCATATTACAAGTGCATTATATCCTGCGACACATGTAATACGGCAGACAGAATTTCCTTTACATTTGTGATGGAGTAGCCTGTCCGCTGAACTCTAAATCAGATGTTAGTCTTTTTTATGGAACTCAAAATTACCCAGCTTGCCAAACCTGTATCTGAAGCTGATGAAGTCCTCTCAAAATCACACGATTGCCGCAAGGTCCTTCTGAAGCTCTTGTGTTCTAGGAAGTTGAAATATTTTCTTAAATCTCAGCCTTTAAGACTTTCTCGAGCAGTTCTTCATGGACACTTCTAAGTCTTCCAGGTTCTCAGGGACAGCACTTAGTGGTCAGGACTAGCTCATGCAGAGGTCACCAGTATAGTCCACTCCAGGACCAGTTGCAACTAGTCAGTTAGACATTTAAGGAAAATAGGCTCTTGGAGCTTTTTGTGCCCCTAAAGCCACACAGTAGGTCATTCAACTGACTCTAGGAGTCCACGTCTTAGTCCCCCGTGGGAGCGGGTCCAGCCTTTCACATCTCAACAAAAATTCACAGATAGCAGGTTCAGTCCTTTCCAATTCTTTTACATGTCCAAAAGTGTAATGATGAGCTGGGGTGGGGTACTACGTGAAGACTTCACTAGCTAATGGGTGAAGGGGACTTCTGGTCATGCCCAATGAATAAGGATAAAGTTCCATTGGTGAACCTTTCCTAACTGTAGCACATTGTGGTTTCCTTATTGCATACTATCCACAGTGGATTATTCAGAGTAAAATACAGGATGCGACAATCCTTTTGATGTTAGATGTGGCTGGTATGTCATTCAGAGGTGTGTTTAGTGAAATGACTCAATCCCCTCCTCCTCAAATACCAAACTGGTTCTGGGATCAGGTCCCACTACCACTGGACTCGTGCCAAGCTTGCTGTAGTCTTTCTTGGGAGCAAATGGTTCTCTTTCCCAGGTCCCTCTTTTCAATCAACTATGAATGGGAAGGTCTTACCCGAGTCCCATTCCGGTTAATGAAGTTGCTGAACCCTCCCGAACTCTCCTTCCTCAGTTAAAAGGGGTCACTCTTCTAACATCTAATTCTCTCCGTCAAAAGGCCTAAGACATTGTTTCTGGTCTGGCAGATATTTTCAGACCTCATGAACGAGAAGAATTACCAGCACCTAGCTGCTGGCAGGCAAATGTTAATTGGCCTCCTGGAAGATCTGGCAGACAAAGTCTAACTTTTTGGATTTTACTTTTCCAAAATATTTATCAAGCATCTGACTTCACCTATAAATTGTATATTTAGCAAACATTAAACAATGTGGTTGAATTGTTCTGGTAGCGTGTCCCAAGCCAACGATTATAGAGTTATGATTCTATTCTCACCTTAAGTTTTACTCATGGGATAGCTACAACACTTCAATTTGAAAATAGCTTCTGGGTACTAGTTACAGTAGGTACAGGCCAACACTAAATTCTTGCATGTACCACTATTATACACTAGGCACCCTACCTTGTGCTCTGCAAGGTCTACTAACAGGGAGGCTTATTCAATCATTAAAAGCAAGACTCTTTCATGTTAAAAACGGTTTACGGGTTTGAGGTGTTGTCGTACACCGACGACACTCAAATCATGGTCTCCCTTACACAGTCTGTGAATGACTCTGCCCTGAATTTTAGAACCTGCATGGAGGCAGTATCCCAATGGATGATCTAGAACTTTTTAAAACTCAATGGAGAGAAGACGGAGGTCTTGATCTTCGAGGGTAGTCAAGACATTTGGTCAAAAGACTGGTGGCCGGACTCCCTTGGTGATTGTCCCCTTCCCTCCCACTCTGCTAGGAACCTGGGGGTCCTGATTGATACCTCTCTTTCCTTTGACCGTCAGGTCAGCAGGACCGTGTCCACCTGTTGTGGTATAATTAGGATCCTCAGAAAGATCTCATCTTATCTTTTTCCTGATGCCCGGAAGCAGGCCACAGTGGCTCTCGTCTCCACGAGATTGGATTATTGCAACGCTCTGTATGTGGGCATGAACAAGAGCCTTGTTTATCGCCTACAGATCGTGTAGAACACCGCGGCCAGGATGGTCCTCAAGCTCCCTATGCTTGCCTCTGTATCCTTGGCCAGGAAAAACTTTCATTGGCTGCCCGTCCAGTCTAGAATCTCTTTTAAGCATCTTTGCCTTGCCCACGGGGCTATTTATGGCTCTGGATCAGAGGGCATTAGGTCTCTCCTTCATCCCTACTCCCCCAGTAGAGCCCTCCGGTCATCTTCCAAAAATCTCCTCTTAGTCCCTAGATTTGCAAAAGCAAGATGGGGAGGTAAAGCCTTTTCCACCTTGGTACCTAAGCTCTGGAATTCCCTCCCCCCTGAACTGGTAGGACAACCCTCTCTGGCGCGTTTTCGCAAAGAATTGAAAACCTATTTTTTTCGAGAGGCCTACTCGTAGACTTGGATCCGGTGATTTGAGATTTTCTGTCCTGTTTGGCACCTTGATGCCCGTGGTCTAAGTTGCGCGGTATAAGTCTCCCCTCAATCACTCACTCACTCAAAAATGGTTACACTGACAGGTTCACCAGCAGGTTTGAAAGCTACAGCAATCAGGCAATAGAGCTAGGTGTGATACCATGTATGCTTTTCCAGCCTAGTGGATTGCACAACTTGTGCTGCACTACACAAGTGACATTTATTTTTTCCATGGCAATGGTATATTTCTCCACCCCATATACTATGGACTTACTGGAAATGTAAAGATGCCAATTGGAATATGCTAGCTTCCCCATGTCGTAGGGATCAAAGCACAAATACTGCAGCCTGGACAGAAATGTCCTAGTGTGCATAGTTCGAAAGCCAACAACACCAGTAACTAAAACATGAGTGGTAGCCACACAAAAAGAGGCACTTTCGCTGAGTAAAGATGCCCTGAGATTGTTCCTACGTGTATGCCATCATAATTTTATTTTTGGTGCATTTATCGGATTGTTAATGTGCCATCCTGTTCCCTTATGGCCAGTCTGCAGTAGCCAGAACTATAAAGCTGCTTATGGTAGAACAGTGCAGGCAACAAACAAGAAGGTCTGTTACATCTTGCCTCGATTACAGTGTCTTCTCTCGGTTAGTATTTGAGGTATTCGGGGAGTGATCACTTTTGAAAGGTTGGGTTGCGCCTGAAGGTGGGTGGCTGTGTTTCAAATGCTTCCCTTAATAGGTTTTCTTGAAGGATGGACAGATTTTTCAGCAGCACCAATGTATGGGATTTTGTAGATGAGAAGCAAATGTACATTATGGCCAGGATCGCAATTTAACGAAGAATTCGTAATCAATGCTTTAGTGTATTTTTATCAATATAATATTGACAGTTGTGTTGTTCTTTGTATTTTACAAGGGAATCATCCAAATAACCAGCATCAACGCATGTAGCAGCTACTATCTTAACTGCAAGAAAATATAAATTTTTGTATCACGTTGCCCCCCAGGGCCATATGTATGAAGCTCAAATGGGTTTGCAAACGCCAAAATTCGCAGAATTTCGGCGTTTGCGAACTCATTTTCGCTAAATGGTATGTATGTAGCAAAATTGAGTGCAAAATAAGGAATTGCAAGCTAATTTCGATTCCTTATTTTGCGATTGCATTTAAGGAATCGCACTGCAATGTATGAAGCACCCAAGTTGTGCGACTTTTCATTAAGAAATCGCAAATTACCACCAACTACAAGTTGGTGGTAATTTGCGATTTCTTTCACAAAAGCACTTTTTTGCATTTGTGAAGGTGCCATGTGGCGCACATACATGCCCTTAGGGCATGTATGTGCGCCATATGCGCACACATGTGAATTTCAGGGGTGAGTCAGGGTGTTCTAATGACACACTTGCACCCTTGCAATTATTCTCAATTTGCGATTCGCAAATTGCGAATCGCAATTGAGAATAATTTCACATTCATTCCTATGTGCTTCATGGCCCATAGAAATGAATGGGAAATTATTCCCTAATTGTGATACGCAATTTGCTAATCGCAATTAAGGAATTTTAAGAAATCACAAAAAATTGCTAATTTCTACATACATCCCTATTTGCAAATCTCAAATAGAGATTTCTAAAAAATCGCTATTTGAGATTCGCAAATCTGGATGTTGATACATCTGCCCCCTAAAGTAATAATTAATCATCAAATATCAGCTATTCAAGAACATCCGGTTTAGGTCATCTGTGTGTGTTCAGGGAGGGTGCGTGGACTGTTCCATGCATGCCTTTCAAGCTAAGGGGTGTTTGAGAGAATACCCCGTTACGCATGACTATGATGGTATTGGCCATAACGTAATTGGGCAAGTAAATAAATGGCCCGGGGGCTCAAGCCTCGTGGCAGATTACTACTATAAAACTGAGGTGGTTGCGTTATTTATGGCCCGAGTTTTGCCCTTCGCTCATGCTCTACCACACAACAATCTGTTCCAAGTAGTGAAACCACATGTTCAGTTATTTTTACCTGTTTTCGTTCCAGGTTCTCCAGTGGCCAGAAGGACTACGAGGACGACTGCAACAATGACCACCAATATGAACATGACAATCAGAGCTATTTCCAAGCCACTGAACTTCCTTTTCTTCCCCATCTAGTTGCAAAGCAAAAAAAAAGGGTCATTAAATCCCATTTCAAGAATCACGTTGCATATACATCATTGTGATACATACGGCAATCTGCAATTTGCGTGAAACTATCTCTTAACCTTTACAAAATCCATTTATTAAGAAGTAATTAAACAAAGACATACCAGTTTCAAACTATGGAATATTACGTATTCTTACATGAGACAGAATAATGATTCCATATTCTTAAAATTAGAAAAAAAAACATTGAAGCATTAAAAAAAATGCATTAAAAATATGATTTGACTAGAGTTGGAAAATCTGGAATGTTTTTGAACTTAAAAATAAATTTCGCAAATGTGGATCGCTGCTGCATTAAAAAAAATCTACATTTAAGCAGTATGCTGTTTCAAGTGGTTGTAACCAAAAAGTCCTTCCTTTTATTGTGCGCAGTTTGATAAAAGACACGTTATCACTAAGACTGTATCAACTCTCTGATGCTGTATCAACTCTCTGAACTAAAAGCCTCATTAAAAAAACTCAAGTGGGAAGCAAATAGAATTTTAGAGGAACAACTCTGGGCAACCCTTCATGAGGACATAAAAAAGAATGACGGTGCAAGGTTTTGGAAAACAATAAATTCATTAACGCACCCTGCAAAAACGGAGATAACATCAAACATCACAGAGACAACTTGGGCAGCATATCTCGAAAACCATTTTAACCGAGATCTGTCGGCCAATCAGAACATGAGCAAACCTTTTCCTGTGCGAGCCCATGACATCGGCAATAGGTTACAAAGTGCCCAATCGACCAGGACACGGTGGGGGACACAGATCATATATCATTGGAACCCATAATAAAGCGGCAAATAAAGAAAGGAAGAAGGGAAAGCGCGCCGGGTCCAAACGGGTTCCCACCCGTCCTCTTCAAACAAGATATGGATTACTGGGCAGCGGCACTTGAACCCCTTTTTCAGGAGATCAGGCATACAAACATCTTGCCAGATACTTGGAAGGGCTCCATCATTGCCCCCATACACAAAGCAGGGGACAGGGGCCTTCCTCAAAATTATCGGTTAGTTGCTCTAATCGATAATGATGCGAAGTATTTTGCAGGTCTAATACTGGAAGAACTAAAGGAATGGGCCATGAGGAAATCTCTCATACCTGTCAATCAAACAGGCTTTGTTAAAGCAGTGGGGACTACAACAAACATACTGATGATGGGTATGCTTATTGATAAGGCAGAGATGAAAAAATTGCCTTTGCACCTCTGCTATATTGACTACAAAGCAGCATTCGATAACATTAACCGCAACCTACTATGGACAAAACTCAACGATTGGGGTATCCCAAAAGGTTTGTTGGAGCTGTTAATTAATTTACATACAGACACTTGGATTCAGATCAAGGTGGGGAACGGCTCAATGCTGTCAAGGCGGATACAAACTAATAACGGCCTTAAGCAGGGCTGCGTGTTGGCCCCCACATTGTTCAACCTGTTCCTGGGGGACTTGGTGCCCCTACTAAACAACTGCAACTCACACTCGCCAAAATTAGGAGGCCTCAATTTACCATGCCTCTTATATGCAGACGACCTGGTGTTAATAAGCCATACAAGAGTTGGGCTTCAAAATCTTTTGAATACGACCCAGAGATATTCCGAGTTAAATGACTCAACTGTGAACCTCGAGAAAACGCAAACAATGACAATCAGTAACAACAAAAAGAAGAAAGTTTTCTCGTGGTTCTGGAATAACACCCGTATCAAAGACACCTCGTGGTATAAATATCTAGGCGTGAAGATAGACAGTGGTGGCCAATTTATTGAACAAAGGGCTAGCATAAGAGGCAAAGGCACCGTTCTGGCAACCGCCTTACCTAAATAACAATCTCTCCGGCCCTTCTCTGACCCCCTTACTACACGTCATACGTGCCAAACTGTTACCAACACTAACATACGGGAGTGAGGCCCACCGAGGCAGAGATGCCGTTACACTTGACAGCACAATAGTGTCAGCATATAGAATCATCTTCAGCCTCTCAAAGCGATCCTCCCCAGCTCAGATCAGACTGGAGTTTGGAAATCGGTCACAGCTTTTGGCACGACAGGGGGCTTATATCTGCTCTTGGGATAAAGTAAGAAAAACGACCGAAGGGACGCTGAACGAATATTTATGGAAAGAGCTAGAGCAGACCCAAAACTCACCAGCTGCAAAATACCTGGAAAAAAGCATAGTGAACACTGGGCTGGCGGAGCTCTGGGCGTCACCTGCAGACCACAAAACACTCAACAAATTGGTGAAAAAATCGATCAAGCTACAGTCATGGGTTCAGGATAAAGCCATCCTATCAAAAAGATCTCATGCATGGATGGTATTAAATGCATACCTGACACAAGCCTCCCAGCCTTACCTTGCCCTAGGTTACACAAAAAAAATCAAACTGTGCTTTTTAAGATATAGATTGGGCCTGCTACCATGCATCCTACATCTTCCTCACTGGCTGAGATCGAAAGCAGGAACATTATGCAGGTTATGCGGCATTGGGGCAGAAGACATGATGCACCTGCTATGCTCGTGTGAGGAACTGCAAGAAGAAAGGAAGCTCCTGCTAAAACGCCATTTCATTTTACAGGGGGTACGCACACGAAGGAACGCAGTGTTAACTTGCTTCTCAGCACAGGACCCTCAGCTGAGCTGCAGATTTGTGAAATTTTTAAAAGCAGTGGAAAAAAAACGACCAAAAATTGACCCATGAATAATTCATCAAACAGGACATATGATTTAACTTAATGTGGTTGACTGGTTTCCCTTGATTTACAGTATTTAAATTAAGTCAGTTCTCACGGATGTATGACGGTACAACACGGTATAAAACACCGCAGACCATCACAACGCAGGTTTTACAACGCAAATCGTTACCACGACTTGCACTGTAGGGTATAGTAAGATTTACTATTCCAACACTAGCCTACGTACAGTAGGGAAGGTGCTGGAATAGTAAATCTACTATTCCGTAGCCTAGAGCGCCATCCAGGACAAGTCGTGGTAACAACTTGCGTTGTGAAACCCGCGTTGTAATGGCACTGCGGTGTCATTACCGCGTTGTAAAGGATGTTCCCCGTTCTCACTGCCACTGAACTGGTGCCAAGCTGGCTGTAGACTTTCTTGGGAACAAATGGCTTTCTTTCTCAGGTCTCTCTTTTTAATTATGCATGAATGGGAAGGCCTCATCTGAGCCCCTTTCAGGTGAATGAAGTTGCTGAACCCTCTCCGATTACAGATGGAGACACACTCGGCAAAAGGTGCTCAAAGGATGCACTCAATGTGCATCCTCTGTTGCTGGAGGATAATTTCTCCACCAAATCCTGGGCACAGAAAGGGAGAAGCAAAGAAGGCCCAAGGCACTCCGCAAGAATACCCGTCAGGGTTGCAATGCCAGACTGTGCTCTCCCAGGGGGCTGAATGCCCTCCAATTCCTTAAGATGTATAGGGACGGCCCTATTGTAAAGAGAGATGAGAAAACAGGGGTGGGCATGAGGAGCTGAAAAGGACACAGTAGATTACAAAAAATGAGTGAGGAGGTGGTTGGAAGGGGCTATGGAAGAGGAGACGCAAGTGGAGAAAAACACAGGAAAGCAGGTAGTGTGCAGGAACAGGAAAGGATAGGATGAAGTGAAATAAAGACATCGAGGTAAAGAAGGTAAAGGATGGGAAAGTAAGGGGCATAGGTGGAATGGGAAACAACTTTTACCACACACTACCATTACAACGAAACTTTTACAACGCAACATCCATTACAATGCATGCCATCAAAACGCAATCATTACAACGCAGTGATTACAACGCATACCATTACAACGCATACCATTACAACGCATACCATTACAACGCATACCATCACAACACTTAGTACCCTTACACTATCCAACACTTACCCTACTGTTGCACCCCCTGGAGTTAGAATAGTAATTTGTATCCCTACTCTATCCAATACTTACCATACATGTAATGTAATGGTATGCGTTGCAATGGTAGTATACGTTGTAAAGGTAGTATGCGTTGTAATGGAATGCGTTGTAAAGGTAGTTTTTAAAAATTCTTTGTAATGGCATGCGTTGTAATGGAATGCGTTGTAATGGATGTTGCGTTGTAAAAAATGCGTTGTGAAGGTATGCGTTGTAAAAGTATGCGTTGTATCGTCAAACATCCAGGTGGAATACGAGAGATAAACACAAAGAGGAGGAGAAAATGGGACAGAGTGGAGGCCAGAACTAGGAACAGAGAAAACAGAGAAATGAAGGGGAGAAGAAAAGATGACAGACAGAAGAGCGAGAAAGGGGGAAGGTGCAGTGTAAAGAGCCGGGAGAAAAGAGTAATGAAGAGGAAAACAATTTTTTAAAAAGGCAAAAGGGTATGATTGATCGACCACAGGGTCCACCGAGACTCTATAAAAAGTGGCTGTGTTTAAATTACACAGAGGAGATCATCATGCATGTCCTGTTGGCATCCTTCTTCTCCAGTAGATACAGGAAGCAGAATCCTTTCATTAGGGATCTGAAAATGACTGAGAATGATGGTGTTGGTGCCACACAGATATTTTGAGTGACCCAGAATCTTTATATTGAGCAACAGCAGCACTTGGAATTCACAGCACTTTTATCCTCCATCCCTTCGCGAGTTGCACCGCAAAATGCTATTTTTTTTTTTTTTTTTTAATATTGAGAGTTCAATACACCATTATTCATATGCAATAATATACAAAAATATAGTGCTTACGATATTCCATATCAGCTCCAAATAATTGGTTGACACATTTGATCTAAACACGATCCATCAGTTGCACCCAAATTTGACCAATATTAGCAACAACAACCTAGCAAAATGAGATTGTTGGACCCTGGTACATATTTGTGTGGTCTTTTTTGGGCTGCAGTACATATATCACTTTAGCCAGCTCTTAGGGAAATGGTTCTGAAAAGCCACTTTTTTTGCTACTATTTGAGGTCCTTGTAGCAGGTTTAAGCTCTAATTACTAAGGGGGGGATCAGACTTGGGTGGAACATAAACATTGGGGTTATAATTAGGGTTCCTTACGGTTTGGGATTTTAGTCCATTCTTAAAATGTTCTGGACGGAGTCAGACTCCAAAGTCACCTAAAAACACAACGAAGGTATGATTGCTTGGCTCAGTCAAACGGTTTTATAGCAGGCAAATATTTACCACCAACTACCTTAAAAAAATATTTTATTATAAAATATTTTATTATGTATAAACCTTATATTTGAACTCTATAAATTATTTCTAAATCCTAAAATTGGTTAATTGTCATTTTAGTAGGAGTGTGAAGGAGGCGCCCCGTCCCAAATAGCAATTCTTTAGATGTGTCAATGTTCTGCAACCAAAATGTAGTCACAAAACATTGAACATGTTCCAAAACCTAAAATTAAGTTGGTGAGCCTTTCACACTTTACAATATAAAAAACAATGCTGGGGAGTAAAGTTAGTCCAAGGAACTAGTGCCAATCCTCAGACAAACTTTATTTTTAAAAGTTATCTTTTTTTTTTTTTTAAACTCAACCCTGTTTCCTTTAAGGAAAAATGGCTGCATTTTATTTTAATGAAATGCAATGACAGATATGGTGGTCTGCTGACCCCATCAGGCCACCAGGCCTTTGACTGCATCCAATATGAATAAGGGCCTATGAGTTTGGTGGTGTGTGAGCGGGCCGGCATGTCACCACCCCACCAAACTCCCCTGATACAGGACCGCGCTTTACAAGTATACCTACATACATACATACTGACCACTGGATGAAAAGTTGCAGTCCGGGTGGGCAGTCCGATGGCAGCTGGCCCACGGCACTGCTTTCCAAAGGCTCATAGGATGGCATTGGAAAGGCAGCTCCATGGGTCAGCCACAGCACGCTCCAGCAAATCATGGACTTTACAGTCTGTAACAGTCCTTAATAGTCTTTACAGGAATATAAAGTCCATGCCGTGCTTGAACTGGGGTGCATACACACAGGAGGGCAGACTATGTGCTCCCCTGCATGCACCACCATGCATCAAGGCACCAGCGGGCCATTTACAACCCCTACGTTTCTTCACCACAAACTGTTTCATGGTGGGCTCACTGCCATGAAGCTGCGGGCAGTGAGGAAACTCCAAATATACTTGGCTGGGCCACAGCGGCCATGCCAAGCTTATTGAGGTCTCACACTGCTGGGCCACCGCCAGGGATTGCGGATCCATGGCAATTGCAGCAGTGTAATGGCAGTTTGGCGGCCCAACTTGTAATGCGGTGGTCGGATCACTTGTATGGTAGTGGCCGGACTGCCAATGCCGCGCCTCTGTGAGTCTGGTGGTCCAAGTATCGCCAGACTCCTAATCAGGCCTTAAGTCACAATTTGTGATATACGTTATTATTATTCATGAAGTAAGTCAGCTTGTGAATGCAAAAGAACACTTGATGAACCGAATGCAGAACAATGTCATACATTCACCCCAGTATGAATGAATGAATGAATTGGCACTTGTAAAGCGCATGGCTACCCGAAGGCCTCCCAGCGCTAAGAACCAAACCCAACTAGATGAGCGACTTTAGATGACCGGGAACAAGACTGTTTTCAGCTGTCTACGGAAGGACATAAGGGCTTCCTCCAAATGAATGTGGACTGAAAGAGCATTCCAGAGATCTGGGCCTAAATCCATTGTTTGTTTGCTCCTCATGCTATTCCAGGTTGAGCCCAGCCATATCCAAATCAGTCTTCACCCTGCGCCCAATGCGAACAGTCCAGGCTGGACTGCCAAGCCAGGTCCTCCCTGGACTGGAAATAAGCATCCTAGGACCGATTTTGGGGTTTCACCCCTCATCAGCCAGGATAGCTTGACTCCCATAGTATGGAGAGCACAGGACTCACGTCTGGGCATACCTGTCCCACTTGGAGTGTCAAATACAAAAAAGTGACCCTTTCTGATTGGAAATTTTATAAACCAACCTATTAATACAAAGGTCAGCAGGAATTCTAGTTGCAATTTGCAACCTGTGTTTTGCACATCAGGCTCAAGTTCCAACATAAGTATCTTCACTGAGCAAGGGGTGGAATAGTATCCAGCTGGTGAGCAGAATTCGGTAGGCATGCAATTTGAATTTTCCTGCTTGGAGCATTTCCATGTCCGAGGGTTGCTCAGACGCAGAAACGCTGAGCCTGACAGCGATTGAGTGTTGGTACTTAAATCTGTTACCTGTTGCCTGCCTGAGGTCTACTGATAGCAAAAGACACACAATTGATGGACGGAATGCAGAACAAATCAAAACATTCACCCCCAGTCAAGAGATCTGGCTTAAATCCATCATTCTTTTGCTCACCATGCCACCCCAGTTTAGACCTGGCCATATGCAAATCAGTCTTGACCCTGTGCCTCATGGGAACAGTCCAGCCTTGGCAGTTCGGGCTGGACTATTCTAAAAAAATTAATACATATTTTTGGCAATTAAAGTTAATTGTTGATTCTTTGGTGTATTCAAAATACAGCAAATACAATGTCTTATATCCCTCAGCTGAACCACTATTGAAGGAAGCTGGCCCTATATAGACTGTAATCCAATAAGGAGCTATAGAGGGAGTCTATATGCCAGGCCACCCTCCCACCAATATATGATCCAACAGCAAAGACCTGGCGTGTTTAGGCACTCTCATCAATTTATATATACGTAGGATTGCTTGTGGGGCGATATGTTTATCTTTTCCCAGGCTCAGTAGTCCTCTTCATGAACTCTGACCATCCCCTGTGCCTAGATATTTAAAAATTCAAAAATTCCACAGTGGGAAAGATACCAGTCAACAGTCAGGTTACTCAACCAACACCTCTCAACATTAGAGTGTGTATGTACCACAAAGGCAAAATCATACAGAAAAGTGATACAGAAAAGTGATACAAAAAAAGGCTGAAAACTTAATCTTGGAAGAAACTAGCTGCAGATAAAAACATGTTGGCCCTTTGAGACGCACATACTCTGTACTTTGTTCATTCATCAATCCCTTTGGCCCTTGTTCTGGATAAAGCACAGATAACACATTGAAGATGCTCTGCTTTCTCATCAGTTGATGGAGGTGGACGAGGGGAAACATTGATCTTCTAAGTGGATGGGAATTGGGTTTGGTTGTCATCGCATTATCAGAAGACTATGATTCTTGTTGCGATTCACTGGTTTCTGCTATTATTTGACTACATTTTTCCAGGCGTTTTCCATTGTACATGACGTATAGCACTTGTTCTTACAATGATAAAATATATGATCCTCTCCACCCATTTTCAATCTTTGTGAACTTCCTCTTGCTGTATTTCTTCAGTTTCTTGAACTCTCTTCTGTCCTGCTGCAGTTTATGTTAGCTTTTGTTTTGGATTAGTTTGGAGTATGATACATTTTTCCTTGTTGAAGGAGTCCCCAGATTTTGCAGTTAGCAACAATCTGTCAGGAGGTAAAGATCCTCTGCTACCACCTGCTTCGCTCAGGTTTACAAACTTGAATCAACAGAAAATCCAAAACAAAAATAATATTTATGTACATTTCCAATATGATGGCTAAAAACCCATCATTATAGAGCCAACATTTTGCTCTGAGGAGTACATGACCCCCAAAACCTTTTTTTGTCACCACAATGAAGTATGTAGGTCTCAAGGTTCCTGAAATATTACATCATCGCTGCAGTACATCTGCAGTTTTTAAAAATGTTGCCTAGAAAAATTTGGCCCGGGTTACCAATGTCTACCCAAGATAAATTACTTCCCTAATAAGGATACAAAAACAAAAATCGAAATCTCTGGACAACAGTTTTTTTTTACAGGGATACATCAAGGGGCCAGGGCTATAGAAAGACAGACAACAAGTGGTCCTCGTGTTGCTTTACTGGTGTAATATTACATCTGTTTTGTGAATATAGAAAACAAGTGTGAAAGTGTGTTCAAGGAGTCATGGTACTCTACCCTCACTTTAACCATATAGTTCGATAAAATAGTTTTTTATTTATTTGTATGCTGCGCATGCAATATCTGTCTTCACTATTACAATTCTCATGTGGCATTGGGCATAATGTTACCTCTGACATCAGGATCTTAACAGAAGGTCTTGTGGCTTTTTTACTGGGTTTAAACTCACACATTGATCTATCTGCCGTCATCCAGGATCAGGATCACTTGGGAGCTCGGTAAAATACTTAGTCATCTTTGACTAGTGTATTCATCAACACTAGAGTGTTGTAGCTTGTACACTGATTGGCAGTATGCATGTGAACAGCAACATGAATAAACTGAATTTTCTTATCATTTTTATTTATGTATTTATGTTTGTGATTTTCTTTAGCGGCCACATGGTCTGGGGTCATGAGAAAGCAATTCAATAATTACAATGCAAAATGATCAATCAGTTGCTGGGAGCAATGTCACAGCCTGCCTCAAGAGCCAATTGAAAGGGGTAAGAGCATCTGAACTTTAGCCTTCTAAAATTGCATGCACTTTAATTGTTAGCTTGTATTGGGCAGTATGAAGTGACTTAAAGCTCCAACATTTCATTAATGAGGTATGAGGACTTCTTTGGTTGTGGGCGACTCAGGGAACCCCAACGCTCCACATGTCAGAGCCAGCAAGAATACTTACATTTTAGCTACTCTAAAACTATATGCAATTTAACTGTTAGTTGACTGAAACTTTTACACTTTGCAGCCAGTAACCCCAGTCTGCACAGAGTAATTAAAAGAACGTAGGAGCCAGGGGTCAGCCGGCCTTGCATGGAAGGTTTTTTGTTCTCTTCTGATCTCCTTTAAATGTATATAGTGTTTACCTCACTTAAACCTACGGGGCAGTAAAGAACATTGGGTCCCGGGGAAAGATGACCATGTAAGGAAGGTATTTTTCTACTTTGACCTATTTAAACTGTACATGGTTTTAATGCAGACATTTTATTTTCATTAAATATAGAGTGTGCTAATATGCAATGTAATTTATAAAAGGAAATGATTGGAATGATTGGAATGTTTTATGCACCACACTACACATATGTATTGCAATGTTTTTAATTAATCAAGCAATAACACGGAATTGAATCAATTTGAGCACCAGCTACACCGCAGAGCATTAAATTAATTGGTAGTATCATAAAAATGTAGCAAAGGAGATCAAAAATTCGCTTGAATGCTATATGGGGAAGAGAGGTAGGCGTAGGGTATATCCTCCGGTCCTAAGCAAATATCACAACTGGGTATCCTAAGGTTGGTTTTCAGAATTACACAATCTTCTTTTGTTAGTTTGTTATATCCTTACACACCCTATTGATGTCATGCTTCATTAATGGATCTCCTCCTGGTACCAAAGGACCAGGATAGGCTCGGACATATTCTAGATTTTGGATAATATCAAACCAGGGTCTATTAAAGTACCTTGCATCACCTAGGTATCCCTTTATTATTGGTGTTCCTGGTATCATTAAAAAAGGGTAAGGAAGGGGGTCTGTGGAAACATTGGTTTACAAAAAGATGATGGACAGAATGTTGAACATGGTCAAACATTCACCCCAGTCACAGATCTGGGTTTAATCCTTTGTTATTTTGCTCGCCAAGCCATTCCAGTTTGGACCCAGCAATGTGCAAATCAGCCTTGACCCTGTGCCCCATGGGAACAGTCCAGCCCGAGCTTTCAGGCCATATCCTCCCTGGACTGGAAAACAAGCATCCTGGGACCGTTTTCTGGGCAACAACCTTTATCAGCCAGGCTAGCTTGAAACCAGTGGTGTAGCGAGCACGGGACCCACGTCTGGGCATACCCTTCCCACTTAGGGTGAAAATGCAACACAAAAAAGATGGACGGAACATTGAACATTGTCAGACAAATATTGGTTCTACACCTTTAGAATAAAAAGTACATTTTGTAGCAATTGAGTAATATTGTTACTAGTGTTTAGTACTGTTGGGACAATTACAAGCTAACAACCATGCAACAAGATTTAAAGTAAGCAAAGGTACAAGCTTTACGAATTGGGTTTGGTGTGTCTAAATGGCAAAGATATTTTCTATGATTCATTTATGAATATCAGCTTTTTACTCATTGTTCTTTGCAATTTTTCCAAACATGAAAGCAAATGGAGCAATTAAAAATTAAATAAAGCAAACTCTTTGTTTAGAAACCCATGGAACTGCAGAGAGAAGGACCATGTATAGCAAATGGGTGGATAGAGACAGTGTAAAAGAGATCTGAGAGGTGCATCAAGGGAAATACAAACAGAGCAAATCTGAGTGTGAGGTTATAGTTTGGTCACAGACACACTGAAAAAAACTGATAATTTCAGGTTTATTTTTGATTGGGAGGAATCCCGCGAAACAAACTGTGCCCTCAGTGCATTTGTATTTTTTTTTTTTGGATTAAATTTTTACCTGAAAATATTCATTTATATCATTCACTCAAAAGCTACAGTGTGGCTGTGACCAAGTATCAAGTATATGTTCAGGGGAAAATGATAGATCAAAACCACATTCACATTGAAGCTGGTAGTTTTTGGGCAATGCTCTAAAGTTGTTAAATTAGGTGATAGTCTTATGGTCCATTGGTTGTGTGTTTCATTCTAGGGAAGCACAACGTATAAGTGATTGTAAGAAACTGGGTTGATAAAAGAGGAGGGTAAGTACACACATACAAGAAACAAACACCATCCTTGTCAGGGTGATCCCTAAAACTCACTAAATTAGAAATGGGGGTCTCTAGTTGGCAGAGGTAGGTCCCTATTTGTCCAAATAGGGACCCTTGCTTCCAGTCAGGGTAAGGAGATACACCTCTAAAAGAACCCCTGCTCACCCCCTTGGTAGCTTGGCACAAGCAGAGAGGCTTATTTTGGAGGCAGTGTGTAAAGCATTTGAGAACATATACAGTAATACAGTAAAAACAATACAAATGGACACCACACCAGTTTAAAAAATATGTAAACTGTATCTAAACCAAACAAAACCAGAAGACAAAAATCCACAATACAGCATTAAAAATATGATTCTTAATATGTAGAAACAGTTCAGTTCCAAGAACATGTGAGATGCAATACTTTTCACACAAAGTACATTGGATGCTTCGCACACACAAACTAAAAGGGTTACAGGGAAGGTCATGCTTCGATTCCTTACATTCAGGGAAGGTGATGCGTTGGTTCCTTGCTCCAGGGAAAGTGATGTGACTTTACCTTACTGCTGCACAGGGGAGGTGATGCGTTATTTCTTTACCAGAGAGGAAGTGATGTGTTGGTTTCTTACTGTGTGGGGAGGTGATGCCTCAGTTTCTTTCTGCATCCCCCAACGATGCGACCGATGTGATGCCGCGATGCGACGATCTGGGATGATGCGTGGGTTCTTGCAGCCGCAGAGCTGGCCTTGCATCAGAATTGGTGCAGTGAACTCTGAGATTGGTGCACTCCATGCAGCGTGCAGCGATTTCTTCATCGATGCATCGGAAACAGGTGTGGAATTGTCACGCTTCTCGAAGTTGTGTTACTTTTCCGGCTCCCAGCGGCAAACAGACTCCAGAGATCCAAAACAACAGCATGCACCGCTTAGCATGTCAGAACTCCAAACAAGGAAATTTAGGGGAGCTGGTGGTGAAGTCTTTCTGTCCCTGAGGTTTCAGAATGGGAGGCAAGTTCAGTTTCAAGTCCTTAGAGATCTTCCTTAAGCAGGGGACACAGCAAACAGCAAAGTCCTTTTCCCTTTCCTTGGAAGAAAGTAGCCATTGTAGGCCAACCCGACAGCAACCAGCACAAGGGCAGTATTCCTTCTCAGCTTCTCCGGCTCTTCTCCTTGGCAAAGGTTCCTATTGATTCCCAGAAGTGATTTAAAAGGGCCCCTCTTTTTGTACAATAAATCTCTTTGTTCTCTCCTGGCCCAGGGCTCTGAACCCAGTCCAAACCAGTTCTGGGGGGGGCACTTTGCAAGTGCACAACAACCTCCATTGTCAGTGTGAGCCCTGCCTCCAGACAGACAACAGGGGGCGGAGCCATCATTGTGGAAGGCAGGCATAGGCCCATTCATGTGAAGGTGCTACTCCTCCTACCTCTCCAAATGTAGACCAGACCTTTTCAGCCTAGTGCTGACTCATCCGTACTCTCTGGAGCCACTGCATATCCACAGCCCCTGTCTCTCCAAAGCCAGACAGTCAAAACACATCCTAACAAAGGCACACTGATTGGCTAAGCAAGAAAATACCTACTTTCTAAAAGTGGTATTTTCAAACACTGAATGTAAAAATCACCCCCCCCCCCCCAAACTTTAGGGAGTGTGATTTTTACATTCTGTGTTTAGGGCCTAAAGGATGCAATTTAATATTCTGAGTGCATGCATACTAAACTTAATTTTCCTATCTGGTTCAAATTGGCAGATATGCTTATAAGATGTTATAAGCAAACTCCCCATTCAATCCTATGGGAACAGATAGCCTTACAATAGTGAAAAATGAAATTGGAAGTATTACACTATCAGGACATGCCAAACACATCAGGGCATGTCCTACCTTTCACATACACTGCCCACAGGGGTACCTTGGCCCTACCTTAGGGGTGACTAACATGTAAGAAAAGGGAAGGTGAAAGCCTGGCAAGTGGGTGCACTTGCCAAGTCGACATAGCAGTACTAGACTGGCTCTGCAAATAGCAGACCTGACTTACATTTACAGGCTGCTTATGTGGGTGGCACAATCAGTGCTGCAGGCTCACTAGCAGCATTTGATTTACAGGCCCTGGGCTCACACAGTGCACTCTAATAGGGACTGATTAGTAAATCAAATCAGCCAGTTATGGAAACACCAATTCAGTAATACAATTTACAGGGAGAGCATATGCATTTAGTACTGATCAGCAGTGGTAAACAGGTCAGTAACAGAAGGCCAAAGAGCAAGAATCTAGGGATAAACCAGCTGTAAAAGCCCGGTCTAACACTCAACCCCTTGTTAGCTATGGGACAGAGCAGACAGGCTTAACTAGAGGCAATGTGTAATGCATTTTTTAAATACCAAATCAGAAAAAAGTAAAAACAATGCACTAGAAAAATCTCAAATCAAATTAGAAAATTAGAGACATTTTAATGAATAAAATGACCCAAATGGTAACAATTCAAGAAGGGGAAATGGATAAATGTATTTTAAAATTGTAAATGACAATATTGCCAAAAAGCTTAAGCACCAACCACATTCAGCTGGTCACTCTAAATTGGGACCTAGACATAATTTAAGGCTGACCACAATGGAGATCAGGTCGCATACAATGGTCAGGTTCAACCCAGTTGGAGGATTTACATTAGTATTTAACACCTTAACCGCGGCCATTATTTTGCGGCAGTGCAGCGGTTTTAATAAGTTGGCGGGCCGCGTCGGCCGTTGGACGTTCGCAGCACCAGCGAGGTAGTGCTCGCGACGGCCAACGGCAGCATGGAAGGGGTTAAAACTTGAAGATCAAAGTCTTAAGTAGAGCAAAGAACCAGTCTGCAGCTGAAGAGGGCTCACGTCATCAGTAAGCTATTAGATGCAGTCCTGGTGAAGCCATTGATGTCTAGAAGGAAAGCTTGGAGTGGAAGAATTTCCAAGGTTACCAAGGGATTCAGGAGAAGTCTAGCCAGAGCTTGTGTGCCTACCCAGAGTTGTGGCCAGGGGAAAGAGCAGAGCCTGTGTACCCACCCCTGAGGTATGGTTAGCAAAATGAGCAGCCTCTCCTCTGTGGTCACTCCAAACCAGTTCAGGGGCAGCTCTCTCGCCACTGGGATTGGTGCCATCTTGACTGTTGTTCTGCATATGAATTTTGACCCTACCTGTGGCTGGACTTGCCCTGCTGATTTCGCTGACCCACCTGCTCCTGCTCCAGCGCTAGTCCTCCCGCCGCCGCACTGTTGGTCCTAGCGGCCGCGGAGCAGCAGACTAGCCTTCCCAGGGGGCACTGCGGCGGAGCCGATTATGTCACCCTTGGCGCCCGGAGGCGCTATAATTTTGCGTCCTCACCGGCAGAGCGGGGTGTTCTGCATATGAATTTCGACCCTACCTGTGGCTGGACTTGCCCTGCTGATTTCGCTGACCCACCTGCTCCTGCTTCGGAGCTAGTCCTCCCGCCGCCGCACTGTTGGTCCTAGCGGCCGCCGAGCGGAGGACTAGCCTTCCCAGGGGGCACTGCTGCGGAGCCGATTACGTCACCCTTGGCGCCCGGAGGCGCTATCATTTTGCGTCCACACCCGCGGCACGGGTTCACGCGCGCGGGCACGCTGGGCTAAGCCTGGGCAGAGGGCAGGCCCTCTTAGGCCAGAGGAGGCCAGAGGAGGCTGGGCTGGGCCGCCCTACTTAAACCCTCCATTATTCACCACATATACCGTAAAGTAAGAACTGCTATCGGGACATTTTCTAATTCTACTCTTATTCAAGTTTTGCTGTGGACGTTGTTGCCCCCCGGAAGACCTGTATGCTTTGTATGTGTTGTGTTCCTTATTATCAATGAAACCAAGCATGACCGGTAAATCAACAGGGGTGGGGAGTTCTAACTCTTTCAAGGGGACCCTAGATAATTATATCACCAGGGCTGTTTCCGCAGTGGAGTGCGAAATAGCCCAGGCAGAAAGGCGTATTTCATCTGAATGGCAACACAATCGAACTTCTCCTGGACTTACAGAGAAACTAACCTCAGTACCTGCTACCCCTGAGCTTCTTCTCGCCCCTGCTACAACCACCGATCCGGGTATTCCGCATCTCTTACAAGAACTTCCTGATTCTCCCCCAAGTTTGGTGCCAAATTACATTGTTAATCATATTGCAACGGATTCCCCCTTGGACAGTTCTTTTGAAGAACAGCCCCCTACACAAGTAAAATCTATTACTAACATGAAGGCCGCGCCCACATTGTCAATCAAAAGGAAGCGCGGACGAACAGTACAAAAAGGTTCCAAAGCAAAAAAATTACAAAACCTCTATAACTTTACCTCCCCCTACAGATAATTGTCAAAAGCCAACTGTTGATCATACGCAGCATTTATCTTCCTATGATGATCTCATGGGCAAAATAGAGCACTTAATGAGATCTCTACTGCTCCCTCTCCTAGAACGCGTTAAATTAATAGCAGACAATCTCAGGGAAGTTCAAGCTGCTTCTATTTCTAATATGAAGCTTCTTAGTGAATTGACCACCAGCAGTCTTCCCCTGAAGAGCCCCCCTCCCTAGTGAAAAATCTATTCCAACCAAAAGTCCATCTAAGGTAAAACCTCTGTTGACGAAAGCACCTCATCTAAAATCTCCCATTAACCCTCCACTTAACCCTACCGTCATTAACCCCAAGCAAAGAGATCCTAAGACGCGAGATCAAAGTAATATTCCTGACCAGAAGCTGGATAATCCACTTGGGGGACGGCCTAATGTGCATGGAAACTCAAGAGGGAAGGCATTGCATGTAAGTCTTCCGCCAGAAGAAGAACCCTATGTAATAGTGCTAACAGGGGTTCTGGAGCGGAAGCCAGGCCAACTTGAAAGTTATCTGGCCCTAAAAAACAAGGTCATGCACTGGTTAAGCATAAATAGGCCCCTACCAGCAAGCATTGATGGTAAAATTTTAAATGTGAGGAGGTTATCCTGGCTGGGTCAAAGACCTAAGGACATCCAAGGAGACATTATAATCATAAATTTTAAAGATCATAGGGCTACCTCTTTTATCAGAGATTGGTATAGTGGCAGCTACGAGGGAGTATATCCACTAAAACCTTAAGTTACTTCTATCCGAGACCCCTCGTAGACAACTATAACCCTATGAACCCGTTGAATAATCTTGCTCCATCGTTTAACATCATTACCGCTAACCGCTTTGCAGCTCTATCGAGTTTAGAGGGGGTGGACTGACTTCAGGATGAGGATATATTGTCCCCGAAGCTCAAAACAACTCAGGAGGTCCTCCTAAGCCCTATTAATAACAGTGGTGTGTACCTAGAGGTTCCAAACAAGGTAGCTCATATACTTAAACCCTTTATTATGTCCCCCGCTACAGTGCCCGATGCAGATTATTTTGAACTGGAGGAGATTCTTCCTCCAATAATTTCCCTATTATTGATTCTCTGTCCGTAACGGAAGCTCTTGTACCTTCCTCCCCTTCTACCATTACACTACCCCATGAGCTATCATTAAACATTATTTATTGGAATATAACAGGGTTACGTACAAAAGTCGACTTGGTTTCCTGGACAGAAATAATTTGTCAACATTCTGCAGTCTGTCTTCAGGAAACCTGGCTGACCTCTCCCATACATATTCAGGGATACAAAACGTTTTATTCTAGCGCCTGTCCCTCCATCTCTGGTAGACCTAAAGGAGGTTTAATCACATATTTATCTAACGATCTTCCGTTAAAGGATATTTCAGCAATGATACTAGCTGAGAATTACCAAATCTTAAAACTTATTGTGTCCAATGGGCCTACATATTTTTTGGTTAAATTTTATAATAATTTGTCTTCATCTGATTTCCTTAATGTCATAAAAGAATTGTCACATTTCTTATTGGAACAACAGGGAAAAACTTATTTTAACCTGATTTGGGGTGGCGATTTTAATATTCCCTTGTGTGCAAACTATGATTCAACTAAGTGTGGTATTATAGACGAAAGTGGAGTCATATAACCCATTTTACCCATTCCATTCCAGGGAATAGTCTTAATGAACTTTTATTTTCGCTAGATTTGGGCTATGTTAACGAGTTAGTAGCCCCCCTTGTGGAATTTTCTCCCACGTTTCACGGGAGAGGATTGTAAGTGTTATTGATTTTATCTTAAGTACCAACAATTCGCAACCTCACTTGTCAAATTTTGTGACAGGCACTGATATTTGTAGTGATCATTATTCGATCAGTTTTACTGTCACTATCCCAGACTCTTTTCGCCAACCTAGGATAGCCAGTTTACTTAACCAAGAGGCCCTGACTTTAGTTAAGGAGAACGGTTATATGGTTAAATGGTCAAGAGTTGACCCTAATGATCTGTCATCAAAGATAATCAAAAAAGGCCTCCCCCAGTTGGAAAATTGCTTAGATTTACAGTCCCCCCTGGACTCAGTTTTGACCAGCTTTGCAGAGATTATCAAAATTAGAGAAGAATTATTTTGTAAGCAAAAACTTAATCCCTCCCATAAGAACGGCTGGTTTAACCCCCAATGTCGTAGGGCTCTTTCGTCACTGAAAGAGGCCCTACATAACCCAAAAAGGGATGTACTTTTGGTGAGAAAATTAAGAAAAGAATATAACTTGGCCATAAAAAATAGTAGGCGCGAAATAAAACAGGACCTATGGGAACAACTCCATGAAAGCTGTCGCGCCAAAGATAGCTCTGCATTTTGGCGTGTAAATAAATCTCCTTTTCTCTCAGAATCCATCTCTGCACCAAGTATAGAAGTAGCAGTTCCTGCCGAGAATTGGGTCACGCACTTTTCAAAAATGTTCTAAGGGGGAACTTTAATACCAACTGATAGTGGGCAGGCTAAGGTGGCTGCTCTTCCTGCACTTAAAGTATTCACTATCCAACTGGTTTTTGACCACAATGAAGTCAATGCTGCCTTGTCAGACTCAAAACCTGGCAAAGCCCCCGGCCCGGACGGGGTACCGTTGGACATTTTTATCCACTACCAGGAGCTTTAGTCACCGATTTTGACCCGGGTTTTTGAGGCTGTTATGACATTTGGGCTAATCGACTCATGGTCAATGTCCACGTTACTTCCCCTCTACAAAAAGGGTGATCGTAATGATCCTGCCTGCTATAGGCCCATATCCCTCCTTGATTCCCTTGGCAAAGTGGCAGGTCGGCTGGTTCTCGAGCGTTTACACGACTGGGCCGAGACAAATAATATCATGACCGACCTGCAATACGGGTTTCGGGAGGGCCTGGGCACTGTAGAGCAGACGTTAAATCTTTCCCTATTTATAGGAAAATACGTGGGGCAAAAAACGGTAATCTGCATTTAGTTTATGTAGATCTTTCTGCAGCATTCGACTGCGTGTCCCACTCAAAATTGTGGTCTATTTTAATAGATTTGGGTGTTGACCAGCCTCTGATTACATTTCTCCGTGAACTGTACTCGGACGCCACGGCGAGGGTGAGATATGGGGTCCATGGCGAGCTTACAACATCATTTGCCGTCACTAGGGGGGTTAGGCAGGGCTGTGTGCTGGCTCCCTTCCTTTTTAACCTTTACACAAACGGCCTAGAGTCGGCAATGCTGGAAGGGAGCCAGGACCTCCCAACAATTGGTCATCGCCCAATTCCTGCATTATTATATGCAGATGACGCTGTGTTAATGGCTAGGACCCCTAACCAGTTGCAGTCACTTCTTAATAACTATTGTAAGTTTATGTCATCCTTGGACCTCCTGGTTAATATTAAAAATACATTTGTTATGCACCTGGGCAAGCGGTTGAAGAAGCCTAAACCGATTGTAATTGCCAAAGCAAAGCTGGATTGTACCAACACTTACCCATATCTGGGTATCTTAATTGACAGTAAATTATCCTGGAGGCAGTCTATTTGCAGTAGAAAATTATTGTTTTTACGAGCTACTACTGCTTTGATTGCTTTCTCGAGGAAGCTTGGCAAGCCATCCCGGAAGAACATTTGAAAATCTATTACGCCAAATGCCATAGCGTGGCAGTCTATGGTGCTGGCGTATGGGGTTATGCTGCTGTAAACGCACTCCAGGTTGTTGAAAATGGTTTCATCAAGTATGTGTTGGCACTTCCTAAAAGTGCTCCATCTTACGGCACCCATATTGAGCTGGGTATGGATTATATTATGGATAACATCAAAATTCAGCCCATTCTCTTATGGCACCGGGTCTGGACCACGGAGCAGTGCCATTTGACCCGCTCCCTTATTGTGGATTGTTTGGGCTTGGTATATTGGACTAAAATCCCCTGGCTTGTCTATGTGAAGAATTTTTTAAGGGATTTGGATTTGAACCTGTATTTCGATGATCCATCTTCCCTGTTAAATATCACTAGGAAACATTTGAAAACTATATGTCTTTCACATCTAAGGGAGTTGCGTTTGATCCAAGAAATCAGCAAGCCAACTAACCTTCAAATTCTAACCTTACAATCTACTCCAGGTATTCAACCTTATTTGAAATTTTATCTGAATTCCTTTGAAAAACTTCTCCTTACTAGGTTTCGTTTTAATTCTTTTTTCCGTATGATCTCTTTCCCGAAAAAGCAGGATTGGTCCAAATCTATTGTTAAATGCCCATGTGATGATTCATCAGAACAATCCACACTTCATGTTATTTTTTTCTGTAGGTTCTATGAATCTCCTTGTAAGCATTGGATTGTCCCCTTACTTTCATTCATGGGCCTGAGAACTTGCCGTCCCGCTCTTCTTGCGCTGCAAAATTTGGACTCTGTCTTTGTCGCTAAAAGTGTAGCATGTTTTCTTAAAATGTGTGTAAAATATTGTCGTAATCTGGATTAATTGGTTTTTAATGCACTTGCACTTTATTATCAGCCTCACCATTTTTTTATACTTGTGATTCCCTTTTTTAATGTATATTGTCTGTTGTTCTGTACTGTTTATGGTTCCTATAAAATTGTGGCAACCGAATAAAAGATTTATGACTGACTGTAACCATAAAAGGAGGCACCTCTTCAGATGTCATCTGCCTGTGACAGGGAAGGCCCAATTGAAATAAAGTTTCAGGGCAACTCCCAAATAGTCATCCTGCAAGAGGAACATAAACATCTCTGCACACCCTGGCATTTCTCTCTGCTTTGGAAGCAGTTTTAATATCTGAGCTTGAGCACTCAGAGGCCTTCAACCGGAAGCTAATACAAATTAGCCTCTGAAGGTTTTAGGCAAAGAAAAGGTAACTTTTCAAAATTACTTTTTCTATAATATTTATAAAAAATCCAACTTCACCATTTAATTGGACTTTTAACAACTATTACAATGAGTTCTTGATTGATATTTTGAGGTATTTCCAAGCCAAAGATAGCATTATTAGATAGAATATTGCATTCCATTATTTTTCCATGGAAGAGCCAGCCTTGCTACAGTGCAAATAGCTTTAAGGGGCTAGTCACTGCAAGGACATGTTTAACAGCAATTCTCAGCATGTACTACTTTTAAAAACAGGCAGACTCTTACTCAGGATTGACTTCATAATATTTTAAATTAAGGTTTAGACCTGTCACAGTGGTTTATGTGGACAGGTCGATTTGCAGTTTTTAACTCAAGTCACAGGCTACATTGCTAGGCTCGAAGACATGTTTGCACTGTCACTGTAGTGGATGGCACAGTAGGTGCTGCAGTCCACTAGTGGCATTTAACTTACAGGCCAAGGGCACCCCTTGTAGCATATACAAGAGGCTTATTGTTAAGTTAAATATGTCAATTAAAGTTATGCATATTCAACCATTTTTAAAGGGAGAGCACATGCACTATTGTACTGGTTAGCAGGGGAAAGTTTCACATAATTCTACAGCTAGCAGAAACAGATGGGAATAATTCTGGAATACACAATACAAAAGATTGTCCTCCAGTGATGAAGTATGGATAGATCTCATCAAGACATGGATGCAGTGAGTCATTTAATTTCTTGAAATGGATGACATGGGTTCGGCTACAGCTGGAGACATTTCTAAATAAGTATGGCCGGAGATGGTCATAGACAGTTCTGAAAATGGGAGTGAGGGGTTTTAAGTTTTCAAATATTAGCCATATTTTTGTCGGGACAACACAGGTTGTTTATGAAGTAGCTTGAACAGTATGGGGGATTGACAAAGTTAATGATTTTGTTAAAAGTTGGGAAGTGCACAGTGGGAAACTTAGCGTTAAACTACAAGAGCAATAGATCTTGCTGATATTTATTATATCGATTAGGTTTGACTGTGTGGAGTATGAAAAGAGTTCATTTTTCAGAAGGTTGGCGGGTTGCGAAGCACTGTTGTTGATCGAATGATGAAGAATTAGAAGTACTTTTTCAAATCATAAAAGACTAAAACATGTTATGTTACACAGGATTCTGCGAGCATTCTAGTTAGAATGAGATTCAAGAAATATTGTTTGCCTGGGTTATTGAGGTGATGCGACCTTGGTTCTGATTTTGTTGAGAATCACTCAATGCAAGGCCACCGAGTGTTACATGGCAGAAAGGACACACGTTATTTGTGCCTCAATGGAGTGGAGATAAAAAGAAGTAACATTAATATTTTAGTGTGGTTGTCATAGAGCTAGTATGAGAATTTAAAAGAGGAAATAAAATTGTCAAGTGATATAGGGTGCAGAGCAAGCTGAAAAAAGCAGAGAACAGTGATGGCTATTCTTAATCCTTGAGAGACAGAATTAAATTTGGATATATTAGAATGTAAAAAAATTCAGATAACAGTTTCCACCTTGTGCATTTTGCAAACAATGAACTACAAACATCTACTTCACCTTAAATTATATGCATTATTACTCATTCACATTAGTATGTGGTAGATGAAGTAGATAGACAGACTTCAGTTGTTATCTAATGTCTCATGTTATATGTTTCAAAAAGACTCTAGAAGGATTGCAATGCTTTTAATTTTTTTTGTTTATAAACCATTAGAAGCAGTAATATCACCGTATCAGCTGCAGCATACATTAGCATCAGAAATCCTTCTGATTGCATACTCCATTTATATGTCCCATACTGAATATAATTGATAACATCACCAACACGTTGTTTTAATTTCTAAGGGACTTTAATTGCCATTCTAAAGCAGATAATCAGTAATTCCAGTTTTGCAAGTTTTAGCAACAGAAACGACTATTCTAGATCTATCTGCTTTGTTATTGTAGGTAATATTCTATATGCTTTACTAACACTGACAAGGTCACTACTTCTGATATTAGCATGTTCAATAGTATTTTGTTATTTATTGGTGAGTCTGAGATGGATGAGTGGACAGATTTGGTGGGTTGATGGATTTGATTGAGTTACTTAGGATTGGTGACATTCAGAATATATGATTAAATGAATGCATGTGGGTAAATGGTTTCAGTAAAGAACAGGTGTTTGGGTGAAAGTATTGATGGATGGGCACAGGAGTGACCAGATGGACTAATGAATAGATGCATGGATGGATGGATGGCTTATTGTTCAGATGGGTGTTCAGATGGGGAAGTGAGCAAATGGATAGATAAAGATAGGATGGCAGCATGAAAAGCAGAAGGAATTAAATACAACACTTGCCAAATTTGTCAGGTGGCCCCGGGTAATTTACAAAACCCTCAGCTAGTTTTATTCAATAAACCTTTGCATTTCAGGACATGTATATACACTTTCACATATAAAGGTGTAGGGTTAGAAGTTCCAACATTTAAGGTGAGGTTCCCTAAAAAGCCTGGACTGGCTAAGGGTTTCACACATGACAGCTGGAAGGTACCACACCTTTAATAATAACCTCTCCCCATTTTGTTTATCGGCTACAGAGCCCCGCATTATGGGTAAGATGATGCCAAAGCCCTGTTTGCCCCTATGAACAATACATTGATCATTATCCTCCTTCTAGACTAAGAAATACGTGCTATTAATCTCTTACATGAGGAACTGCTATCATCTTAGACATGCTCTATTGTTTCATGTCCATGAAGACTGAGCAGATCAGGCAGGGTATGAGCAGTAGGAGGGAGGAATTTTAGGGATAATCCAACAGAAAGGATGTAGAGTCGCTGCCCCTCAACAAGAGTGAAAAGGCCACTAGAAATGGACAACACCTAACAAAATCAACTCACAGTTACCATCACCTTTCTTCTGACGGCTGGTAAAGGAGGAAATGGAACTGTGGAATAACCAACATTGCCAATTGAGGAGGTCAACATGGGATTAACCCACATTCCGCCGCACATCCATTTTTCGTTATTGAGGTAGTTGGAACACTTAAGTTTGAAGGTTAGCAAGTGAGAGGAACTGAATGTATGTTGAAATATGTAAGTAGTTTACTTTGCTGATTTCCATCTCACCACATGCATATGACACCATCTGTCAGCATTATGCAACACACTTGATAGGCAATCTGGACAAATTTACATATTTAGATTTCATCTACAACCCTGAAGCTATCTGAAGGACTCAATGTAATCAGCTGTACTTGTGCAATTGATTTATGCATATTAGATTATGAGAGGCCATCAAATCTAACAAGAAATACCAGGCTATAGCTCACTTAATGTAACCAACGTGCAATTCTGGAATGTCTAAGGCGTAGTCCTTACTTTTTTATCAGAGTGGTTATCAGAAAGCAGGTTATCAGAAACTAAAACCCATTTTAATCAGTACTTTGCGATCAGGTGAGATGAATCAGCTATACTAAAGTGACTGTAAGAGTTTACTGCACCTACTATCAAATAACCATGAAAGATAATGTTTAGAGTGAAGATATTGTTGAAAGGATATAAGCACAAAATAAGAGCAAACAAAATTCATTCCAACTTGGTTCTGTCACAGAAAGCTTTGCACTTATCAGTAAAGCGGGAGAAATGAAAAAAGAGGCTCCCAAAACATTGATTTCCCATGCAAATTCCCATAGAAAACTTTGGTCACCAGTACAGAAAATACTGCTAAATGGATTTACACCAAATTTGGCAGAAAACTAGGGGCCCAATTCACAGAATGAACTTAAGACTAAATCCTAAACTTACTACTATTTGGTATTCACAGAATGCACTTACTACTTTCTGGATTCACAAAGTGAACTTACTACTTTTGGGATTCACAGAATGAACTTACTACTTTCGGTATTCACAGAATAGATTTAAGACTACTAACTTTACGTCCGCACTCAGGCCGTAAATTCTGGCCCGGAGGTGGAGCTTACGGCTTGGGGTGGAGCTTACGGCCCGGAGGCGGAGCTTCCGGCCCGGGGCTGGGCTTGCGGTTTGGAGGCGGGGCTTCCGGCTCAGAGGTGGGTATTTAGCCATGGCTGAAATCTCCACCTCTAGGCCGCAAGCTCCGCCTCCGGGCCGTAAGCCCCGCCTCCGGACCGTAAGCTCCACCCCCAAGCTGTAAGCTCCGCCACCGGGCCGGAATTTACGGCCCAAGTGCGGACGTAAAGTTAGTAGTCTTAAATCTATTCTGTGAATACCGAAAGTAGTAAGTTCATTCTGTGAATCCCGAAAGTAATAAGTTTACTCTGTGAATCCCGAAAGTAGTAAGTGCATTCTGTGAATACCAAATAGTAGTAAGTTTAGGATTCTGTGAATCGGACCCTAGAACTTTACTCCAAAAGTGTGCTTTTAGATTTTGTCTTAATCCTTTCAGCTGTTTTTGAGGCATTAGCATTAAAAGAGAGAATCGGGTTGGGAATAAAGGCGTTAATGCTTGGAAAAAGTTAGGAACAGCGGAGTGGTTGGTACCCCAGAAGTCCTACATTAACTACAAAGTAAAAAAATTTACCTTCTGATTAGCCGAAGCACGTTTTACTCCCATTGACCATTTCATTACCATGGTAATGGTGCTGGTACAGGGGTATTGAGTGATCTGATTTCTTGCCACAACTGTAAACAAATTGTTGTGGCTGGCATTACAGGACTTGGGGACTTGGTCCTCGTGTCCTGAAAAAAACTTTTGGGATAAGGGCTGAAGGGATCAGAGAGGGCCCAGAGGGTCACCCACAGAGATTACAGTTATTTTGTTAGTGCTGCTGATACCGCAGTACTTTCTTGGACCTAGCACAGCCCTCCTGTGAGTACCCCAGTACTTATGTCGAGTCCCTATTCTAGATTCCACCACAAGGTACCACGGCCAAGTGCAAGCTTTCACAGTACTGCAGTACTATGGGGTTTACACCATGTGCCGGGTATGCCAGGAGTACTGCGGTACCCAAAATATATTTTTTTTTAAAGGAAAAGAGAATGTGGGTTGAGTGTGCAGGGCTGAAAACTGTGCACAGTGGGCAGTCTCTGCCCAGGCCCTGTAGCCAAACCCCCACTGAACTCTACAGAAGAACTTGCACATCAAGGGGTTGGCTGTCTGTTGGGGAGAGAGCTGGCCACCTGGTGGACGTCAAGGGCAATACTCTGTCCTGGTTACACACAACTTGTTTGTGGCACCTATCTATAATATCCCTTTAACCTTTTCAATGAATTTCTGCCTTTTTTAAGATAAGCTAAGTTGTGCGTGTGCATGAGTGTCTGTGTGTTTGTGTGTGAGAGAGGGAGGGAAAGAGATTACTAGTACAATCTAATTTCATGGAAATCCATATTCCTAAAGTCCCACATGCCTCTTTATGGAAGTAATGAATGTTATCTAATTCACAGGATGCAACAGACTGAGTTTTCTAAAGCAAGAAAGTATTGTATAAATTTATGACATCAAGCCATTTATTAACGTTTAGTTTCACTGCCTCAAGATTGATTGCACTAACCTTAGATCAGATAAGCAATGTGTCATTTGTTAAGCGTAAATAGTTTCGAATGAGTTGTAGTTTAAAAGATTCACCACCGAGTGCAATGTGCACATACATAATACCCAACAAGAAATGCAATTTAAGAGTAATGTTCCATATGACGTGCTCACATTTTCCACTTAAAGAGATTATTCTCAATGCTTGGTCTGACATGCTTCCTCCAACATAACCTACAACTATTTCATGCACTGAAAGCTTTTAAGCCAATCATAATCCGTTAGTCGGTCAATACAGCAAACCTATTGCTGCCTATGTTAGTGGCTCAGTATTGCTGTTAAAGGCCGAAAAATTCCCTTCTGAAAGCATGAATAATCGGACTTCTAATTTGGTAAAGTTAGAAATATTCTCAGATATATAGAAGTATATAGGATTCTTGGATGCATAGAAAATATACAGAAATATCATAAGGTATACAGAAACAACGTTTTCGTGGCTGTAAATCAAAATCCTAATAGTAACACAATTATGTATGTGCTATCAAGCACCAATTAATTTCCACAAGCTAAAACACTGACTCCAAGGTTCAATTATTTAAGGAATCTCACAGAACGATATTGCGCTGACTTCGGGAGAAGATCCACCCAAACAACCAAGCATGCCATCATAAAGTTCAAAGGCTGCAAATTCCTAGTGGTCCTCAACCGGTATGGTGATTTGTGGATAAAGAAGATCTATCTTGCAGTGGTCCAATCCTCACAGTGGAATGTTGAACTAAGTGTTGAGGCCTATTGCGTTTGGTGTAAAAACTGTCCATTGCAAAATCATGAATCCTCCTGCAGTGCACCCCTGTTTGCTCACATGTATTGTTATCATCTCTTCTATTTGAAATGTTTGGTGGTGAGAACCCATATCATCAGGAGGGCAGTTCTAAAGGAGTTAGGCAATAGTTTGGTCTATTACGATCTGGCACCAGAAAGATTGGTTTTGGAATCATTCTCAGTTTCTGCAATGTGTTTCCCAGCATTTAGTTTGAATATTTGAAAACAAGTTGGGGTAATATTTTCCCTAATTATGCTGGGAAATTATTCATATGCCATTTGCCGAATTCTGATGGAGGTCAAAACTCACTTGAGAGATTTACATCCGAAGCACCCACATTTTCTATGAGAATGTAGTATAATGCATAATTTTATTAAAAAAATCTCTTCAACATAATGTTTGATAGCACAAAACATAAAGCATGTCTTACTTTATGACTTTTTTTATAGTTTTAGAGCAAGCAGCAATGGGGATCTTTCAAGTTTTTACAATCAAAGGTAAAGTATATCAGAGAACTTTTAATACTCATCTGCATAAATCACTTTTTGCTGACATCAGCCCTCCCACAAACAAAAAACCTAGCACTGTGATTCTATCAGCAACATGTAATGTATGATCTTGTATTTCATTGAGCCAGAAGGCGTCCGCATATACAACATCATATATCATGGTAGTATATCCACCAAGTGAAGACAGAAGTTCAATTTTTTCATCACATCATCTTAAACTATTTAATTTTCTCACCAACAGAACAATTCCAAAGTTCAATGTTGTAAAAACATTCATGCAATGCAGCATGAGTTAATCCACTCTCAATACCATTCTCACTATATGGACATATACATTACACTGATTGTGCTGTGAGTACCACTCCCAACAATAGACTATTTGTCCAGGGCATAACTAGTATTATTCCACTGCTGCAATGCAACACTCGATGCATAATTTTTACCATCAAGACTTACCATTTTTGATTCACACATACAAGCTGGTCTTCCCCTCTAGATATGTACATTTAGGGACCAGTATTTACGTCTTTGCACCGTGACCTGAAACAGTGCAAAATGGCCGACTTGACTTTTAAATATAAGCCACTTAACGCTGGTACAATCTAGCACAATCACTGAGAGATACCGAGTGCTAGCTCTCAATCATGTGAGTTTTTCAAACCAAGGCCACTTTTTTTAGGCTCTCAACACACTCCTATTTCTGCTGTCATAAAACGGAGAGTTATGGTCGCAACATCCAACCCCCTACTGCGCCTCAGTTTTATGGCCAAGAGGTGAAGTTCGCAGGCTCTAAATGTAAAACTTAGGGCATTTTTAAGAATTTGGGGGACAGGATACTCTGTCACAAACATGGCGGATAACTCGCTCACCGCATTACAAGTGCATTATTTATACTGATATGATATTGTCTACAGTGGTTAATTTGTTAAAAGGTAAGTGCTGGGGCTCTTGCCAAGAGGCTGATTGCACCAGCCCATTTCCTCTTTTAGCGCCTGTCAAAACGGAACAAACAACTAACCCTCAAATCGGGCATTGGATATGGCGTAATGGACCGTGCTGTCGACTTCGGAGCTGGGAAACAAGGTTCAAGTCTCGGCATCGGCTTAACATCCTGTGATTCTGGGCAAATCACTTGACATCCTGGTAAATTAATGTGTCCTTAACTGGATGTCCTAAAAAGCACCTGAGTTGGTGATTAAGTGCTGGCGCAAAGCACCGGATACCACCGGCTCAAATTAAGCCCTGATTGTCTAGCAAACTCTTAAGAAGGCCCCTATTATAACCTATGTAACAGCAGACATATAAAGAACTGTATTTAAATTACCATCTGCATCTTTTCACTATTCATAAATACAGAATTCGCAGATGAAAATGCTATATTTGTGTCACCGCACATTAAAGAACCCCACTGTTACTTTGATATTTGCCTCCTGCAAAAAAACATTATACCATGGCGATTTTTACAACAATCATTAGAATCTAAAGGTTGCGTGAAAGGTTGCTAAACTACGCGGCAAAACAGCTGAGCAGGATGTACAAATACATATGTCAATGTTGCTAAGGAGATCCCAATTGCCGGCCCTAGTGGACTTTTATACCAACAGTTTATGCAATTTAAGAACACATCAAACAATCAATTAGTTAATCCATCAATCACTATAAACATTTCAAATCTCAAAGAATACAGATTGCCATGTTTATATTCGTATCTCTTTTTTAGTTTGGGATTTATTTGAGTGCACCCAGCATAAAATACATATTATGATAACAAATACTGATCAGGTTGCTAAAGTATCAACTTGTATTTATATTAGAAAATTGCAGTCATGCAAATGTTTATATCAATTGAATATATATATATATATATATATATACACATATATATATATAATTTTATAATTTAACATGGCAGAATAGTGTATGCAAGGTACTCTAGATCCCTACTGTAAATGTAAGAGTGCATATTAGAAATTAGAACCTTTCAGCAAAACATTTAGATGAACTAAACGCGTTTGTAGATTCTACGCCTTTGATGCAATGATAAATCACATTTTAAAAAATACTGTGTTACACACCTTGATTGCAGCCTCCTGCCTCTTGCCTTGCGATGCTCTCACACAGCTCTACGAAGAGGACTTTCAACTTCAGCAAAAAGGTTTTATATTGGGCGTGTCTTTTACGGCCGCCTGCGCTATTAAGATGTGATACTGCTGTAGTAAAGTGCAACCCTACAGGAATAATTAGCTTGCCTATGTTAATCTATAATCGTGGTCCACGGGGCAGTAACCAGCTACAGACAAAATTGCTCAATAAAACAGCAAAACAGTATTTATTTTTACCACTTTAGTAAAATTTAACATACATTTCAGAAATGTACTCTGGGGATACTTAAGAAACGCCTCTGCCACGGATTTGGGTTGGCTAGTGTCTTAATTAGTTGAGAAATTGGACAGCGCTATTTAACCCCAGAGACAGAGGTAAGTGGTTGTTTGTCACTGGGATTGTAAACCGATGTGCTGTTTTTTTGTCTGGAAATGTGGCAACATGTGTTGACTTTCTACAGTAAATAACTAAGCACTAAACAATATTATACAAAGTCAAATAAGAGCACAGCAGAAGGCAAGGCAATAGCCACAGCACAATGCAACAGAAAAACAATGCAATAACGCAGCACAAAACGAACAATAAACATACCCACAGCAGAACAAAATTCAACACAGAAACGATGGCCAAATATCCCGGTCTTACATCACCACCCCCACGTGTTTGCTTTCAAAATACTGTAGTAAATGGTGTTTTTCACCCAGTAATGCCTTATTTCTAAAAATACATATATTAGCACCAAAACAAAATGTGTTGTGATTCAGCACTTGCCTAATTCATGGAATCAAGGCCAACAATATTTTCAGATCTAGGAATAGTTAGTGTAGGGCTTTTCCAAACACAAGCAACTGATCACTACTCGACAAGGCATAGCTTGTAATGTACCAGAAATAGGTACAAAAGCATTTATGCTAGGGTTACTCCCAAGGTTATCATTACACTGCAACGCTGAAGGCTTCAGACCATGAGTTTAAATGGTGTTCACTCTGAAATGGAAAGTGAGCCTACTGCTCTCTTCTGTGGCCATTTAAGAATAAATATTGTATTGGGTTCAATAGTAGCAAGTACAAGTCACCTATAGCACTGAAGCCTTTCCTGGCAAACGAATAAGAGGTAACCCCATTTGTTGTTCACCTGTGGTAAAGTGCTAGCTTATAGAGAAACATTGTATGAGCATATGTGTGGGTTTCCAGAGTGACGTCTGTAGGAGTGAGTGGTCCAAGGGTTAGAGGTTACAGTTGAGCTGTGTTTAAGCACAGTGACATAGGACAAACAGAGTCATGTTTGAGTTTGTTCAGTCTTTTGTCAGTTGTTAAACTGCAAATCTTTGCTATTGGGGCTGAGGGTGCTCTTATAATAATTATTTTTCGTGGCACTGTGTCTATGCCTTGAGGGCAGCAGGGGAGCTTAGGTTGCATAGGTTAAAAGGAGAGTGAAAGTTCAGTCCTCTAATAGAGACACAAATCATGAAGCACTTATCTATTTAGAAACAGGTTTTTGCTTTCTAGAATTCTTGGTGGTCTTGCCAATTATGTGTTCCAGTGTTTGGATGTTTGTACACAGGGAATTGTACAAACATGCATTTCTCACTAGGGAGGGATGTTTAGGGATTTAGACAGGGCTGTTTAGGGATTTAGCCTGTCTGGAACTCATAATCATTCTCTGCGCATAGCGATGTAGTTCTGGTCAGAAGAATGTGGCTCTCATGACATCGACAGCCAGTGGGATGAAGGCGAGATGCTTGAAAGCACTGCTCCTCTCTACAGGCACCCATAGAAAGGCTTGCGTGAATGGGGAGATGCTATCACTTTGCCACTGATGTGAGAGTTTCTTCGTGGATCCTCAGGATTCTTCAAGGAAGATATAGAAGAGCTTCTAGATACAGTCTAGTGGGTGTCCATGATCCTGATGCCAGAGAGCAGTAAGGTTATACTGTGCTCAGTTTCCACAGCTCAGAAAGACACTTCATTAGAAGGTGTGTTTGAGGTAGTTGAGTAGCATCTAGTGACCTATTCCTTGGAGGCTTTGACATAACAAGCAGGATTCTATAGAAGGATATGATCAGATCCAGGGCTGAGATATGCCTTCAAGAGGAAAGGGCATATGGTGTAACCAGGGAAGCAGGCATAGAAGGCGAAAGACTTGGAAGTGTACCTGAGGTCAATCATTTTGTAGAGGTATAAAATAATCTGTGCCAGGACATCACTTTGAATATCTAGTCTCTCATTCTTTGAGGTAGGGTTTGATAATAAACCCTGTCAGAAGCAGAAGGAAGGTTCTGTAATAATAGTGCAGCTACTATATTTATGTCAACTGTATAATATTGCTTTTATTTGGTTTCATATAATCATAAAAGGGTGGAACATACCACAATGGGATATACAATGTAACACAGTAAACAAGATAAAAGATTGCAGCAAACCATTTTTTATAAATAGTGAAGTAATTAATTCCAAAGTCCAAAATCTTTGTAAAAAAGATACCTCAACCACAGGTCTTAAATATAGAGTTGTAAACATGTCTATGCCTCCTGCTTCAGGTAAAGTTATTGTGCTGAAGAGGGCAAAAGGAGAGAATAAAGCTATTTAAAAGTTCCTTGGAGGACTCAGCCCTGCTGCATGATGGAATACTGGTCATCTGTCCGTCTTGTCTAATTCTTTGATCACCAATTCCTTTTTTTTCAAGTTCTTTTGCTGTTATGTTTAAGAATGTGATTGTTTTACAAGACAGTGGAACGGAGGAACCACTGAGACCTTTTATGACTGCCGCTCTGCAAGTCCTTGATTGTTCTACTCTCAAGATTGTCCGTAAATGGATCTTCCTCGTATTGAGTAGAGCCAGGCAGATACATAGTAGATGTAATAGAGACTCTACTCAATTTCCACAGAGGCGGCAGTCTGTGGACGACCAGGGCCGTCGCCATTTTGGAGTAAGATCTTTTGTGGTGAAGGATCCCAGTCTTAATAGGGTTGGTTTCCGCTTGTACTGATCTGTGAAGTCCTCTTGTAAATATGGTTGAGGTTTCAGCAGTTTGAAGGTAGGCATTACCATCCATGCATGACTTTGACTGGCCAATGGAGCTTTATCTGTTTGCAGCAGAAGTTGTTTGATGGCTTTATTGGTGATTTGTTTAAATGCGTAGTATGGCATTGATGTATGCCAGGCTTCCTCGAGCTTTAGCATTGAAAGCACTTGCTTTAAAATTCGAAATATGGACTTGTTCGGTCTTGATTATTTTTTGACCTCCTCAAAGCAGTGACAGGCTAGCGTGTTTTCTTCGGCTGCCCTCATCCTCCAGTAGTATTTGGCCAGGGCTTCTTGTCTAACCGGTATCTGTTTTTTAGACCCTATTCCAGGCATATTTGAGCCTGGGAGATGTGACGTGGGATTGTGAACAGTTTCTTGAATAATCTGGATTGGGCTGCCTTTAAAGTTGTCGAATCCTTGGTGCTTAGCATTTCTGAACTGTATGTAATGGATGGCAAACATTTGGCTGCTAGGACCTTTAGTAGGTGGTTTGTTGAACTGCTGCCTAGTTTTTTCTGCAGAGTTTTAAAGACAAATTGTAGTTGTTTTGCTTTTGTTTGCCCAAGGTCTTGATGCAGATTGTAGCTGAGTTGGTAATCTAAATGGACTACCAAATATTTGCATACGTCCACCTGAGATAAGATGCTGGAATTTATCCTCCAAACAAATTTGGGGCGTTTTTTGGGGGAACTGGAGAAGCATAAGTCATTTAATTTTTTTAAGTTGTTCTTTTGAAATGTACAGCGCTAGTTGAGAGATCAGCTGCTGCAGACCAAGTGGCGTTTGGTAGAGCAGCACAATGTCATCCGCGTATTGCAGGCTAACTATTGTGATATATCCCAACTTGGGGGGGGTTCACCCTGAGTTAGACTTAGATTGCTTTCTAAGTCCGCAGTGTAGATGTTGAATGGGCTGGGTGCCAGGTCACATCCCTGCTTTAGCCAATTGGTTGTCAAGAATTTCTTAGTTAGGCTCCGACCGTCCCCATTTTTTTATTTGAACCCATGTTTGCGAGTACAGGTTAACGATTGTTCCCAGTAAATTCGGTTGGGCTCCCCAGGCTTTCATTTTGGCCCATAGCTTGGATCTTGGTGCTTTGTCTATATCTGCTTTGAGATCCACAAAGCATGCATAGAGGATATTTGACTTGACTATTGCTTGATTGGCTATAAGGGTGACTACCAATATATTTGTTAAGGTGCCCATGCCAGTCCGGAATCTGGTCTGCATTTTCAGAATCAGATTCATGCTGCTGACCCAGGTCTCCAGATCTTCCAATAAGTTTGATGCATAGATCTTAGCTTCTGCATCAATGAGGGCTTCTACATTCAAGATCATCCCAAATGCCATTCAAGGTAGATTTTGTTATTCAGCTCTTGTAAAATTCTCCATGATGGTCCAAAAGAAGTTTGCGATCTTTGAAGAAAGCAGAGATTTTAGTAAAAAGCAATCTTTTTTTGAGATTTCAGAGTAGCAGTGCTTTGGATTTTAATTGTCAGTTAATATATCTGTCAGGCCAAGCCCTTGTTTCTTCTGAATCAGCTTGACATGTGAATGCTTGAGATCATTATGATAGTTGCTGCCTGCTAAGGAGTCATTGATGAGCACGTTTGCCGGCAAGGTGACAGAGGACTGTAGCCCTTTCATAAACATCTGAGGAAACTGGGGACTGAGGGAAGTGAACTCACAAAGTACAAGGTTGATTCAATGACAGTATTTGCCCATCAATATTTTTCCATTAGTACCTCGAAAATGTATTGAAAAAAGTTTGGGTTGAGCACGATGAGGCTGGAGGACTATATATCAGTTTAAAAATGGAGTACCTCAGAACTTGAGAATGAACTTTTGATAAGCCACTGATAACATGAGTGAAATATCTAAGCTGGAGTAAAAGGATTCAGATAACGTGTACTTTATTTAAGTTTGACTCATGCGTGTTGCATGTACCTTGAATTTGTTCTTTTTGCATGTGATTTATCTAGTTAGTTGGGCTTAAAACTGTACAACATTGGTGTGATAACTTTCCAGAAGAGAATGAATAAATGAAACAAATGAATGAAATGAAAATTTATAAAGCACATAGCTACCCTAAGGCATCCCGGCGCTGTCAGCGGATGTGGACCCAAAGGCCAGCTCTGCTAGAGGTAGTTGAGTTAAGTTAAAATAACCAGGTTTAAAGTTGTTTTCTGAAAGACAGGTGGTTGGTTTCCTGTCAAATGTCAAGGGGAGGGTGCTCCAAAATCTTGTCAGATTATAGGCAAAGGAACAGCCACCACTTCTTACCCTCTTCATTTTTGGAACTGTTGCGGGGAACATATTTGCTGAGCATAGGCTTCCGTTAGGATGGTATTGGAAAATCGTTGGCTCATTGATTGCCAGTCCTGTTCCCTGAAAGGATTTATGGGCAATGCACAGCTCCTTGAATTTTAATCCTGTCTGAAACAGGCAGCAAATTTAGGGTCTTTAGCGCGGGCTTAGCTGAATGCCTACGGGAGAGGTCCATAAGCAGACGGGCTGCACAGTTCTGGGTGATCAGGTAAAGTGTATTTCCATAGTCCATTCGGGAAAGAATGAGAGCCTGGATCATTATCCTTCTTGCAGAGAACAGGATCAGGGGGAGCACTTTACGAAGCATCCTCATGATGCCAGAGCATGTTGCTGACAATTTGGCAGTCTCCGGTGGCGTGGGGCCAAAACATTTAGGTCATAGTGGCCCTGTGCTAGAGGTGGGGGAGTTACCTAGAAGCATGAATTCGGTCTAATCTCCGTTCAATTTTAGAGCTCCAGCCATTGTGCCACTTTCTCTAAAACACGGGCCTACGCTTGCGGAAGAATTACCAGGGCGATCTAAAGCTACAACAAGTTTTGTGTCATCAGCAAACATGACAATTTTTATGCCAAATGGTTGTACTATTTCGGCCAATGGCCTCATATATACATCGAATATGGTGGGGCTCAGGGAAGATCCCTGAGAGACCCCACAACTGAGAGCCATATGTTTAGACACAACTTCTCCTTCGAAGACCTGAAAAGATCTGTCTTCTAAGAAGGATTCTAGCCACATGGCTGCATCTCCTAACACTCCCTGACTCCGGAGTCTGTGCATCAGAATGGCATGATTGACAGTGTCAAATGCAACACTAAGGGCCAGGAGGATAATACCGGCAACACCTCCCTGATCCAAAATCCTTCTAGACTCTTCAGTCACAGCTAGGAGAGCTGTTTCTTTACCAAGACATGGTCGGAATCCCATTTGTGACGAGTGGAGCAAAAAGTTTGTTTTTACAAATTCAGATAGAACCGATTTGACAAGCCTTTCTAGGATTTTGCTGACTGAGTAGGGAGACTGGCCGATATTTCCCCATTGTTCTAGGATCAAGATTAGTTTTCTTTTTAGCAATGCTTTGACCATGGCATTTTTCCATAGTAAGGGGACCACTCCCAAGGAGATAGTACTATTAATAAGCTCTAAGATCACTTGAAAGGTGGTATCCTTTGCCAAAATCAGGATATGTGGGGTGGGTGCTGAAAGCTCTGCACACAGTGAGGGGCTGTGTATACATGTTTTGGAATGATGCACTGTGGAAATGCTGCTGGGAATCTTCAAAGTTAGCAAAACGGTCTATTGTACACCAAGCTAATCAAGAAAAACCTTCACACTACTACAACATCAAGTAGAAGACAACTATCACTATTTAAAACCTGTGCAAGTTGTTATAAGTTGGTGTGTAGCATGCACTAAATTAATTTGTTTTTGTTACATTTGAGCTTGTGGCTAATGTATGTCTTCAGAGCCTTTAGAGTACATTTTGCATTGAGGAATGATCAGGAGATTTTGATCCACAGGATGTGTAATATCAATATGCAAAAAAAGGGGGCACCCCAAATCTTTTCCATGCTATCCCCTGCAAGAGCCGTTTTGTGCATTCTTTGGATGTACCAGTGCTCTCACTGGCCGGACCTCCTTGAGCTCGCTTTAAACTTCACCAGGACTCATTTATGTAGGTTTAATCTTGCATTTGCAGAATATACTAAAGCATAATGAGTACTGCATATCAGAAATTAGGGTGGTATATATTATCGAATATCCTCCATTTTCCTTTTAGTTTAATTGCAGAGACACTCAGGGCAAAATATATTAATGGTTTTGGGTCACCTTATGGCACACAAAGGGATGCAGGGTGACAAAACCTAAAATAAGATTTACCAAGCCATGCAAGGCCACCTAGTGTGTGGCCCTTCATGACTTGGTGAATCTTGAGTAATGCAAGTTAGCACACCCTGCTGCCTTGCGTTACTCTGCTGCAGGGAGGTGTGCCGTGGGTGGAGTGTGGGTGTTCCAGTGCCTCCACCCATGGACTCTGACACATTCACAGATTTCTCAACACTAGCAGACCTGTGAATGCCTCAAAATTGTATGCCCTCTCCCCAGAGGTGCAGCAAAGAGAAATATCTTTATTTCTCCTCGTTGTTTCTTCTATCTACTTGGGCTGCATTGTGTAGCAGACTTAGAAAGATGAATATCTTTGATTGGGCAAAAATAATCTTGCCTACAATGCAGGCATTATTGCACCATGGTGCAAAGGTGCCTGCTTTAGTGCTAGGCAGCACATAGTGCACCAGTGCAGGCAAAAAGCAGAAATGTGTTGTACAATGTGAAATACAGTGCATTCCTACTCTCTCTCGTTCATGCAGCACAGCTCAGCAAAGTAAAGTGAAGTAACTGAGCTTATAAAGTGCCTGGTTACACTAGCCAGTGTGTCCCCCCCGCTGTACCGCTGAGGAACCCTTCCCGGCCTGTTCCTGTGAGGCGCCCACTCCTGGGCACCCCAAGGTGAAGCCAGGCATCCTTAGCGATTAAGGCCGGTGTGGAGATTAAGCAAGCTATTGCCCAGAGTTGCAGAGCGGGACCCATGATTAGAGTAGGCACTGTGGCAAGAATTATCGGGTCCGCGGACATTGAGCCCAAGACCCTGCCGCGACGGTAATTGAACCCTGGTCCCGGGTCAGATCTCTGCATCAGGGTCTGCTGCTCTAACCAGTGAGCCACACTTCTCCACAAGTTGGGTTGCTGTGTTGTGTGAAAGTTTGATGAATCTGCCTCACAGTTACTACTCACCCTGCTCTTGTTCACTCCTTTGGTGGTAACCTACTTTAATAAATGAATATTGTATACACTAGATTTTTCTCAAAAGCTGGGAAAACAAAAATTAACAGTGGTCGCATTCTTCTTTAATATGGTCCACCCACACCCCTGCAAAATTTGCTTCCAATCTTTCAATCTTGCTGTAACGTTGTGGGGGAATTAGAAACGCCTATGATGCAGGAGTGTGGGCTTCTGGTAGCATAGTCCACAAGGATTTTATTGTCAAACATAATTCTGGGTCCACTGATGTAGTCAATCTTGACCACGGTTCCCTGAAGGGCCACCTTAGATGTCTTATTTTAAATGATAACCAGTATGCAACATTACATTGCTGCCTGCTCAAGCGGAAATTGCATGTTACCAAACTGGGTGGTGCAATCACAAACCAGAAAGATCACACTCCAACCATGCAAAATAGCCCCTTATTAAACATAATCAGCCAGCAATGTCCACAAGATTATTTTGAGGTTTTCAGCTCACAATGGCACTAGCTTATATTCAACTTCCCAATACTCAATGTGTCAGTGATGGTGCCCACTCAGGTGTACTTATTCCAGCAGGAGAGGTTTGCACCGAAATATTCAAGGTACTGGTGTCCTGATCTCAAAGGGAACTGCACTCAAGATGTAGAACAGCAACCCTTCCTGATTCTCAGTCCTAGATGACGTTCTGATAAATTATCTTGTCGAGGATGTAGCAGCAGTGACAATACTAATATTACCTCCTTGTGTGCTGAGGACAGAACGGTTCTGTCCTCAGCCACAGTGGACGTTTGCTCAGGGTGGAACCATTTGTCCCCACACACAGCCATGGAAAAAGCGCTGACAATCCTCCAGTGGGTGGCTCATTTTCACTCCCCCACCAGGAATGGGAATGGTAGACCTTCCACCCCCCTACTCCCCCATCGGCAATCTGATGATTTCAGCACACTGACCTCATTAGATGCAGTCAGGGACATGCTGGAAGACACTTGCTCCCAGCATGTCCAAGAGGAGGCTGTGTTTTAAGGTACGTCCTGGTCTTCGGTGGGGGGTATATTTAGATTGCATATGCAGAGGGAAATTAAAGCATTTTTCCTTTCCCCCTGTGCCGGTTTTGAGTGGATTCCTGACCCACGATCACAGATGGACCACGATCATGTAGCAACAATCCATAACCCTGGACCACCAGTGAGGGGTGCCCACTCCGGCGTACTTATTCCAACAGGAGAGGTTTGCACAGACCAGTTCAAGGTACTGGTGTCCTTAGCTTAAATGGAATTGTATCCTAGATGTAGACCAGAAACCCTTCCTGATTCTCAGTCCTAGATGACCTTTTCTGATCTATTATCTTGCTGAGGATGTAGCAGCAGTAACAATACTAACATTAACCCATTGTGTGCTGCGGATGGAATGGTTCTGTCCTTAGGCACGGTGGACGTGTGCCAAGGATGAACCATTCTGACCTCACACATCCCACCGGGAGAGAGCTGGCGATCCCCGGTGGGTGGCCCATTTTCACCCCCCCACCAGGGATGACAGAGGAAGACCTTACACTGCCACCCCCAACTCCCCCATCAGCAATCCGACAATTTCAGCACGCCAGCCTCATTAGTTGCAGCAGGGGACATGAAGAGCCTGTGTTTTAAAACAATCAATCGATCGAGACATTTGTTGAGCGCGCTACATACCCGTGCTGCTACTGGTCGAAGAGCCAGGACCTGAGGAGATTTCTGAAGGCCGGTAGGTCCTGGGTCTGCCGTAAGTTGGTGGGGAGGGTGTTCTAGGTCTTGGCGGCAAGTAAGCATGGGCGATTTTTGCGAATTCGCGGTTCGTGAAGTCGCAAAAAAAATCTGCGAATTCGCGAATTTCCCCACAAAATCGTGGATTTTTTTGTCAATTGCACTATACTCAACTGGAGTACTTTCTACTGGCTAATCATTAAGTGCTACCTTGTTGGGTAAATGTATAGTGCTTTTCCTACACAACAGCAGCGTAAAGACCCGGAAGAGTTGTCTTCAGTGACCTCGTATGTCTGTAATTTTGCCACCGCGCCCATAGGTGCCGAGGTCCTGCGAGTGAGCTGTCCTTCACAGTGGGTGAAAGGGCGGGAAGAGGTTGCATAGCCTAGTATGTGTGGGGCCGGGCTTCTGTGCGTGTTCACATGCCTCTTGTTTATAAAGGGTCAAGACCGATCAGAGCAGCAAATGAGGAGAAAGCAGTAAGTGCTACCTCGTTGGGTAAATGTATTGTGCTTTTCCTGCACTACAGCTGCCTAAAGGCCCAGAAGAGTTGTCTTCAGTGACCCCGTGTGTCTGTACCTTTGCCACCACGCCCATAGGCGCAGAGGTCCCTCGGGTGAGCTGTCCATCACAGTGGGGGAAAGGCCGGGAAGAGGTTGCATAGCCTAGTGTGTGTGGGGCCGGGCTTCTGTGAACGTTCACATGCCTCTTGTTTATAAAGCGGTACAAAAGGGGGTGGTGATGGACAGAGCATCTTAATCAATCAAACACTCACACCCAGTCAAAAGATCTGGGTTTAATCCATCACCGTTCTTTAGCCCTCTCTGCCACCCCAGTTCAGACATGGCTATATGCAAATCAGTCTGACCCTGTGCCTCATGGGAACAGTCCAGCCCGAACTGCCAAGCCATGTCTACCCTGGACCGAAACAAGCTTCCGAGGACCGGTTTCTGGCATTCCAGCCGTCTTCAGCCCGGCTTGCTTGAATCCAGTGGCAAAGTGAGCAAGGGACTCCCGTCTGAGCATACCCTGCCACACTTATGGCGGCCAAAAGCGGTACAAAAGGGGGTGGTGATGGACGGAGCATCTGAACCAATCAAACACTCGCACCCAGTTAAAAGATCTGGGTTTAATCCATCACCGTTCTTTAGCCCACTCTGCCACCCCAGTTCACACATGGCTATATGCAAATCAGTCTGACCCTGTGCCTCATGGGAACAGTCCAGCCCGAACTGCCAAGCCATGTCTTCCTGGACCGGAAACAAGCTTCTGAGGACCGGTTTCTGGAATTCCAGCCGTCTTCAGCCCTGCTTGCTTGAATCCAGTGACAAAGTGAGCAAGGGACTCACGTCTGAGCATACCCTGCCACACTTATGGCGGCCAAAAGCTGTACAAAAGGGGGTGGTGATGGACGGAGCATCTGAATCAATCAAACACTCACACCCAGTCAAAAGATCTGGGTTTAATCCATCACCGTTCTTTAGCCCACTCTGCCACCCCAGTTCAGACATGGCTATATGCAAATCAGTCTGACCTGTGCCTCATGGGAACAGTCCAGCCCGAACTGCCAAGCCATGTCTTCCCTGGACCGGAAACAAGCTTCAGAGGACCGGTTTCTGACATTCCAACCGGTCCTTGGATGCTTGATTCCGGTCTAGGAAAGACATGGCTTGGTAGTTCGGGCTGGACTGTTCCCATGAGGCACAGGGTCAAGGCTGATTTGCATATAGCCATTGTCTGACCTAGGGTGGTGTGGAGTGCAAAAAAACGATGGATTTAGGCCCAGATCTTTGTACTGGGGTGAATGTAAGACATTGTTCTGCATTCTGTCCATCAACTGTGTTTTTTGCAATTTTCACCCCGAGTGGGCTGGGTATGCTCAGACGTGAGTCCCAGGCTCTCCACATCACTGGAGTCAAGCTATCCAGGCTGAAGAAGGCTGATAGCCAGAAACCGGTCCTTGGATGCTTGATTCCGGTCTAGGAAAGACATTGCTTGGTAGTTCGGGCTGGACTGTTCCCATGAGGCACAGGGTCAAGGCTGATTTGCATATAGCCATTGTCTGACCTAGGGTGGTGTGAAGTGCAAAAAAACGATGGATTTAGGCCCAGATCTTTGTACTGGGGTGAATGTAAGACATTGTTCTGCAATCTGTCCATCAACTGTGTTTTTTGCAAATTTTCACCCCGAGTGGGCTGGGTATCCTCAGACGTGAGTCCCAGGCTCTCCACATCACTGGAGTCAAGCTATCCAGGCTGAAGAAGGCTGATAGCCAGAAAACGGTCCTTGGATGCTTGATTCGGGTCTAGGAAAAACATGGCTTGGTAGTTCGGGCTGGACTGTTCCCATGAGGCACAGGGTCAAGGATGATTTGCATATAGCCATTGTCTGACCTAGGGTGGTGTGGAGTGCAAAAAAACGATGGATGTAGGCCCAGATCTTTGTACTGGGGTGAATGTAAGACATTGTTCTGCATTCTGTCCATCAACTGTGTTTTTTGCAATTTTCACCCCGAGTGGGCTGGGTATGCTCAGACGTGAGTCCCAGGCTCTCCACATCACTGGAGTCAAGCTATCCAGGCTGAAGAAGGCTGATAGCCAGAAACCAGTCCTTGGATGCTTGATTCCGGTCTAGGAAAGACATGGCTTGGTAGTTCGGGCTGGACTGTTCCCATGAGGCACAGGGTCAAAGCTGATTTGCATATAGCCATTGTCTGACCTAGGGTGGTGTGAAGTGCAAAAAAACGATGGATTTAGGCCCAGATCTTTGTACTGGGGTGAATGTAAGACATTGTTCTGCAATCTGTCCATCAACTGTGTTTTTTGCAAATTTTCACCCCGAGTGGGCTGGGTATGCTCAGACGTGAGTCCCAGGCTCTCCACATCACTGGAGTCAAGCTATCCAGGCTGAAGAAGGCTGATAGCCAGAAAACGGTCCTTGGATGCTTGATTCGGGTCTAGGAAAAACATGGCTTGGTAGTTCGGGCTGGACTGTTCCCATGAGGCACAGGGTCAAGGATGATTTGCATATAGCCATTGTCTGACCAAGGGTGGTGTGGAGTGCAAAAAATCGATGGATTTAGGCCCAGATCTTTGTACTGGGGTGAATGTAAGACATTGTTCTGCATTCTGTCCATCAACTGTGTTTTTGCAGTCTTGTTTATAAAAGTCAGAGACTGATCAGAGCAGCAGATAAGGAGAAAGCAGTAAGCGCTACCTTGTTGGATAAATGTTAGTGCTTTTCCTACACTACAGCAGCGTAAAGGCCCGGAAGAGTTGTCTTCAGTGACCATGTGAGTCTGTAACTTTGCCACCGCGCCCATAGGCGACAAGGTCCCTCGAGTGAGCTGTCCATCACAGTGGGGGAAAGGGAGGGAAGAGGTTGCATAGCCTAGTGCGTGTGGGAAGGGGCCAAATGGGCGGGGCTTCTGTGCGAGTTCACATGCCTCTCGTTTATAAAGGGTCAGAGACCGATCAGAGCAGCAAATGAGGAGAAAGCAGTAAGTGCTGGAAGTACAGGGGGATTGCGCTGGAGAAACTCTTGGATGCCTAGACCCTCATCACCTATTACAGCTAATTGTAGACGGTAGATCTAGGGAGAAAGCACACCTGCCTAGCATCGACCGTGTTCACTAGATTCTTGGGCTGATTATAATGCGTTACTGAATTTGAGCTTCAACTCGGCACCTGCTTTATTTATATCTGTAAGTGCTTACTGCTGAGGTTTAATTTTTGTGAAAGGAGCCTCGTTGCCTAATTGTAACTATTCTCTGACCCTGCTTCGAGAGTCAGAGCAGGGTCAGAGAATAGTTGCAAGTAGGCAACGAGGCGCCGCTCAGGAAGCACTTACAGGGTTACAGCAGGTGCCCAAGTTGAAGATAATTTCTTTGTAACCATTTTCTAAATGGTTACAAAGAAATTAGCTTCAACTTATGCACCTGCTGTAACCCTGTAAGTGCTTCCAGAGCAAAATTTGTTCCGCTCGCGGATTAGTGGATTTTGCCGCTATTTCACGTGCATCGCGGCTCGCAAAATCGCGGAAAATCCTCAAATTCGCGAGCGGAACATATTTTCCACCCATACTTAGCGGCAAGGTGCGAGAAGGATCTGCCACGGCCAGTCGTGCTTCAGATGCGGGGGACGGTGGTGAGGGTGAGACCAGCGGAGCGGAGCTTGCGGGTAGGGGTGTAGAAGCTCAGTCGTCTGTTGAGGTACGCTGGGCCAGTGTTGTGGAGGGCTTTTTTGTGCATGGATGAGGAGCTTGAAAGTTATCCTCTTGTTGATGGGGAGCCAGTGTAGGTCTCTCAGGTGGGGTGTGATGTGGTTGCGGCGAAGGATGTCGAGGATCAATCGTGCTGAGGCGTTCTGGATGCGTTGCAGCCGTCTCAGGAGCTTGGTTGAAGTTCCGTAGTCCAGCCTGCTAGAGACTAGGACCTAGGTGATGGTTCTTCTCATTTTGGTTGGGATCCACTAGAAGATCCTGCGGAGCATTCGTAGGATGTTGAAGCAGGATGAGGAGATGGCATTGACCTGTTTAGTCATGGAGAGGGTGGAGTCGAGGATGAACCCCAGGTTGCGTGCATGGTCAGTGGGTGTCGGGGCTGTTCCCAGTGAGGTCGGCCACCAGGAGTCAACCCAGGCTGAAGGGGTGGAGCCGAGGATGAGGACCTCTGTCTTATCCGAGTTCAGCTTCAGTCAGCTGTTCCTCATCCATTCGGCGACGGCCTTTATTCCTTCATGGAGGTTGGTTTTAGCGGTGTGGGGGTCTTTGGTGAGGGAGATTATCAGCTGAGTGTCGTTGGAGTAGGAGATGATGTTGAGGTTGTGCTGTCAGGCGACGTGGGCGAGGGGTGTCATATAGATGTTGAACAGCGTTGCGCTGAGGGAAGAGCCCTGGGGTATGCCGCAGATGATCTCAGGGGCGGTGGAGCGGAAGGGTGGGAGGCGGACGCTCTCAGTTCTGCCAGAGAGGAAGGATGTGGTCCAATCCAGGGCCTTCTCTTGGATTCTCGCGTTGTGTAGGCGTGTTTGTAGTGTGCAGTGGCAGACTGTGTCGAAGGGGGCTGACTGGTCCGGGAGGATGAGGGCTGCTCTTTCTCCATTGTCGAGCAGGGTCCTGATGTCGTCGGTGGCGGCGATGAGGGCGGTTTCAGTGCTGTGGTTACTGCGGAAGCCGGACTGGGATGGGTGTAGGATGTTGTTGTCCTCGAAGCAGCGGTTCACTTGTTTGTTGACGATTTTCTCGGTGACCTTCGCTGGGAACGGGAGCAGGGAGATGGGACGGAAGTTCTTGAGGTCCTTGGGGTCTGCCTTGGGCTTCTTGAGTAAGGCGTTGATCTCAGCGTGCTTCCAGCTCTCTGGGAAGGTTGCTGTCTCGAAGGAGATGTTGATGGCTTTCTGGAGAAGAGGGGCGATGATTGTGCTGGCTTTGTTGAAGACGTGGTGTGGGCACGGGTCAGACGGGGATCCAGAGTGTACCGAGTTCAAGATTTTGATGGTGGGAGGAGGAGCTTAGCGCGCATCCAAGATGGTCGCGTGAGCTCTGAGCTCCCGAAACCCTCGCCGCCTCCAACATCTATCCTGTCACGGATCCTGTTTTTAACTACAGGTTATTGTAGCTGAGACTCTCCTGACCTACATGGCCTTTATCAAAATTTGAATCGGACGCCGGACACCTGAAATACTCCTTCCTGAAGCCTGAAGGCCTACACCGCGGGTCATCCAGGGACTTGGGCATCCGAAACACCCCGAGAGTAGTTGAACAACAACGGCGTATGGAAGGAGATAGCTACCCGGGATCTACTTTCAGTTTCGTTTTTCCTGTCTAAGACGGCTGGAAGACGACTGTCCCTTGATCTAGCTGGCCCATATGCGCACTTGCTTGATTGCTCTTCACAAGCGACCAGCACTTTGATTTCTCGCTGTTTCTCTCCATGGGGAGCCATTTTCGCCAGGTCCCAAAAGAACCCCAAGGGGCGTGCAGCCCACCATGGCGGGCAAGTCCGACTGCGACAAGCGGACAATCAAGAACATGTCTCGGGGTGGCATTACTCAAACCACCATTATGGACCGATTTGCGCACCACAAGGGTTCACCCGGCAGAATTGGCAAAACCTCGGAGGACCTTGGTGGTGGCCTCCCCGAAACGGAGGAGCTGACCCTTCGAGATGTGATGGGAGCCATTGCGAGCATGAAGTCATCCATGGGCCAACAATATGAAACTTTGGCCGCCAAGATTGACACTGTGGCTGTGGATGTCAGTTTGATTAGGGCAGACTTGGCTAAGACTAACGAGAGAGTCAAGTCGCTGGATATCAAAGCTGCCAGTCTCACCACCGACGTTTCCGATCTCCAGACCGAGGTCCGGACCCTTCGAACCTCGAGTGAACAGTTTGCCCGCCGGCTCGAGCATTTTGAAAGTCGCACTAGGCGCAATAATGTTCGCATCATCGGAGTTCCGGAGTCCTCAGCCGATCAATCCACGGATCTCCTTGTGGAAGACCTGATCCTAAACCATCTCGCCCCTAAGGGCCTCAGTAACTTTTTTGCGGTGGAGCATGCCCATAGAGTTCCATGCGGAAGACGCAAACAGGGTGCTACACCACGACCCATTATTGCGAGGATCTTCAATTTCAGGGACAGGGACGCCATTTTACAGGCCTCGAGGACCAACGGCCCCACTAAATTTGAGAATGCGTCCATCAGCTTCTACCCCGACTTCACTCAATCGGTGCAGAAACAGAGACTGGGATTTACCGGGGTGAAGCGTAGACTGAGAGACCTGGGCATGAAGTATGCCATGCTCTTCCCTGCCCGCCTGCGTATCGAACATAATGAGCGTGTGCTATTTTTTGATATGCCAGAGGTGGTTAGTCACTGGTTGGACACATTATCGATGCAACGGGAAAATGCGGAGAACTCCAGAGGCGCAGAGGGAGGCCAAGAGGACCAGGAGGAGTAAGGACACCGGCGTGTGTAACCCCCGTACCGTGTTGCGGTGGATCGTTTACTTTTTGGGTCAATGACACTTTCTCGAGACAAACCCTGGGGCGGCAGGGAGTTTGGGACTTTTCCTCCTCCTGGGGTGTTCCTTTTTCTTCCTGTAGATTAGTTTTCTTGGGTAGGGCGACAGGCACACTGCAACTTGGGGTGGTTTTTAGTATTATCGGAGGGGTGCAGGGTGAGGGGATGTGTGTATGGGGCATTTTGGGGGAGGGGGGGGTTATTTCTTTCTGTTTGAATTGTTTCAGAGGCTACGCATTCTGGCATATTGTGATCTGTGTTTCCTTCACGGGGTTTGGGGGACCCTGCCACAGCTTATGGGATGGGGGATAGGGGGTTGAGAGTTTTGAGTTGGAATGTGTCACGGTTCGCGGGGGTTGCCGCTCCCGGCCACTCGTCATAGCACACACAGAAGTACCGGGATACTCACTTCCGGGCGGAAGTCGTGTCCCGGTCTAGTCCTGGGCAGTTGACCTGGGAGCACTGTAACACTTCCGGGGGAAACGCTTAAACATCGCGTTTCCCGCCGGCTCAGTGCTTCGAAATCCTGACTGGATGCTCCTGAGACGCAGAAGCCAATGCCGGAGCTGAGACGCGTCAGTTACCTGCTGGACTACGCCGCGCAGGAGCGCTATCTGGTGTTTATTTCAAGCCGCGCTGGGCGCTGTTTGTTGCCAAGTGTACACCGCGCCGGAGCGCTTATTTTTGCATTTATTGAACTCGCGCAGGAGCGCTTATTTCAGTACTATTCAGGGCGGTATCTGTTTTGCCTCCCTTAACCCTTGCCACGCCGGAGCGCTGCACAGGGGTCAAGGGTCTTTTGCACAGGAGTGCTTTGCTTTGGGTTTTTTGTTTACTGTTGGTTTCCCCATTGCGCAGGAGCGCTGTTATGAGGAGATGCTCGCTAAGCAGGAGCATTGTATATAGCTTGTTTCGTTACCAGGGATGCCATAACATTTGTGACTACATTCTAAAGACACGATACACGTGCAGGAGCGCTTTCCTTATGGTTTGAAGTACTTAATGCGCAGGAGCGCTTTCCTTTGGTTCAAGCTTGGGTGCACCGTGCAGGAGCTTCTCACCTGCACTATCCTTATCAGGAGCTGACCTGTTTGGGTTCCGCGGCCTCCAGAAGCACTGGTGAGTCCTCGGAAGGGCATTAGTTCTGTGTGTGTTATGTGGGGTGGTTCCTTTCTGATCTAGATCTGTTTCTGATTCTGTTCTTTTCTGGTTTCCAGCTGGCACCGATAACCGCAAGCTTCACACCCTCGTTCAACCTCTACACCCTGGCTCCCTTCCCTGCGTCCATCTCATCCCTGCTGAGTTTTAACCTTCCACGAGGGTCAGGTGGGTTCAGGGACAGGTGCTCTTGTCGTCTCTGCGGAATTTCTTCACAAGCAAGGGTAAGTCTTGTGGGGCACCTGACAGAATGTCAACGGCTTGGGGGACAAGATAAAACGGGGGGATTGTGCTTCAATACTTAAAACTCCATTCCCCCGATATTGTCTTATTGCAAGAAACGCACTTGGTGGGGAACACGTTCCATGCTATGAACCGGAGGGGCTACAGGTTGGTTGCACACTCGGGGTTCACCTCGGGATCCAGAGGGACCGGTGTTATGGCCCGAAGTTCCCTCCCCTTGGAGATTGATGACACGGTATTGGATGATAGGGGACGGTATGTGGCCCTTATTGGTAGGTGGGAGGGGAAGGCGATCTCCATCCTTTCAATATACGTTTCCCCGGGTTTACAGACCTCCACGTTTGCCGACCTGGGGAAACTGGTGTTGGGGCTTCCTGAGGGGATCTTGGTGGTTGGGGGAGACTTCAACTCTGTTGTTAGTGGCTTGCAGGATCGTTATCCTTCCAGAGCTCTCACACAGTCGCAGTCCGGCCTGAGTGGCTTCTTGAAAACGTTTGGTATGGTTGATTGTTGGCGGATGCTTCACCCCGGGCAGGCTCAGTACACCTTCCACTCTGGGGCACATGGGAGCTTGGCGAGACTTGATTACATCCTCATGCCTGCAGCCCAGGCTGTATCGGTGAGAGAGGTCCGACATTTGCCCAGAGGCATCTCGGATCACTCCCCGCTATGGATACTCATTGATCTCCATCTTGGCACCGGGGGCCGGGTCGCCCCGATCAATCCCTGGCATCTCTGTCTTCCGGAGACCAGGGCTGGGGTGGTTAAGGCTATTGATCATTACTTTGCCGAAAATGAGGGATCGGTGTCTTCGTCTGTGTCCCTGTGGGAAGCTTTTAAAACTGTTATACGGGGTCAGACGCTGTCGCTGATTGCCGGTTCTAAGAAACGCCACAATGAAGAGGTTGAGCAGTTGGAATCTGACATTGTTGCTTTAGGGGCAGGTCTGGGGTCACGCGAGATAAGGTACATGTTTTGCAACTAAAACAGTCTGACTATAAAGCCTTGGTTACGGATGCCGCGAAAGCCATGAGTCGGGAGCAACAGGGCCGTTTGTATGATGTGGGCGACAAGGCGGGGAAGTTGATTGCATGGCTGGACAAGAAAGAAAGACTGAATCGAGTGGTGCCGGTTGTTGAATGAGTGGATGGTGTAATTGTGACGTATCCACTGGAGATCGTGGAAGAGTTTGCTTGTCACTTCCGAGCGGTGTACGCGCCGGTCTCTGACCGGCCGGAGGAGGACTCACATCTTTTGCTCAGGGATATCGCTCTGCCTAGCTTGTCCGAATCTGACAGAGAGCTTATGGAGGCAGAATTTTCCACCGATAAAGTTGCGCTCGCTATTCGCTCCATTCGCTCTGGAAAAGCTACAGGCCTGAACGGCGTACCTATTGAGCTGTACAAGTTATGTCCGAACAAAATGGCGCCATACCTTTGCTCGAAGTTCTTAGAGTCCAGGGAGAAGGGTTCACTCCCCCGATATCAGAGATTGGCATCTATCACCGTAATACATAAAGAAGGAAAACCCCGTGAGTTGTGTACTTCCTATAGACCCATTTCACTTCTTAACGCTGAACCCAAGATCCTGGCAAATTTGTTAGCGAATCGATTGACTAAAGTGATTGGGGACTTGGTGCACCCAGATCAGTCTGGCTTTATTCCGACCCGCAACACTGCGTTGAATTTACGTCGTCTACACAGCGTTCTGGCGAGGGCGGAGACGTTACGTTAGCCGGCCATTCTGGATGCCACCATGGCATTTGATACAGTGGAATGGCCGTACCTATGGGCGGCTTTGACAAAGTTCGGCTTCGGACCGGTATTCATTAGCTGGGTCCAGCTACTTTATGAAGAGCCCCTGGCTCAGGTGGTCATTAATGGTAGGGTTTCGGCTTCTTTTGTCCTCGGGAGGGGTACGCGACAAGGGTGCCCCCTGTCCACGCTGCTCTTGCCTTGGCTTTGGAACCCCTGGCCGCTTGGTTGCAGTGGGAACCGTCACTTAAGGGTATTAGGTGGACCCCTGACTTTGAAGACCGCATCTCATTGTATGCGGACAACATTCTCCTTTATCTCACTTCCCCTCGGAAATCTCTGGGGGTACTGTTCGATGTCCTTAGTTCCTTTGGTAGAAACTCTGGTCTAGAGATCAACTGGAGTAAGTCCTGTGTTTATTCGCTCACGGACGATACGCCACTCGTGCCGCGCAACTGCCCGATTTAGGTATATATGTCTCGTGTGATCCTGTAGTCAGGTATCAGCGCAACTTGCTCCCCCCGCTTCTTCGTTTGAAGGCTGATGTGAAGGCCTGGTGTAGGCTGCCGCTGTCCCTGGTGGGCAGGGCAGCTCTCTTCAAAATGATGTCCCTCCCTAGATTTTTATATACACTCCAGAACACTCTTGACCTTGTGCCTACCAGCTACTTCCACGAGATCGAGAGCCTCCAAAGAAAGTTGTTGTGGAACGGACGTCCCCGGATTGCCTTGGCTAAGCTCACGTTGCCTTGGTACGATGGCGGTATAGCGTTGCCTGATATCAGGCGCTACTACTGGGCCTCTCAATTGAGCTCGGTTAATCATGCAATGTATGGCCCAGTTTCTAACCCGGCCTTTGCTATGGATAAATGGCTGCTTCCGGGCGGGGATTACTACAGGACACTTTATTCCAAGCGGTCAGATACAACATTAACGGGGCCCACCAAAGTAGCGGTGCGGATCTGGTATAACGCTAATGCAGCTATGGGCTGGTCAGACACTATCACTCCAGCGACTCCACTCTATGTCTCCGAGAGGTTAGGCAATTTGTGGACTACCAAGGGCTTTGAGAAATGGGACCTCATTGGTATCAGCAAGGTGGGGGATCTTTGGCGGAAAGACAGGATAAAGACTTTTGATGAGCTACAAATTGAATATAAACTTAGCGATCGAGAATACTTCCGGTACCTGCAGGTCCGACATGCCATCTGCTCGGTCTTCCCGACCGGCACTCTTGTTCCGGAATCCTCACCCCTGGAGGACAGAGTGCTCGACGGCCATGTCCCGGACAGTACGATCTCTCCTATATTTAAGAAATTTATAAATGACCGGACAGACCTTTTTCTACAGCTCCGTGAGGCCTGGACCAGCGATGGATTGGAACTTGACGATGAGGATTGGCAGGCAGCGATATCCTCCCTGAAGGAGGTGGCGATCCCGGCCCGTCTGCGACTGGTGCAATTGAAAATCCTACACCGAGTGTATGTAACGGGCCCTCGATTGTTATGTATGGGATACTCTTTGGATCAATTGTGTAAGCGTGGGTGTGGAATGGTGGGTACCTTCCTACATATTTTGTGGGAATGTCCAGCGGTGGTGTCCTTTTGGAACCGTGTGCATGGCGTCATGGAAGAAGTGACGGGTGTTTCGATCTTGCCTCAGGCCCGAAGGTGTCTTCTGAATGTGTGGGAGTCCAACGACTACAACGTGGCTCAGACACAGTGGGCCACCTTAGGGAACATGGTCGCCAAGCGTGATATTGTACACTGTGGGGATCATCGAGTATCATGTTTCATGAAAAAACGGTCTATGTCGCCCGAGGCAGGCCCAAGAAGTGGGGGAAGGTATGGAATCAGTGGAACCAGTATCGTGGAGAGATCTGTACTCCCCCCTTTGTGAATCCACCGGAGGTGTTGCACTCCTCTTAGACAGATGTTCCTTCTGGTCTTGATTTTCGTCACTATACTGCTTGCTTGCTCTCGTCCCCCTTTCCCCCCATTCGATTTCCCTATAGCTTTTTAGCTTCAATTGTTGCTGTGTGAGATCTTTAGATGCGGTTCTCCCTCTCCCGAAGGATCACTTGTATATAAGCTTCTTGTTTTGCCTCAACAGTTGTTTACTTTTTTCCGGTTTGTTTGGTTTTCTTAAAAAACATAAAAGAAAAAGACCTTATTTCTCCTGTGATTAAAATATATGGCTACGACATGTTTGCTTAATTGCCGCCGGACCCCCGGGTTGTCGGCTGAAGTGCTGTGTAACTGATTCATCCTGTATACTTGCTGACAATGGTGACAGCTGACTCGGGGTGGCTACATGCTTGCTACTGTATAACTAGGCTTGTCAATAAAGGTTTTAAAAAAAAAATTAAAAAAAAGATTTTGATGGTGTCCTTGTCATTGACGTTGGACCATACGATCAGGTGGCTGGTGGACGCGGGGGTGGAGGTCTTGGTGGTTGTGGTATTGAAGCTGTCATGGATGTCTGCGATCTTGCTTGTGGAAGTAGGTGGCCAGTGAGTCGCACAGGTCATGTGAAGGGGGGATGTCTTGGTGTTGGAGCTGGGGTTGGAGAGCTCCTTCATGATGCTGAAAAGCTCTTTGCTGTTGTGTGCGTTGTTGTCCAGGCATTTCTTGAATGCGGTCCTTTTGGCAGTTCCGATGAATTGATGGTGTCTGCGGGTGGCGTTCTTGAGGGTCGTGTAGTTGTCTGGGGATCGGTCGCGGGGCCAGTTCTTCTCCAGTTTCCGGCATGCATGCTTGGAGGCCTGGAGGTCTTCAGTGAACCAGGTGGCTTTCTTGCTGGTGTGGCTGTTGGTGGGGGTCTTGAGTGGGGCAAGAGGGTTGTCACAGTCTTCGATCCACTGTCAGAGGTTGAGGGCGGCGGTGTCAGGTTTGGTGAGGTTGGCTGGTGGGCTCTGGGCGAGGGTGGGAGCTAGCTGTTCTTCAGTGATTTTGCCCCAGCAGCGACAAGGCATCCGTTGGGTGTAGTGAAGTCCGAGGTTGGCGAGGTTTTCGATCTGGGTGGTGGAGTTGACGTTGTCGTTGTTCACAAGGTTGAAGTTCAGGTCCCCGAGGAGGATGTAGTCTGTGGAGGCATGGGCATGGATGCTGATGAGGTCAGCAATGGATTCGTTGAACTGTGGTCTGGATCCAAGGTGGTCTGTAGATGAGGGTCCCTCAGAAGGAGGTGTTGGGGTCAGTGTAAATCTGGAAGTGCTGGTGTTCGGCGGTGCTTAGGCTATCGTCGGTGCTGGTCGAGACGCTGTGGATGTTATAGTGGACGATGGCAATTCCACCTCCAGGTCCATTGGTGTGGTCTCTGGAGGCGATCTTGTAGCCTTCTGTGATGGCTATTGCATTGTCGGGTGCTGAGGCGGGGTTCAGCCAGGTTTCCGTCAGGAAGGCGACGTCTGGGGCTGTTGATTCAAGGAGGTCCCAGATTTCGATGGCGTGTCTGCGGGCGGAGCAAGTGTTGAGGAGGATGCACCTCAGGTGTTTGAGTTCGTTGGTTGGTGGTTTCGTGGGTCGGATGTTGGAGAAGCTGCAGTTCCAGCAGGTGAAGGGCCCTTGGGTGTGCTTCGGGGTAGCCCGTTAGCAGGTGTGTTCTCGTCCGGGGTTGAGTGCATGGAGGGTGTTGGCGCCGTAGTGCAGTCGGGTGTCGCGGAGACTTGGGGTCCAGGGGTTCTGTGCTGGGCGCGGTCCAGGCGTGGACGGGTGCAGATGGGCTTGCTTTAGGCACGCCTTCGGCGCACACACGGCCGCACATCGGCCTCCATTTTATGAGAGGTGGAAGGGAGGAGTAGCTGGGAGGTGGGAGGCGGGTGGCAGGGGTGTACGAATGGGCGTGGGGGTGGGCCGGAGGGGCAGCAGCAGCAGGAAGTCATCACGGGATGGGAACTGGGGCACGAGGAACAGAAAAAAATGGGTACCCAAGAAGAATGGGCACACAGCAACAGAGGCAAACTGGGTACAGTGGAACTGGGCGCAGGGGCACTCAATTGCTGGTGGAGCTGCAGCGGGGGGATCGACTTACCTGGCAAGGTCAAGGGTCGCTCTCCACACCGCGCAGCAGCTGCCATTTTATGGAGAGGTGGGAGGGAGGAGCAGCTGGGAGGCGGGAGGCGGGTGGCAGGGGTGCAAGAATGGGCGTGGGCCGCAGGGGCAGCAGCGGCGGGAAGTGCGAGTGGGATGGGAACGGGGGCGCGAGGAACAGTAGGCAAATGGGCACCCAAGAAGAATGGGTACACAGCAACAGAAACAAATGGGGCACAGCAGTACCGGGCGCAGGGACACTCAATCGCTGGTGGAGCTGCAGCAGGGGGGAGCGACCTACCTGGTAAGGTCAAGTTGTCCTTCCCTCGGGGGAGAGGGTATGTTTAGATTTCAGATGCACGGGGAATGAAAGTGTTTTTTCCCTTTCCCCCTGTGCCAGCTTGGAGTGGATTCCTGCTCCACAATCGCAGGTGGGACCGCAGTCGTGGAGCAGGAATCCATAACCCTGGACCACAAGGGATCTTTCTTGCTGTTGTTGGGGGAAGCAACCCTTTAGGCAAGGGTCACCTCACTGGTGGCTACAAATATCTGTGTTTCAGCACCTCCTTGGGTTGATTCAGCCATTTTTTTCTGCCCATCTGCCCCCTTGTGGTTGAAACCTACTAAAAGCCACAGAATTTTTTATCAAGCTGATTATGGGAAGCAAGCTCTTTGGCAAGGGTCATTCTCTCTGCGGGAGTTTATTGGGTAATTCCACCTCCCCAGAGGGCAGATCAACTGTGTTTAGGCCAATCTGCCATCTTGGGGGGGGAGGGGGAATGCACTAGACAACAGGGAAGTTTATTGTTATATGTTGGGGAGTGGTCCCTTTGGCAAGGATCACTCCACTTTATTGGGGCAATGTTCTGGCTGTTTTCTGCCTCCACTGGCCTCCACTGGCAGCAGATGGCCTTATTTGTAGACCCATCTACCCCCACAGGGGATACAAAGTCACTAGATAGCAGGGAGTTTTAGATTTATATGTTGGGGAGCGGCCTCTTAGACAAGGGTCGCCACCCTTTATTGGACAATGTGTTGGACGTTTTTTCCCCTTAGTGCTAGATCAGCCATATTTTCAGGTATATCTGGCACACAGGGGCAAAAAGTACTAGACACCAGGTAGTTTTAGACTTATATGTTGGGGAGTGACCCCTTGGGCAAGGGTCACTCCCCTTTATTGGGGCAATGTTTCAGCTGTTTTTTGTCCACCCTGGGGGGAGATGGACCATATTTTTAGGCCCATCTGTCCTTCAGGGGGTCCGAAAGCTACTAGACACCATGGAGTTTAAATGTATATGTCGGTGAGCAGCCCCTCAGCCAAGGGCCACCCCCATTATGGGGTCAATATTTTTATCATTTTCTCCTATCCCAGGGCAGATTGCCCATATGTAGGCTGTGGGGTTTTAGGTTTAAACCTATAATAACTGATAAAACCCCACTGAAAGAAAAATAGCCCTTACCAGTGAAAACATATATACACTGAAAAAACACCTGCACAACCACAAACTAAATGCCATTCAAAGAAAGGAAAAAGAAAGTGAAAGAGTCATTTTGTTCTTACTGAAGGGGTCAATAAAATGTAACTTTGTATTACAAGCTAGCAGTAAGCAGTAAGAAAGACTGGCTAACATTATTCTGCTTGAGTTTTGTTCTTTAGTGATGCCACTAAAATATTGTTTCTTCTTCCTTTTACTTTTTTCACTTTTATGGCCTTTGGTTTAAAGATGCAGGCTTTAGTTTCACATTCTAGGTTTAGTTTAATTATTTTATAAACTGTAGAGAATCAGGACATATCAAACTCACATTTGATATTTTGGCTGCATTTGATTCTTTCACTAATAGGTAAAATGGCTAGTTTCATACAAATCTTTCCTAATATGTGTCATCACATTTACCCACAGAGAATGGGTAAAAACCCTTAATATATCAGACCATAGTTTCTAGTGGGTCAGTATTGATAGTAGGTGAATTCCCAACACCTCAGGCTTTAAACATTAAAGGCAAGGTATAGTGACAAGTATATATATTACCAAGCATCTGGGATAGTGGTGAAAATGTGACACTAGACTTTTGGAAAGCATGGAACGCAGTGTCACTTGTTATGCTCTGCAAAAAAGGTTCTTTCCAAGTTCATCAAAGATTGGAGTGATATTGTTTGTATTTGTAGTGATTCAGCTACGTATATAAAAAATGTGTGTGATTACCTGTCAAAATTGATACTCGAGCTGAAGTGATTCCCTGTAGGAGATCCTTGCCACTTGTTAGATGGTATGCTGAAAGCATCTTTACAATCTTCAGAGTTAATGAGGGATGCCATTGACTTTTTAGTCCATTCTGGTGCACTGTTTTCTTATGCCCAGGAACTAAAACACAAATATTTATCATTTCGTGCTTTATGTGGCATCAAAGAAAGAGTCATCCCAACTGTGTCCCTTAGCTGACGGTTCTCAGCCCAAGGGGCTATGAATGCTGAGAGGGCCTTTTCACAGAAGTTTACATGGGAAGGAAAGCACGAGCGCACATGACCAAAGACTCACTGAAGAAGTATTGTATGGTGTACTGCAATAAGATTAATTTGCAAAAATCTCTATGGACGTCATATACACTATACGTACACTGTCTATATACCATGTTCTTTCAGTGCAGAAAGCAAGCAATGATAAAAGCAAAACGTTCCATAAACACCGGAAAAACACTTTTTCTGTTGTTTTTAGTGGCGTGAAAGTGTGTAACCACTGATAACTGTTTTTTAAGATATTGAAAACACTGAAAAAACACCACCACAATTTACCAAAAATAGAAACTGAAAACAGGACAGCCTACCCATATGTTTAAGCTCACTACACACCAGAGAAAGTTTCAGTGTGTTGGTGAAAGGGAGTTCGGATTACGGTCTGCATGTACTGGCTTTTGACTGGCAGTGGTGTGTGGACTAGGACTTGCCTGTCAGTGTGTGTGGACTGGTACTTGCCTGACCAGGTACATGGACTGGCACTTAGCTGGCAGTATGCGTGGACTGGCATTTGACTGGTGGTGTGTTTGGCTTGCAGTGTGTATGGACTAGCGTTGGGTTGGGGGTGTGTGCGCACTGGCATTTGGCTGATGGTGTGTTTGAACTGGGGCTGTGTGTAAAAACTGGCTTCTGGCTGGTGATGCATGTGCCTGGAATTTGGGTGTTGATGAGCAGACATAAGGTTTTAGAATGTAAACCGTTTTATTTCTTGTCATCATTTGTATTGTTGTTGTAATGTTTTATTTCTCCTTTTTCTTCTAGTGCAAAGCTTTTGATATTCTGGGCTGTGACTCCTGTTTGTGTTTCGGCCATTGTAGAACTGCAATTTGTGTAGTTCCATGCATTTGGTAAAAAAATGTTTTTGTACTATTTACTGTAAATGAGTATCATTTCCCTGTATAAATTAGATTTTTGTAAATGCAGTATTAATAGCAGCATATTTAGCTCCTGTTTTATTGTGTGTGAAATCCCCCCTGGTTTTGTGCATGATGTGTATTGTGTTGTCTTGTGTGCAATTGTTTTTTATTCTTCCTTTCTGGAGGATATTGTTGGTGCTAGCTGTTTCTGTGCAGAGTAGGTGTGCTGGTGCTTCTAGTTTTCTCTGGCAAGTGAGTGGTATCGTTTTTTGATATATATGTCTTTGTGTGCCCTGACCTTAGGGCTACCTTGGGCCTACCTTATGGGTGACATGTGTAATAAAAGTGGATTTTAATGCTTGGCAAGTGGTTTTAAGTGCCATGTCCAAGTGGCAGTAAATTGCACACGTGGTTGAAAGGCTACCTGTGTGGGTGGCCATATCAGTGCTGCAGACCCGCTAGTAGCATTTACATTACCAGCCTGGGACATATGGTGCATCACTTTAGAAGGAAGTTACTAGTAAACTAAATATGAAACATGCCAATCAGGTATACACCAATGTCCCCATGTTTATGAGAGAAGCACATGCCCTTTAGCACTGGTTAGCAGTAGTAAATTGGTCAGAGTCTTAATGGCAACAAAAAGGTAGAACAAAAAGTGGAGGTAAGCAGGCGAAAAGTTGGGCGAACACCATTGTAAGAATGACAGGTCTAACTCTTTCCATCTGGAAATTACACTTTAAAAATGTAATAGGGTAATCCCAATATTATCCTATGGGAGATATAGGCCTTGCAGTAGATCAAAATGAATTGTTCACTACAAGGACAAGTAAAACTTAGAAGTACATGTCCAGACTTTTAAATACATTGCACCATGCCCTCTCAGTTGCCCAGGGCCTACCTTAGGGCGGACTTAAATATCTAAAAAGAAAATGTTTGGACCAGGTTTAATTTGCCAGGTCGAAATGGTAGTGTGAACTGCATGCAAGCCTCTGCAATGGCAGGCCTGAGACATGGTTAGAGGTGTACTTAAATGGGTGGCACAATCAATGCTACTGGCACACTACATTTAATTTACAGGCCCTTGGCACATGTAGTTCACTTTACTGGGAAAATTAAATATGTCAATTGGGTATGAACCAATATTACCATGTTTAGAGGAGAGAGCAAAAGCACTTTAGCACTGGTTAGCAGCGGTAAATGGCACAAAGTCCAAATACCAGCAAAAACAAGGTCAGAAAAGTGGAGGAGGAAGGCGGAAAGTTGGGGAGATGACCACCATAAAGCTGTCAGGTCTAACACATAGTGCCACAAAAGCTGCAAGACACCCACATTTCTCGAAAAGGTCACCTGACCAGTTACAGCTAGACATGCTCTGGACCCTGCTAGTGGCTTCTGTTGGAGTGAGTCCCCAAAACCTGTTCCTGCGGTCCTAAAATCCTTGACTAGGCAGACTGTACACCTGTGTAACACTAAGAATTAGAATTTAGAAACTCTTTCAAGACTTTTTGCCTGGAGGATAGTCATGAGACTGGTACTAACCAGCCAGCCAATTCCCTGAGGATGCATTGCCTGTGGCCCTGAATCTGCTCTGTTCTTTTCTGCTTCAGCAATCTGATTGATCCGGACTGTCACTGGCTGACATCCGACAAAGCTGAACGCTGTCTGGCTGCAGCCTGCAGCCTTGACCCTCTGAAAGAATCCAACGTACAAAAGTAGACATTTTCAGAGGACCCAAAGCCAAGAAATGTCCCACTCAGAACCTCTGAGTCGATGACTTCCATCAACGAGCCGGTCTACAGAGCCAGTCTGCAGCCTTGTCCCACTGAGGACTGTTCTGCAAAAATGTCCAGGTCCGAAGGTATCTTTTTGACCGGGACCAGCCTGGTCCTTGTATCTGACCCACTCTCCATTCTGGTTGGTCCTGTACCTTACCTTTGTTCTGATATAGCACAACCAGTAGCCTGCAGTTTGCTCTTCTGGTGCTAGTAAGGATTGAGCTCATGTAAGTTACTGAAACCTTTACTGGATCTAATAAGAATAGTGATATTAAATCTTTACTGGACCTATCAAGAACAGGGACTTTATTCCTAGCAGTGGACTGCCATCCACTTAAACTAATAATCCACTTTCTCACCAGTCAAAAGTAAAACAACAAGCATTAAAAATACTAAATGTTCTTTGGAACGTCTATATAGGCTCTTCACTTTTCTGTCTCTGAGGGGTCTATTACGATGGCGGGCCGACAAATTCCGCTCGCTATCGTAACGGCAAATGGGTCTGCCCCCTATATGTGCGGTGGTCCCGCGATTCCAATTAGGATGCGCCTGCCACATTGGCGGGCGCATCCTGCATTTTTCACATTGCAGCGGGCGGGGCTGTAAGCAGCTGCTGCCACAACGTGAAAAATGCATGTTGTGCATTTGCCTGCCACCTTGTGCATGCAAATGTGTTCCCCCAAATCCCCCCAACATCCTGGGGGCCGCAACAGGCCCCCAACTGTGAACCCTGCATGCCTTTCAATAGCGGCGAAAGGCTACTCTCCACCTGCGGTGTAATACTCAACCTATTTTTTGCCAGGTCGACTCATCGACGGGCGGAAAAGCGGTGGACGGTCTTTCCATCTGCCGAGGTACCCCCGCCATCATAATATGGCGGGGGTAAATGGCATGCGGATGGTGTGTTATAGCGGTGGATCGCCACTGCCTTTGGGCGGTGGCGATCCGCCCCGCCATACTAATAGACCCCTAAGTTTGGAATAAAAATTATTTAATGAGACTATGAACCGGGTGTGTGTTGTTTACATATAGACCATTAGACAGTTTTAGAGCAACTAGTTAACTTTTTATCTAATTTTAAACTCGTACATGAACAAAGCATATATTTATTTGACCATTCTTTTGTCATTCTGCTGGCAATACTTACCTTGTGGTTGCTGCTGATGCTGCTAGTTGAGCCTGTCAGTTTCTCTCCCAGCTCATCCAGTTCCATTTTCTCCAAACCCTTTTCTCTGGCCATTTCCCCTCCGCTATTTTCTCCATAAAGTGCCTTTAGAATGGATGATGCTCTGTTTCTTTAATGTGCTCTCCAATCTATAAGAAATAAAACAATGAACCCTGAAAATCTCACCTATATTAGTGTACAATTAGTGTACCATGGACATTGGATTCAGATATAGGGGGCAATCACAATCAATACAAAACAACCTTTCATTTTTTTTTCAATAAGAAAAGGTTGCTGGAGGTGCCAAAACTGCAAAATTATGATTTGTCAACAACTGCTTTTGCTACTGTAGGTTACATGTAATTCAGGGGGTATCTAATGCTGGAAGGAAAAAACGCAAACAAGATACCATAGTTTATCTCTTTAAGTGCTGCCGTCAGCCAACGGTCGTCACGAGCACTACCTTGCCAGTGCTGCGCACGACCGTTGGCCAACGGGTCAGCATTCGTTATTCGAACGTTCAGCACTGGGCGCTGAACGTTCGACGCTCGGAAGGTGTTATTATACCCGAGTACTGAAAGATGAGATTCGAGAATACAGTTATTTCACAGAAAGCAGCCACATTTTTAAACAATTACGAATTTTAAGCAAATTAGATCCTGCCATTGAGGCTTAGAGACAATGGAGGTGGACTGGGCAAATAGATTCTATAAAAATAACATCACAGAGCATGACTCCAATATTAAAAGGTGCATATAGTCCACTTTTGCTCAGATTTTGTCCCAGATCAACGCTATATGAGCACAGTATATGGCAAGCAATTGAAACAGTGACTCTCTTGCGCCGAAGAGATCAGTTTTTCAAGTAGACTCACAGAGAAGAAAGGGCTTACTTTTTAGTTCAGTATTTACAAATGGTGAATCCATCATAGGTGTGAAACTTGGTAGTAGTAATGCTGGACATATTAGTGCATTTGCTATACATCAACAACAATAATGGGTGGTGTGCCCCTGAATATCAAATCGATGGGAGGGGATATAGAGGACAGAATATCGAAAATAAAATATTGACAAATAAGTTAGTTAGGTTTTTTATACCAACGAACGACATATATTTACCTTATGTTCTGTTGTATTGTGCTCTGTCATGTTATGCATATGTAGGAGGCCAAATACCGGTCGATAACGGCCGATTCGGCCGTTACCGACCGGTATTTGGAGTTTCAGATGTAGGGGGCCAAAATATTTCTGAATCTGTAAATTTACAGAATCGGTAATTTTACCGATTCTGTAAATTACCAATTCGGTAAATTTACAGATTCAGTAATTTGGGATGTAGGTGGCACTGAAAACAGTGCCACAGGCCCTAAATAATTCGTTATTTACCATCAAATTCTATTTGATGGTAAATAACGAATTCCTGTGTACATGCACATCTGTGCATGTACACCTGTGCCATGTGGCACACATACATGCCTTAAGGGCATGTATGTGTGTCACATGGCACACAAGCCTGAATCCGAAGTGCAACAGGGTGTCAAAGTGGCACCCTGTCCCCCTTGTAAAATTGGTAATTTTACCGAATTGGTATTTACAGATTCGGTAATTGCCATTGGTTCCTATGGGCCTCAAGGCCCATAGGAATCAATGGTATTTACCGATTCGGTAATTACCGAATGTTACCGATTCGGTAAGTATTTTGGTAAAAATACCTACATAGCATTTACCGATTTGTAAATACCGAATCGGTAAAATTCGGTATTTACGAATCGGTAAATGCCATTTACCTACATATGGCCCATAGTGTTCTGCTATGCTATGAGATATTATGTTATGTTGTGGTATGCCTTTCTATGCCATGTTATCTTATCTTAGGTTATGTTATTTGTGCACTCCTAATCGTCAAACCAAAATATGGGAGGGGGAAATTAAAAGGAAGGGCACCACAACTTTCCCAAATAAACTAAGGGGCATATTTATGAGCCTGTGGTTTCCCGCTTGCGCCGCGCAATGTGGTGCAAGTGCAACGCAACCCAAAAGCCAGATTTATGAAGCCACGCAAGGCCTACCTGCGTGGCCCTGAGTGGCTTCATAAATCTGGAGTAATGAAAATATGCAAATTGCTGTTGTGCGTTACTCTGCCCAGGAAAAGCATTCCATGGGAGTTGTATGGGTGTCATCACACAATGCCTATGGTTTCTGATGTATTCCCACATTTACCAGAACTGGCAAACCTGGAAATGCGCCAAAAAGATGCGCCTTCCCAAGGGAGGCGTAACAAGGAGAAATATCTTTATTTCTCACCTTTACTAGCTCTTTCTATGTGTGCTGCATTCTGTGGCACACAGATATAATATGCCTCTCAGGATTGTTTTTGTTCAGGAACGTGGCCCTTCCTGCACAAAAACAATCCTGCATGCAACACTGGCACCCTTGCATGGCTCTCACCAGGATGTTTTACCCAGAATTCTTAGCAAACCTAAAACCTTGACTAAAAAACACACATTTTCCTCACATTTCTGTGATAGAAAGTTCTGGAATCTGCGAGGGGACACAAACTTCCTTCCACCGAGTATTTCCCTACGTCTTCTAATAAAAATGGTACCTTACTTGTGTGGGTTGGCCTAGTGGTCATGACAGGAAACGGCCCAAAACGCAACATGGATACATCACACATCTTTCCAGTCTGAAATGACCTGTTTTTTTCAAAGTGGATAGCTGTGGATTTTGGGCCTAGCTCAGCCGGCACCTTAGAAAACCTAGCAAACCTGTACATTTTTAGAAACTAGATACCGAACGGAATCTGGGATGGGGTGACATGCGTGGCTCTCACCAGGTTGTATTACCCAGAATCCTTTGCAAACCTCAAATGTTACTAAAAAAATGCATTTCCCTCACATTTCTTTGATGGAAACTTCTGGATTCTGTGGGAAGTCACAAACCTTACACCCAGCATTTGCCTAAGTCTTCGGTAAAAATGGTACACCACTTGGGCGCGTAAGCCTAGAGCCCCGACAGGAAAGGCCCCTAAATACAATGGTGAAATATTCGCATTTCCTGTCATAAAAATGATCTAATTTGGCACTGGGGTACAGGCAACTTTTTGGCCAGGGATCAACATCTACCCAAGTAAACCTACAAAACCTAGACATTTCTTAAAACTAGATGCCCAGGGGAGTCCAGGGTGTTATGTCTCACTTGCATCCCACAAAGATATCTTACCCACAGTGCCCTGCAAACCTCAAACTTTGCCTACAATTACACATTTTCCTTGAATTTCTATGATGTAAACTTCTGGATAACAGCAGGATTTCACAAAATTCCTACCACCCAGTATTCTTCAGCTCGTCCCAATGCAAATGCTACCTCACTTCTGTGGCTGTGCCTAATGCACGCGACAGGCAGCACCAAACCAAGGTTAATGGGCGTCTTACGGAGCGACTCTAACTGACCCTGGTTTGATTTGTACGGGTGAGAGGACTGGTGCGAAGGATGGCACAGAGCGATCCTTCATACCAGAGTGGTTAATGAAACCTCCTTCCAAGATAATAGTCCTTATTTTTAAAAGTTTCCCCCCCCCCCCACACACTGACATGTGGCATGCTGCAGCATTGAATCTTCTGTCCAGCAATTCTAATATTACTGCGTGGATTCAACTCCACTTTTCTGAGAGAGGTCTTTGAAGTTTAGTGTAAGTGTTTGGGAGGGAACTGAAGTTCATAATGGCTTGCAGGTAAATCCTTCTAATTTTACTCCTAGGATACCTTTGGAGCTATTATGCGCTACTATGCAGAATAATGCTCAGTAACAAGTGACCCCAATGCCGATGCCTTGGACAAATTTCTGTCAGGTGTGATATTGCCCTCGGTGCCTCTAGACCACGTGGAAGGTCTGGAAGGTTCTGTTTATGAACAGGAGATCTGCAAATCTATCTGTATGCTCACGGAGGGCAAAATGCAGGGATCAACAGCCTGCCTATTGAAATCAATGTGGCTTGCCAGGCCCAACTGGTTCTAAGCCTGCTTAAATTATTTTAAAAGGCCTAAGTCTTAGGGTATCTCCCAACTACTAGAAATTAACTAATACAGAGTACAGAATTCTGACCAAAATAATTGCAGCACCTCTCTAAATATCCGTAGATATTATCATATTTTGGAGAGTGCCTCACAGTTATGGCTATGATCTGCTGTGATTGTCACTAGATTTAGAACAGGCTACGTTGGATGGAACTACCCGATTAGGATTTTTAGGGAGTCAGCATAGAACCTCAAACTGTTTGCTGGATTCCTTACACCAGACCAAAAGCTAGGCCAAGACTGACCATCACAAATCCAATTCTTATGAGGGGAATGAGAAGGGGTGCGCACTCTCCATATTACGGTTTGTCTTGGCAATTGAGCTCCTGGCAGTAAAAATGTGAACTCAAGATGTGACCTGGAAAATTTGAATATCTAATGAACTGCATGCTGTTTCTTCGATATGAATTTACCTTAAATAAATGAAAAGACAAGATGCGCTTAGCAAAACAGGAACAAGTTGGTTTAATTAAAAACTGTGGACGGTAGAGCCTGGCAGAGTGCGTGTGCTCAAAATCTCTTGATGTACAAAGTTTTGACAGCAAGTTATACAGTTCATGCGGTACAATAAAATGATCTCTTCATTCCTAAAGAGCATCTTAGTCGTAAATCAATAGAATAAGTGCATCTGATAAGGACACAGATGGCTCTCGACTACTGGGAGAAATACGGTGGGCCAGTGTGCATGTGTCCAGATATCCAGCATGAGGAGCGTGTGATCACTATTTGCAGTGTGCATGTTGTGTACTGGTTGGTTCAGTGTACTAATCTACATGTGGTATCTAGCTTTGTGGTATGTCTGGGAAATGCCAGCCTTTGACGAGACGTGTTTCATTGGGTCCAATTACCTCGGACTTGTTTGTGGTGCAACTATCTATCTGTGGAATCGATCAGGGATTTCCCAGGGTGCGTGTTTGTCGTTAGTTTATGGGGAACTCCACCTGAGATCTGTTACTAGATAGGAACGGGTCGCAGGATCAGCCAGACCACGTATCTCTGACTCTAGGTTGATCGGGAGGTCACCTTGGGTGAATCTTAGAGCATTATTGTGAGTTCATTTGAACTCACAAAAATAATATGGCAGCAACTGGTATCATTTTTATCAACATTATTAACATGGAGCCCACAGTTGTCATCTTGTATATTGACATAGTTCTTACTGGCACTGTCAAAGATATGTTCGCTTTGATTTGAATGTATGTTGTTATTGCTCATATTGGCAACAATATTAATATTGTGTGAGCATGAATTATGACATGCATTGGTATCATAATTGCTGATGTCGGCACTGTTGTGCGTACACAAGTTACGGTATACATTGACATTGCAGTGATGGGCATTCATGTGGTTATGTGGGCACAGGCTATAGCATTATATTGATGCTAATGTAACATCCATACTAGACTGTGCGCATTCAGAGGTGTATAAGATCTGAAAAGGAGATCTGCAATGCGGATGACATTGAGTCTCATTTGATTTCCAGGGTTAATAAAACATTTCACCGAAAATAACTAATCGTTTGCAGATTTGTCATGCTGTTAAGTTACACACTAGCTCACTGTCAGCACAAACACAGGCTGAAAGACATTACTATGGCAACGCTGGAGAATGTTCACTTAGTCCAGCTCTTAGTCTACCGATCATTAGCTGCTCAACTCTAATTTTTGGAATAGAGAGAAATATCCCTTATAAGACAGAAAAGTATATGCTTTATACCTGTGTTGCTGATTGCAGCTTGCATGTGTTAGTGTTGAAGTACCAGGTTGGGTAATACAAAAATGAAATAAAGTACATTTCTCTATTACTGCACACCAAAAGGTACCCATACATCACCACTTTTCCTTTTGACATGAGTTCATCTTCGCCCTTTCTGCAGGGTCATCCCCAAACCTTTTTTCTGCATCCTCCACTTTTCTGGAAACCGTTTTTGTTGGCTTTTATGACTCTGCACACTTTACCACTGCTAACCAGTGTTAAAGTACTTGTGATCTCTCCTTTATGCATCTTAATATTGGCTTATGTCAAATTGGCATCTTTAATTTACTTGTAAGACTCCAGTAGAATGGTACTACCTGTACCCAGCGCCTGTAAATTAAGCACTACTAGTAAGCCAGCAGCACTGACTGTTCTACCCACTTAGCCTTTTTAAACACATCTCAATATCCTCATTGCAGTTTGGGTGCATAGTTTTAAACTGCCATTTCAACCTGGCAAAATGAACCTTTTGCCAGGTCTAAACCTTCCTTTTTACCAAATAGTAAGTCACCCCGAGGGTAGGCACTAAGCAGCCCTTAGGGCAGGGTGCAGCGTATTTAAAAAGATGTCATGTACTTTTAACTTTTACATACTCTGGTAGTGAAAAACTTTTTTTAAAAAATAAGTATATTGCATTCTTGCACTTTAAATAAATCCACAAATCACATACAGTATCAATAGTCCTGGTCTGAGAAGGGAAGCCAGATACATATTGTTCATGCTTGATCATATATTATCCAACAGAGCATGGTTGGGCTCCCTGCTCCCCTACATACATATCATTCACCATGGAGGAATTAGTATGCTTAAAAGTGACAACAGAAAGAACACATGTCAGCATACAAGAAAATTCAAGAGAAGAGGCAATAGTAAAAACCGCACTGTTCAACAAGGACAATGCGAAAGAGAAATAGTGAAATAAACAACTAACTAAACCATGTGTGTTCATATCCAGCCCTCCTTCTCTCCCCCATTTGTCTTCCAGTGTCCTGCCTGTTTCTGGACTAGCCACTAAGAGTCTTTCCTATCAAATGACCCTGGTATTGTTTCTTAGGTAATATTCAGCTCCCATGACTCCTGGCTTCCATGCCACCTCTGTGAAACAATGGGTTGGGTGACTTGCTTTCCCCCTCAGTTCTACACATCTCTTTATGCACAATGCTAGTCAATATATGGGGCGCGGTCATCGGAATTTGTCTTTAACTTCTCCAAGTAGGTATCCCAGTTGCTTCTCCCCCTCCCCTTGTACTGTTATGTTATGTTAAGCATTCTTGTAAAGCGCATGGCTGCCCCAGCAACCGGGCGTCCCAGCGCTAAGACTGACGAGAGGTTAGATCAGATTTCTGTAGGCCCAGTGGTCTTCTGTGCCCCGAACGGCAAAAGGGGCAGAGTTCCAAAGGGCGGGTGCCATGCCCTTGAAATAGCGCCCCCCTGCTCATAGCCTGCGCACTCAGGGGGTACAGGCTTGATGTAGATCAGCGAAACACAGGGCTCGAATCTGTACATATGCTGAGCACAGCCCGTGCAGAATCTGAGGGCCTTGGCCATGCAAGATCTTGTGCGTAGTACAGAAAGTCTTAAAATATACTCTCTGTTCTATCGGCAGCCAGTGGAGACGGCGAAGAAGGTTAGAGGCATGGTAGTGCTTCGGTAGGGCAAAAAGCGTGGGTGCAGCCACGTTCTGTGCCTGTTGGAGTCTTTTAGTGACGGCCTTGTTCATGCCAAGTAAAAGCCCATTGCAGTAGTCAAGACAGGACTGTACAATAGATTGAAAAATCATTTGATGGATGGATGCATCAAAGAAATCCAGGAATTGGTTTCAGGCTACGTAGGAGACCGAAGCAGGTGCCTGCCACTTTTTTGGCTTGGTTCTCAAATGAGAGGGCACTGCCCATCAGAACTCCTAAGTTCTAAACCATGGATTTCGGTTACGGGGTGCCCAGGACCATAGGCCACCATTAGTTGTCCTATCGATGGGCATTGCAGCCCATCAGGAGCACCTCTGATTTGGTGGAGGTCAATTGCAAGTAGTTAGCCACCATCCAGTCAGAGATGGCCATAAGATCCTCTTGAACTTTTGCTTGGTCCTGTTAGGGGTTATTGGAGACAGTGAATACCAGTTGGATATCATCAGCATAAGATACCATGTCGATGTTCCATGCTTTGGCCAAAAGAGCCGGTGGGGACATATACGTTAAAGAACCTGGGCCTAAGGGCAGAGCCCTGGGGAAAACCGCAACCAAGAGGGTCAACGCTGGACAGAACAGGGGGGCAGAGACCTGAAAAGAGCAATCGGTGAGAAAGGACGCAAACCCCACCAGGACCTTGCATTTGACTCCGATCTCCTCCAGCCGATGTAGCAGAATCCTATGGGAGACCGTGTCAAAGGCCATGCTGAGGTCCAGCAGAATCAGTGCAGAGGTTTTGCCCTCATCCAGAGTGGCCCGTATTTGCTCTGTGACATTCTATGCACCACTAGCTCAGCTACAGCCCATTTACACATTTCAGCTTGCCGCCTGCTCAAAGGATGGGCTGTGGCGAATTTCCATGGCAAGGATATAAATCGCTATTCAAAAATCAAAGCCAGGTTCTGAAACTGCTGCAGCCCCTTAGTTCTCTTAGAAATACACTCAGTGTATTCGGAGAGGGCCCTTGTTGAGGGCAGAGCACTAAAATGGTTTGCCTCTTTTGAGGCAAATCATCCTTTCAAGGTCTTGAATCAGCCTTTCTAGTCAGCCACTCTTCTTCTGAGCTGTGAGGTTCCTCAGGGCCCCTCCCTGAGCCCGGATTTGTTGAACCTTCATATGCTCCCTCTTGCCCAGATCATCTATTCATTTGGTCTGACTTTGGTCTCATATGATGATGACACTCAGTTGGTCATTTCAGTCTATCCTGTTCCTAGTCCCAGTCACCTTTCTCTTACCCCTCTGCCTCCAGGCAGTAGCCAATTGGATGGCTGGCTGCAAATTAAAGCTTAATGAGGACAAAACCGAAGTGATGCTGTTCTGTAATACCTTTGTTAGCAAACTTTCTAGTCCCCTACCTGATGCGTTGAGCAACTTGACAGCCCCAGAAAATGCAATAAAGAGCTGTGTGATGTGGCTGGATGTCAGACTCATGATGGACCATCAAGCAAAACAGTTTGCTTCCTCTTGCTATTGCATCTTGAGACTGTTCAGACATGTTTCAACCTTCTCCTGTTCATAGCTAGGAGATCGATCATCCGTGCCCTCGTGTTGTCTCTCGTTGATTATAGAAATGCCCTGTATCTCGGCATACCCGCTATGTTATAAGAAAGCTGCAGACTGTGCAGAATGCTTCTGCCCATCGTTTGATGAAGATCCCCAAGCACCAGTCTGCTAGGACGGCTCTTAGAGATCTCTACTGCGACTAGTGGAATACTGAGTATAATTTAAGAGAATCTGCATTATACATAGGACATTCATCATGGCCCTCTTGATTGAACCAATAGCCTCCCCATACGTGTCAAAGAAATCCCTAAGATTGTCTTACGCTCACACACTGAGGGTTTGTAGGATCAAAAGCTTCCGATTGGGCTGGTGTTCCACTTTGCTTCTGGCTCCTAAACTTTAGAATGCCCTGCTGCTGGATTTGCGCTCAATAGAGATAGAACACCTCTTTCAAAAGGCCTTGAAGACTTGGCTTTCCTGTAACTGATTCTCTTGCAGCCTATCATTTTACTGTGCCTGTTCACCACTCGGAGGCCTCTACTAGACTACACTAGACTAAACTAGTGTCTAGTGTACACTGAACATGGTCCAGTGGGAATGGCACACCATCACCTCCACCACTTTATGTGTCACATGCAGCTAGAAGGGGTATATCACCACACACGACCATAGTATGGGGCATATTCACAAGAACGTGTGATAATTATTGCAAAATTAGCTTACCGCAACTCTTCACATTGCAGTCCATCACAGGAAAATAAAGCAGTGTTAACGTTGTATTCTCAACACAGCGGTACCATGCGATAGGCTCACGATAACGCGTCAAAAGACCGAGTTAAAATCAACGTGACACCGCAAAAATGCGAAACACGAACGCAAAAAAAGTTGCAATGAGCCCAATTGCGATACAAAAATCAGCGATAACCAGCGACAGGCCTGCAATTCCCACGCGTCATGTGGGAAAATGCACCATAAAAGCAGAAAAAAAACAAAGGGGAAAAAAAATATTGCGGAGCACCATGGATGCACCCGGACCAAGTGCAGAGGCCAATGTGAACCCCACACGCCCCCACAGACCACCAGCTAGGAACCTCAGGGTTGGGTAAGGCCAAGGAGAAGAGGAAGAGGAAGACGGAGTTCAGTCTGCATGAAAACCAGATCAGCGTCACGTAGGTGATAGGACACCACCAACAAGTGTTCTTCACCTTCACTGTGTCAATGGCAACACAATCGAAAATATGGTGCTCACAGTCATCAGTGTGGGGATGGTGCAAGGAGTTGGGAGTCCGGACACAGCGCGATACAACCTGACACAACATCAACAGGGTGAGTAACGACCAGGGACTGGGGGGACGGGGGAAGATGGGCACAATGGCACACATGCACAATGATGTGTAGCACACTGCACACCCACAATGACCCTGGATCATGTCCCTGATCCTTGTGGCACACTTCAGCACACATACAAGCACCAAGTAGGCCCCTGTTCACCATGTGCTCAGAGGGGTCCCACCCCACACATCAACAATTCCACAACAAACACATGCACACTGACAATGCAAGTGACACTACATGACGATCAGCATGGCTGTAGTACAATCATCATGACATTGTGCATGCCGCAACACTGAGGTGGCGGAGTGTGGACCACAGCCGGAAAGGAGCAGGTCACACTCTGACACATCCACATGCACAAACAATCCCTGACATCAGCAATACATCTGCAGGCAAACAATGCACAAGAGTACAATACCTGTCCAAGAGCACAAATGACCCAAGTCGCCAACATCTCAGCACCGTAAAAGCACAAAAGTCAAAGGCACACCACCTCAAAGGGATAAGGGGCAGCAAAATCACAGCTGCATGGGCGACTCTCCCACAATGCAGCACACACACATAGCAATACCAGCACATCCACATTGACGGCAATGTGGTACAAAGTACAAAACTTACACTGCAGAACAGAGGACACAACTGGGTCCGCTTGTGCGTAGAAACTGGCCAATCACATCTAACATAGCAGGAAACTGTGAGATGAAAATGTACGTGTGCAATCTTACATCCGTCATGAAGTCCAAATGTCCACTGTCCCGCATCAAATAGTCAGCTCCTCCTAAACAGTAAAAATGTGTACATTGTCATACAGTCTGCATGTAAATTTGAGCAATGTGCCAACGAACATGTCAACACAATGTCAAAATTAATCTCCCCTTCACATTGGAGAGGGACAAACAACGCCTCCAGCAGAGTAGATCAGACAACTCATCAGTGATGCTGAAGGGGACCTCCACACCTTCAACATGGACGCCCTACAACAGCTGATGGACATCTTAGGCAACCTACCTCCCGGAGCAGGGCAGCCCAGGTGCATCGGGGAGACCCCACCCCCTGCAGAGACCACACAGCAGGAAGCACCCGCCACCACGGCTGGCTCCCAGCACAGTATCGAAGCACACATCGCATTCTAAGGCCAGGTGTTAGACTGCCAGAAGGAGGTGACCGAACAGGTGTGGGTGGAGTCTGACCTCATGGAAGCCAAACTAGATCACATATGTGGGTGTCTAAATCCCATCAGGGACCGCCTACACTCCCCGACAGAGATCCACACTGCGATAGAGACACATGCATTTGCACATTTCCTGTACTGAACCACACCCAGAGCCCAGGGATAATCATTCCCCCCCCACGCTGGAACTGCATATACCGGCCCAGTCTACACCTCTTACGTATTAAGTAAGGGATGACAAAGCTACATGTCCAAGGTCTTACCCGCTGCCTGTGGTGAAATGGTTGTGTCAGCTGTATACACCACAATGTAATGTTGTAGGGGCCTCAGCCCACATGCAAACCTTATGACCACACGGAAACACTCAGATAGTTTGTGGAACTGGCTATGGGCACTTGCGCCCTGCACCTTTATTTCCAGGGTCACATGTACAGTGATGCCTGTGCTGGATGTGTGTGGAGTGAGTGTAAGCCAGCCTTCACAGAGTGGTCGGTGCTGGCCATAACTTGAACAATGGTCACTATTAAAATGGAAACAGAAAACACCAGCATTACAGAAACAACTGCAAAGCATCATGGTGGTTGCCGGAGCAAGTACAGAGGTAACCCAATATGCAAACAGAAGTGTCCGTGAGTTGCAGTGCAGTGAGTTTGGGGCACTAGAGTGGAGCGTGCTCATGTGAATAAATTGTCTAGGATTGTGTCCCTTTGGGATATTGCTGATGCAGCTGCATCATCTTAATCATCATCATCCCAGGTCTCCCACACTGCCTGAGGTGAGTTTGCTGCATGAGCTGTCCACAGCAAAAAAATCAATCAGAAATGGTCCATGATTTGTGGTGCACTAAGTTAGTGGCACGTGAAGAGCTGAGCAGGATATCAAGCAGATGATGGCATCCACAACAGTTGTGATGAACTTTGATGGGCTGTGAGACTCCTCTGACTCAGGCAGTTGCTGGTTGGAAGATACCAGAGGCCAACAGATGTAGCACAGCCGGCAGCTTTGGCGGAAGTGGAATGTTGGTTGTCCGCTGTGTTGGTACCATCAGCCCTTGGGCAATGATGGTCAGGATGCTGAGGATTGTTGTCCTTTAGTGGGCAATGGCACCCTCTGGTGTTAAGTCTGTGAGACTGGTGCATTTCCTAAAGGCATGCTGTCTTGGTCAACGCTGCCTCTGTTGTAGTCCAGGGGGTGGGGGGTCGGGGCGGGCCAGGGGGTGGTGGTGGTAGGTGTTGTTGCCCTCTTGGGGCTCCGTGCTGCATGAGGAGTAGCTCCATGGCATCCGTCCTCAATAATTAGCTGCACTTTTGGATTGCACTGAACCAGACCAAAGTGGTCACAAGACACTAGGTGTATGATAGATATCCTATCAGCCCACCCACTTGGCGGAGCCTCGTCATGTAGGACGTCTAGAACCAGGATGGTGTGTCCAAGCCTAGATGAATTGGCTAGACAGCACACAACTATGGTTCATACAGTGGAAGTGTCCATGCCACTGGGCGGTACTGGTAAAGTGCAGTGCAAAAAGAAAAAGTGAGTATCACTGTCTACTTTGCTGTGTTGTTAAATTTGGCCTATTTAACAACACAGCAAAGTAGACAGTGATTTTGTCACACTGTCCTGCATCTCTTTTTAATCTGACGTCTAGGTGAATATTAATAAAAAGTTTTTCTTTTGCCTTGACCGTCATTTTAACATCACTTACTCACTTTTTCTTTTTGCACTTTGGTCTGGTTCAGTGCAATCCAAAAGTGCAGCTAATTATTGAGGACCCTGTAAACTCGGCTTTTTGGTTCACAAACCCTCCAACTCTTCTTGTTCTTTATAGTTCCAATAGGGGTATCTGAGTTTGGACGGTCTATAAACATATTCCCCTTGACCCTCCATAAATAGTTGTTTTTCCGCCATGAGGTATGGCCACCCAAGTTGTCTAATGCCTTTTCTAAGTATGTGACCCAACAAGCTGTCCCCGGGCACCTTACCCAGTCCTTGGTGTGAAGCATCCATCTCAGGTTGAGGAACGTGTTACAGCCAGGTATGAAGCCACTCTGGTCCGAGTGGACAGTAGGACGTCAAATTCAATGAGACACGGCTGGGCTTGGGTAGCACCACTATCACTGCCGCCCTCAGAGTTGAGGAGAAACCCACAAGACAGTGCCACCTTATCAACCTTTAATAACCTAGGGGCTAATTGGGGCCAGTAGGAATTGTAGAACTCAATTGGTAAACCAATCCAATCCTGGTACCTTTCACATGCAATCTGTGCATTGAACCCTGCATCATGTAGGGCAGATGTGGATACATGTTATATAGGGATTTAATGCATAGGCCTCCTTCCCTTGAGCAATATCAGTAATGGGTGATGATGAGAGATGGTGTGCCCCAAGTATTCTGCTCGTGTACATTGCAGAACTAGGTGAGGGGAGCCAAATACCATGTCTAGTCTGGAATGTAGTACATGGGCCATCAAATAATGTGAGTATTCCTTATCTTCAGAAGGAGCAGCCTCTACAGCTCCCCCACATGCATGTTATGTGCCCAGATGCATAGCCCCTCCCTAGGCCAGTGAACAACAATGCTGCATCTAGTCACAAACCTTATGAGATTTAATTAACCAAAGTACAAGTCCTGGGGATGATGTGGGGTATTACATGGCAACTGCCACGTACAATGAGGAATCTCATGTGTCCCCAAGTACCTCCTCCAGTACAATATCCTCTCCATCCCACTATCGCACCATAACAAATCCTCAGTGCCTCATTCAATGTCATTGACGTAGTCAGTGTCTCTCCGCTCAACGGGAAGCAAAAAGGATACAGTAGTGCAAAAGTCATAACAATAACTCTGCGGTCATCATGATGACCTAGGGCCACCTATAATGCCCCTGGGATCTCATCTGGGAGGAGCCTAACAATGAGGGTGACCCAGTGGCTTCCTAATTACCAAATCCAGAGCCAAGGATCCCCCCCCTTTTCCTGGTCAGCCACTACTTGCGCTCTCTCATGAGCTGCTTGTTCCTTGCAAGGTCAGGTTTGGAGCCTGCAGGCCGGTCTGTGTCTGCTCTTTGCTCTCTGTCAGCTTCCCTTGGTCTCTGTCTCGTCTGAGGGTAGATGTTTTTCTCTGGTTTCTAGTCACTCCCACGTCCCCCATGCCAGTTGAAAGATGAATACTAAAGCATTTTTGAGCCCCAATCGCCTAAGTTTGTCTCTTGCTGAGTAATGTGAGGCCCTCTGCTTCTCCATATCCGCTGTGTAGTCTGTGAAGATCGTGACTGCTTGATTTTCTACCTGCCAGAGGCCTTTGATGGGGCAATTTGTAGAATATTATCCCCGTTATGGTAATTGCATAACAGCGCATCACAGGGTGTGGGGAAGCTCTGAGGGGGGGGGGGGGGGCCTGGTCCATACTCGATGTGCCTGGAACCACAGAAAATAAAGTGGAGCATCCTCTGCTTTGCACCACAGAAAGACCACCTCTCATTCTAAAGCCACAATCTGTGCCTACGCCATCAACACAGTGGGTTGCAGCTTCACTGTGGTGGTTTCAAGTATAGCAACCTTTGCCTTCAGTTTACTGTGCTCTTCTCACTTGACACCCATCTTAATGATCAGTGTGTCCAACTTCGGCTCCAGTTTTTCAGGTTTTGCACAGCAGCAAGGAGTTCCAAGAATTTAGTGTTGGTGTCCTGCAGCACATGCTCAGTTCTGAAGGGCGCCCCAGCCTGAGCAGAGCTCAGGTCAATAAAAGAGGGGGCCTTGTGGCTCTCTCCTGTCTTGGGACCCTTCTGTTTCACCTTCGTGGTATCACAAGGGTTATTGAGGTTGTAACCTAACCCTGCCCCAGTCACCCCCAACAACTGCTAGGGGCGTGCCTCCTACTTAATGATTGGCCCTCACTCCTTGATTCAGGGGTGTTCTCAGGCCTCCAACATGTCCAGGGTAGGGAAGAAGTGGTTTTCCCCACACAAAATGAGGACACTTCCTGCCTTGGTCCAACCTGTATAGGCACACAGTGAGCCAGGCGGGACACCTACTGGTAAAACTCTACAGGAGCGATGGAGTGCTGCCTCCTAGAGGTCTGTCGACTAGTCCAATGTTAGAACCGCACCTTCATGTTGCACAAGAGGTCATCTCACTGCACTCCTGCAAGGGGCTAAATCACACCAAAAATCTCAGCGTTGCCTGGGCCACAGACATTGCCTTAGTGCACTAACCTGTGTGTGCTTGGGGTCTTTATAGTTGTCTATATGGGCCTCATGCATTCACCAATCCCTCTGCATTGAGTGGGGAATAGGGGGCAAGGCTTCTCAGGCTGTTCTTCCCTTCTGGTCCACTCGCCTGTGCGCCACATGGACTTGGGTGTTCCCAGAAATGAAGGGGGAAAAGGGAGGCTCACTCACTCCTATATCAGCCTTAACTTTCCCTTTAGAGGGCCCCGCCGCTGTTCTACTGCGGTTTGGGGCTCCAACTGGAATTCCAGTTCTCAGATAATGCCCCCCTCACTATTCGGTCGATCACGTTTCTCCATGTATGACCAAGACACTCAAGACCACAGGATGAGGAAGGTCCAACTCATCCACCCTCTTTGCAGCCAACCACTCCACAGCCCCTTCACTTTCTGAGCCTCCTGCATCCGTCCATCGCAGCTTAGGTGCTTTGCCCCAGGGTCAACCTGCTGCTCATCTTCTTCCCAGGCCCTCAAAGGGCCCGGGCTCACAGCACCAGTCGTCACTCCCTGTGCTTCACTGTGCACCATGAAAGCACCAAATGCACACTGGAAGAATCCAGAAGCTGCTACAGCCCCTGCTGGTACTCCAGGTGACACCGTGAGCCATTCTTCCTTAAAAGATGGGTGGAGGAATGCTGACCATATCAGAATCTTCACAGCATCAGGATGGAGCTCGTAATTATGTGACCACTCCTGCCTCTATCCTGGTCATGCCTCTGGCAGGGAAAGACTCTTACTTTTGTTTTTCACTTTTGCAAGGCCTACCTCTCCCATAGGATACCATTGAGTTAACTTCCTACATTTAGTAATTGATAACTTTTAAGTGGGAGCCGATAGTTTGGTGTCTAAAGAAGTCCAATTAAAAACCTCTTTAATGGTACAATTGGATTTTAAGTAGATATAGGAGGGGACCCCTCTAACGTTACTTTAAGGTCAGGGAAGAGAGGGGAATAAAAGGTAACCAATACTAAAGAGATTCCCTCAAGACCTATATACTTTTCATTATATACATGGTTTACATTAATTTCTATAATTCATGCACAACAATAACAATAGGACCAATGAGTATCATTTTCATTTTAGTATTTTATTTCATCATTCTTTTGTTTGTCATTTGTACTTCTTATAAATTCATTATTTTTGTATTTTTATTCATTTTCATTTCTTAAAAATATTTTCATCTTTTTTTGTTATATATTATTTTGTGAAAAATACATATTACAACAAATACACACAATTATTACAAAAAGAAAAGAAAGCAACCCTGGATTATGCAAATACAAAAAATGCAATACCAATCATGCACTCACATTCATTCAGTATCTGGACAGAGGTCTGTCGTGCAGTAATTCGGGATTAATATTGACATGTGGAAGCAAGTGGTCATGTCATGAGACTGGAGGAGTGATGTTGAGGAAAATTACAATCCATGGTTAAAAGAGGAGTTTCCAGTCTTCGACTAAATACAATTATCTACGAGTTTGCGCTTAAATAATCAGGTACGACAATAGTGATATACCTATTCACTACTTTCTACTAGGAATAGACATACCTTTTTAACTTCGTAAGGATACTAATAAAACAAGGATACCCCTGTGTGGCAATAAGTACAAATATAAGAGGAATTAATATTCCTTGAAGTATACTGAGACCATTGTAATGATGAATATCGCCAACTGAATTTTAAAGAAGACTGTAGGGCACACGCAGTGCGAAAAAAAAATTCCCTGGCTCTTGTTGTGTTAAGAAATGTTTGTATCTGCTTAGGTCCTGAAGAAGGTGGTACAGAACCCACCGAAACGCGTGTCGACTTCGCGTGGAATCCATTTTTACATCTTATTGTCATTAATCCAGGCAGAAATAATTCTAATTCTGCCTGATGATGTCAAGATTTGTCCAGATACTGCATTTTGGTATGGAATGTATGCTTGAATGAATGTGAGTGCATGATTGGTTTTGCATTTTTTGTGTTTGCATAATCCAGGGTTGCTTTCTTTCCTTTTTGTAATAATTGTGTGTATTTGTTGTAATATGTATTTTTCACAAAATAATATATAACAAAAAAAGATGAAAATATTTTTAAGAAATGAAAATGAATAAAAATACAAAAATAATGAATTTATAAGAAGTACAAATGACAAACAAAAGAATGATGAAATAAAATACTAAAATGAAAATGATACTCATTGGTCCTATTGTTATTGTTGTGCATGAATAAAAGAAACTAATGTAAACCATGTATATAATGAAAAGTATATAGGTCTTGAGGGAATCTCTTTAGTATTGCTTACAATTGGATTTTAAGTCACAGTTCTGGAAATCCCATTTTTAGAAAGTTTAATTTTTTTGTCTCAACCACTTGGAGAATGCAACCTGTTTCCTGGGTCACATGACTGGGTGTACCTGGCAGTAGGTCTTTCTGTATTGATCCCAGACAGTGAGACAAAGGTGAATTGTACGGTGTTTGGCCGAATGGGCCATCCTTGACTTGATGAGGGTGGCAGCTGTCATCTACCACAGTTGCAAATCCCTAAGGCTCTGCCTGAGCACACAAACATAGGGTTTCAATTGAGTCTTTTTCTAGGGCAGGGAGGCAGGAAATTCCAAGCACCTCTGGGGGTGGAAACCTCCAGACCTTCTCAGGACATCTTTGCTGCTCTGCAATAAGTGCTGCTACTCTGTCACGCTGTTGCCCTCTTTAGCCTGCAACCGTTCTGCTTGAGTGAAACAACTGAACCTGCATCTTGTACTCAAGATTACCAGAGTGACTCCAAAGGCTAGTTGACTGGCCTCCTGGGCAGCGCCTCGGGACATAAAAGGCTCCAACTACCTTGAACCCAGCACTAGGTCTCTGTCTATTGTAAGTCCTACACCCCAAGTGGTTCAAACCTAGTCCCGGGCCCTTAGAAGTGGGCCTGATGGTGCTCTGCCAGACCCATTGTGGTCCAGAGATGCAGAACTGATGCAGCATAAAGCGTCTCCTCGTAGTTGCATCAGAGCCGCCTGCACATCCCGACGTCTGAGCTTGCTTTACAGCTCACAGTCTCCTCAGAACTGCTGCGGTAAGCATCCTTGACACAGGCCTTCTCATTGCAAGTCTCTTCTCAATGATTTTGTCAACTATGACACATGACTCTGCACCACAACCCCAAAGCTGTTCAAAATCTCCGGTGCTCAATGCATCTTCGACACAGTACCTTGCATCGCATGCCCTTTATAGACATCATCCATGACACTGATGCAGGACCCCATATTGCAGCCCTACAGCTTCTTGCAACTGCTGCTGCATGACGCATCCTCAACGTAGGATCTTACAATGGTCCGCAAACCAGGTTTTAAGGTACGTTTGTTCAACTGGTCTAACTGGGTGCCTGTAGCCTGCCCACACTCCATCGAGGTCGGCCTGAACTTTTGACTTTGTCTCATTCAGCACGAAATGATGACCATAGTTGGGGCTTTGTGCTTTTAAGAACAATTTTTTACTTGAAACGTTGAAATTCTATATCTCTGCTGATTGTATTATTGTCATTTTGGTGGAAATGTATTACATTGATCTCCATTTTCAAAATTGTTGTGATATTTTTCTTATCTTGTCTTTTCACTTTGTTACTGTTTGAAGTGTTGTACAAGTACTTTACACATTACCTCTAAGTTAAGCCTCACTGCTTTGTGCACAGCTAAGCACAGGTTAATTTTGGGTTGCATGTGACTTCATCCTGACAGAAATTGTAACTGCTGCCTGAGTAGGGTTTCACCCACATCAACCAGTAACCCAAATTTCTACAATGACTGCCTCCATTTGTTTTTATGCAGTCGTGGCCGCGCAAGGTAAGTGGTATTCTTTTTTATAACATTTTATTTTCCCTCGCTGTCGTCTGTCGACTCCACACCCTGCCTTCCCCCACTGCTCTTACCTGCACCGGCTGCAACTGCTTTTGTGGTTGTTGGTAGAATTAAAGAAAGGTGTAATTAATGTCTAATATTTCCAGATTTTGCTTAACAATCCAGGGTACAGCATTTCTTTGGCCCTTGAGGAGTAAGAGGGATATTCTGAACTAGGACAAGTGTATTGTGAGGAAATGATTCAATGATTTTAGCAGATATGAGAAAAGAGTGGCCAGCTAACCGAAGATTACATTTGCTTCCATCATAGTGGAACATCTTAACTCCTACCCATCAGTGGAGAGACAAGCATTACGCTGAGTAACTTGGGGCTAAAACACATATATTCTGCACATATGTTTACACTATATAAACTGACTATTACATCTGCAGTCTATTTTGTAGGAAGAAGTGTTTAAGGTTATGTTATGTTATGACTGGGCAGTTGAAGTTGAGCTGAGGAGTCGCTCCCACTGTCCCTGCAGACAGCTGGTTTCTCCGCGCTGCTTTGCCTCGCTTGCCAGAAATATTCACTTGGTCCATTTCGCCTGCTGCATAGCTAAGTAGCGCTTTGCTTGATCTGCGCTGTTTATCTGCTCAAAGTGTATTTTGCATTGGCGCTCTGTGGCTTCTGAAATTGTGCCGCTTTATTGACATTTTGCTTGCTTTGTGCCTCATCTGCGCTCTGTAAGATTAGAACTGCTTCCCCTACGCTCTCAGTGCATTTACCTGTAGCGCTACGCTGTGCCTCCCCCCCCGCCTCCATTTTGTTTGTTGTCCTCGTCGTCCTCGTGCACCCGCCCCGCCTCCCAGCTGATACGCCCTCGCCCCTCCCCCTCCACTATCCATATATGACAGTAGCTCCCGCGCGCAGCGTTCACGCGCAGCGACCGCGCCCAATCCGCGCCGAAGGTGCGCCAAAGGTAAGCCCGTCTACGCCCGTCCGCGCCTGGACCGCGCCCAGCGCCAGACCCCCTGCCCCTCGCGCTGCCCAGCCCTCCCGCATTACCTACGATGCCGCCTCCCTCCTAGCCCTTAACCCCAGTCGCGCCCCCAACTGCGTCCAAGCCACCTCTGGACAAACCCATGGACCTTTCTCATGCCACTCCTGCAAATTCAGCGGCACCGACAACATCTCCGATACGATCACACCACGGATTCCCGACCCCAACCACCTAGAATGCATCCTTCTCAACACCCGCTCGGTCCACAGGCACGCCATTGACCTCTGGAACCTACTAGACACCATCTCTCCTGACGTCGCCTTCCTAACTGAAACATGGATGAACGCTTCCTCCGCCCCTGACATCGCCATCGCTATCCCTGAAGACTATAAGATCACACGCAAGGACCGCACCGACCATACAGGAGGTGGAATCGCTATCGTCCATAAGAAATCCATCCGCATTTCCACCAACTCCGACGCCAACCTCGCTAACTCCGAACACCTTCACTTCCAGATCCACATCGACCCCAAGACAACTCTTAGAGGCACCCTCCTCTACAGACCACCAGGACCCCGCGCAAAATTCAGTGAAGACATCACAGACTTTATCACCCCACACGCGCTCCCCTCCAAAGACTACATCCTCCTGGGAGACCTCAACTTCCACCTCGAAAAGCTCAACGACCGCAACACCGCCACCCTCTTGGACAACCTCGCCAACCTCGGACTTAAACAACTGGTCACTTCCCCCACCCACATCGCAGGTCACACACTCGACCCCATCTTCACCTCCAGCAACCATGTCTCCTTCAGCCACACTACGGAGCTCCTCTGGACTGACCACAGCTGCGTTCACTTCACCTACAACAAACCAAAACCCATCAACCACCACCAACCAACTCTACAAAGAAACTGGAACAAAATCACCATCGACCAGATCTCCTCATCGCTCCTTCTAAACCCCCCAGCCCTCTCTTCTAATGCCAACGAAGCCGCCTCCAACCTCACCCTTTGGCTATCCAACACCGCCGACACCTTAGCACCACTGAAAAAACGTCATCACAAACTTGGCAACAAGAAGGCCTCATGGTTCAACGATGACCTCAAGAAATCCAAGAAACTGTGCCGCTCCCTTGAAAAGGCCTGGAAAAAAGACCCATCCACCAGCAACAAGGATGCCTTCAAAAGCGCCATTCGTACTCACCACCAACTGATCCGAAAAGCCAAGAAAACATCATTCAAGGATCGACTTGACAACAACGCCCACAACAGCAAGGAACTTTTCAACATCGTCAAGGAATTTTCCAACCCCTCGGCCAACTCCAACGACATCACCCCCTCTCAAACCCTCTGCGACTCCCTAGCCTCTTTCTTCCACAACAAGATTGCTGACATCCACAACAGCTTCGACAACCAACCCGGAAGCCAACCCACCCTACCATCTGCTGACCATCTTCCCCCCGCTAACACCATTAACGCCTGGAACCCAATCTCCACCGAGGACACCATCCGCCTGATGAACTCCATCCACTCTGGATCCCCCACAGACCCATGCCCTCACCACATCTTCAACAAAGCAGACTCCGTCATAGCTCCGCACCTCCGAGACGTCATCAACTGCTCCTTCAACTCCGCCACCTTCCCGGATGACTGGAAACACGCTGAACTCACCGCCCTTCTGAAAAAACCAACAGCAGACCCCACCGAACTCAAAAACTACCGCCCCATCTCGCTTCTTCCATTCCCGGCCAAAGTCATCGAGAAAGCAGTCAACAACCAGCTCGCCGCCTTCCTCGAAGCCAACAAATCCCTCGACCCCTCACAATCTGGCTTCCGAGCAAAACACAGCACTGAGACCGCCCTCATCGCAGCAACAGACGACATTCGAACTCTACTGGACAATGGAGACACAGTCGCCCTCATCCTCCTCGACCTCTCTGCAGCATTCGATACAGTCTGCCACAGCACCCTTCTACAACGCCTCAACAACATCGGAATCCAAGGAAAAGCACTTGATTGGATCACCTCGTTCCTCACTGGAAGAACCCAGAGAGTCCGCCTCCCACCATTCAAGTCCGAGGCCTCTGAAATCATCTGCGGCGTACCACAAGGATCCTCACTCAGCCCCACCCTCTTCAACGTATACATGAGCCCCCTTGCGGCCATCGCTCGCCAACACAATCTCAACATCATCTCCTACGCGGATGACACTCAACTGATCCTTTCTCTCACCAGGGACCCCAACACCGCCAAAACTAACCTACACGAAGGAATGAAAGAAGTCGCAGAATGGATGAAACACAGCCGTCTGAAACTGAACTCGGACAAAACAGAAGTCCTCATCTTAGGTACATCCCCCTCGGCTTGGGACGACTCCTGGTGGCCGGAAGCCCTCGGAAAAGCACCCATCCCGACAGACCACGCACGGAACCTAGGCGTCATCCTAGATTCTTCACTCTCAATGGACAAACAAGTCAGCGCCGTATCCTCCTCCTGCTTTAACATTCTTCGCATGCTCAGAAAAACATTTCGCTGGATCCCCTCCGAAACAAGGAAAACAGTCACCCATGCTCTGGTCACGAGCCGACTGGACTACGGAAACACCCTCTACGCAGGCACCACCGCTAAACTCCAGAAGAAACTCCAACGAATCCAAAACGCATCAGCCAGGCTCATATTGGACATCCCACGCAACGAACACATCTCTGGTCACCTTAGAGACCTCCACTGGCTACCCGTCAATAAGAGGATCACTTTCCGACTGCTTACCCACGCACACAAATCACTCTACGACATCGGACCAGATTGCCTCAACTCTCGGCTGTCCTTCTACACCCCCGCCCGCCAACTTCGCTCTTCCAGCCAAGCCTTCGCCACTGTACCTCGCATCAACAAGACCACCATGGGAGGCAGATCCTTTTCATACCTGGCTGCCAAAACATGGAACTCACTCCCCGCTTACCTTCGCCTCACCCAGAATCACCTAGCGTTCAGAAAGCAGCTTAAAACGTGGATATTTGACAAATAATCCTCCTCCCCTTTCCTAAGCGCCTTGAAACCCTCTGGGTATGTAGTGCGCTATACAAATTTCATGACTTGACTTGACTTGACTGGTCAACTCACTTGAAGATGTAAAGAGCTGGGTTTTGAGATTGAGATATGCTAGTTGAACAATGATACAGTGTGTTCAGTAGTGCTTTTGTATGGGTAACAGGTATATGTCCACTGTAGAATAAGAGGGCACAAATGCAGGTCAAATTAAGATATACCCACTATTTCCACAGTGAGCCTGGGATCAGTGATTTTGTTTAGTTAACTAGTAGTCTCCATCACTGTATTGGAGAAAAGAAAGGCACTTATAAGAGAAAACACAGAGTTGAATGCATAATATGCTGGAATATTTACCAAAGTGGAAACCTATTATCCATCACACTGACACTTGGATATTAAAGGAGGTTTCATATAATATGGGGTGGTGGCTATGGTGACATTCAAACTCAAATCAGCTTCTCTCAACTGTGTCAATATGAGTTTGAGACATATTCCACTTACGCTCGGAATACTACTATTCTACACTCTATTTCTCAACACATAAAGCCTGAGATGTTACCGGATATTTCAAGATAAAACAATTTCATCACTTGTGTTAAAATCGTTGCAACATGTCAATTTTCGCTTTTCTTACCTTTATCCCCCCTTCCTTTACCTTCCCTCTGCATTTCCAGAGACCCCACTTCTTCTTTTGCAGTAAACAGCAGAAATATTGAATATCACACTATGGGCCCGTTGTCGGACAGACCCCAGTCCGTCTGACATCGGGATCTGTCTGACATTGATTCGGAGCTGGGACCTGACCTCTTGTCGGCGGTCGAAACCCAGCAATTAGGATGTGGCCGAACACTTGGGCATATGTACAAGGGAAGTGGCAGAGTGAGGCATTAGCCTTCCTGGCTTAACCTCTCACTCCGCCACTTCAAAAATGCTGGGCTACACCATATTTACAAAAATGTGGTGCAGCCCTGTGCTTTCCCCTGCACTGGCGCTGCGCTTAACAGCCTAGCTGTGCAGGGAGGTCCCCCTTCCTATGAATAAACAATATATAAATGTCGCTTTTTAACTTCTATGTGTGCGGCTTAAGGCAGCCCACACAGAAGTTGCAAAATGGCATTTAATGTCACTGAAAGAGACAATATGATGGCCATAGGGGCTTTTAGATATGCCCCACTGTTCAGTTGCACTCCTATCCTTTACAATAGGAGCATGCATTCCGACTGGAATGTATGCTTTCTTTGCAAAGAGAAGAGGTACAGTTCAACCCTGCACCCCATGGCAGGCACCTCAGGGTGGCAGGTGCAGGGATCAACAAGGGGGGCACCATAGTAACCCTGGGCGTAAAATTATGCTTCACTCGCGGAGTTTGCAGAGTTTTGGCAACTCCGCAGAGAATGTGGAGTTGCTGATAAACTCTGTATTCCGGTACGTAGCGAAGTTTTCTTTGGGTTTGCATGCCCAAAATGTGTTTTCATGCACGCAGGAGTGACTTACCAGCTGCCTGCGTTCATCAACGTGATTTCCCATCCGTTTGCGAGCGCCACACGATTTGCTAGACGGCCGCACAGTCCCAAGAGAGTTTGCGATCACGAACATGTCATTTGGATGCAGTATCGGAGTGCAGGCGGAAGTTTTGTGCAGATCACGATCCTGAAGACACAGAATCTGCAATGTGGATAAGGTTCTCCCCCGAGCAGCATCTAAACCTTCTTGAAATGACGATTTGGATAAAAAAAATCATCAGCTTGACATTTGGCTGTACTTTTTTGTGGAAGGAGTCCTTTTTCTTTTTTTTATATTTTTTCTGAAGAGGAAGGAAGTGCCCCAGAGAGTCTCCAACTTCCTATTCTTGTCCAGCAGGCTCCTCCCAGTGCTTTGTCCATTTCCTGTTCACTTTTCATTTGGATTTGGAGCTGGAAGGATCACTCTTTGTGTCTGCTGCATTGTATATCATTAAATATGAGAACTTTTGAATTTGAGATTTCACAAGTAAGTTGGAAAATTGGTGTTGTTTGTTTGATTGGGGCCATGCACTAAGATCTTTTTGTACTTTTCATTGTTTTTTCATTTTATTGTGGTGGGTGGCCTGTAGTTCCAGTAGGGGCCTAGGTATTTCTTTGTAAGTAATTTGTCTTCTTTTATAAAGGAGAAATATTACACAGTTCTACATTTTCTCCAACTTTTGAAATCAACTCGCAATATTTATTTAATTCACTGTATGTAGCCCTGTAGTCTGCCAGAAGGTCTTTCAGCCAGTAGGCCCAGAGCTACTCATGGGTGCATGAAACAAATGTTTCTGTTGTGTCTCTTGAATGTAAACATCATTTAACCCGTTCTGTGCTCATGACGGAGCCGCTCCGTTATGAGCCTCGGTTGAGCTGTGCTCATGACGGAGCGGTTCCGTCATGGCCCGCTTGGCGCACTGAGCGTTCCATTGAGCGGGCGCGTTCGTGATGGAACCACTCCGTCACGAGCACAGCTCAACCGCGGCTCGTGACGGAGTGGCTCAGTCACGAGCATGCGAGCGCTGCTCGACCCCCCCCCCCCCCCGCCCCCTTAGCGCTGCGGCGGAATTCCCGCCGCAGCGAAGGGGTGAATACATAGATTTCATTGGATTGAAATGCAAAATGTGTTTTCTTTTGCTATTTCACTTTCCATGTGTGTTAAATAAATACCATTGTTGGATGCATGTGGTTGTAACTTGCATTCCTTTTTTAGGCCTGTGGATTTTTATTTTAGGCAATGTTGCATTAAAGCTGTGTTGTTTAGAATGCCTCCTTTATCTAACCAGTGTGTAAGTGTGTTTGTAATAGTGGGCCAGCATTTGCCTTGGCTGAGCTTCTCCATGTGGCCAGGGGACATATTGTAAAGTCTGTTTCCAACTCCATACAGGCCTGCTTGTTTTCCTAGCCTCCTGATAGTTGTTGTTGTGAATCGTGAGTGACCATGTGGGTGGTGGCCATTTTGTGGTGGCAGTTAGTGTGCTTTACTGCTTTTGCTATAGGCCTGAATGCCTTTTCTTTTTTCCTCTTGGCATATTGCTTCAGTCCATTGTCAGCTGCAGCTCCCTGAATGCTGTATCTCATGTGATGCACAATGTCGAAACGTTACATTTATATTTTTGTTGTTATTCTTCTTCTGTCTTATCCTTCCTGAGTGTACTGTATACAGTACACCATGAAAGCCCTTGTTGTTGTCAAAGTCTCTCAAATGGCTGCACTATTGTTATGTTTTTTTTAAATAACCGAGGTAATACATGTAATTATATTAATAACACTAACAAGTGTGAACACACACTAATTTATATATTTATATACTACATCCACAACACCTCAATAGAAGTAGGTACGCAGAGAGTCAAACGCCATGCCCACCTACCAGTTCATCCGACATTGTAAGTGGCACCAACAGCGTTAGAAAATGTCTATCCCCAGTTTGGGACTTTTTTTCGGTTAGCAAGAAGGAGATATTGCTATATGCTCTATTTGTGGACAAGGTGTTAGTCAGGGTACGCTTGATACAAACTATGGTACTGGAGGCCAAACAAGCCATCTGGAGAAAATACCACTTGATCCAGTGTGGGGCACACCTTAGAGGCCGATAAATTGCATGTGTTGTTGGTGGAGGCGATGAAGATGAAGATCTGATCATGGTGGAAGGTGAACTATTCAGCTCTGTCCCTAGCAGTGTAGTGGTACCATCCACATCATCATCAGCAACATCGCAATGGCACCAGAGTCCGGCTGGGACACCAAGGGGTCCAAGGCAAGAGAGTACTGCAACAAAAAATCCAGGCTACCATTCTCAGCATATTTTGGTCTGAGGATCAGTATGAATGCAACCACTAACCAGCATATTTGTACAACACAAAGCTGGCTAAAATGTTAGCGCTGGACCTCCTCCCTTTTTCTTTTGTGGAAGGAGAAGGATTTCTTGAATTTGTGGCAGCCATCTGCCTGAAATGGAAGGTTTCCATCCAGTCCTATTTCGCAGACTAGCTGTTCCAGCACCACATCATGACGTGCTGGAATTGCTTGGACAAGCTTTGCAGCAGAATGCTGTTCATACTATCCTCCTGACAACAGGCATGTGGAGCAGTTGCCAAGCCACTGATTATGTGTGCATCACAGCACACTGTCTCTTTTGAGGAAGTTAGAGAAAAGGTGTTAACACTGCTTACATTTTTAATGCAGCTTGGAAACATGCAACTGTAGCCATGTTCGCATGGAAAAATCTCATTCTGCTGCAAACATTTTGAAAGACTTTGACAGTAAGGTCTTTGAATGGCTGCGACCAAGAGGGCTTAACATTTGTTTTGTTCTACAAACAATGGCAGTAATGTAGTTAAGGCCATCGCCGATGGAGGCTATTTCAGGGTCCTGTGTTTGGTGCACTGCATTAATATCATTACTCAAGACTTTCTGAAAAAAGAAGACATAGTCAGCAACTTACTGGCCACCTGCAGAAGAACCTGCATACATTTCAGCCATTCTTTTAAAGCCCGGAAGCAGCTGAGGATGATTCAATATCATAATAGAATGCCAGTTAAAGCAATAATGTGTGAGGTGCCAACACATTGGAACGCAACTTATTATATGCTTGAACATCTGTTTGAGCAGTACAGACCAATCAATGAATGTTTCATGCAAAGAGGGGATGCTACTGTGAAAGGCATGATCATTGAAATGTACCAATGGGGCCTAGTTAAATGCCTGACAGAGATGCTATTTCCTTTTGAGGTCTTCACACGTGAAGTCCGCAAGGAGGACTGTACTATGGGTCAAGCTATCCAATTGTTGCACATGCTACAGGAACAGCTGAAGGGGGTGTCTGCAATGTATGCAGGTGTGGATGGAAAAAACAAGCATATGCGTTGATGGAGAGCTTAACCATTCACTCATCTAAAAATACAATGGTGCAAAGAGCCATTGTGTCATCCAACCATTGCATTTGTGCCACAATTCTTGATCTACAGTACAAACCATTATTGCACACTTTCATTCCTTTTTTAGATAGGGATGTTGCCAGCTACAAAACGTGGATAGCTGTGCAAACCATCTGCTAGAAAAAGAACGGCCAGGAATTGGAAGCCCGCTTCTCCAGGGCAGACCAAGTACTGCAGGTCAATCTTTAAGTTCAACTTCAGAGCCTAGGGGCAGTGCGGTTGGCTCACAGCAGCTAATACCACCAACACCACCAAGAACAACATCAGCAACAACAACAAGAAAAAGAGCATCAGCCCCAAAATTGGCACAGGGCTTAAGTCCAGTGCGGAGGCAAAGGTAAAAGAGCCCGAGCAAAGCGAAGCACCCATGAGCATTTAGCGGATGGTTCAGACCTATCTTGTTGACCCAACAGAGGTCTACTTTGATCAAAGCACATTGCTATATTTGTATAGAAAAAGACGCCAATGGACAGTGCTCAGCAGGCTGGCGATAAACGGTGTGGCTTGCCCTGTCACAAGTGTCTCTTTGATCATGTTTTCAGCGCTGCTGGTGCCATTCTGACAGTGAGAAGGACCAGTCTCTCACACCAAAATCTGGAGAGGTCAACCCTTATCAAAATGAATCTGCATTTTATACCACTGGATTACACCATACCTGAAGTAGCACAGCAGGAAGATAATGACAGAAACTCAGGACATAGAAGTAGTGCTTTAGGTGACTAATTTCTGAGTGAACCACCAGAGTTTGAAGACAAGCTCCTCTACCCTGACAAGTAGGCTTTCGTGTTACTTTCTTTCTTCGACATCCCAAAAAAGACCCCACACAAAAATATAGCTAAGGAATATTATTTACTTTATTATTTGTGGGTGTCACTGTCTTTCTGGTTCGATTCACAACAAATTCATCATCACTGTCTTACTATTTAATTGCTAGATTGGAGTTGCTACTGTGTACAATCAGTGAAGAAATAAGTCCACTCCTCCTGACTCACTCTAAATCAATTTCCCTCAAGCAAAGACATTGTATGGAGAACATACAACAAATGTGAAATGTGTGCCTGAGTCCAAACTTTTCTATTCCTAGAGGGAGTGCCCCGGAAGAACACGTAAATCATGGCATGCATTTGACACTGAGTGATTGGTGTTTGTTGTGCATGATGTCTACTAGTAGAATTCAATAGACAAAAAAGTGACTGAAGTCAATCTTTCTGTTCTTGATGTTCAATAAGAAAAGTGTACTACTCAGGCTGATCCATTGCATTGGAGTCTGGACTCACTCGGGACACTTTTGGAACAGAGTTGGACACCATGACCATGCCATACTCGCATTCAGACAGTGGGACCAGAGATTGTTGATGGAATAACTCCGGTGTTTCAGGAAGTGGCCTAAAAGGTAAACAACAACACCAGACCTACATGTCTGTGTAGTGGTGGAGGAGAGTGTGGTGGTGTAACTGACAGGGGTACATTGATTTTGTTACTTAATTTGAAAAATGCTGTGTTGCTGTGTGTACTTGTGTATTGTACTTCTACTACTTGTTTCCTAGTCTCCCTCAGGTGACTGACTATCTCATTTTCTTTTTATGCAAATACTATTGTCAATATCTACTACTACTACCACCATGGCACCTTGAGAATCCAAACCATAATCATGCAGCCATCGCTTTGCCCAAGTATAAAGCAAACATCAATCACAGTTAAGAGAACAGGTTTGGGGGAGGCATAATGTATATACAATGGAAATTAATTAATTCACACACCCACACCCTTCCGAGTCCATAGGGGTTTTAGTTGTAGACTGCATAGACTAGGAGATGAGACTGACAGTTACTAGTAGGACAAGTGACGGTACTGCATCGATCTGATGGTGTTACACTATCGGCAGATTTTCAATTGAAAACTGGCTGTAGTACTGCAGTAAAGAAAACAGTGTGATGTAAAAGAGTAACCCCCACAAAAGATTTACATCATATTGTAAACTTTAAGTAATTTATTTTACTATCAAATAAACAAATCAGAATGAAAGAACCACAACACCTGACCTACCACTCTCCCTATCCATCATTAAGTCTAATGCATTGTCCAATGTCTATCAATTAAAATGTCCATAAAATAAGCCCAAGTTTTCCCCAGCACCAAATTACCACCCACCAAAAAAAAAAGATTTAAAAAAAGGGGCAAGGCGATAGAGGTCTAGCATAGGCTCACCGGATCTTCTGCTCCAGGGTATTTATCCGCTCCTCTAGGAGCACCTTTCGGAGGAGTATGCAGCGCTGAAATGTCTTGCATGAACATGGGTGGGCAGTAATGCGTTTAGAAGTACAGCAGGCAGCTGTTAGAGCACAGAGCCATACCACCGGAGGTATGGGTGACCTGGCTGGGGCCCAGGGCATTGAAGGAGGCTGCAGCTTCTGCCGCCTCCTCCTCCTCCGCCAGAACCACCAGCTGCGTGTATTCATCCCATATTGCCTCCAGGTTCTGTTGCTGGGCCCTGGCTTCTAACTCCTACCTGGTGGGTTGTTTTGGTTCGGAAGGAAGAGCTATATCAAGAAAGAAAATAAGACAATAATAACCAATACTCTTAGCAAAACAGTAACATAAAATTAATTATATACACAAAATTAGCAAGCACAGCACATAACATCTTCCTCGGCCTCTAACATTTGTGGGAGTTTCAGGCTTTACTAGGCACTATGGAGTAGACAAGTCTTCTTCTTCTCTCTCTTGTGTAACTAAATTACCTTGTAGGAATGCCAGCTCAGTCATTTTACGCCCTAGACAGACATAATCTTGTCGCCGTCGCAGACTCACGTTACTTTATGACTGTATGCAGATGGGGCAGCTGTAGTATACGACTACACAATTATCTATTTTCTATGATGGCCATACTCTGTTATATCAATGGCAACTGCTCAATCTCACTTCCACTCTCACTACTACAAAAAGGCAGATGATATTTGATACAAATGATTATATATGAGACGACATGAGGTACTACTAATGTAGGATTCTGTTCCCATGAAGCCGATATGCCACCCATGGCTGACACTGTCAAAATGACATAGGTAGGGAATTGGCCTTCGGAGTCGGAGGCAGGCGATTGATAATAGGTGGGTCATCTGACTCTTAGTCTTCTTCACAAAACGTACCCAGCTAAGTTGAAGTCCGATAGAACTTTCTTGCCTAATAACAGAAAACTCAATATTAATAACCTAAAATAAGTCCAGTTAACTGCTGGTATTTAAGAGATGAACTCTGGTAACTCAGGGAAACCACTTCGATGCTCAACTATCGTTCTGCAGTAAAACATGCCTCAGACATTGCTGCCCTCATCATTAGTCAGGCATTCAACGTGACAATATTAATAGAAACATGGCTCACTAAGTCTTCTTCCCCTTGCATGGATCTACTGGTGCCTCTACATAATAAATTGTCAGGCTAGAGAGACTAAAGAAGACAGGAGGTGGTATAGCTTGCATACATCACTGTGATCTCTCCGTAAGCCATCTACAATCCGACCCTCTTGAATCCTGTCAATACCTCGGCCTCGCTATAAGAACTGTAGATGCAACTTGCATGCACTCTACCATCCACCAGGCAATAATGCCCCCTTCATAGGCCAGCTAATGGAGATCATCATTGCTAACTCTAACATTCACACTAATGATATATTCCTAGGTGACTTTAATTTACAATAGGATGATAATAATGACAAACAGGTCAACGTACTCAAAGACTTCTTAGCAGACCTAAACCTTACTCAAGCCTGCACACTGCCAACACACTCAAAAGGGTCAACTTTGGACTGGGTGATCTCTACTACAATTCACTCAATTGTTCATTGCGATTGATCGGATCACCATGTCATAACCTATATCTACCATAAAAAAAGAATAAGACCACGCAACCTGTCAAACTTAAACAGTCAAACTTAAACTTAAACAGTGGTGTTGGGACACCAAAGACCCTAATATTGAGCAATTAGTAGCATGATGTAAGAAGGATTTAAATCCACCTAACAACTTGATGATCGTTAGCGAACTCACAGATCACTACAATGCATCAATGACGAATATATTCAACTCCACCCTGCTGCTAAGACTGAAACGAATCACAGAGAAGGATAAAAATCCCTGGTAAAAATTCCTGGGTGAAATGAAAGAAAGGTGGAGGCTGAGACTAGCAGAAAGAAAATGGAGACAACACCCATCATTCCACCAGCTAAAAACTCTTAGGAAAACTAGAAATGACTACAACAAAAGCATTCTCAGATCCCCAAAATATTTTTTTTAGATCTAAACTGGATAATGCTACAAACCTGACCATGGAAACTCTTCGAGATGTTAAAAATACAATACAATAAATTGGCCAAGTCTGCTCAGGAATCAACAAAAACCCAACTGACCTGCCAGGAATTTTCAACCTTCTTCCCAGCAAAAATTCTCTAGAAAGGGAACTCAGGATGCCAGCTGAAAACCTCTCTAGCCCATTATCGTCACAGAATGATGTTACCATGCACACCGCTCAAGGTATGATGAAAAATAAAGCACAACGGTCGACCTTTAAGTTATATGACCAGAATACCATTGCCAAAACTCTCTAAGATATCAAACCTAATAACCACTACAATGACCCTCTCCTCTCAAAATGCCTGAAAAGAATCAACAACATCATCATCTCCATATGGACAAAAATAATCAATGCCTCACTGTCTCAAGGCATCTTACCAGAATTCCTAAAAACAGGTCATGTCATCCCCATCATTAAAAACCTACAGGGGACCTGGCAGATCCAAACAACTTTCGCTCAGTGACCAATAATCCATTACTTGCCAAACTACTTGAAAAATGTGTGCAAAAACAACTGAGCCACTACATCACTAATTTCCGTCTGTTGGACGACTGCCAATCTGGATTTAGACCAGGCCACAGTATGGGAACAGCAATCTTACATATAGTAAAAAATGCACTCCAGGCTATGGATCACATTGAAACATGCCTACTAGTTCTTCTTGACCTGTCTACTGCATTTGACACAGTAAATCATGAAAATGTACTAGCCCGGCTTGAAGACAGGATGGGATTATCTGCAAATGTACTGAAATGGTTTAAATCCTTCCTACAAAACCGAACTCAAAGATTCTTGGTCACCAGGCGCTATCCCCGCCATGCTCAAATTCGATTTGAGTTCCACAAGGATCAACATTATCTCCATCACTATTCAACCTATATGTCGAACCCCTTACAGAAATTCTCCGGCATGCAAACATCTCCTATCACATATACGCAGATGACACTCAGATCTATATCAAGATTTCGTCACTGGAAGAGATCAAGACAATGAATGAGGCCTTAAAAAAGTCATTACATTGTTTAACTAGCAATCACCTGAAATTAAATGCGCAAAAAACGGAATTCCAATTATTATCCCCTCCAAAAAGCACTGCAGATGTGAAGGTATGGACCAAACTGATCACAGCGCTAAACTGCACCCCTATCCTTGTTGACTCAACAAAATCACTAGGAATCACCCTTGATAAGCACCTAGACATGATATCCCACATCAAATCAATGGCGAAAAGGACAAGTTTTCACCTGGATTACCTACGTCAGGCCTCAAATTGGCAGTTCAGTCATTAGTCATATCAAGGATTGAATATGGCTGTACAACATTAACAGGTCAACCTAAAATCTTCACAGCACCACACTAAAAGCCTGTCTCAATGCAGCCACAAGATTCATTACAGGTTCAAGAAACTATGACCACATTTCCCCACACTTGAAGGCATTAAATTGGCTACCATATACAAAGGCAGAATTCAACTTAAAGTGGCATGTATTACCCACAAAGCGCTCCACTACAAAATGCCAATGTACTTAGCTCAGAAAATTGAGTTATCCAGTGGAGGCAGACCATCCCGCAATGCCAGAGACCTTTTGCTTAAACCTCCCATCTTTCAGAAGAAAACGTATGACAGAGCATTCTCCGGACCTGCCCCCAGAATCTGGAACTCACACCCTCCAAACATTAGAAAAATTCCAAACAAGTCAGAGGGAAGCAAAGATCTTCTGAATGAGCAAATTCCTACCCTAAACAACGATTGATCATTATCTGCATAATGGTTAATTGCTTGGCGCTGCACAATCCTGTCAGATATGGATACATCCTACACAAGAAAGATAACAAGACTGCCAAAACAGATATAGATACATCCTAAACAAGACATATCACAAGGACACCAAAACTGCCATCACCAAAGACCTAAGAGTTATGCCAGTTACATCTGATATAGAGGTTTACCTCAACAGGACATTAGCGTATGTAAGGATAAACCCACGAGTTAGCTACAAAGGCACTTCAGGCAGTACACTACTACAATTAATGGACCATAATCGTCATATTGTTATAGCAAATAAGTAAGGTACACATCTGAACTATATGTATAATATTACTGTGATACCTGTTGTACTACAAACTGATCCTAATCTTGTTTTTGTTGAAACTGATACGAAAAGGTGCGCACAGGAACCATATGTATTTCATTACTGCTGTACATGTTGTATTCTAAATTACTAACAGCATGTAAATGTGAAGCACTCTGATACCCATGGGTCATGTTCGTGCTATACAAAACTCTATAAATAAATAGATAGATAGATAGATAGATAGATAGATAGATAGATAGACAGATAGACAGATAGACAGATAGATAGATAGATAGATAGATAGATAGATAGATAGATAGATAGATAGATAGATAGATAGATAGATAGATAGATAGATAGATAGATAGATAGAGGAGGCCATTAGTTAATCAACTCCTGCTGATAATGCTATTGGTAATGCTAAAGGGTGTCTTATTCAACTGTTGTTCACAATAGCTTAGTCTATCTCAACAGTACAGTGTACACCCTTGCATCGAGGGTGTATTTCCAATAAGGAAGGAATATGACTTACCACTGCCCGCCACTGCCGCTGGCTCACCCCCTGCAGCTGCTATATCTGCTCCCTCCTGGCTGGCGTTGCATTCCCCGCTGGCCTCGGTACTGGTGGTCAGTACGCCTAGAAGAAACATTACACATTTTTTAGAGGCCAGATACGCCTCCCTCTATTTATTTATTTTCACTAGCAAGATTGAAAATACAATACATACACCACACACATCACTAGTACAAATCAGGTACTAGAGTAGAGTAGACAGTATGTTCTATCCTGTCAAAAATAATAAAATATCTAGTTGGGCATTTTGTTGGTGGCAATTTAAAAAAAAAAAACACTCAAGAAGAGGACAACCCGAAGGACTGGACTCAGTGGCTAAAGCTATTGGTGAATCTGAGTTTTAAAACTTTTTAAAAAGAAAAGGAGTGACCAACTGGGCAGACAATGGGACATGAGGTCTCAAGTCCTCTCTCTTGGTTGGCGAATATAATTGTACCTTCCTCCTCCTCATACTTCTTTCCACCGATGGTGCACGGTAATTAGTTGTTCACAATCAACTGCTGCTAATAATAGTACTAGGCATAGACGTTAAAAAGTAAAAATTCACCACTTTGGGGTGTACAACATGACCACCATTTTATTTACTGATTGAGCATGAGAAAGTAAAATAAATACTTCAAATCTTAACAAACATGCATAGAATAGTAATATCATAGTTGGGCATACAATCTGCACAGCAGAGAAGTAGTACTCGTAGTAGTAAAGGACCAATGTGTTCGGGGTTTTACAGTAGTACCACCAAAAGGCAGTCCGTAAAATATAAGGGGATAGGGAAAGCCGACTGAAAAACCGGAATAAATTATAAAGCATGCTATAGACAGACTAATAGTAGTACAGAGTCAGAGGCAGTTAAATTGATGTAAAAAAAAGAAATATGTTGGTAGGTAATGCAGGATAAAAAGAATCTAGAAAAAGATGGATCGAAGACGTTTTGGTAAAAAACTTTGAAGTAGGAAAAGGAAATATTAGTTAAAAAAAAAAGGTGCAGTAAAAGTTAGGGAAATATAATTATTAATATTAACAGGAGGACTTACAGGGCCACCAGCAGAGCTCTCTGTAGAGGAGCGATCCTGGGATGCACTTCCTGCTCTCGCCTCGGCAGACCCCATCGTCTTCTTGCCCTTGGATGCTGATCATATAAGACATAATAAAGAGACAAAAATGTATTTTCTGTGAAACAAATAATAAATAAAACAAAATTGAATTAAAAAAACTCCAAAGATTGACAGGAAACGGCAATTGCAATAAAATTTACCTATCTAATCAGACAGACTAGTAGTAGACTAGAATCGTGGTCCGTCCTATCTCTTTAATGTTCCACTGTTCCATTCCGATTCCAGAATCCTAAACTAAACTACCACCTAGCCCACCTATTCCAAAGACTTTGGAATGAATTACCAAAAACTATATTTTCTTCTTCCAAGTTCCAATCTCCTACGCAATCATTAATAAATCAACCCCATTTGAAGGGCCGATTCTTTAAGAGTATATTTATTTTAGTCCTCAAAAATACATATATGGATGCATACATATTGTATACACCAAATTTTTGGTTGGTTACCGATGCAGATTTGCTATATTCTTTACTCACTAAGAAAGTAGAAAAGGTTCTACTAAGGAGTCAGTACTGCAGCACGTGACGGAGGACACATCACGTGGACCGCTAAAAATTACCAAGTAATACTAAGTAACTAACTACAACTCACCACTATCTTAGTTACAGGACAATGGAAAGGAGTCTCTCTAATCTGTATTACCTAACTTAAGTTCTCGAACCCCTCTTACATAATCAGCCCAAGCGATTACAAACTTGCAAACAAGTAATATTAGTATCGCCTTTCACCTGTCTAGAAGAATTACAATCACATAATATGAGATTTTTAAAGGTAACTTACCAGCATGTAAGCAGCAGCAGCATTCTTGCTATTTCGGAAAAAATAACATTTACAATAATACAGAACAAAACAGACAATAGTAATGAATTAGCTACTCACCAAGCCTCATGACCTCAACACCTAGCAGGTTCTGCTCCTGGTCCAGGATGTCCGACCACCGGTGAGTCTATTAGTTGTGGGTATGCCAGACCTCAGAGCAGCAAAACACGGCCTGGCGCACCCTCGCCCATCTACAGTGACGCTCCTGGATCCCAAAGCCAGAACCAGGCCTGCTACCTGCCGCCAAGGTTAAGGGGAGGTGGGGCTGCACACAAAAAAGGTAGGGCAGCCACCTCCACCTCAGAGTATAAGGCCCAGGGCCGCACCCCTTCCAGGTGCCACCTTCCGCAAGAACGCGGCTCTTGGTCACACTCTGCGTCGTCTTCTTACTCTTAGCCATGGTTCTGGGGGGCGGACAAGAAAATGTAAATGTAAAAAATAAAGTCAGGAGAAGAAATAGGGTAGTAAATTTTTTTATTTAAAAGCAAATAATAGAAAAACAGTACAATAATGAGTAAAAATAGAAAAACACACAATAAATACACTTAGGAAGAGAGAAGGATAGAGAATAAATAAATAAAAAAATGTTTTAATAATCAGAAAAAAAGTTTTAGAACCAAAGGATTGAAAAGATATTGGGAGGATTTAATACAGGCCCCAGAACCACAACAAAGAGTAGAAAAACAAGATGGCCGCACCCATTGGCAACCGCATGGTGTACTTTGTGCATTTTCCCCCCTGAACACGCAATCCGCTTTGCTAAACACCAGAAATGTCTTGCGAGCATGCAGAACAAGCAAATTTGCATGCTCACGGACCTCCGCGTATCATTGCTGAGTTACTGCTTCGAGGAGTTCCGTGTAGCGTGGCTATGCAAACGCCGCCCGTGCTTAAACCATAGGTACCTCCTCGGCCTCTAACCGTAGGCCATGGACCCATGGGGGCCCTGCTGGGGGGCCCTCAAAGTCAACTTCCGACAGCCTTTCTGTGTCTGAAAGGCCGACATAGAAAAGCTATCGGAATCCAACATTGCAATCCCTCAGGCAGAAAGAGCCACCCTTGGGATTACTGGAGGATTTCCAAATGGTGTCAGAAGGCATTCAGAATTCCAGTTTGGATTCCTTTCTGACCGACTCCATCCAAATGGTCGGTCGGGAATTAATCCAAACAGCTGATTGCGATGCCGTAGGAACTGCTCTGACCGAGGGTCGGAGCCATTTACTAAAGGCATCGTAATCGGCCCCTAAGTGTCCTTCTAGAGCAGTATATGACCAATAAATTACCTCTCTACCTTTGTACTTTTCTGAATCATGAGATGCATTACGGAGTCGTGATATATTTAGTATGGAGTCAAATGATTAACATCAGTCTTTTTGCTCTGTACGCTTAATGAAATGATGCTACTACCCAACCAATGGTTATGATGGCTCATTTGATATCTTTTAGAAATAAAATTCAAATTCCAAGGTAAAACTTTGCCAAACTTGGTATATTATTTATGAAACATATTGGTATTGCTCACAGTATAAGGTTTTAACAATTTTAAAATGTTTCACAGACAATGGGTTACAGCATAAAACACTGCAAAATATATACAGGAGTTCACCTCTCTAAGCTAGCTAATAATTAAAGGAAGATCTTGAAAGAAATATGTGGTAAAAGGAAGAGGAGAAGCGTCTCTTCCATATACTGAGAGCAATGTGGCCTGAATATAAAAGGAATAGACCTCAATTTAGAATTAATTTATAAAAGACATTGGTAAGTATGGGTGACAGACATTCAAAAATCTCCAATCTTCTCCATAGTGTGTTCTCAATGGAACATGACACGTATAGGTATAGGAGGTTGTGACGTGAGCTAATAACGACAACGCAAACCAATCCTTTCTAAGAAACATGCTGTGCATAAAGCTTGTATACTATTAATGAACTCTGCCTGTCTTAGTTTAAGATAAGATTATTAATCCACACAATTTTGACATGCAGATCGGAAAGATTGCGGATTTCCATTTGATCTGTCTTAATTACATTTGTGTCTTGGTCCTTGACCTTCTCTTTTAGATTTGTCCTGTTCTCCACTTTTAATTTGTCAGTTTTTTCCAATGTAAGATTTTCCATCTATAATTAAATATGTATGTTTCAGTCACTGGATTAAAAATCTAATTCTTTTGAATTTAAGTTTAAGAGATGTCTGGAATTTGAGTGGTTCTTAACCTGCTAGTTAAATAGGATTTCTGCAATTTTTGTGCAGGTCGACTGAACTGGCTTTTAATCAATACCAAAATTATTTGAACCATCTGTCGGTGCCTGTGTACAATAATGAATGCACACAACATTAATCATGCATTGGAGACAATTAGTGCACGTTGTTTCAATTAAACACAGACTCCTGTGTAACAGCTTTTTCCCATTTGCTGGGCAGAGACGAGTAATGGTTATTTACCATCCATGTCAGAGGGCTTTACAATTAAACTGCTCAACAGGTGCATAGTATTTTTATTTTGCTCTTTCTAAAGTGTAGTATGATCAATAAACCAATGTTGACTTCTGGTGATAATGGACCTCTTATGCCGTGCAAAAAAAAAACATCCTAGTTACAGAGATATATTGTAATCAATGCCACGGTCAAAGAGTTATTAGAAGCTATCAATCTTGCAAACTGGTAATAAAATGGTATAGGATGCTAAATTTCATTCATAAAGTTCCTGGTCAAAAGCTTTTTCAACATCTAAAAACTGCACTGCGGCTGGGATGTCCAGCAAAGCAAAACAATTATTTTTCTCAACTAGAAACTGCACATTGGGAGATGATTCCTGTCTGGAACAGTGCAAGTTCACTATTGTGAATGACCAGGAAAATAACCCAGATTATTCTCTATAAAATTGTGATAAATACTCAGTTGTAATATGGAGCTATCAGGTCCAAGTATGGCCCTCAACACTTGCATTTAGAAGCTGTTTGGGGATGGGAGGAGACAACTAACTTTTCATAAAGGGAGATTTCCCAGTGCAAAAATATGTCTCTGATTATGTTGTAGTATTTAATTCTCAGGATCATATAGCTGTTAAAACAAGATACATCCCTTTTCTCTTCCTTTTTCACCTTGTTCTGTGCTCATTGACACCAAGACAGTTGATTCAAAATTTCTATACACATACCTCATCTTCAACTCGCTCTCTAAACATTTATCATGTCCCCACCTCACCTATTCAACACTTTTGTTTATTGGCATTTTCAAACCTATTACAACGCAGTACAGAATAAGCTCAGAGTAAGATTTCTGGGATTACAGCTATCCGTAATACTGTTCAAAATAAGTACTGAATAAATGTTTTAGATCTACAATTTGTGAACAATGTGCCTTCCCTCAAAGTCAACTGTTCCCTCATCCCCAGGGGACTCCCATTCATCAACCACTTCCCTCCGGAGAAGAGCAATAGGTCTGTGATGTACGCCCCTTGCTTCCTCCCTTTGAAGTGCCCTTTCTTCAGCCTGTGTCCAGCGACTCTACATCAGGCACCACACTAGGTCTCCTGGGTGATTCCTAGGCAATGACCACACACAGCGTCGCCAAGGCCAGGGCCAAGTCTGCAAATCTATTCCCCACCATCTTGGGTCCTGGCCTACAGAACAGACCAAGTTAACACCCAGCAGATATTTTAGTGAGTCATCTAGGCACGGTCTAATTACGGTGCAAAATTGTCTCCCCCAGAGCCCTACAAGTTCAGGACACCCCTAGTTCATGTGTTCAAAATCGGCTCCTTAGGTTGAGCAGCGAGGACAACCCCTTGGCTCCCCGACATATATTGCTTGGATCCTGTGAGGAGTAAGATATGACCTATAGATATAATTCAATTGAACATATTTGAGACATGTGTTATGAAAACCCTTCTGTAAGTATGTAGTAACCCTCCACCATTCAGCATGTGTCATATCCCCCCCCCAAATCAGCAGACCAATGATGCCCGGAGAGCAACCAAAGGTTTCATTACCAGCCCACTTGGGGCCTTATAAAACAACAAGATCAAAGTAATCCCGATCCCAGGGTCAGAAGGAACTGAAGGAGTGCATGAATTGGAGGATTCTCTCTCACCCCCCCCCCCCCCCCAACAAATCCTGTATAGCCCTAATCGGGGCTCCATAAATAATAAATTGGCCCACTGGTAGGCCAGACTATTTTACCAGTTCACTAAAGGGAATTAATGCCTTAATTTGGAACTAGTCTTCTAAAGTCACCTGCCCTACCTACATCCAGGAGTCCATCCGCCTCGACCTAAAGAAAGACAATGGCTCACCATGAGGGAGTCCCTCCAATGTGAGTTCAGGGGCATAAGGGGACATTGTACCAGCACAACACAGCCCATCCCTCCAGGAGTTCAGGGCATAAGAAAAAAGGATACCGAGCATGGATCCGGGTTTCCGGACGTAACAGTTTTGCCCACAGGAGCCCCTGGTTAGGTTCATTGCCCATTCCATCTAGCCATCTCGCGTTACACTGGAATTGATTTGGTAGAGAGTACAATTCAAAGTTTGGGACTCCCAGGCTACCCTCAAGTTGGTGGCAGCATATTGTAGTCAATACAACCCTTCAGTGCTCACCATCCCAAATCAGGACCCAAAGGAGCGCAGAAAAGAACCCAAAGCTTTCATAGGAAGATTTACAAAAAAGTAGAAAATCTAGGAAGCATGATAATTTTAGAAAGTGCGATGCATGCCATGATTGGTATTTTGGTAGTTTGATCGTACAGCAAAAAGACACACAGGACTTCAGTGACTAAATGACCCTCACACCCCCCCCCCCCCGATTCCCTTCCTGCAGGTCCTCCAGATCATGGAAGATCTAGATATCCAACTATCCAAAGGTTCACTTCAACTACTTTCAATTTCTTCCACTCAGGTTGATATGTTTGTTCTACTTTTCCTTGTTTTCAAGATCTTTATCCTAGCCACAGCTTTGTCTGACCTAATTGTACTCTAAACTGGAGACATTGAGGCCTATGACTCCAGGAACAAAATTTAAATCCTATTATGTCTTGATCTTTACCTAAAATACGAATTCAAACTTCTGAGAAATTAGTAAGGTATTATAAATAATAAATAGGGACTAGTAAAGTTTTGCAGAACCCATCTCTGTTGTTGTTTCCTCTACCATGTCTGTTACTGGATGATTGATGCATACTGCAACGCTGATCCAGACATTTCACAAGGATGTGCTAACCTGCATGGAAAATGATTACTTTGAATGGAATTGAAGGCTCAGAAATTCCATACAGTATTGCACTAAGAAATAACATTCAATGTAGACCAAAGTCTGGTCAAATATATAAACTAAAGCAGAAGTCTATCTATAAACTCAACATGGAGACTAGTAAAAGGTATTTTTTTACACAAACAACTAGGCGGCTCTACAACCTTAGGATTCTGATAACCAAACACTAACAGTTAAGCTGTAATTAGGCTGTGAGGCACAATAAAAAAAGGGTAATGACCTTTTGGCAATATATAATCGCTGGGTGGGATACTGCATATTCTCTGAATACTTTCAAGATCAGTCTGTCAGTAAGTCCAATGTTTTCCAATGACTGCAGCTGCAGAAGAAATGATATAAAGATATAGTGTGATATGATAGGTTTAGATATTCCTCAAGTTTTGTTCAACAAACCTAGGTTCAATGACTCATTAGATTTGGGTCCAGGTACCAAGGAATATGCAAAAGTCTGAAAGACCAAAAGAAAATTCATCATCCAAAAGTGATATGGACTACGCAACCCACCCCACAAAATGAATGGGGTGGAGATACTCAGTTAAATTGTAGGCTTCGTCCAAATCTTAAGGAAACGCACTGAGCTCTGGTTCTGTTTTTAGAAGGATTTCGAATATCTTCTCACTTAAAGCAAATAGAAGGAAACGTTTTCCGAAGAAGCAGTGCCTGTGCAGGTCTGATAGGATTTGGTAGGTGCCGACATCAATGAGGAAGCTCTTTCAGAGATCATAATTACCAACCATGTAAGATATATCTTACTCACAGGAAAGAGATCAGAAAAAATGGTCAAACATAAGTGTAAATCTGTAGAGAAAGTATAATCTTTCTTAGTGAGTTCTCCTTCCAGACAGATAACAGGTAAACAACAGTGGTATAATGTAGATATCCCAAGGACAGGTAGGCTATTTCTGGGTAGATCTGGGGATCCTATTAAAAGTAAGCAAAATTAGTCTGGGCCAGTTATTTTTCACTTATTATTTTCAGGCAGATCTCTGGGATGAACGTTTATTGGAGCTAGCAACCAGTAATTGTGACACTCTACAGTAGTAATAGTGCACAATGCCTCCAAGCATACCATATATAACGACAGTCACACAAAATAGATTCATGGGAATGTGTTGACTGCTGATTCGAGGAAATTGTAAAGATTTCAGCTAGAGAGACAGTAGACACCTATTCTATGGTTACAGGGCAAAGAGGTCTGTGTCTCTACGTTATGTACTGCGATGCATCAGCAATAACTTGCCTATAGCCATTATACTGCTGTCATTGTGTGCTTTAGACTTATGGTGTTAAAATAATGCAGCAGAATCTGGTTCTCTTCTGGGGAACATCAAACTGATAGTGGAACATATTTTAGAGCGTCAGGGCAAGTGGCCCACAAAAATCACAGTGTAATGACAATGCACGGAATTCAGACTGAAAGTCAATAATATATCCATATGGAACATAAATATCAACACTTTACAATAACATAAAAGATAGTTGTTTGACCTAAAGAAATCCATGTAATGGCATAAAGTACTGTTGTGATGACTTGATTACATATTTATGCAACATTAGTACTGCGTACACAAGGATCTTCACTTTGCTGAGCATTTTCATGAATTCCCTTGGATAGCAATTTGAACTGTGTTACTTTCCCCAGGACTATATTCATTTTGTGATTAAGGTCTTTCTACCTTAAATGCATGTCATATCTTTCTTAGTGTGTGTTGTGATGGGGTGTCAGGCTTTGGGCTTTGAAATGTCTTGCAGTAAATGTACAGAACCTCAGTACTGGACATGGTTTTTTACTTCTTGCATTCTGAAATCGCTCTATAGAAATTTTACTCTGCTGTTAGTGTTCCATACATGTTTTCAATGTTGTATTGTTTTCTGAATGCTGTCCCAAAGTGTTTAAATTTTTGCATTACTGCAAGTGCTGGTGGCAGCAAAAGAGTGTAATTCTTTGTTAATGCAGCTAGTGTGCCATGCCTGAGTTTTTCATCTAAGGCAGGGGTCTCCAAACCGGTCCTGGAGGGCCGGATCCATGCCAGATTTTTAAAATAACTACATGTATCTCAATGGGGATATCCAAAAAATCTGGCATGGATCCGGCCCTCCAGGACCGGTTTGGAGACCCCTGATCTAAGTAATTATTGGTATTAGTTCTGCCACCAACCCATAATCAGTTATTAATGTATGTTTTACATGAAACGCGTGTATATGTTATTCAAAATAATTTAGAACTTGAAACATAAATAATACTCCTCACAAGTAGAATAGTTACACCTTATTTCAAGTGGATGTAACACAATTATTCAATCAATTTCTATTCATCCTCTCTTCCTTAACTCCTTTCTGAACTGAGGGTGTGAAATCCTCTCTTTACTTGTTGTGAAGATTACCCACTTCAAATTGCTTGGAGAAACCTATTGATTATGGCAAAGAAATTCTCAACTACTCTGACTGCCAATATTGTTCTAAAACATTTCAATTAAAGGTGTGCCACCTTAAAATCCATGCTCATTGAAAGTACATCTGCCCTGGAGCTTCTAAAATTCCTTCAATAATCTGCTGTAGTGATGTGAGTTTCCTCCTGGACATATTGGCAGCCTCACTATCATTATGAATAAAGGTCAAACCTGGGAACATGTGTTTGTACTGATCTGTTTAAATGTCACAGTGATGGATAATAATTCAACTGAAATTGCAGAGGTCTTTCAAAATCATAATAAAATTCTACCCAGATGATGAAGATTTATCTAGGCTGGAGTATACATGTTACCTGAGATTAATAAAATATGTATTTGAGTATCCTGTAGACTCGTATTGAAAAAAGAGTTATGTGGGGCCATCCTTCCTGCTCACACATAATAAAGCTACTGTACTGGATAATTCCCCACACTTTACAGTATATAAGAGTTTTTCTGCCAAAATAAACCTTATTTTTCCTGGCTTTTTTTTGGGATCTTAATAGGTGTGCCAGGAATGATCAACATTAGGTTATATACAGACAGTGAGTGCTGTGTTGTGTTGTTCCCATATGATGAACAATTACATTTGACCCACAAACTAGAAACATTTTTTCACATCAACATATGAGGGCTTCAGTGTAAATTTCAGTAATAGAGAAAATATTTTTAGGTCTGGCTTGACAGCAGAGCTGTTCTACAGCCTTTCATTTACAAGCCTATAATAAGTACATAAAGTTGTCTTTGAACCTTCCCAGAGAGCATTTTACTCTCACCTTGAGCCATTGGTTGTTTTGTGTATTCCCCTGCTTCTCATAGAGTGCTTGCATTGCACTGTATGAGGTACTATTTGAAATAATTAAAGTACACTGAATCATCTCGGAATAAGGACTTGATTTAGAATATAGAGAAGAGCCGGGTGGACTTTTTCTTTTGAGAAGTGATGTCCCCACTAGCTAGGCATTGAAAACATACTCTACATCATTGTATACATGTAGTACATAGTGAAATTATTTGTATTATATGTTTAAAAGTTAATTATGGGCTTTGTATGCATGTATGTATATTAACATTATCACATTATAAACTATAGTTGGCATTTGCCGTATCACACAGTGTCCACCACAACTTTTTAAAATGGCTGTTGCAGGCATGTCACAACCCTTACCATTGTTCGATGAACTAGGAAAATATAATATACCTTTGAAGGAATGGGCGAAAATTTGTGAGTTCTCCTAATAGCTATAGGGGGAGAAAGATTTAGCCCCCTAAAAAGCTAAATATATTACTCCATAATTTAGAAACTTGTGGCAGGAAATTTTTCCAAACGTTACTTAACCCAGATATATCACAGGATGAACAAGATTAAGAGATAGACGTTTATAAAATTGCTGTCATGAAATTAAAAAAAACTATTTGTAGACAAAATTGACAATGTACTAGAATGTCATAAATTTCTTTAGCAGGGCCAGGGTAAACAGGAAAGTGTGGTTAACTATGCTGTAAATAATGTGACTTTTGCAATTTGAACACATCTCTCAGAAGGAGCTGACTGGTGCGATGTACAAACAAACACAGATTACAAAAAAAATGATTGCAAAAACAACCTGACTTACATGAAGGTCTCTAGATTGTGAAATCCATCGAAGATACAGCCATTTGCTTGTAAGAAATTAGTGTCCCACCAGCACTGAACAAGTCACTGAAATACCAAAGTAGAAATATGAGTACAAAATATGAAAAATAAAAATCTTGAATACTCAATTCCACAAACATATTCAGAGGGTAATAAACTGAAGGGCTATTGTTGTGGCAGCAACAGCCACTTGTCTAACTTCTAACTTTCCCAATTATCAAGTGATATCATCCACATGCAGAAAATGGAATAACAAAGGCCACCTCATAAGAGTGTGAAGGGATATCGCTAGAGGTGGGAAAGGAGGTGACAGCAGAAGTAGTAGTAAAGAAAATAATTTTTAAATCAAAAGCCAAAAACACAGTCAATCAAATTATCTACCAGGAGTGCAATATCTACCTAGAAGGCACACTATAAAGGTGTTTTTGATTTATGCTCCCCATTTACCTTGATCACCTTCTCGGGCTTTAAGTCTATGACAATCTATGACAGTAAACACCTTCTAATCCCCAACATATCACCTAGTGGTTACACTAACAACCGATTCTGCTTAAAGGGAAGATTAAAATACACTTCACCTTCAAGGATCTCTCCATGATAGGCAAGGTATACGTGTTAGAAGAAGGTTCCAACCTACTGGGATGCCCATAGCAGACGGAGTTAGGGATTGAGTTAGATCCTAATAATGCATAGCAGGTCTTAACTGTAAACCAGAGTATCACAGGAAATCATATGAGATGAGTTTCGGAAATCTTAGCAGATAGATTAGAAGTACTGAAAGATTACCAGCATAGGATAAAATTGAAAGCTAACACAAAGCCCGTAGTACACAAAACCAAACCTATACCCCATTTTAATAATAGAGCCATTATAGAAATAATTTACCAAATTTAAAGGATTGGGCATTATATAACCCCATTATAATAGCAAAAAAGTCACAGAGATGGAATCAGGTTATGCGATGATCTATGGAATCTAAACAACAATATATAGATTAAAGGACATCCATTAACCCACCTAGGGTGCATTATTGGTTTCCCAACATGGATTATATGGTTAACAGTGACGGATTGTGCTATTTACATCAATAGCAACAAATCTAAAATAATTTGTAACACTTATGTGCCCAGTTTCTTTTCCTTACAAACCATGGGAAACGTGAGCTCTAGATATATATTTGGCCCATTAACCGCAGAGGTGTATATTTGAATTTGTCTTAATTGATTATGAGTACCACTAGTCACTTGGATGATTAACCAAATTACTGTAGATGCTCTTAAATTTCCTGAGAGAAGCATTTATTACGGAACACGAACCATCCACCATTATTACTGACAATGGAGTACAGTTTACTTCCTCAGCTATGACAGAGCTCTTGACACAGTTAGCAATCAAACATCTAAATCAGCATTATACTGCACTTGGGCTAATGGTCCTGTAGAGAGAGTAAACAGAATGAAAAAAGAGTGCAAAACACCTACTTATAGAAAAAAACATACAAGACATGATGTGGTCTTATCATCCAATTTTCAACATAGTTGCAGGAATATCACCATTTTCATCCCTGAAGGGCATGAGACAAAGCACAAAATAATTTCCTACCTGATTTGGGGGAGGAAACAGAACAGAACAAGATGCACCAAATGTGAGAAATAAAAATGCACTAGATCAAGCCCAATTCTAAGAATATTATGACTGCGAACATAGGACAAAACAACAACAGTGGAAGGAGGGAGATTGGGCATATGTCAAAAATCCAGTAGGAAAAAAAGATCATAATTCCAAGTTTTTTAACCCATGTGTATTCTTGAAATCCTACATAACAGTAATGGACAATGAGCAAATGTGGAATATGGACAGACTATCAAAGTACACCCTACCATCTAGGAACACAAACCGACAGTAACACCAGTCCCAACAAAGGAAACTTGAACGAAACAGCCAAAAGTAAAACAAAAATAGCTCCAGTGTGGCATAAAGATTATAACATGGGAAAAACATAACAATGTGTCAATAGGTTCTTTGCACATATATCTATAATAAATCTGTATGTAGGGAATTTTTACTCATAATTGTCAGGGAAATATATGTTATAACATTTTTCTTTTAATCTGGGTCGATGATCCTCCTTTTTCTTTATTATAGGTTAATCCTCATATGGTCTTTCTTTCCCATTGTTCTTGGTTGTTCATTCCTAAAGTTGGTAATGCAGCCTGCCTTAGAATGCTGAGGACTAGAACTATATTCTATTCTGTCAAGTGAGCTACATAGGTAATGGTGGGGAAAGGAGACGTATAATAAAGACAGAGTCTTCAGAACCCAGATTCCCGTCATCTTTATATCAACTAGCCTTGCCCACCCACGTAGAATTGAAGGCCATTTTCTGAATCTATTCTTCCAGCATGATAACCAATAAACTGCAGAATAGATGAGCATTCAAGGCTAACATGCTTTTATTGGGGGGCCATCTGCCTGTAAACTTTTGTCGAGAATCTATTTTAAAAAATGACTTCATCAATCAATCAATCAATCAATCAATCACGGCATTTGTAAAGCGCGCTACTCACCCGGGAGGGTCTCATCATAACTCCATTTAAAAACTTTATGTAATAGAATTTCCTATTCCCAAGATACAGCATATTAGTTCGCATGAACATTTATAATTAAAACTTCCAGTTATCTGCCATGCCAATAGTGAAAGGTATGAGGGTTTAAAAGAAATAGGCAAAATAAACCTGGCAACAATGAGCAAGGAAACAGCACGCATACAGCTAAAGAGCAAGTTGGAAGCTCTGTGCACTCAATAGGCAGAGGCATTTTCTTAAGAAAACTCTGCTAAAGGAAATATATAAGAGATGAAGCCTAAAACAAAACTATATGGCAAAAATGCATTCATGAGTGGAGGAAGGCAGAATAGCATCAAATCAACATGGAAGAAAAGCGACTACATAACAGGTGTGCTAATGTTAAAGCACATCTAATTAAAGAACTGAAGTTCTTGCACGGATGTTTGCTTATAGATCAAAGCAAAGAAACCCATAACAATACAATTAGCTACCTGAGGGAGCAGAACAGGGTAACAGTACAAAATAGAAACAAAGAAGCACTCTTTAAATGTAGTTACAGGAAATTGTACACAGAAAGAGCTGCAGGTTAAATTGACTAGCCAGAAGTTTTTCACTATTTGCTATTCCTATCAAAGATAAGGGAATGAGTTAGAAATCAGAAAGACCCACTATGCAAGATGAGATGAGCCTAGATATCTGAGGAATGAAATCCCACAGCTCAGGTGACGCAGATTGTCTCTCAAGTGAGTTTAACAAAAAAAAAATATATTTTACCAATGCATCGTTGAAGAGGTTTTCACACAGTAACAGATGATGCAGTTAGCTGGCCGAGTGTCCAAACCAAACTGGGAAAAGACACAAATGTGTCTCCCACCATCTCATAGGTATACTACAAGTACATGCAAACATCTACACAGAAATATTGTCCCACGCTTACTCATGAAGGTCATCCAAGATTTGTTGCGGGTAAACAAATCTTCAACAACATCTGGGCACTGGCTCACTGTTAGACCGGACATCCTTTGTACAGTATCTCCCCAAAATGTTGCCTTCACCCAGTTACATTGATGAACTAGATTTTGTTGGCATTAAGACACTGTGTTGTGCACTTTTTCCCTGCTAACCAGTGCTAAAAAATGATTGTGCTCTCTCCCTATAACGTGGTAAAATTGGTCTACACCTAATTGGCATATTTAAGTTACTTTTAAGTCCCTAGGAAATGTAACTCCAGGTATCCAGGACCTGTAAAATAAATGGTGCTAGTGGCCAGCCATACTCATTGTGCCCCTGGGTGTCAATTCACAAAAATGCTAAGGTTGCAGAAGTGACATCACACGCAATTTGAACTTTAATTTGACTCACACACACATGCTTCCACTTACATAAACATTCACATGCTCTCCCTCACATAAACACACTCTCACAAACACGCATGCATACAACGTACATTTAAAATCATTTTTACTCACCTTAGCTGCCAGATAGTGTCATATTCCAGCTAAATGTACTTCATTTGTTATTACACTGATAAAGAATAATATTATTCACCATTTGTGTAATAAACATTTTGACAGAAAATCAGGTAAATGTAGCCCCAACCAATATCCATTAGGACGAGTTTCCCTTATGTTTCAGGCAATGATGTTGCAATCTCTGAGTGAAAGAGTCACAAAGGCAGTGCCTGGGGTCGCAAGGGGAAAGCCAGGGTTCACAGCTGTTACCCCTGGGACACAGTATTGATATCCATGATTGTGCCACCCACTAAATTAGCAATGCAAATCATGTCTCAGGACTGGCCCTGCTGCCTGCAATCCCGTTTGAACTTGGATTTTGATCTGGGAAAATAAACCTGCTTACAGATATAGTCCTTCCTTTTAAATGCTTAAAAGTGGCCCTTAAGGTAGAGTCTAACTACTATATAACTGTCAGGGACTGTCTGGGACACAGTCAGGTACTCGGTCAGGACTGGTGACTGGGTAGAAAAGAAAAGCAGACAGGGGAGCACAGCACTTCCCAGGCTCACACATGAAGTCAGAGAGGAGAAAAGGGATCCAAAGGGGAAGACTGCACAAAGGAACAAGGTAGCTAGAACTCAGAAAGGATAGGCACTCAAGCGGTGATTTAGAATTCAGAATTACTACACCCAGTACGGATGTGATATATACATATATATAAAAACACAACATTAACAATAAAGGGAATGTGGGGTAAAGCACCCTAGAGCTCCACACGGTAAGACTGAAGCTTAGTAAGTTCATAACCCACAATTGCTGTTACAGATACTGACTGCAAATACCCACATATAGTATATGCATACAAAGGCAGGGTCTTTGGAGCAGATACCAATGGTGAGGTTATAAATGTAACTCAAAAACAATACTCACAGTGAGCAGGAAACACCACCTAGGTAGTCAGCTGTGCCCACAGATCTTGGCGATCAAACAGGAACAGACAAGGCATTAAGAGCAAGGGTGTAGAACTAAACACAAGCACAATGGACAAGGAGCTAGCAAGGAGTAGTCCTTAACAGGAAAGGAAGGAAATCACAGGGCACACTTGGTAGAAAGCAAGTAACAATCATACATGGTAATAGAAGCAAGACAGCAGAATAGAAAGACAGCACACTAGGAACCAGAACCAAGGAAAATTGGAAGAAATGCAGGAACTGGAAAATAAAATACTGAAGGGAAGGCTACAAGGTTATACTAGAATAGCGCTGGATCAGGGGTCAAGAAAACAGAGTAGCCCTGAAGGCTCTGCTGGAGCAAGAATAATTTAGCAAAAGCTCAAAAGGCAGCACTGCTGGCAGTGCTAATTCAGGAACAAGGAATACAGCAGCAGCTCAAACACAAGGAATAACTAAAACTCAGGAAACACTGGAAACAAGGATATCAAAAGCTCAAGAAACACTGGTAACAAGGATATCAGGAAACACTGGAAGCAAGGATATCAAATGATCATGAAACACTGGAAACAAGGGTCAGTCTCACCGATACACAGCTACAAAGACCAACCCTGGAGTGAAGGGAGCTGGGGATTGAAAGAGCTCACAGTAATCACATGCATCAGGTGTGAGCAGGCTAGCAGCAGCCAGCCACAGGTGAGCTGAATTCTTCCACCTATCCTTGGCTTGCAGGGGTGGAGAGGAAGCAGTGGGGAGGGAATTCTGGTAATGGAGTTTCAGGCATGAGCAGGCTGGCTTCCACAAAATCTGGCATGGATTGGTAATGGATGTCAATTCCCAAATAGTGTTCAAAATCCTGGAAGTCACTATATGCATGAAGGGGAAGGTCCAGAAGAATATTATGGCAGTGGAGGGTCCCACAAATCAGCCCCCTGGTGGTGGGCACGAGAGCACAGGGAGCGAATCGTGGCAATAGCAGGTTGCATTGTTTTTAAATGTAGGTCATGTGGGTTTGAGTTTTACATTTCTGGGCAGTGAAAAACTTCTAAAGTCATCTTTCATCATTGTAAGGCTATTTTTCATACAGACTAACACTGGATTACATTATTACATTTAATAAATGCTGACTTCAGATTGGGAGCAAAGAGAGAAATGCGGTTTCAACTCAAATGAATTGCAATTTAAAAATCCTCTTTCATGGTAAAGTCAGGTTTTAATTTCCAATTTTGTAAAATCCACTTTTAGAAAGTTGTAATTTTCCTGCCCAAACAACGGTACCTGTCTAACAGTGCCCTGGTTCAATTGATTGTGAATAGCTCTGCTGGTGTGGGTTGTCTGTTGCTTCCAGACCATGAGATAAGGGAAGCCTAGGAGTAAGGGGAGAGGGTTTTCCTGACAGGATAGCTGGGAAGGAGCTGTACCCTGCTCTAATTACTCTTTAAAGTACTCTGCCGGTAGCAGACACACAAGTGAACCTAACAAGTGAACCTAACACCAGGCATGTCCTTGCCTTTTGTCACACTACACAGTATGGAGCAGTACAATCCAGATGTTCTATTAGCATATTTGGAAAATCAAAAGAAATAGCATATTTTGTGACATAAATGACTTAGGGGCATATTAGCAAGGGCAGTATCGCCGCTTTAGCGGCACTTTTTGCTGCAAATGTAGCGATATTTCAATCGCCCTATCAGCAAGCTGTCGCTAACACCAGTTAGTGACAGCTTACAGGCAATAGCGACCCGTTTGTGGACCGCTTTGCATGCCAGCGATATTTATCGCTGATGACATGCAAAGTGGGTGCACCCAAACTGTTAGCGACTGAAAGCAGTCGCTAAATCAGCTATCGCCTATTAGCAACGCAGGCGAAGTGATAATAAAAGTCACGCTAAGCGTGATTATCGCTAGTGATTAACACCTGCTTGAAACCAGACTTACCTTACCTTTATTCCCCAATGGGAGGTGGATTATCAGGCTAAGTCCACCATGGTGTTAATGCGTGAATATTGCTGGATTTCCAGTGATATTCAGGTATTTCGCCGCTATCACTGTATATTTTTAGCACAGTGGAGATAAACGTTGTTAATAGCATGTTTTCTCCGCTAAAATATCCAGCGATAGGCAGTGATAAAAATAAATGCACTTAATGCATTTTGGGATAAATATCATAACTTCTTGCTAATATGCCCCTTAGTTTTTGAAAGTCACTAACCCACCAGTGGGTTTTGAATTAACCATACAAAATTGCTGAATTTGTAATCTCGTTTTAACCCACTCCAATAGGAAGACATGCTGCTAAATCTTTCCTTTTACATTTGGAAAGTATTTGAAGATTGTACAGAACATCAAAATACATACATAGCATACATAATTTGTTTAAAAGAATTTTCATACTCACAAGAAAAAGTACATATTACAAATATGATGATAGGATCAACAGATAAAACCCCATACAAATTGCAATGCCAAGATCATATGAGTAATTTCAACCAATAGCAGCTACAGAATTATTCAGGCATAGAGTACCTAATCTCATTGCAACTCTTAAAAAGCAGGAGACTTTAAAGATAGCATGTTCAGTGGATAGAAGCTGGAGGAACATAACTGCTGGCCATACTTTTTTTTTTTTAAGTTCAGGGATTTCAAAAGAGGTATGATAAACATTTTTCTAGGTAGCCTAAAATAGCTACAAAATATAGTAAAATGAAGGCTATCCTTTGGAGACACATCTCAGAGCCGCAAAGACCCAGTTAACCAGGCGGTCTACATTGGATGCAAGAGGGCAGAACATCATGCAGCATATTGAAACTGACCCTGGACAATAGAAATCTCTCCTTATCCTTATTTACAATAAATAAATAGGGTTCATATTATGAACAGTTTTTAGAATCATGTGCCCACACAACATGGGTTTCATTAGTTCTGACTGTTCTCTATGTAGCGACTTTCCCCCACCCACTTCAATTCTGAGATACCCAAGAACTAGGAGCTATGAAATAAGAGCTGTCCACCCAGACTGGTAATAGTATCCTTGACAAATGCAATCCATGGGATCTTAATCACATGGGCAAGAGACAAGCAGTCTTTAAGGATCAGCATGTTCAGCTAGGATTTGTCCCTGTTCCACACTTTGATCCAGCATAACAGTGGCCTGAGAGTGACCATATCTTCTATACATTTTACCCCTACCTTATCATGTGCAAAGAATGTCGGGTGCTTTAGGGAACCCGCAACACATGCCATAAGAACATATTTGCAATGTTCTGGATATTATCCACTTTTGTGTAGCCCCAAATTTCATTGCCATATAAAATCTTAGCGACACTCTTAGCCTGATAAACCTCAGTTAGGATTCTAGGGGACCTGAATCCCAGCCTCTGAGTAAAAGTAGCTACAGCTGTTTTGACCTTAAAAAACTCCTCTTTCTTCATGTCGATAGGGGCCTCCAACATATTTTGAAGTCAAATAAGACCCCCAGATAAGAAAAAGCAAGGACTTTAGTCACAATGGGCTTATCCACCTTGGACATTTTTATTCTAGTCATCAGTGGATCAATTAACATCACATGAGACTTGGTGAAATTGACCGTAAAGGGCCCTACTATCAATAAAAGCTACAAATGTGTCCTGTAACAACTGTAGAACAATGGCGCATCATTGGCATACAGTAATACCGCAAGTGGTCTCCTCCTCACTTTTGGGAATGGCTTGCTCCAAACCATTTACATAAAGAGGGGAGGCGCTAGAGGGCGCATTTGCGGAATGGCTGCCTAGTACTGCAGCTCCCGCTCCTTGGCAACTAATCCTGCCCTGATCCTGTGCCACGGGGTGCCATATCGCCCCCAAAAGACCGGGCTCCGTTTCCAAGTGGAGCTCTCTACACTCGGTTCGAGTTTGGTGTCGCTGCGAGCCCGGGAACCGAAGATACGGGCAGCTGTAAATCGCCCGGCGCCAGCCGTGGGACTGTGCGTGACGGTCGCTGGGCCACTGCAGCTACGCGACCCCGAGGCCTGCCACAAGGACCCCAGGCCACACCGGGACGTCGCCTTCAAGATCCTACCGGGACGGCGTGCGGAGGTGGCGGTGCAGGTAGGCGGCTGCCATAGACCCTGCCTGGAGTCTCCCTCCCCCCCCCCCGCCAACGCTGCTTAAACCTTGCTACCACCAGAAAGGAGACGATCCTGCGGCGACACAAACGGCTGCAGCTTTTTCCAGATTGCAGCGCCCGGCGCTCATAGTACCGAGGACCCGGGCTTGCGCGGCGTGTACCACCGGACCCACTGACCGGAGGCTGGGATTAGCCCCCTTGCTTACCGCCATGCCCGCCTGAAGATTGCTGCGTCATTTCCAACGCTGGGTGCGCTGAGAACTGTACACGTGTTGCAAGGCTGCTGGTCCAAGAAGCACCGACCGGTGAGCTGCAACACTCAGCCGCTGCCAGTCACTGCCTGTCCCCACGGACTGCCTTACTGCCCGTCATAACTTTCTGTGCTCTGGCCTTACTGTTGCCCGGCTCCCGAGTTGCTGGTAACACGCGCCATAGACTGGACATACAGTTGTTACCTCCGAGAGATTGCATAGCGCGCCTGTTGGAAACGCCAATATCGCAATATACTGCATCGCACCGGGCCCGGGTTCCTGCTTTCTACTACTAGCTGCCCCTCTGCTCGAGGTATATAACCTTGCGCCGTATTGCACTACCATCCCTCATCTTTGCCCTTACAATTGTCCCCGGTCACTGCCATGGGGCGACCTGAGACTCGCCAGCCTAAACTCAGCTTCGACAACGCTCGCAAGAGTGCCACATCGACGCAGATGAGCCCGGGGCCTAGCGGACCACCACCGCAGCCTGTCCCACCTCCTGCCCCCGCTGCGGATCTCACCAACCTGATACAGGAGATGCGCCAGGGCTTCGCCACCGTTGTGGAGAAGGTGGATGGCGTCACGGCTCGACTGGATGCGTTGGTCCACAAGGTGGATCGTCATGAAGAACGTCTCACGACTGCGGAACAGAGAATCTCCGACAACTCTGACGCCACCACGGCCCACACGACGCAGTTGGCGAGAATGGACAATCTCCTTCGCATAATAGCGGCAAAGAATGAGGACTTAGAAGCACGGAGCCGCCGGAACAACATTCGCATTACAAATGTGCCGGAGTCCACTTCTTTGAGCTACCGGAGTCCACTGCCACAGGCAGGATGGAACTATATGTAGAGAAACTGCTTAAAGGCTCGATCGGGGAGGAGGCCTTCTCGTCCCAGTTCATCGTAGAGAGGGCCCATCGCTCCCTGGCGCCTATGCCCCAACCTGGCCTGCCGCCGAGACCTATAATTGCACGTCTCCTGAATTACCGCGACCGGGATGCGGCCCTCAGAGCCGCCCGGACACAAAGATCACTGCGATATGACGGCATCACCTTCTCCATATACCCCGATTTCACACCGATGGTTCAGGACGAACGGCGCAAGTTCCTACCAGTGAAAAAGAAGCTGCGTGAGGCCCAAATAGACTATGCACTTTTGTACCCGGCGAAGCTTAGAGTTACCCACCAAGGCAAGCAACGCTTTTTCACTAACCCGCAAAAAGCCGAGGATTTCCTGAAGACGATTCGGAAAGAACGCAAAGATGCGCATTTATCTGCGGATGCACAGGAAGATGCTGACCTACCTCCAGTGCACCACGAAGACTGATTGACCCTACACACTCTGAGTCATATGGAAACTATGCTGGCTTGTTTATTGCTGGCAGCGACTCACAACTTGAGAACTGGGGCGATACGAGAGCGACGGATTGTCTGGACCCTGCACCCCAGTGGTAACGTATGCCAAGGACCACTCCCTTGGCCCTAGTCTCCACCGAGGGCGGTATAGAACTGGAGCTATGGGCCGGGTAGTGGCAGTGCGCTCTCTTTGATGTGCCCCAATCGGGTGTTCCCCACTGACTTGTTGTATTCTTGGGTAGTTGCCTTACTAAAGTTGGGGGGGAGGGTGGGGAGGGAGTTTCACATGGGGGGGATCCATGGCTACTGGCATGATTGGGATGCTGGGGTGGGAGGGGGGAGGTTGGGTTTCATGAGGTTGATGTTGCTTAGACTGTATGCATATTTGCTAATCTGGTATGTGGCTTGGTACTGCGGGGGTGGTCGCGGGATCATGGTGTGGCCCCTTTGGGCGCTGTCGCTTCTAATGTTACTATGTCAATGGCTACTATGAGTGCAACTGCTCGACTGACATGTATATCATGGAACGTCCGAGGGCTAAACGATGCTAAAAAATGCAGGAATGTTATTGCCTACCTTAACAGACATCATATACAGGTTGCCATGCTACAAGAGACACATACGCCCAAGCGAAAGGATACATCTTTTGCATCGAAATGGGCTGGTACCCGCATCTTTTCCTCCTATTCGTCTTATGCAAGAGGTGTGGCGATTCTCATTGCCCGTAGCGTGCCTTTTCACCGCTTTGGGGAAGAGGTAGACGCGGAGGGTCGTTATGCTTTGTTATGGGGCAGGCTGGGACATGACGTCTACTTATTTGTTTCAATGTATGCACCGAATATCGACTCACCTGCCTTTTTTTCCTCATTGTGGGGTAAAATTGTTTCCATTGGGGCACGACACGTCATCTGGGGAGGTGATTTCAACCTGGCGCTAGCGCCCCCCCTTGATAGATCAGATGGTGTCAGCTCCTACAAGCCCCGTGCAAGAGAGGCTTTGGAGGGAGTGGTGGAGGAGGGGGGACTGCTGGATGCCTGGAGACACCTACATCCCCAAGGACAGGAGGGCACGCACTTTACATCTCACACAGGAACATGGGCACGATTAGACTATTTTCTGATTACCCGAGACATCGCTTTGGGGCTGCTGGGGGCAGCCCACTTGCCCAGAACCTATTCAGATCACAGCCCTGTGAGACTGCAATTCCGGACTCCTGGGTGGGACACTCCGAGGCCACAGTGGAGACTAGGTCCCGATGTACTTCTTGACGATCTCTTTCGCACAGAGCTGGGCGAGGAGATCAGAGATTTCTTCCCTAGGAACAGGGGCTCAGTGGAGTCAGTGGAACATATATGGGAGGCTTTCAAGGTCACTATCAGGGGTTTCTGTATTTCTAAAAGCCACGGAGTGTTGCGAGACATCCTACGTACCATCACCACGCTGGAGGGGGACCTGAGGGACTTGGAGCTCCGTATGGCATCGGATACTGACCCATGCCTACATGCGACCTTTAGAGAGACACTGTCCAAATACGAAGAGGAGGCTGCCAGGGAGGCGAAATATCGGGGTAAACACTGGGTGGCCCGCAGATACTGTGAGGGGGATAGGCCTGGAAAAGTACTAGCTGCACTCACACGTCCATCCCGAGAGCACAACACTATACTGGAGCTTACTGACAATTCCGGTGCCACCATTAGAGATTCGGATGCGATACTCACTGCCTTCACGTCACACTACTCGGCACTTTACACATCCACAGTAGAGGCAGATGCACCATACACTGAATACCTAAATGAAGTAGCTCTATGCTGGCTTAGCGATGGAGATAGGGAGTTCCTTGCAGCGCCTTTCGAACTAGACGAGGTTCGCGAGGCCATCATGTCCCTCAAAAATGGTAAAGCTCCGGGGCTGGATGGCATCCCAGCCGAATTCTACAAAGCCTATATTGATATCATGGCCCCCGTGCTCAGTGAGGTTTTTACTGAGTCCCTAGCTGATGGGATACTGCCCTGTTCTATGCGGGAGGTGGTTATTACCTCCCTCCTGAAACCAGATAAAGATCCCTCATCCTGTGACTCTTATCGACCACTTTCCCTCCTAAACTGTGACGTCAAAATCCTTGCCAAGATACTGGCCACGCGGCTTTCCCTGCTGATGACCAGAATTGTCCTGCCTGACCAATCTGGCTTCGTTGCGGGAAGATCCACATCCCACAATCTGCGCACCCTTTTTTCCCTGCTCCGTACGGTTCACCCTGCCACCCCGGTGGCGGCTGTATTCCTAGATGCCACCAAGGCGTTCGACTCAGTCGAATGGCCATACCTTTTCTCGGTCCTGGCCAGCATGGGTTTCCCCAAAATGTTCCTAGCTTGGGTGCGCCTCTTATATACGGACCCTACGGCAAAGGTACTGATAAATGGGAAATTGTCGCAACCCATCACACTCACGAGAGGCACCCGCCAAGGTTGCCCGCTCTCGCCCCTATTATTTGCTATCGCGGTTGAACCTCTAGCCTGTCGCCTGCGTCAATTACACAGAGCAGGTGCGGTACAATGCCTGCAGCGGCAAATCGATGTGTCCCTCTATGCGGATGACATCACACTATATGTCAAGTACCCGGACCTGCACCTCAACCCCCTGCTTCGGGAATTTGTCCTTTTTGGAGGGCTGTCGGGTGTTCACATAAACTGGTCTAAGTCGCAATTTTTTCCTCTTACAGATTCGGTACACGATTTCCCACTTGATTACCCGTTGATGTGGTGCCGTGATGATCTCCGCTATCTGGGGATCCGTGTCGCCCGTGACAAGGACGAGACTCTCCGTTCCAATTACGGAGTGGCCATAACCAAGCTAACTGCCTCCGTCGATAGATGGATCACATTACCACTCTCCATGGCTGGGAGAGCCGCCCTCATAAAAATGGTGATATTACCCCGCTTTCTGTACCTCTTTCTTAATATCCCCTACCACCCAGGCGCTTTTTTTTTCAAGACACTCCGCACGGAGCTGCGCAGACTTTTCTGGGGAGGCAAGTCTCCCCGCTTAAAGTGGTCAACGCTGATCCTTCCATATGACCAGGGAGGTTTCGATATCCCCGATTTCGAAATATACTATCAGAGCGCACAGGCGCAGTTTGCCTATCATTGGATAGCACCTACTCCCTTCATGCCACACATAGCGGTGGAAGACTGGATAGTACACCCACTTCCGCTGAATGGCCTGCTACATTGCCCTGAGACATCCATTACCACTTCGAATACCTCAGTTTCTTGCACACTGGACGCATGGCATCGTATCGCTCGACGATTGCTGTGCCCACTACCCTACTCCCCCAGGCTACCGCTCACCTACCATCCGCAGCTTTCTTTGTTGTCGGAGCTGGGATTTCAACAACTCTGTGGTAAACTTCTCGTTACCTGCTGGGGGGATTTGTTTCACGACGGTAAATTCAAGTCTGCTGATCTGTTTTTTAAAACGTATAAGCATACGCCCCTTGAACTCTTTTACTATATTCGACTGCGCGCGGGGATGCGGGACATTCTACCCGACTACCCTGCTGAGCCCATGATCCTGTTACCACTGCACTTCCTACTGGGATCACAAGACGGGACCCATTTGGTCTCTGGACTCTACCGCCAGATCCGAGGTGCGGCTCCATTACAAACTTCTGCTGCCCGGCTACGCTGGTCTGCGGAGCTTGGAACAGATATCTTGGACGACCAATGGAAACACTGCTGCGCATTGACTTCCTGCATCTCTGCCAGTTGCAGATTGAAAATTATTCATTTCAAATACCTTCAGAGGATATATTACACGCCGGTCCGGAAGTATCGATTTGGACTGGCTGATAATGATCGATGTGAGCGCTGTCGTGCTGAACATGCCGATTTTCTCCACCTGGCGTGGTCTTGCCCCCAGATTGCTGATTACTGGCGGCAAGTTATCGAGGCCGTTGCGGAGATGGTGGATGAGGAGATTCCTGCGGACCCCCTGGTAGCTGTCCTTGGTTACACGTTGCAGCTGCCTAGAAACTGCAGAAAATTCGTTGACACGGCATTGCTCTTGGCCAAGCGGCATATCGCATGCCGCTGGAGCAGGGGCAGAGCACCCAAGTTTAAGGAATGGCTCACCGACTTGACATATTGCCAGGACCAGCATACCACTTTTGCTGAACTACTGCCTCTCTCATGCCGACCCAGGGACATATGGGATCCCCTGGTGCACTACCTGCTTAGACGCTCAAGCGAAGATGCACAGTCAGGACACGGACCTGACACTCCCCAGCGCCAATAACGCTCTCCCGGCACTCACCCTATAGCCATGGATAGAATTTATGACCTTCCCTCATGATGACTGCCTTTCTGCCCCCACATACCCCTTCGAGAAGTAAACGATCCTGACTAGACTGCGCTGCCTACCTTTCCCCTTCTTGACACCCATACACCCTCCCTCGCCATCGTGACACTATTTCGTCCCACTGGTGAATGATATCCTTAACAACCTGCGACCTCTGGGGCTCACACTATGCAGACACCAACAACACTGGATAGTAAACTCAGGACTCTCATCTCCCCGCATGCCGCCACCTGCTAGGGCTGCCACAACACACCGATATCATACACCATCACTACACAGTTTAAGCACCACCTCTTGGTTGTAACCTGGTTAGGATGTTTCTTGTTTTATAAACTACAAAACAGCAGTGAGATGTTTCTCTCGCTCAAAAAACTTGTTCGACTGCTGCTCATCCTCACTTGTTTCCCCCCACCGGATGCAGACCTGACGCCATGTAAGTCTGTAAAATGCCGCCGGGCCCCCGGGATGCCGGCTATCAGGCTGTGTATTGATGCTACTTACCTGCTGCTGGCCTCCGGGTGGTAGGCAATCCAAGCTGTGTCACTGACTATGTTTTTTCTCAATAAAGCAGATTTGAACCCCCCAAAAAAAAAAAAAAAAAAAACATTTACATAAAGAGTGAACAAAAGTGGTGCAGGAATGCACCCCTGATGAAACACTCTACTGGTTCTTAAAGATCTGGAGCGAGCCAAGCACTGAGAATAACTCACAGATACTGAAGTGTGGGCATGTAAATTACTTAAGAGAAGTACTATATCAGGGTCCACCCCATCGCGAGAAGCAAACACCACAGCGTCTCAGAATTGACTCTGTCAAAGGCGGACATTGCATCCATATATGCCAGCTGGATAAACTCAGACTGAGCAACAGTATACTTCATTATTATCAGATATATATTCAAGCATTGGTCAGACGTAGATATACCTAGCCTGAAACTGTATTGTACCTCAGAGATAGTAATCTCTCCTGTCCATAACATCAGCCTATTTAATAGAACACTAACGATGACCTTCACTACAGCGTCAATCAGGAAAATCAGCCAATAACATTGGGGATTGTCCTTGTCCCTCCTTCTTTAATATATGAACAATTATAGCAGTGGACCACGAGGACAGGGGCCCTCACTTATAGCAGATTTTTGGACCATTATCAGGGCTGGCCCTTAAATCTCCATATCATCCAAAAAGCAATACAGGGGTATCCCATCAAACCATGAGGGCTTATTGCATGATGACGCCCGGAGGTACTGGCTTACTTCCTGTAACATGAAAATGAGGTTGGGTCTGCCCTTCCAAGACACACCCAGCTGAGCAAGCAATGGCTAGGTTATCCCAGGCTCTCTCTTTTAAAATTGATTTATAGTTTGTGAGTTCCAATTTGCATGCCCTGCAACAAGCAACAACATGGTTCTTATCGCTGGACACCTGCTACAGTGCTTCCTTCAATCTATGAAGGCCCTTGGAACAATTGCTGTCAAACTATTTGGGTTAATATGGCTTGTGGGCATTGCGGGGGCCTTAAGTAAGCTTAAGTAAAGCTAACACCTTGTCAGAAACAGTCCCATAAGCCCATAGAATTGACCCACTCGAATATGAAAGATCCACACATGTAAGAATCTCTAGCCCGCACCCTGAGAAAAGAAACATTTTAAACAGGGTGGGCTCTACTTGGGACCACCTTAATTGCCTGCCCTGATCTGTTAGAGACAACACTCTCTGTCTCTCTAGCTAAGTCCTGGCACCACCACTTATTCCACTAGTTGCTAAAAAGAGAGGGTTGTGATCTCTAAAGGGGATATGCACTATATTAAAGTTGGCAATTATCAAAAACAATGGAGCTAATACAAAGATAAAGTCTATTATGGAGGCACAACCCCTACCTCTGAAACTTGATGAAATACTGGGGTTGGTGTTATATGTTATGTTATAAAAAACGTGTAACGCGCTCTAATACTCTAGAGTGTCCTGGCACATTCGTGGGATGTGGAAGAGAGGGCAGGAAAAATTAGATGAGCTGTTTAAAAAGATGAGTTTTTGAATGATTTTTAAAAAGACGAAAGTCCTGTGTATGCTGTAAGTCCACGGGGAGAGCATTCCAGGCAAGTGCTGCTTTAACAGAAAGGGACTGGCCTCCCAAGCGCAACCTGCAAACCGTGGGATAACCAACCGGCGCTGAGTAGCAGATCGCAGGGGGCGACTGGGCTATACAAAGCAAAGCACCTCCTAAGGTACGCAGGCCCTTGGCCATGAACAGCCCTGTGAGATAGAATAAGGGCCTTGAATTGCACCCGTTGAACTACAGTTAGCCAATGCAGATCCCGCAGATACTGCCGAACACTAGATCTCCGAGAGATGTCGAACAGGAGTTTAGCTACGGCATTCTTACCAGATATCCGGGAATGCCAATGAACAAAGCATTGGCATAATCGAGGCGGGAAAGGATGAGGGCGCGCACTACCATTTCTTTAGCCTCCCTACGAAGCAGAGAAAAGAACCTACGTAAAGCCTTAAGAGTCCCGAAGCAGACTCCGGTAAGTTTCTTAATGTGTTCTGCAAACCGGAGATCTTCGCCAAACCACACCCCTAAGTTCTTAGCCCAGGACCCTCTGAGCTAGAGCACATGACATTAGGAGGCCATAAAGATTCTCTGAAGGCAGGGGGGAACCGGCCATACAGCAGTACCTCTGACTTGTCCTCATTGCACTTAAGTTGGGCATGTGCAAGCCAGTGGAATACAGACGAGAGGCAAATCTGGGCGGCATTGGTGTCCAGATCAGAATCCTTCCAGGTAAATAGCAGCTGGGTGTCAACCGCAATAGGCTATAATTTTTGCTCCCAGCTCCACCGCTAAAAAAATCGAGGGGTCAGATATATATTGAAAAGCAGGGGGCTCAATCTGGAGCCCAGAGGCACCCCTGTTGAAAGTTTCCTAACGGAGGACGAGAAGGGAGAATGGAATTAACTAGTTTTTCCAATGAGAAGTTAAGGTTATATTTACTACGGACAACATTTAACTCAGAGCCCTCCCTAGTGTTGGCCATGTATAGCCACTTCACTAGCATACATTTGGGTTTGGTGTTAGTTAAGTTTAGAGGGCACTCGCAAAGGTGGCAATTAAAATTACCAGTCAAAATTACTCTGTCCAACCCAAACCTATCGCCAGTCAAGATGTTAATACCTGAGCTTTGAGTGGTAAAATTAAATGATTACTCAGACAATATCTTAGCGCTGTAGAAATTATTTAAAGCCAAAGACCTAGAAAGTTTGCTTAATCGCTTGCATCAGATGCATATCCCAGACATGATCCTTAATTGTTCCAAACAAGTCCAAGGAAACAAAAATAATCAGACCCCCTTGGCCCTCCCTGATGCCAATGCCACAGCCTGGGTACAACAGGTTTTTTACCCTGCAAAAAAGTGATTTAACTCGTCCCATGTCTCAGGTGAACAGATTACCTGATATTTCCTAGCAAAAGACACCCACTTAAGGTGACTAAACTATGCTGCCAGGCCCCCTATATTCCATGATAACAACAGGAAATCCTGAGGGTTACTAAATAACATATAGAAAATAATGAACAGAAACATCAGGGGACAGAGATGAAATGGGAGGGACAAGTCAATCACAGGAATCCAGACTCCACAAATGATCAAATCTGTTTGCAGTCTGCAAGACTGAGGTTGGTGGAGGGACAGGTGTGCCCCAAAGGAGCTGCCACTTTGCGACCTGTTTCCATTAGGTTAAACAGACAATTTCTGGCTTGTTAAAGAAACTAAGAGGAAGGACCTGAAAGATGGATGGTCTAGAGGACCTAAAAGATCCTAAAGTTGTCAGGACATGTGCAGCAATGATGGGCCTATTAAAACCTATGACTACACAATCCCTGGCCCATCTCTTGGCATGAGACCCTCAAACATGCCACCCTTCTCACCATGTTAACAGAACCATATATCTGTGTACCCAGATTGGAATGCATCTCTAGCCAGTGAACCAATTTCTTTGTCAGCTCATCATAATATTCCAACATGGACCTATTCAAAGGAGGGGTATTGCCAAACCACTACGTAAGGTGTAGCTCCAGGTAGTAAATTAATGACAATCCCACACTTAGGGTGGATAGGGTGGGTCATGTGCAGGAGACAAGATCCTGGAGTAGGAACTAAAGGGACAGTAAGATCAGAGAGGCCATTATTCAACATCTCAAAATGCTGGGGGATTTTATTAGCGGTTTCCAGTCTAGTGACGTCTTAAACCAAAAGTTGTGGCTGGGCAGAACAGGTCTTAACAAACTAGGTCCAGGCATGAGTTTGCTACCATTGTTGAAGAGATCCATAATCTCTGACAGTCTGCCTTTTATAGGCTTTGGCCTTGATAAAATTGGATCAATTTTGGCGTTGAAAGCCTAGTTGAGCTTGTTAGATCTGGGGGTCTCTAGTTGGCAGAGTTAGGTATCAATGTCAAATAGGGACCCTTGCTCCTAGTCAGGGTAAGGGGATACACTCTTTAGATTACCCCTGCTCATCCCCTTAGTAGCTTGTCGCGAGCAGAAAGGCTTCTCAAAGGCAATGTGTAAAGGATTTGTACCAACACTCACAGTAACACAGTGAAAACACCACAAATGGACTCCACATCAATTTGGAAAAATAGAAGTATTTTAATCTAAACAAAACAAGACCAAAGTGACAAAAATCCAAAATACACCGTTCAAGAATATGGTTTCAAAAGAGTTCTTAAGGTTGTGTTAAAATAATCCACAGTTGCGTCACGTTTTAACCAACAGTACCTTTAGATGCGACAAAAGTTCCAAGTGAAAGCTGCAGCGTTGAAAAACAAGCGATGCGCCACTCCTGAGACCCTGGGGAGGCGATGCAACAACCCCGCTGGACGAAGCGGGCGTGTTGTGGTGACTCCGGTCTGTATGGGGAGGCATTCGATACCTTGTGTGGATTCCAGTACACAGGTTTCGTAGGAAGCGTCTCGCAAAGGGACGGCGACGATCTCAGGTGTGGTGGCGATGTGCAGCGCAGCGTCTATTTCTCCTCTTGCAGCCCCTCGTTGGGATGGCTCTGCGACGACTCTCGCAGCGACGTGATGCGGTCCGCAAGCAGGCGGTGCGACAATCTCACCCAATGACGGCAGGCTCTGCAACGATACTCGCAGCAATGATACTTTTCCCACACTGGAGTGATGCATTCCGCAAGCGAAGGATGTGTCGGTTCTTGCAGCGGCAACAGGCGCTGCGACGATCTCTATCTTTGCGGCGGCAGGAATTTCCCTTGCACTGACGGGGATTCTCTCTGCAAGCGAGTGATGTATGAAGCTTTGTAGAAAGACTCAGTTTCTTTTTGTCCATCTTCCCAAACAACAGGTACATCTTCCAGAGGCACCACAACTGGCCCAAGTACTCTTGGAAGGACAGAACTCTCTCAATAGAGTCCAGGGGGGAAGCTGGTGGGTGAAGACCTTTTATTCCTGGGACTTCTTAACAGGGAGCCAGCTCAACTCAGGCCCTTGGAAATCTCTTCAAGCAAGGGGACACAGCACAAAGCAAAGACCTTCCCCTCTCCTTGGCAGCAAAGCAACTGCAGGTCAGCCCACAAACACACAGCAGGACAGTCCTTCCTCTTCAGTCTTCCAGCTTTCTCTTTGGCAGAGGTTCCTTCTTGATTCCAGGATGATCTAATTTTCTGTAGTCTGGGGTCCTGTACTTATACCCCTAAAAGTATTTGTTCCCTTTGTGCAGGAGGGCTCTGAGCCCGGTCTGAACCAGTTCTGGGTGTTCCTTGAGCACTTTGTTTTCCTGGCTTCTCCTTTCCTTTCAGAGAGAGGGGCAGGGTCGTCAGCCACCCAGCAGGAGGTGGAGCCAGCATTGTGGAAGGCAGGTACAGCCCTTTTCAGGCCCAGGTGCTATCCCCTCCCACCACTCTAGATGCAGATGGAACTATTCAGCCCAGGGATGGCCCACTCAGCATCTTGGAGCCACCCAGCCCAAACCAGACAGTCAATTCACAAACAGGCCAAGGCACACAGAAAGGTCAGACAAGAGAACAGCCACTTTCTAAAAAGTGCTGTTCTTAAACGCAGGATTTAAAAACCATCTTTCCTAAAAGATGTGTTATTAAATTCTGAGTTCAGGGATACCAGACTTTTATGTTCTATCTTGCTCCTATGGGAAGATATGCAGGTAGCCACTGTAGCCAGCATTCCCCATGATAGCCTATGGGCAAGATAGCCTTACAATAGTGAAAAAACGAAAATGTCTGTAATTCACTAGTAGAGCATGTCACCTGCACTAGTACATGCTCTACCTTTCACATACACTGCACCCTGCCCAAGGGGATTGCCTGGGCCTTCCATAGGGGTGACCAATGTGTACAGAAAGGGAAGGGTTAGGCCTGGTCAGTGGGGACACTGACCAGGTTGACATGGCAGTTCACAGACTGCACACAGGCACTGCGGTGGCAGGCCTGAGACACCATTTAGGGGTACTCATGTGGGTGGCACAATCAGTGCTGTAGGACCACTAGTAGCATTTGTATCACCAGCCCTGGCACACTCAGTGCACTTTACTAGGGACTTCTTGGTGACACAAATATGCCAATCATAGATAACCAATTACAATTTACTCAGGGAGCACTTGCAGTTTGACACTGATCAGCAGTGGCAAAGTGCCCAAAGCATCTAAACCAGCATAAACGAAATCCAGCACAGCGTCAAAAATACAGGAAGTAGAGGCAAAAAAGACAGGGGAAACCACGCAGCCCAAGCTTGGATTTGAAACAGTATTTTTTCAGTATCTTAATTTAGTTCGACCTTGTGTTTCACTCCTTTACATTAGGCTCACTTCCATAGACCAGTTCTTCAAGTTTCAACATGCTGCTTACTCTTATCTATCAACAGGTACAGATTTGATATCATGTCATTGATTTTCAATGACTGCTAATGTCCTTCCAGGCATACCTCAAATAGGTACAGGATCCTCTATCGTTGGGTTCCATGTGCAATAGGATCAAACAGATCCTACAAATCAGAACTCTATGGCCCTTTGTGGCACATTCTCAGCGTACGTCTATGCCTGACCATATAAGTCCTAATCAAACTGAGCCACCTAGGAGCAGATCTACTAACATGACACGCAACGCAACAAGACAACTTGCTGCACTGCATTGCGTTACAGGCAGCAACTTGTCCTGCCTTGCGTTTCTTCATATTTACTAAGTGACACAGGGCTACGCACAGTGTCTTTGCATGGCTTAATAAATGTCACTGAAGCCCTGCATTCCCTTGCTCTACCTTGCACAACTCATTGGCAACGCAAAGGCTTCTGGGCCCCAATCTCCACCTGTCCATGCCATGTGACCCACACTATCACACATAATCTGATGATTAGATAAAATATACTCCGAGCCAATATTGGAATAATATTTGTTTTAAACAAAAATTGTAAATGTACGACTTTTTCTATGTAGCATTTAACCTAGGAGGTCGTACATTTCAAAGCAGCCCTTATTTGGCTTCTAAGGCCCAGGGTGGAAAAGTTATTTTGAACAGGACCACAAAAGTGGGTGCAGTAAAAAAAAAAAGGGTGATAACTAGATCATTTGGGTTCACAGTTTTAGACATGATCTTTAAGGGATTTGTATATGCCAACCTTAAGCGATAAGGCAGACAACCAAGGGGCATATCAACAATAGACGGCGACAAATATCACAAAGCGCGCTTAGCGCTTTTTTATTTATCGCCGTCTTTCGCTGGAATGTATCGCCTGTTAGCGCGTTATTAACAAAGCGTTTCTCCAGGGTGATAAAATTCCAGCGATAGGGGGGAAATGGTAAAAACATTGCTGGAAAACCAGCGTTGATCTCCTGAATACCTTGATAACCTTGCTGATACGACACTGTGGTCCTATCACCATAACCCACCCCCAATGTAAAACATACATAACTGATGTTTTTTTCAGATGTCTGGAAGCAGAGTTACGGGCGAGTTAGCGCTGAAATGAAAATTGCTACGCCGGATGGGGCCGAGTTGTAAATACCGCGAAGCCTCGTTAGCAATATTTCACAATGAAGTTTCACGAGGCACGCCCACCTTGCATCTCATTAGGGATGCGTGGCAGCAAGAAACTGGGCGCTAATGCAAAGAAACACACACTAGCGTGTCCTTGTGGATAGAGCGATAATATTATCAGCGCTTTTCGTCCAAAAATGGACGCTAAAGCGGCGATAATATTATCGCCAGCCCTTGCTAATTTTCCCTCAATTCTCTCGTAAATTACGCTTTTTCTTTTAACAGTATTTCAGGGATTACATTTTCACACAAATGTATCGAACCCAAACGTTCGGGAACCAGAATGCGCTATAAATGTTTATGGGGTGTTTTTTATCGTGCTTCCATCCCAAAAATTAAATCTGCAAAGTTATGGACATTGAAATAGATCGGAGGACTTCCTGCTTTGGTAAATTGAAAATCAACATTAGAAACATTAAGACTGGGATAACCATGTCACCAGCTAATTTACTGCTTTTGTCTCTTCCACTCCGTCCTTTCTCTTTTTTTGTGCTTTTATCTTTTTGCATGTTGGAATTTCAATGTAAAGTCAAAAATACATTTTGAGGATTACTTTTATACAAAATAAAAAACATATATATATATATATATTTATATCGTTGGGATACCTTTGCAATTAGTTCATGACTTCATTTTCAGGTGTGAACTCGTGTACACTCCTCCAATTTCGTGATTCTATTTTTAAATACATTTCACACACTTATGCAGCCTTATATTGTGAATGTTTGTTTGGGTAACTTACATACGCTACGATGGCGAACATTTGAATTGGCAAAAGTGTATTTCTTGTTGTTTATATCCTTTCTAGAACACAAAATAGACTAAAATGCAGAAGTTTGCCCTATGTAAAGATATATTTAAATTACCTTAAGGAGTAATTTAGAGTCAGCTCATTCACCAAGGACTTACTGTTTCCCACCAGCTGACGGTTTCCGCTACTGGAGTAGCTCTTCTCATCAGCAGAAGCCCCACAGCGCGACTGGGAGAGGGAGCCGCAGAGGAGGACGAGGCGCCGGCCCCAGGACTGCGAGGACCAGCATTCACCATCTACAGCTGGTCCTCTTCCTGCGTGAGCCGCGCCCCCTTCCAGTGCCCCGCCCCAACGAAGCGCGATAACTTCTCGTGACACCCGCTGCGCGGGTGCCACTCGCAGAGTCAGCTCATTCACCAAGGACTTACTGTTTCCCACCAGCTGCCGGTTTCCGCTACTGGAGTAGCTCTTCTCATCAGCAGAAGCCCCACAGCGCGACTGGGAGAGGGAGCCGCAGAGGAGGACGAGGCGCCGGCCCCAGGACTGCGAGGACCAGCATTCACCATCTACAGCTGGTCCTCTTCCTGCGTGAGCCGCGCCCCCTTCCAGTGCCCCGCCCCAACGAAGCGCGATAACTTCTCGTGACACCCGCTGCGCGGGTGCCACTCGCAGAGTCAGCTCATTCACCAAGGACTTACTGTTTCCCACCAGCTGCCGGTTTCCGCTACTGGAGTAGCTCTTCTCATCAGCAGAAGCCCCACAGCGCGACTGGGAGAGGGAGCCGCAGAGGAGGACGAGGCGCCGGCCCCAGGACTGCGAGGACCAGCATTCACCATCTACAGCTGGTCCTCTTCCTGCGTGAGCCGCGCCCCCTTCCAGTGCCCCGCCCCAACGAAGCGCGATAACTTCTCGTGACACCCGCTGCGCGGGTGCCACTCGCAGAGTCAGCTCATTCACCAAGGACTTACTGTTTCCCACCAGCTGCCGGTTTCCGCTACTGGAGTAGCTCTTCTCATCAGCAGAAGCCCCACAGCGCGACTGGGAGAGGGAGCCGCAGAGGAGGACGAGGCGCCGGCCCCAGGACTGCGAGGACCAGCATTCACCATCTACAGCTGGTCCTCTTCCTGCGTGAGCCGCGCCCCCTTCCAGTGCCCCGCCCCAACGAAGCGCGATAACTTCTCGTGACACCAGCTGCGCGGGACGCGCGCGGGACGCAGCCCGGGCGAAGCCCGGGCCAAGGGCGGGCCCGTTGTTGCCCGTTAGTGCCCGATAGAGACCGGACCGGGCCATCTCCCTTACATTGACAATCCGGTAACAAACAACATGCCTCCCAAAACCAGAAGTACCTCGAAATCCAAATCGAAGTCCAAACACGCGCAGGAGGTAGCTCAGGTAACAGGCCCCATTGACCTGTTTATATCGCGGGTCCATGAAACAATAAATCAAAGCATAGCCCTCATGGAAAAGAGGGTTTCTTTGGACCTCATGAGCGCAAATGCCAAGCGCTCATCACTCGGCGCCATAGCGAATGCTGCTTCTCCAATCAATCTGACCTCCCAAAACAGTTCACTCCCAGTACTCCCTCTAACCACGGAATTTAATACTGTTCCTTCTGTAGTTGACCTGTCAGTTACTCACTCCGAGTTGGAATCCTCATCACTATCATCAGAAGATTTGGAAGCAACTCCTGATCTAGCTGGCTGTCATTCACAAGGAGATATCCTAATGCACGACAATCCACCCCAGCACGACGCACGGGAAAGAGCAACATCAGAAACCCGATTACCACGTAGCGAAAAAACACAAAATTCATCCGCAAACAATACAAATTCCCCATGCACTAATAGTATACTACATATTCCTGACTGCACTCTCCCGCATAAGCCAATATCCAACACCAATAACCAAACCGAGCAATGCAGGACCTGTAGCATTACAACCCAAGTTTTAACTACCACCAAGGACTTACTTTACCAATATCTGAAACCCATCCAGCTGAGCATAAGAAACCTAGAGGCTCAACTAACGATAATATCAGCTACTCTCTTAGACACAAATACCAGGATAGATGTAAAAGGACAGCGAAACACCACACACCCATCAAGAAAGCAAAACCAGAAACAAAACCAGAAAGTAGCCAATCCTACAAATACAACACACACAGTACAAACGAACCCCAATCCGTCGACAATCACGCCCAAACCAATCACAAATGCACTCCACCCCCAACAGGAGAAACCAATACTACAGAAACCAATACAACAAAGTAAAGGGCAACAGATAGTTACTAAAAGCAAGGCTGAGTCACAAAGCACATGTCCAGTACAAAACCTAGATTCTAGCAGAACCCCCCAGGTGAAACCCGTCCCTCAGCCCACAAATTCCCTACCCCTCCAAAAAACACCAAAGATCACATCGGCAACCACCCCGAAAAAACATCCTGCAGTTAGACGCCCTGCCCATCTGCCACCTGAAGCTACTCCCTATACAATAGTTTTAACAGGAGTACCCGAGTTAGTAGATGACACCCCAGAAACTGCATGGTCACTTAAAAACAAGGCCATGCAGTGGCTTAGCATAAATAGACCTCTTGAATCCCACCTATCAGGAGGGATCATATCAGCACGTAGGGTAGCCTGGATAGGCAAAACCAAGAAAACAATACGCGGTGATTGCATTATAGTAACTTGCAAAGATCCCGCAACGGTTGATTATATATGCGCCTGGCCACAACTCGAGAAAAAAGGAGGAGTAGACGCCTGCCACCTTTCTCTGTTTTACCCCCCAATGAAACAACAATTTAACCCCCCTCCTTGGGAATGGCACCATCTACCCAAAGCCCGACGAAACCAGGACCCATGGCGTCAAACACCGTGGAATCGGCGGGACTTCCCTTGTGAGTACCCAGATAGGGGAGGACTAAGAGAAAGATATGTAGATACCCAAGTTCCATATTGGCAGGACAGACCATATCCCGCACACGAAGGCTGGCAGGGCTTCCCAACCCACAACCGGTATGAGTGTCTCGATATGATCGATTGACCATCCACGGTTGATCTAAATCCATCTACAGCTGCCCTTCATCACTTAGCTGATGTTTCGCATCCCCTAGCCATAAACAAGTACCAGAAAATTCCACCTGAACAGCTCGAGCTAGCAGAGTCCTTTATGACTCAACAAAACTATCTCTTAACCCCCCGCTCCTCAGAGATCTCGGCCACGAGCGTAAGATCACCAACTGAGCGATCCGTAACCACTGCAATCACAACCAGTGGTAAAACCACTCCTGCCATCTCGACAACTAACGAGGCCACCGCCGTAGGTATAGCTTTTTGGAATGTCGCAGGCCTAGCCAGCAAAATAACATGTCCTCAATGGCTGGAAACAGCACGAAGCCACCAAATTCTGTGCTTACAAGAGACCTGGCGTTTATCCCCCCTCCATCTACCGGGATACAAGACATTTTTCACCAAAGCAACGCCAAGCACAATGGGAAGACCCAAGGGTGGTCTCATGATCTATTTTTCCAACATTCTAGCAGCCACGGTAAAACTGATAAAAGAAACATCTGCCTTCCAGGTTATCCAAATTACACATCTCACCACTGCATCCAGGAATATCTACATACTCATTAATTACTACAATAACACAGGCACCCAGGACTGTTGCATAAACCTGGATGAAATGGTGGCCCATATATCCACACTGCAAAATTCGAATCCAAGTGCAATAATAAAAATCATCTGGGGAGGAGATTTCAACCAGCCACTATGCCCAAACCACAAAACCGGAACCTGTGGCCTACTATCTGTATTCGGCAATCCGGTCCCTCACTTCGCACACTCACAAAGTGGAAGTAAGATGAACGAAATTCTATTTACCCTGGACTTAGATTTCGTAAATGAGCTAGTGGACCCGATACAGGAATTTCAACCCACCTTCCACGGGAGAGGTTGCACATCCACCATCGACTTCATCCTAGCCTCAAATACGTGTAAGAATACATTAGCAAATTACAAAGTGGGGTCGTGCCCGATCAGCGACCACTATCCTTTAAGTGTGGAGTTTACAATGGAGAAAGCAGGTCCTCCCACAACGAGAATGACCTCCCTCGATCAGCAAACAATAACATTAAAGAAAAGGAACGGTTTTGCAATTAAATGGGCCAAAGTCGACCCTGAGACAACTACGCAAAGGATACTTGAAAAAACGTCCCTCTGGCAAAGTGACTGTCTGTCCGCAGAAGCTTCCCCTGAACTCATTATCGCCTCCTTCCATAACATACAAGGGGCCATAAGAGACAAACTAGTTAAATACAGGGCAAACAAACCTACAACCCAAACCAACAGATGGTTTAACTCGGACTGTACAAAAGCCCTCTCAGCATTAAAAGAAGCTCTTCGGCAGAAGCCAAGAGACGCCCAACTAATCTCATCCCGGAGGAAACTGTATAATGAAATAAGGAAAGAACGCAGGCGCCAGATCAAGAGAGACCTTTGGTGCCAATTGCACGAGAGCGCATTAAAAAAGGACAGCACCACCTTTTGGCAGACCATCAGATCACCCTTCTTGGAAAGTGACACCGATCCAAACCACCTCGATGTCGCAGTGTCAGAGAATGAATGGGTTCTTCACTTCACAAAAATTTTCAGCCCGGCATCTGACATACCTCATACAGAGCATGTGGCCGAGGCAGAAACCCATCTTCTCCCAATCAACCTACGCTTTACAGTCACCGAGGTCAGAAAAGCAATTCGAGCGTCAAAAACTGGCAAGGCTCCCGGTCCGGACGGGGTACCTATGGACTTGTTCTTGCACAATAGTGACTACTGGTCATTAATAATAACCCGGGTAATGACCGCAGTCGCTCAAGTCGGTCTCCTTCCCTCTTGGTCCTCATCCATCCTTTTGCCAATATTTAAGAAAGGGGACCGAAACGACCCAGCGTGCTACCGGCCGATCTCCCTTCTGGATTCTACGGGCAAAATTGCAGGTCGACTACTTTTGGACCGCTTACAATCTTGGGCCAAGGTAAACAACATCTTCACCGATCTGCAATACGGCTTCCAGAAGGGACTCGGTACGGTGGAGCAAGCCCTAAACCTGACGCTCTTGGCTGGAAAATATGCCCACGCAAAAGAAGGGAAGATCTATCTAGTCTATGTAGACCTGAGCGCGGCTTTTGACTGTGTTCAGCACGCCAAATTGTGGGAAATCATGTCGAATCTCGGAGTAGACCCAGAGATACTGGCCTTTCTCAGGGGCCTATACACCAACGCAGAAGGCCGAGTGCGTTACGGCACTAGCGGTGACATATCACGCCCCTTCAAAATCACGCGAGGAGTTAGGCAGGGGTGTGTTTTGGCTCCCTTCCTATTCAACCTATACACCAACGGGATTGAAGAAGCAATGTTGGCAGGGAGCCAGGACCTCCCGCAAATAGCTCGCCGCCCCATACCCATCCTACTCTACGCCGACGACTCGGTCATCCTGGCCCGAACAGCCAACCAACTACAACGACAGCTGGCCAAATACGTGACGTTTATGGACTCACTGGGACTAAAAGTAAATACAAGGAAAACATTTACAATGTCCATAGGACCTAAATCAGGGAACAAAAAATCCATATACATAAACAACATTAAGCTGGAAAAAACGTCAGTATATCCATATCTGGGCATACTCGTTGATGATTCAATGACCTGGCGAAAAGCCATAGAAGCCAGAAACCTGAACTTTCGACGAGCAACATCTGCACTTTGTGCTTTCTCCAGAAAATTAGGCAAACCTGCTCCGTCAGAACTCATAACTTTATACTACGCAAAATGTCACAGCGTGGCGAGTTACGGAGCAGGCATCTGGGGTTACGGGTGCATCAAGCAACTACAGGCTACGGAGAACGCCTTCATTAAATACGTACTGGCTCTCCCCCAAAGCTCCCCGATATTAGCATCTCATCGAGAGCTAGGGATGGAATACGTCACAGACACCATACGCTGTCAACCTCTCATCTTATGGCATCGCATATGGTGCAACCCAGAAAGCCACTTATCACGCGCCCTCATCACAGACTGTCTTAGCCTAACTCACTGGAGAAAAATTCCCTGGCTCAATTACGTTTTTAAATTTTTCCAAGATCTTAACCGTGAGCAATACTTTACTGAGCCATCTTCGATTGAAGATATATCCAAGAAACAGCTGAAAGAACTGTGTCTAGGCCACCTGAGAGAACTTCGGAATCAAGCAGAGATAGCGAAAACACAAAATGAAAAAATTTCTAAATTGCAATCAGTGAAGCTGATACAGCCTTACCTCACGTTCTTTCTTACGAATCACGAAAAGTTCTTATTGACTAGACTCCGGTTTGATCTCTTCTTTCGCCTGGTCTCATTTCCAGAACAGAACAACTGGTCACGGATCTTGAACTGTTGTCCTTGCGATGGGGTCTCTAAGCAGTCAACGGTCCATGTCGCACTATTCTGTAAATACTACAGTGTGGCCAGGAAAAAATGGATCCTTCCCCTTCTGCGACTAAGTGGCCTTAGAAACACATATCCAGCGCTTGCCTATCTACAGTCACCGGCAAACCCGCATGAAGCCAAAATGATTGTGACTTTTTTAAAAATAGTAACAAGAATTCGATCGAAAATTGTTCTATAAAATGTAAATTTTAAAACGTAAAACCCCAGTACAAAAATGACGGTTCTTTTTTAACTGTACTTTTTATGATTATGTAAATTTTTGGATAATCGAATAAAAGTTTATGATTCTGAATTTAGTTGAAGCAAAAGCATATATTATCAATTTTATGAAGATGTACAAATGTGTATTTTTTATTAGTAGGTGTGCTGTCTACTACACTCATTACGGTCATTGTTTTTTTTTTAGGATGACCTATGTTAAGCTCTGAGCCCTCGTGGTCTGCTTCAAGCTGTATAAGATTGTCAATAAATAATACAGGTCCGAGAAAACTGCTGTGGTACGTGAACACAATTGTGTATCTGCAAGGCGATTCTTCGGTTACAGAATACATAAATTACAAACAATAATACATACATTGAGTTGAAAAAGTACACAAAACGACGTGTAACAGCAAGTTTAACTCTAGATAAAATATATACTCACTTACTTTCTATGACATCCGCGAGCAGCAGAGAGAAGCAAACCAGCCCTTCTGCCGGTCATACCAGTCTGACTCAACTACGCATAAACCTGGACGCCTCCCAAGTTTCTTGGGAGTGTGCATAAATACTTTCGTTTACAATAAAGATCACTGTATAAAATCAACAAGCTGCTTTATTTTTCTAAGCGGTAGACTGTCATGGCTTTTAGAAATAGAAATGTCACCCATTTTGTGTATTAGTTTTGCCAAGATTACAAGATAGAAAGAAGCATGTTGCATACTTGTGATTGGTGTGGACTAAATTGTGCTCCCTATTTTCAAGAAGTAAAGGCAATGGCAACAAATTGGCAAGGCCCGCCCCACAGCTCTCCCGGCATCAGCATGGGCTTCAAGCCAATCTGGCCTCCCTACAGATTATTTTGTCATTCATTGCGCAAGCAAGCACAGAACAGCGCAGCGATTGGTCAAAGATTATTTAAATAAAGCTGTGATTGGACTAGTCCAAGTCATCACTCTTTTGGATCTAGAGTGGTTGAGAAGCGCACCAAAGATCAGGCACTTCTTACACCTGAGAGGGCTCACTGCTCATTGAGGGCAGGTTCCGCAACTACACCTCCTACAACACAACTGTTGAAGGCTGGCACCATGACTGCCATGTGATTCCAAGATGCCACATATTAGTAACTATATCACTGACCATCGAATTCCTGAATAGAAAATTTCTAACACCTACCTGAGTATAGTATGATTTTTTTTTTTTTTTTTTTTTTTAATATATCTTTTATTGAAATCACAGAATAACAGGCAATTCAAATGGTACATCGTGCGTTTGATCACATCTCAAGGATGTCTGTCACAGTCGCTGAGTATAGTATGATTTTATTATTTCAATTAATAAAAGTTGTTACAAAAGACCATGCATAATGTGTACTTCCAAGATCCTTCCTTGGCGGTTAATAAAAACAATATAATTTCAATTCATTTCTTACATTTCAGAGACATGTCGAAAGTTAATAAAAACATAACTTTAATACATTTCAGAGCCATATCAAAAATAAAAATAGAGGCCCATGGATACTTAATATATTCTTAATATATGCTCACGGCTTTGGGCTTAGAGTCTTATGTTAGGCCAAGGCTCGATCTCTACTTAAAAGCTCTTTTAGTTTTCGTGCAAAGTTTTCTAATCTGGCCAGTTCCATGGGATCTCTAAATTAAAAAGAAGCTTCATTGCATCCGTGCCATACTTTAAAAACAAGACTTATAATAAAATGCGACGTGTGACACTCCGTTCAGGGCAAATGCAGGAGGTAACCACCTCTAGTGATTTTCAGCTAGTATTAATGTCTTTTATTGTCATGGCCATGAGTCTGACCGAAAGGATTTGCTTTAATATTGGATTATTCAGAGCTGAATCAAGGTAAAGCTGCCTCCATTTGTCCTCATAAGAAGTGACTAGTGTCCCAATATTGCAGCTGGAGGACTCTATAGTCACCATGCCATCCTGCTCTGATAGTGTTCTAACTTGTTTCATTGGAATTGTTTTAAGCAGGACCAGTTGATGAATAAAGTAACCCCAGTCAGACAGATCGAGGTGCAGCTGTGTGAAGGCGTTTGCTAAAGCGTCCGTCCATGGGTTTTTCCCTTCCTTAACAATTTCTTTCAGGGTAGCTTTGATTGCATCTGGGGGGGGGGGGGGGCATGTCCCTCAATAATTACGGATGACTGAGGCCCAATATCCAATATTCTTAAGATTTTGTATAAATCCAAATTCAAGCCCTACTGGTGCGTTTTTGTGTAGGTCGTTATCTGGAAAATCTGTTTGAATGCGCAGAAGTTGGTAGATTACATGATGTTAGTTAGGGCTAAAGGAAATACTAGTTGCCCTCAGGAGATTGAAGGAATTAGCTTGGCTCTTTTGACCTTTCTAATAGGCTTGGTTGACTCACTGCATAGTTTTTAATTGAATTTGCAGAGGGCGTACATCACCGCCTTGGCTTTGGCTTCTATAGATGCGATGTGGGCTGCCAGCTTGCCATTGCTTATGATCCATGCCCCCAGGTAGTTATATTTGGTTGTTGTTAATATTTTCAGGTTGACCATTTTCCATAGATGTTTAGGTTTTTTGGGGTGTTTTCCAAAGATGAATAACTTTGTTTTGATGGCATTTGCGGTCAATTCGTTTACTTCATTGTAAATGCTGAGTGTGTCTAATGCTCTTTGCAGGCCCATTTTTCTGTGGTCCATTAAGACAGTGTTGTCTCCATATTGCATTAGAAATAGTCTGGTCGACCCATTTTTGGGTGCTAACGGGTTGGTTTTTGATATTGTTTTGCCTTGTTCTGCAGTGCATAAATGAAAAAGTAGTGGAGCCTATAAGCAGCCTTGTTTCAGCCCTCGGACCGTGTATATCTTCTTTGTGGCGCTGTTCCCAGTGAGTTTGACACACACCCAAGTTCTGGTGTAGAGAGCTGTAATGGCGTTCAGCAGCCTGTTTGGAATCCCCCAATTTTAGAGTTTTCGCCAAAGTAGATTTCTGTTGACACGGTCAAACGCCGCTGAGTAGTCAACAAAGCAGGCAAAGAGGGGGCGCTGGTTTTCCTGAATAGACTGTTCTACCAGATAGGCTAGGGCTAGAATGTTGTCCAGTGCTGATGCTCTTGTCCTAAAGCTGGATTGATAGACTGGTAGTATTCCCTTCTCTTTAGCCCAGCTTTGTAGATCTTGTAGAAGCAAGCTTGTATATGCCTTTGCCTAAATGTCCAAGAGGGCTATCATCCTGTAGTTAGTTGGATTTTCGGTTTTGCCTTTTTTATGTATTGGATGGAACAGGGATCCTGTCCAGGTTTCAGGGACTGTTGAGTTGATCATGCAGAACTTGTATAATGGGGTAAGAATTATTGCCCAGAATATGGTGTTCTCTTTGAACAGTTGTCCACACTTGCCTTCAGTTTTTTGCAGTTTTGTCGTGAGATACCCTTATCACCATTTGTTCATTGTCCTTTTAGGGGGGCCATTAATATCCATGAGCGACGACTCAGTAAGTTCTCTGCACCAGCTTGTATTACACTTGGTGTACGTTGGTGTTCACTCGAGTTTGTTCTCTTTCATTTTAGTCACATTTTTGCGCTCCGTAGTTTAAGCGATCAAGACATTTTCACGTTCTTGTTACCTCAGGCACAAGTACTTGGTGAATCTAGCATCCTCACATCAGCCTTGAGACGTATTTTGTCTAATGCTTGCATGCTCCTCACTTTCTAGAGCTCCGTCCTCTCATCGTTCAGTTTTTGGAAAATTGATCTATCACCACGATTCTTATTCATGTCATTATTTTCACTTTTGTTCTTTGCACACGTGGGAGACAAGATCACTTGTCACTTGTTTGGCCTCATTGTACATGTAATCGTTGGTTTTTATGCCCTTATTTTCAGATGTTTTCCCCTGACGAAGGGCACACTGTTGCCCAAAATGCATCGGGATTGATGTAAAAAAAAAACATATCCAAATGGAATTGTTTATTTATCAAGGACGTCATTGAAATGTACTACTTCATTGACTGATGTGAATAAACATCAATTCTCAAGAAATTAAATTGGAAGGATTGCCTTATTGTTTCAAACTCTCACCCATTTGTTGGAACATTGAGCTGTGCACAGGGGGACATCTCCTAATCAGGAGATGCAACTTGGTTGTTCCGCATATTTCACACTTTGAGGATTAGAAAGCGAATCCCCAGTAGCACGCCACATTGGAATCAATTTTTTGAACTATACTGGGAGTGCGTGTCTTAATCTCTTTGTTCTTTCAGCCCTGTCATGATACCCGTTATGCTGCTCTTCAGACTGGTGCTCGTCATGGGTAAGAAAGTCCCCAGCTTATTATAAATAGTGGTTTTAAATGGCAATGCTGCATGTTTCAAGGGCAGTGATTAATTTAATAGTTAATTTCTTAACAACAACCTCAATAAATTGATTTTGTTTTCACAGAATATTTTTAGTAATTTCAAGTTGGTTGTATTTTTTAGATTTTTAGTGTTTCAAATTTGGTTTCCGTTTAGTTTCCAAAACCACCCACATATTAAATAATGTTCTCAAATTTCCACAATCCGAGCTAAAATAATTAATGGTATGAGATGCACCTATACTTTTCCTTGGCGATAGATAATATAATTTGTCTATCCTCATCCATCTTACCAACCTGACCGCTTGCCCAAAGGCCATGCACACTTTCTGAATCTGTCTAAGGTACCTTTGCCACTCTGTCCTCAGGGGCTGAACAAGATGGGATCATCTGGATAGCAGCTTGAATGGAAACTCACAGAATAACATGCATTATAGGCACAGGCGTAGGTAGATAATGCAGTGGTGTAGCTCGGCACTTGGCTGCCCATGGCGGTCACTGCCGTTGCCGCCCAGCAGCCGCGCAATGCCTGCTGTCAGAGAGTTAATTTTGCAGCGGTTTAAAAAACTGATGAGGCCATTTGTTATCTATACATCTCAGAAAGCTAGTGACAAGTATAATTAACCACTGCTATCATTCCAATAGCATGCTCTTGAATCGCCCACTTAACAATCTTTTGGCTCTTGGTCAAAGTGCTTTGCCTCACCTGTAGGGAATGAAACTGAAGAATTGAATAAGGACTTCTGGCTCCACCGTCTTCGCGTGTGGAGCTCCCTGACTGACTTGGGAAATGGGATGGGTGGCAAACTCTGCATGAAGCCATTTTAAATTTCCCATTGCATTTTGGTAAACCAGAGGAGAAGAGAACCTTCTACACGTGTCACAACTGAACATCCAGCTATTTAAAAAAAAAAAAATTAAATTCAATCTCCCAAAACAAAGGACCTTAAAAAACAAATGGACTAACAATGAACATAAATTCACATTAATCGGAAAAAACAACAGTAAAACCACTTAGATAGGCATATAACCCAAAAAAATACATGGAACCCTAATTTCTACTCCAATTTCCTGAAAACTACAAATAAAACCAAATCTGTTAACTAATGTAGATTTATAAATAATTAGCCAGGAAATAACAACTATGTGTGGTAGTTTTGTGAGTGAAGTCAATATCATGTTTGCCTCTCCTGTCATACATTAGCATTTCCCTCACTGTGATAGTACTGTGTCTCCCTGTCTTGAAACCTAATTCAACCCAACATATCTGTGGAAATTACTAGATCCATTGTTTGGAAACCCCACCCACTGATCCAGCGTCACTCAAGTCTTACCACATAATTTGAGGCCCTGAGTGTTTAGTCGAATTTTTTGTGATATTTGAGCCAAACTACAAATGTATAAGTCCCCCAGACCTATTTTAATACTGGAAATGTTTGTTATTAATTGAACAGAGCCCTCTGATTGAAAAATAAGATTCATCCCAGCCCTTTTATTTACCGTTGTTTACTTCGATCGGGAGTAGGTGACTGAAAATACTTTAAAACTAAAGTAACTAAGTTGCCATTTGTCTTCATCAGAGTATCAGTTGGCAGTTTCTATTAAATTGTAGGGCATATAATATTGTTATAGGCATTGTCAACCTTGTTTACAAAGCAAACTCCCAAATGGTTTAAACTTTAGAAAGTAGCCAAAGTTCCTTGCTTGTATTCTGCATCTGTTTAGACGTCTTCAATGAAGCGAAAAGCAACTGCACGTCCTGAGAGCACCGCTATGCTCCGATAAACACTTTGTTTCGAAACCTTTGATAACAGACAATAAAAGGCTTTTCCATTCCTCACTCTAAATTTTGGAAACACACTGACAGAGATGAGCTGCATACGCTCTCTGAACTGACTCAAAGAATGTATTATAAATAGCTTGCAAACATAATCACCATATTTAATTACATAATTGTACTTGCTCTAAATATGTCGTTAAATGTTAAATTTCCCTAAATATATCACTTTACTGTATGATTACATGGTGATGTGTATTTGATTAAAATGTTTCTAATTAATGAAGCATGCATATCATTAGAAGTGAGGGTAACCTACCCATATGGCATGAGGGGCAGGCGGTGTGGGGGGAGGGGTACCACCTGGCCGTGCTTACCTTTTAAAGACACTTGTATTACTGTTTGTCTGATCAGATCTATTTGACGTCCACGGGGAAATTCCAGATACACTTTTTCCTCCAGTTCAACCTGTTGAAACACTTTCTGATTATTTAAAAGATTTTTATTTATTAAGAACGTCTTTTTCTTACTGAATGCTTTATAGTTGTCTTGCACATGTGTTTATTCTAAAAGCTTTCAATTTACAATTTTTATATGAAAATGTGTTGATCATCAAATGTTGATCCTACGGTGTGATATGATACAACAGATCGCTAAATATTAACCAATACAAACGCGCATTGATTCATTTAGGAGGTGGGTTTACGCAAAATGGGCCAGACAAATGTGTACCTCTGTTATTATGACAAATGTTGTTTATGCAAAAATAATATCTGGAGCACAGCGCAAAATGCGGTTAAGTGTATTAAATGTGCCTGAGAAATGCGAGTTAAAGTGTCCCGCTGCAATCAGAAGTCACTGGGCCCCAAGTTGTAACAACGAGGATATTTCACTTCCGGTGTCCTGTTACTCCGGTACTACAAACGTCAAAACCGAGAATCAAAAACGCTTTTCTGCCCTTGATTCTTAAGCTAGTGAGGGAGGGCGTTCCAAGGCTTACTGCTGTGCTGTCGGCTATAGGCTCAGCACTCAGCTGCATACCATCAACATTTAATAAATACATCGATGACCAATCCGTTTTTTTTCTTTTAACCCCTTCACTGTGATGGCTATTCCGCCGCAGTGCTAAGGGGGTGGGGGGCCGCGCGGCGGTCTTGTGCTTTTGACGGAACCGCTCCGTCACGGCACGTGGGTGAGCTGTGCTTGTGACGGAACGGTTCCGTCACGGCCCCGCCCGCGAAAACAGAACGTTAGCGCAGGCACGGAATTCGCGCCGCACAGTCGCGGCGAGAGGGCCGTGACGGAACCGTTCCGTCACCAGCACAGCCCACCCGAAGCGCGTGACGGAACTGTTCCGTCACGAGCATGGGAGGGGTTAAAGAAGAAAAGTACTGTGTTACATACAAAAAACGAAGGGGCAGATTTACAATAACAGCTGCATTCCTGCTTATCAGCAGGGATACACCAGTTGTTGTGCGTCACGGCTCTGCCACCATGGATGCGCCGCATTTCCAATGCGCCGCACCATGGGGTAAAAATGGACAGATGCAGGACGCATATGCTGCCGTAAAGGAGGCGCATTGCTGGAGTTGCGTCGCGAGCGCGACACAGCTACAGCAAGGCTTGGGGGTGCCCTATCTTGTTAATACTGTGTTAATCCTTACGCCTGCTCGAAGCAGGCGCAGGGTTTTGACGCAGCATGGGCTTAAAAGTGACTGAGTGAAATGTTGTAGATTTCACTCAGCCACTTTTAGGAGGCTTTTCTGCGCCGGAACGCCTCCCCCCCCCACCGCGCAGGAAAGCTTGCATGTGGCGCAGCGCTTTACAATGTCACACATCTCCCGGATGTGTCACGTTGTAAGTACCCTGCACCATGGCGCAGGATTTACGTCACAAAAGTGATGCAACAGCGGCGGAAAAAAGGCGCAAGGGGCTTATAAATCTGACCCTAAAACCTACACATAAAACAAAAAATATGTTAAAACCGGCAGGTGGAAAACCAATAGAGACACCCTCTTAAGGGCCTTGCAGTCTGCCTCAGGTGCAAAACAAGGGAAGGTTACAAGGTCAAATACCCCCTAAATGTCAATTGGAGCCTATATTACAGAGGCAGCTTTATCGGTGTGCCTGATAGCAGACCGTAACCTCCAAAGCAACGATACCCCCACAAACATGTAATGGGGAATTGTGAAATCAGGCCTACTGTCTTTGACAAATGGAATGGCCACAACAGTAAAATATAAGCCAATAAATAATTATCAACATATTAGGTATATGAAACATTTCATAATGTTATCACCAATATGCAGTTATTTTGAGTTTCACTATAAGTTATTTTATTGCTATGAGATTTGTCATACATTGCATTGAAAGCAATACAAAACAGTGAACTTTTCCATAAAAACTTTACGTTTGCTATTAACCAGGTGTAAGAAATTGGGGTCCTGTTTGAGGAGAGTGAACACCTACTCAAGCACCAACTACAGTCCTTGTCAGGGTGAAGTAAGAAGCAAAGCCCAAATTAACCTGTGCTCAACCTGTTGTCACCTTTGCACAGAGCAGTCAGGCTTAACTTGGAGGCAATTAGTAAAGAATTTATGCAGCACTTCAAACAGTAATAAAGTAAATACACAACACCTGAAAAATCAATCACCAATTTAAATATTAGAGCAAAACTGCAAAAATAAATTAAGATCAAAACAACAAAATCCACTTGGTAGAATCGAGAATATGCAATTTTAAAAATTTAAGTAAAAATAGCATTGAAAAATAACAAAAACACCACTAGTTGCTCTCTGGTTTGCGCGACACTGGAAGAAAGCACAAGTTCAGGCCATCCACACTGGCATATGTGAAGGATTCCAGGACCAGGTTAGCGCAGCTGAAAAGTTACTTTCTCAGTTGAGCACAAAGAGTTTGGTTTGCTGTGGAGGGGGTACGAGGAGCAGGGAAGATTTGTGGACAGTCATCAATGTAGTACAAAGATACTGTTGTTGATGTAAATGGTCAGACTGCTGCTTTGCGATGGAGCTCTCAATAAGTGGCCAATGCCGTAGCCTGAAGGGTTCAGCCGATGGAACTTCGTGTTGGTGGGTTGTGTGAATTACAAGGTTTCGGCATCAACAAGCTTGTTTGCGATCACAGAGAGCCCAAAAACATCAATTCAGCCTCTCTGATGCCACACCAAGGTTCAATGACCCAAGGGGCACTGTTTAGGGATCAGGGGCTTGCTTTGGCTGGATTAGAGGGCAGGTTCTATTAGTTGGGAGCCTGTTATGTCCCTGTTGCTCTGAACAGGAGGCCAGCATACTAGCCCTTTGAGTCACTCTGGGAGTCCTGAGTTTAGGTGCAGGTTCCAATCTTTCTGACTGAGGCAGGAGGACAGCATGGCAGCAATCCAGCAAAGCAACCCTCAGGCAAGGCAGTAGTCCTTCAGACCATCAGTCCAGCAGAGTAGCAATCCATTCAGCAGCGCAGCAGTCCTTCTCTCATGCAAATTATCCACAGGACCAGAAGTGTACATATCGGTTAGTATCTGAGGTCCGAAATGTATACCTGGGCCTTTCTTTGAAGTTGGAGTCGCTTCTAGAGGTTTCCCTTTGAAGTCCACAGGCTTCTTGGCTCTCCTGCCCTGGCTCTAGACTATCTACTGGGGATATGCAGCCCTTTGTGCAGAGGCAAGACACAGCCTATTCAAGTGTAAGTAGGGCTGTACCCTGGTCCGCCCTCCCATACTGCCATTAATGGCCCATCCAGGCACACCTAATCTCTCTATTGTGTGTGGATGTCTAGGAGGAATACACAAAGCCCAACTGCCAGCTAGTACACCCAATCTTGGGACCAGAGACAGGCTGCGGGCACTAAATGGCTAGGGCAAGAAAATAACAACTGTCTCAAACTGGCATTTTCAAAACTGTTTTTTAAAATCTTCACTTACCATTAGTGAGGATTTTTCATTACAATTCCAAAGACGCAAGGCATGAACTGGTTACCTGTTCCCATGTGGAGTTTACAGCATATTCATTCTAATAAGATAACTCTAATGTTATACTATGCGAGAGGAAGACCTTGCGGAAGAGTAGTTAAATATTAATGTAAAAGTTTTTCTCTACCAGGGCATGCGAAACTTAAAACTGCATGCCTTACTTTTTAAATGCATTGCATCCAGCCCTGTGGGCTATTTAAGACCTATCAATATATGAATTAAAAAAGAAGGTTTGGGCCTGGCAGAAGTTTTAATTTGTGAAACCAAATTCTGGAAAAACAATTGCCAGAATCACCTGTATGTACTGCTGCGTGTATTTAACTTCATAGGTAAACAATTAAGCACAATATTATATAACTTTTCCAGAAAAATGTTCATCATTAGTTTATCTTATCAGTAGTTTGTGTAATTAAATTTAAAATACTAATTGGTAACCAAGTATAGAAATGGGAGAACCGGAGCTCAACAGGCGTATCAGGCTGTAGTAATAGAAACGTGCAATTAATATTGGTGCTTCAAAGGAAGAGAGGTCGGTCATCAATTCAACCTCATAAATCCTGCCACATAGGGGATGTAACAAAATCAAATAGTCTACCCTGAGCACCGATTTATGTTTTACTTAAATCTAGTAAATTAGTTTAAGTCTTCACATGTTGTTTCAAAAGACCAAATTCTTTATTCCAAAATATTCAGGTAGCGTTTCCACAGCTAGATGAGGTACAATTTTCACAAATGAAAAACAGCAAACACGTGTTTCGTCGTGCATTTTAACACACAATTGAATTCTTCAGGGCTGATAATGCTAATAAACGAATCCACACGTAAAATAATCCACACGGAATAGTCCTCCTAGAAAACAACAGTATATAGGTACCTTCTCACTTGCTGAATCCAATCCTTGCAAGTGAAGTCCTGGTATGTAATCAATCTATCTTAATCACCGTATACCATTTTCTACGCACTATAATCTGATTTGTTAAGATTGACACGAATCCTGTGCACACGTTATCATGCTTAATCAAAAGAACACAATAGGTAGTAAATGAAACAAAGTGGACACAATAGAAAGTCTTTTTGTTTTTCAAAGGATTGTATTTGACCTTCCTTTGTTGAAAGCAAACTTCAAAAGCAAATGACCAGCCGACACTTGTTTTGTCAAACGGGCAAGGAGCCTGTGACTCTTCAGGGCCGTAAGCACAAATGGGGTAATGGTCCATATAGTCGGTGATATTTCCGACCCGGCGTCTGGGGTCTGGGTTGAAAGAATCAGCAATAGTGAGTCACTGTGGTCTCAGAGACGGGCGGGTGCATCTGTCTCAAACCAGCTAATGAGGGAACGGTCCTGTCTTCCTAAGTTCTCCACCAATCGATGAATGTTAATTATCTGAGCTCTTTCTCTCTTCTTTTCTTCTTTCCATATATCCCTCACTACTCTTTCTTTCCTTTACACCACAGAACCTGGCTGGGTCTCCCTGTAAGTGATTTCTTCTTCAAATTAATTACGGTTGGCACTTTTTCTTCTTCATCATGTATACTGTGCGGTTAACAATCCATGTAATTGAAATACCCCTATCACGGCGAAGGTGGGCAGTGGCAGTGTCCCCCTGAGCTGTTGGTGGCAAGCCTGACCAATTGTGCAAGCACCTCTACCAGGTTCTCTCACCAATTTTTAAAAAACTGCAAATTGTTTTATTTAACGGGAATACTTTTAATAACTAAGGCAATAGTGTGAGGGTACTGGGGGGCAGACAGCACTTACCTGGAGGCCTGAGCTTGGCATTCCTTCCTCCCTGCCCTGGTCCGACGCAGAAGCTAGTACCATTGCGCGGAGGGCGGGCAGGTAGAGCCAGGCACTTCCGGTTGTTGAGGTTAGCGCTCTAGTTGTTGGGAGCGCTCTAGGTTAAAGGAGCTATGCCCCAGCGAACGCGCAGCGGACGCGCGCAGCGGGCGCGCCGTCTTCGCGCCGAAGACGCGCCAAAGACAAGCCCGTCTGCGCCCGTCCGTGGCCGACCGGGGCTAGGGGCCAGACCCCTTACCGATACTCCTGCCACAATTACATACAGTGTCAAACAACTCCTGGCCCTAAGGCAGGGAGTTGGGGAGGCATGCTGTCATAGCATTACAATGGTCTCTAAACAAGATCGATGCAACCATTGTTCTTTCACTCTTGCCCAGCAGCGCAATATGGCGAATGCTGAGGAGAGAATGAAATTATCTCTCATTAACTGCCGTTCCCTAGGGAAACACAAAATGGAGGTCCATGACCTACTAATAGATGGACAGCTAGATGCCCTGTTTCTTACAGAAACTTGGCTTAACGAAGACTCTGCACCCGACATAATAGACGCACTACCACCTGGGTATGAGATTAAGAGGATTGATAGACCCGAGGGCGTGGAGGTGGAATAGCTATAATCGCCAAAACAGAAATCTGCTGCACGCTGAAGCCAGTGGATATTAAAAAAAGCGAATCCGTTTTTTTTTCCATCTCCGGTCAAGACAGTCAAATCCTGAAAGGGTTTCTGATCTATAGGCCCCCAGGTCCAGGGACCAGATTTACGGAAAGCCTGGTAGAACATTTGATACAACCTGCCTTAAAGTATGAGAGGCTGCTGCTTTTGGAGGATCTAAATTTCCATTATAATGATCCCACTAACATAGAAGCCAGGGAGATCCGCAATGAGCTTGCAGCTATGCAAATGACGCTTCAATCTGAGCTCCCCACCCATGAATATGGGCATTTATTGGATCCTATTTTTTCCAATTGGGAACTGTTGAATATAGATACTCCGGTGCCTGTGGTATGGTCAGACCACTACCAGATACCCTTTCAGATTGCGGTAAAAAGGGGGAAAGCACGTAAGGCCGACGAGACAACGAGATGCAGGAAATGGGTAGGCTTTTCCAGAGCGGAATTTAAAGACCTTATGGAACAGGGTGGACCCCCAGTAGGTCAAGAGATAGAGGTAGCCTGCGAAATATTGGATAACCGCATTCTGAAAGCCCTTGATCATACAGCCCGTGGACCAATAACAGACCATAGAGGCATTCTAAATGTGCACTTTGGTTTGGGCCCAAGCTTGTCAAGGAAAAGGCCGCATGTAAACAACTTGAGAGACGCTGGAGGAAAGGTTATTCGGTGGCAGATAGGATGGCCTATAAAGCTAAGCTTAAGGGCTATCATGCCTCGATTAGGAAACATCGGACGGCACACTATAAAGACAGGATAGAGAGTGCGGAGAACTCATTGAAAGAACTGTTTGCTGTGTTCAAAGAAGTGAGCTCCCTTTCCAGTAGCGCCGGCCCATTGGAAGGCTTGGTGGAATCGTGTGACCGAGTGGCTCAATTTTTCGCTGATAAAGTGGAGAAAATGTATTCCTCATTTCCAGCGGAAGCTAGAACAAAGCCCATGACAGAGGATGTCACTGTCAACTCTGAAGGATCGGAGTTACTAGTATCCTTCAGCACTCCCCAAGAGGACATCTTAATTGGCATAGCCTCCAAAATTAAATCAGGCTCCCCTAAGGATCCAGCACCCACTAAAATACTTATGGAAAGTATAAACATTCTGGAACGTCACATACGCCATTTACTGGATCTTTCTTTTGGTTCAGGCAGTGTTCCATCAGTATGGAAAGAGGCAGTGGTACTTCCGCTAAAAAAAAAACTCATATCAGTGCTGAACTATTAGACAATCTACGACCAATTTCCCTCCTTCTCTATTTTTCTAAAATCGCAGAGAAAGTCGTCAATAAGCAATTGACAGAGCACATCGAAACCTGCAAACTTCTACACCTACCCAAATAAGGTTTTCGGGCGTCCTACTCGACCGAATCAGCCCTAATCCTGTCCACTGAAACCATACGCAAGTTGGTGGATGAAGGCCATACCACAGCACTGATCCTTTTAGACCTAAGCGTGGCTTTCGACACTGTAGCACATCACATCTTGCTGCAGTGTCTGAAAAAAGGAGGAGTGAGGGGCAGAGCTTTAGAGTGGCAAGAATCGTTCCTGCGGGATCGGAGCTTCCAAGTCGCCCAAGGCCCTCATTGGTCTAAGAGTATTATGTTAAATCAGGGAGTGCCACAAGGGTCTAGCTTGAGCCCCACCCTCTTCAATCTCTATGTAACACCTATAGCAGAGATTACGGAGAGGTTTGGGGTTCAGGTAGTGACCTACGCAGACGACACCCAACTTGTGGTGTCTTTTGCACAGGTAGATGGGGCAGCAGCGAACAACTTCTCAGGGTGCCTCCATGCCGTAGCAGACTGGATGGCTAATAACTGCTTGAAATTAAATGGCAGTAAGACAGAGGTGCTGGTGGTGGGACATGCACCCTCGGTGTGGACATCGGCATGGTGGCCACAAGTGCTGGGGCCTCTACCCTCACCTACTGAACAAGTGAAGAACCTGGGTATCGGATAGATAACAGGATCTCCTTTGAGCAACACACCACTCGGGTGGCCGGACAATGTTTCGGCATTTTGAGATATATGCGGAAAACATTGGACTTACTCCCCACAACCGCCAGAAAGACCATAGTCCATGCTCTTGTTACTTCGAGATTGGACTATGGGAGCGTTCTGAATTTAGGAGCCAGCAACAGATGTATCACTAGGCTTCAGCGGATACAGAATATGGCGGCCCGCATGATCTTGAAACTACCCAGAAGAGCATCATCTAAGAAAGCCCTCGAATCCCTCCACTGGCTTCCAATTAAAGAACGGGTAATCTATAAGACCTTACTGCTCAGCCATCGTATCATGCAGGGAAATGGGCCATCCTACCTGTTGGATCTACTGAACCCTTACATCCCGGGCCGTGATTTGAGATCTTCCTGGAAAGGGCTGGTGAAGGTTCCTAGGTTCCTAGGTTCAGAAGAGCTCGGATGGGCGGACGCTCCTTCCGACTACAAGCTGCCCAACACTGGAATAAACTCCCACATAAAATGAGAGTAGAGACGTCGGAACGTATCTTTCAGAAACAACTCAAAACCTACCTGTTTCCTTTGACTAGAGAATTTGGAGGTTAGTAGGAGAGAACTGGCTGGGGATGATTTGTCTGCTGGTTAGGGGCTGCCACACTCAGCGCTGGGACACACTGCTCCCAGTTTAACCATGCGCTTTATAAAATGTATTATTATTATTATTATTATTAATACTAGTGCGTTGCCATAAAGTCCCCGTCATTTTCTTATACTATTCTCACTCTCTTTCCCAGATGTTCCCAGTACCATAGGTCCTGATGAGACCCCACATCTTAGAGAGGGTTGAAATGGTGTCGTCACTTTTCTGAAAGTGAACCATTGTCACAGCACTTATTGTTGTGTAAAATTGCTGTATATATTCTGAGGAAATTATAAATATGGTCGTTTTTTCAGTGAAAAAAACTATGTGAAACCTTGTAAATATTGTCACATTGTGTCACTCAACTATTAGGTTCATGCTACACTTGGGACACCTATTCACAACTGCGTTTTACTCTTTTTTTGCTTAAAATTGTTGATATATATTGTGTAAATAATACAAACATATGTGGATAGTGAAATCCTTACTGTGTCTGGTTCCTCTTTCTATGACATTAATATAATCCTTTCATCGCAATTGCGCACAAATATAATTATATATAGTTGTATACTATTCCACAGCAACCATTGTTACCCTGTTATAAATTAGCTACCCTGGTTCCCCTGTGAGTAGGTTTCCCTTGTTCTCCCCTCTCGATTGTGTGAGGAGTGGCACTAAGGTGGGTGTAGGAGAATCATTTAATAATGAATGGGTGGTCTGTAGAGAGGGAAAGGAGAGTGATTTAGTATTGTCATAAAGGTCCTTACGTAGGCCTATTCTTTTTTCTGCTCAAAATGGACCTAGGGATGAAGAATTCAGTGTTATCAGCTTTTTGTTATACCAAAGCGATAGCCGAGTAGAAGAGTATATATGGTGCAAATAATTTTTATTAACCAGTTTAGGCACTTCAGTATGATCCACCTAGAGCAATGTATGTTGAGTAAATCCATTGTTAGAATCACCAGAAGTGGAAAATGAGAGTTGATCACCCATTCGATCTCCAGCCATATGGATTGTTTCAAATGATTGCCCATGAACCAGACAATACCCAGTGAGGCATGAAATGATGACTGGTAATTAAACCAGTTTGGAAGCCGGCAACCACCAATGCGAGAATCTAGGCGGAGTTTCTTAAGTGATAGTCTGGTTCTTTTCTTACCCCATACTCAGGCCCTTTTCTCACCCCAAAGGAACTTAGAGGTTATCTTGTCACCCGAAAAAAGGTAGGGATGACAGAGGCAGATGGGGAGCATGCTGGAAACAAAGGTAATAACAGGGGTGATCATAATTTTTAGGGCGTCTAATCTAACCCACGAGAATATAGGTTTAGGAGACCAAGATGTCAAAGGGTCATTGGTTTTAGATATGGTTTCTTGTTTGTTATGAGAAATTGCGCCAGGTAAGTTATTGCAGAATCAAAAACCTAGATATTTAATGTGTTTAGACTTCCAGTGAAGACCTGTTCCCTAGATACAAGATGAGGGACAGAGTGGATTGGAAAGGTAAACCTCGGTTTTGTCTTTGTTCAGGGTGCAGTATGAGAACTTGGAAAATCTATGTATATCTGTGTAACGCATCTTGATTGCTAAGATGACACATTCAGCATATTTGGTGAAAGTTAATATGTCGTCAGCATAGGCAGCTGTTTTGGATAGGGGGCAGTCCTTTTGGGTGCCTGGTTAGAAAGGAAATGATTCAAACAGGACAATGTTAATTTTGATTTGTGCTGAGAGATTCAAGTAGAGGGACATAGTCATTTTAATAAAAACATCACCATGTCTGCACTTTTTTAGAGCATGTTCTAGATAAGGCCAAGAGACTTTCTTGAATGCTCATTCAACATTGAGCACAATGACAGCCACCGGGGAGGAGGAAAGGGATGCTTTCTCAAAGATGTGACATAAGGTGTCAATGTTGTTGCTAGCCTTTCTGCCTTTGTCAAAACGAGTTTGGGGATTATGAATCAATCTGGAATAATATAGTTACCTGCATATTGATCCAAGAAATTGGTCTGAAATGTTTAACTTCAAGGTGGCCTTTACCCTCTTTCGGGATTGCTGTTATATGGACAGTGGCAGCAGTCCCTGACTCTACTCCAGTTAACATAAAGTGGTTAAGAGCTGCCCTGGCGGAATGATTGTATTAGAGAATGATGAATAAATGGTAATTGGGATGCCTTATTACACAAAAGGCCCCGGGTGGTGCAAACGAAATTTGCACCTGCTGTGCACACCCTCGGGGCACTTTCTGTATTACAGAAGCAGCCGCAGACGCTTAAGCAGCCCTTCCGTAATACCGATAGCGATGGCACACACAAAGAGCTATCTTCAGTGGGTATTCCCGTGATGAGGGAATCCCTTTTCCTCTGCACCCACGCCGTATTTCAGAAGCGGACACAGAGACAACGAAGCTCTCAGGAGGCACACTGTCAATGCGCTCCCTGAGAGCAGCCCTCTGGAAGTGTGAAAGGGGGTACTATGGACCTTCCCAGTCATCCCCTTGCAGGAGGGTGCAGTCACTGCAATGGGATCTGTAATCCTCATTAAAAGTTCAGGCAGGTTGCCGCCTGCATTGTGAAAACAAAGAGCGGCTTCACAGAATGTGCTGCCTTGAGGGCAGCATGAGTTCGCGGCTGCCCTGAGGGCAACACATTCATCATTATACAGTGCATTTTCCTTCAGTGCCCTGGAAGCACCTTTTAGAAGGTGGGCCTAGCGCAATGAAGGAAAATTATCTTCACCTATAATGCAGGCCCTAGTATATGTTCAATACCATCAAGTATCTCATGCCTCTGAAGAAGTATGTTCAATAAAAGTATATCAGATACAGAAACTTGTTTTAGGGGAATGAAATTCAAATATTCTTGGCAGGAGTCTTTTGTTGCTTTGATAGGTGGAGTGTATAGAGTGGTAGAGACATTTTTGAAGATGTTCAAAATGTCTTTAGGTTTGGTTTGAACCATACTGTTGTAATCCTTGATCTTAGTACTAAGAGAATTATTTTGTTGAAATTTTAAGTAGGCGGCTAAGGCTATCCCTTATTTGGTAAAGTAGAGCAGCTTTTTTCTGTTTTCGGCATGTACCCAAAATTAAACGTGTTTGCTCATCAGGAAGTTGTATTAATACTTTAGGAAGTTCTTGTTGGTTTCTCATATGGGGTCATTATGGAGTGCTTTATTTAGCTTTAATATCTTTTTGGTTTGGTTCCGGTGACAGACGCTCTCGCATGGCCTGCGTCCTGAGACATGATGCCAACAGAGGGGCAAACTAGGAGGACCGCAGGAATGGAAGCCACACCGCAATAGTAAAAGTGTTGAGACCCTATATGTAGAGGTATAAGAAGTACTGGAAAAAAGAGGTCCTAGAAGAGGTGACAAGTAGCACTGGAGAAGCAATACCTCAAACCTACATGACAGGCGTCGAGAAGCAGCAAAAATCAATGTTATGCGTAGCCAGAAAACCATCCAGGAATATGGTAGCAAATAAACAGCAGAGCGTCCATGGAATATGGGACCCAAGGGAACTATTTGGTGTTCCACGAAGGATTAATAGCATAGGAAAGGAGGGTATGGAGCATTGCGCAGAGAGCACCACAAAATGGCCGCCGAGAAGTATTGTTAGTAGAAGTAAAGGTGCTGAGGAGAACTCTGGCGCCAACAGTCAAGAAAAAGCAATGGTAGCATGGTGCGCAGATCTTGGCACATACCTTGTCACAACATGAGCTTTGGTTGCAGCAGACGAGCTGATACGGCGTTAGAGATGTCAGTAAACGGGACGGGAGCGCTGCGGCACAAAATGGCGGCCGCCCGCGTCCCGTAGTGAGTGAAAAAGAAGCAGCGGTGAAAAGATATTAAAGCGGCAATTACGGGCGCCGCTGCTGCTCGCAATACACGGGGACCATGTTCCGCCGTGTAGGAAAGCCTTTTGCCGGTCTCCGTGTGCAGGAAAAACACCAGGAAAACAGTCGGGATTCCCGCGTCGTCACGGAGCTCACGAAGGCAGCGCCATCACACGCCGGCGCGTAAGCCACGCCTCCCAGCTTTAATATCTTTAAAGAGGGATTCAAGGGAGTGTTTCAGATCTCTGATTTTCCTAGCCATATGACTGTTAAATTGTCTGCAGATGGAGTACCTTAGGGCATCCTATAGTGGCACTGGAGAGGTTACAGTTTTCTCATTTTCCTTCAGACATAGCTGAATTTTATTTTCCATATCTCATAGGTCTGATTTATTCTGGAGTAGTTCCTCATTCATACACCATAAGCGTGATTTAGGTTTGGGAGGAAGGACAGATAGTGCTACCATGATGGTGGCATGGTCCTATATAACTATGGGTTCATTTGATGAACAAAGAGTTTCTTGCAACAGAGATAAGTCAACTAGAATATAATCCGATCTTGAGAGGCTTTTATGAGGGGGAGAAAAAATGTAAAGTTGGTACCTTTAGGATTGTGCAGCCTCCAGATGTCCAGAATCTTTTGTGTATTGCACTTGTTACACATGATTTTGGGAGCTCTCGGAGGCATAAAGGTTTGATTACCTATCTAAGATAATGTACAAAGGTAAATTGAATTCTCCACCTAAGATAATTTGGGAAGATTGTGGGAGAAGGCTAAGCTTGGATTTTAGTGAGGACCAGAAATGTGGTACCTCTCAATTTGGTGCATGAATGTTATTCATAAAGATTTCAGATTTGCCACACGTGAGCCTGGTAACTCACTGGCTAAACTCATTATCTTGCTCTGTGGCGAAGATGGAAAGGACAGAACTCCTTGATATTACAGTAGCAATGCTGTTGTTAATATTGCAATGCCAGGGGAGCAAGTTAAGTCAGATATCCATCCACTACGCATCAAAATGGTTTCTCTATGGCCAATTTTGGTCTCCTGGAAGACTGCCATAGTACGCAGTGAGTGTAATTTCCCTGTTTCCTCCACTGATACCATCGCTGCTGCCACATGGGTAGACTATAAACTACCCTTACTGGATGATTTTATCTGGCTAACGCTGCCTGCTAAGTGTGTTCACGGGCAATTCTTAATTGCTTGCCATATTGCGAAACTACCTGACAAACTGTACTGTTCAGTACTCCAAGATGAGCATCCTAGCCTATCTTCATGAACCCTGACCACACAGAGCCATTGAGTTAACGTTCCGAGGACAGGCAGACATACCTGTGTTCAGCGCTCAAGGCACATTTGGTTCTTGCTGCTCCCCAGTGTTCAGTGTGATCTACCTTATTTCCAATTGTTACTCTGCATAACCTGAGGCCACATAGCACAGAACATTTCAGCCCAGACAACAGATCTGCGACCTCTATCATGGGAGATGACAGGGCAGCATGGTGGTACCCAAAGACCATAGTGAAATTAAAGTGAAAGAAGGAATGGCACAATCAAACAGTGAGAGCAAATGCCCCCAATCCCAGAATCTACTGTTAAACAGTAATTAGATACATCTTCTGAACTTGGTGCTAGTCTTACATAAATGAACACTGTGCACAATATCTCTCAGAGCACCAAAACTAATACAGACGTGTTACACGTGGAGGCAAGAATTAGCAGTTTTAAATATCATCAGAACTTCCACATGAAATGTATGTGAAAATCAGACAGTATGCTAGCTTATCTTAAAAGTGAAATCACTGACCTAAAAGACGAGAACACGAGAAGCAACTTTAGGATTTCCAGCTTACTAGCCGGTTCAGAAAATGATAACCCCTCATTGGTGAATTTCATTTAATTATGGATCTAAGCATTGATGGGGATTTGCTTCATGAAAGATTTTGAGATTGAGATGGACCATTGAGTCCCTCTTTCAAACTTCAGAACATGGCCTTCTCCAGGCCTTTATTTTTAAAGCCATTGAGACACCAACACTGACAACACATTTTGTCCCACGTGCAAAAAGTCAAATCTATAACTTAGAAAGTCGCTAGAATCTCCTTCTCACAGCACTTATCCAGGAGCCCGGTCACAAGACGAAAAGGCTTCCTCACTATCGGGAAACATCCCAAAGAGAAATCTATCCCATGGTCTTTGATAGGCCATTCAAAACCGAAAATTATCTTTAAGGGCAAGACAATGATATTTACCAAACCTGCTAAGTTGGAAACATTTGTAGACAACAAACCTGAATCGAAAATGGAAGATGACACTAATATTACTTGAAACTGCGATATTCATTTAGTGAGTTGTACATAAAAGATACTTTGAATGTGCTATGCAATACTATAAAGTTTTCATACTTATGTTCATGGTTAGCTGTTCGACCTTAGGCCAATTTTATTGGTCTCAAATGTTCAATCTGCGTGCGTCTTCACTTGATAATTAGTGGGATACCATATACTTTCCACATTTCACCTTGTGGTATCTGTCCAGAAACATGCACAATGATAACAAGTTGTTAATTTATAATGTTTTTATACTGCATTTTCTTCTTACCATGAACAGGGCTATAATAACTTCACACTACAATATGAGCCTTGCAGCATAGTTAAAGGAGACCCTTAAAGGGGCCAGCGTTGATCTAGGAAGATTACAGAGAGAAGTGCTTCAATAGCCCAACCAGGAAATTAGCGGGGCTGGCACTATTGCTTTGAAGTCCTCGAGGGGAAGAAAGGCTTTAATTTTCCTTATGATGTTCATTTGGAAGTGGCACTTTTATTGAAAGAGCTGATGTGCTTCTGCATATGCAGGTTCCTGTGTAGGGGTTTTTTAAGTGCTCTTGTAGAATCTATAATCTATGGAAGGCAGTGGAGAGCTGTTAGTTGCTTCATCCATTCTCCAATATCAGATGATTGTTTGGGGGGGGAATTAGGAGGAATTCCAGTTTTTTGTGCATTTACTTTGAAGTGATTGCATGTAAGCCCATTTTGAGTTTTTTGGAGAGTAGAGTTAAGAAATCGTATATCTTCAGGAGATGAGATTTTTCAAGTACAATTGAGTATCATCAGCATACATGTGATAGTGAATAATGGACGACTTCAGGATACCATTAGTGGCTCCATGAACAGGTGAAAGAGGGTGGATGAGAGTGTTGATCTCTGCGGGACCCTCAGAGTGACAGTAGAGGAAGTGGAAAAGGAGTGGTTAACCTTGAGTATTTGGGATCTGCTGTTTAGGCAGGAAGTGAATCAACTAAGGACATACTCCGACATTCTCATTCTCCATTCTAAAGGTCAAGGAGGCTGTCATATTTAACTGTGCCAAAACCTGACGATAAGTCAAGGAGCATTAGTAGGCATGATTTTTAGTGCATCATCTATATGTGCATTAGAGCTGATTCAATGTTATGGCCTTGGCGGTAGGTCAATTGGAATTGGCCTAACAATTAGAATTGTTACATGTGTTTGGCTAGTTGGATGTGAACACATTTCTCCAGTAGCTTAGCCAGGGTCGGAATGTTAGTGATACAGCGGAAGTCATTTAGATCTGTACGATCAGCCAAAAGTTTCTTTAGAATAGGAGTTACCTGACCAGACCTTAAGCAGTCTGTGAAAATGCTCTGACATAAAGAGTGTTGGAACCTAAATATGTCAGGTCACCTAGGGTAGCCTGGCCTAGGGTAAGACACTATCAATAGAGGCACATGTGTAAAGGTTGCAAACCACCCCGCAGTAATCCAATGCAATTTCACTCAAAAATGACACTACACCAATACTTAGAAAAATACGAGCTTGTTTATAAAAATACTCTTTGCTCTTTTGACTCAGAAATCACAGCTCAGTGTATTACATTTACCGATGAAATTATCAGGATTTTCACAGTTGCCAAATCATGGAAATTAAGCAGTTTCTCAACTTAACAGCACATTACATTTTTATCACGAGATTACTAAATCCCTCATAAATTGCCAAAACATTCACGTTACTCGGCTTGTCAAATTTGCATCACAGTACAATAGTTCCCAAGTAGCAGAGTCTGCACTCCTCAAGAAAAGGGGGTTTTATCCACTTTCTCCCTCTCCACCACTGTCAACAAGAAGACCTAGAAGTCTAGGTCTAGGTCCCCTAGACCTAGACTGGCTCTCCTGGGGAAATGACCCACTAAGGGCAATGAGCCAATCTGTGAATATTCAAGATGAATCAAACAATCAATGTAGACCCTTCTGGGATTCCTCAAGGACGCTGCACAATTTGGGTCAGATCCTCGGTTTAGTTACTGTTAAGCCTCGCTTCCATGCCCTCATTTTAATTTCCTTGTAAGGACCACTTCCCCCCTCTGAACCTTCTCCTTACTTGCTCTTGAACTGCTGGCTGGGGTCTTGTCACACCAGAGGAGGGGGGGAAAAACCGTCAAGGAAAAGGAGCCGAATGACGTTAAGGCTCAACAGCCTTTAGGGGCTCCACGGCTCTCCCCTCCCGCTCAAGCCAGCTCCTCCGTGTGGCGCTCGAGCGGGGGAAAGAGGACACTGCAATACTCCCGAGCCTCTGCTGTGCTCCAGGCGCTTCCCTGTCCGGTCCCGCCTCCACCTTCCTGTAGGGAAGCGGCACGACCGGGCATGCGCGGGAGAACAGCGGCTCAGGTTGGAGTCTGCTCGGCACTGCGGGACTGCCTCCTCCGGTCCCGCCCACACGCGCCGTCTGACGCGTTCCTTTAGCAGGACCAGCGCTGACAGGAGACAGAGAAAGAAAGGCGATTCTCCTCACGATGTTGCCGCCGCAGCCACCGGATTCAGGGCAACGTAGGCGGGCTGAACCAGGAGGCCAGTGCAATCTGTGGCGCCTCGCTGGATACACGTTTTCAGCCCCACTACAGTCGATTCAATTCCTCCTTGGCAAAGGCTGCCCCAGGTAACGGGGAAAGGGGGAATAGGCTTGAGTTTTATGGCGATTGACTCCTCTCCTGCTCACAGCCCCTTTAGCTACTGATGGGAGTATCCTGGAGTCACTTCCCTCAAGTTCCGCCCTAAAGCCTCTATTCTTACTGGGTAGGGGAGGGCTTCCCTCAGGTACAGTCTCACTCACCCACGCCTTACACTGGGTCCCGGGGAGAATTGGTGCCCAGGGTCTTCAGGATTTCTCACCCAGCGGGGTCAGGTCAAGTAACCAAAGGGAGGACGGGTGGTGAATCAATAAGGAGCGTCCCTAAACTGGGAGTTCAACCCTTTGACTATCCTACCCCCACCTTCCGCTACAGCCTGTCATCCAGCCAGCCCACACTGCAAGACAAAATGGCTGTCCAGCATTCCGCCTTTTATAGGCTGACCCTCAGAGGTCCAGAAGGGACCAGAAGGTTCTGGAATGCCCTACTCTATCCTATGTGACAGGGGTCAGGTATGTCAGTTATGACAGTTGGTAGCCACCATTTTGCGACTCCAAGGAAATTCCTGTCAGGAAAGGCCTCTAGGCCTGAGGTGAAAGACTATGAGGGCGAAAGAGCACCTATCCCCTAGACCAACACCTTGAAAAATCTAGTGGACACAAAAATAAATAAAGGCATGAGGGGCAAAAAGGGGACAAAAAAAATAATAATAATTTGGAGGGACTACGCAAAAGGTCAGACAGGTCTAACAAAGAGGCATTTACAATCTTGGTCCAGAATGGTAGTAGGGACAATTTAAAATCATTAGAGAAATTTGATGGCAGAGGGTCGTTGAATGTCTTGAGGGTTTCAAAGCTGTTAGAATTTTGAGAATGTTATTTTCTTCATAAAACTTGAAAGAGTTTCACACAGAGTTGTTTTAAGGGGAAATCCCTAAAAGAGGTGGGCTCCATTTTCAAAAGTGTGGTGAGGCTGGGATGTGTAAAATTCTGAAGGAGCCCCAATGCTGTCATTATCTCAATTACCATTTTTTTTGTCTTTTCCAGGAAGAAGGAGGCAGAATCCTCACAATCTGGTTGCCGATTTGATCCAGTGGTGTTCGGATTGGGATAACTATTTAATTGAAGTTTGACCAGCTCCAATAGTTTTTAGATCTGTTTCTAGCTTCATCAAGCTGGTTTCTAAAGAACTTCACTTTTCTGAGACCTCTATCATGCGTAATCACAGGGCAACATGGTGGTACCCAAAGACCATAGTGAAATTAAAGTGAAAGAAGGGAATGGCACAATAAAAGGGTCAAAGCAAATTCCCCCAATCACAGAATCTACTGTTAAACAGTAATTAGATAATTCTTCTGAACTGGATGCTAATCTTACATAATTAAACACTGTGTACAACATCTCTCAGAGCACCAAAACTAATACAGACGTGTTACACGTGGAGGCAGCTGGAATAAGAAAGGTTCTTAAAGACCTCATCATAAGAATCACCATTGCAGAGGGAATGAATAGCAGTTTTAAATATCATCAGAACTTCCACTTGAAATGTATGTGAAAATCAGGCAGTATGCTAGCTTATCTTAAATGTGAAATCACGGACCTAAAAGACTTATAAGACAAGAAGCAACTTTAGGATTTTCAGCTTACTAGCCGGGTCAGAAAATGACAATCCCTGATTGATGAATTTCATTTAATTATGGATTTAAGCATTGCTGGGAATACCCTTCATGAAAGATTTTGAGATTGAGCGGTCCAATCAGTCCCTCTTTCAAACTTCAGAACATGACCTTCTCCAGGCCTCTATTTTTAAAGCCATTGAGACACCAACACTTACAACAAATTTTGTCTCACATGCAAAAAGTGAAATCTATAACTTAGAAAGGCGCTAGAATCTCCTTATCACAGCACTTATCCAGGAGGCCGGTCACAAGACAAAAAGCCTTCCTCACTGTTGGGAAACATCCCAAAGAGAAATCTATCCCATGGTTTTGATAGGCCCTTCAAAACCTGAAATTATCTTTAAGGGCAAGACAATGATATTTATCAAACCTGCTAAGTTGGAAACATTTGTAGACAATCAACCTGAATCGAAAGTGAAAGATGACACTAATATTACTTGAAACTGTGACATTCATTTAGTGGTTTGTAGGTAAAAGATACTTTGAATGTACTATTCAATACTATACAGTTTTCATTCTTATGTTCATGGTTAACTGTTTGACCTTAGGCCAATTTTATTGGTCTCCAATGTACAATCTTGGTGAATCTTGATAATTAGTGGGATACCATATACTTTCCCCATTTGACCTTGCGGTATCTGTCCAGAAACATGCACCATGATAACGAGTTGTTAATTTATACTGTTTTTATACTGCATGTTCTTCTTACCATGAACAGGGCTATATTAACTTCACACTGCAATATCTAAAAGTCCCAGATGTCTCACTGCCATGCTCATTACACTGCACATAATTCGAGCAAATGCTATACTCTTCCTGTTAACTTCCACAGCCATAATGCCTTTACATGAGCTTACAATCATGTTTGAGAGCCCGCTGCCTCTACTTTTGCTTGCCTGGGTTTCCTCACAGTGCAGGTTCTGGTTCCTCTCCCTGTACTGCTTTTTTCCTCTGCCCCAATGTCTTCCCCTATTCTCCTCCCCACTCACCTTTAGGATGTGTCCTTCTCCAAACCACTCAGCTCACACATTAACTTCACTTCCTTCTATCTACACCAGCTTCACCCCACCTATATGGTACACCCACCGTAGTTCATCTAGGCACAACTTCATTGGTGCCGCTCCAATCTACCATAAACCCACACATGCAGTTGTTGCATTGCTACTGGTAAAATGACCATCCTAAAAGTAGTATAACTAAACCTCAGAAGCCTAAACCATCTTGAGAAGAGAAGGAAATAAAGTATCTGAATGCTGCCATACCTTCAAAGGTGATATGGCACACTTGTCTCGAAGAATTATGTCAGGGTGGCATGTGGTCACCAAGAGAGCGCTTGGCGAACCACTGAGTTGCTATCATTAGCTGGAAAAGCTGGACAGGAGATAGCTGGGTGTGTGCTGTAGAAAAATGTAGACTGCCACCTCGTGCTGTAAGCCATGTGGTGAGCAGTAAATGGTGACTGCTACAGAGTCATCCAAGAGGCTGTCCAAGTGAGGTTAGGGCAGGGGTTCAGGATTGGCTTTGCTGGGTACCCATGTGCTTTTAGAGTCCTTTGGATCTCATGTTGCTATCGCTATGCTGCAGAGAAGATGGTTAGAGGGGGCTGGAGGTTGCTGGTTGCCAGAGAAGGCCACCAGTGGAGCAGGGTTCACCGAGGTGCCATCTTGGGAGAGCATATCGCACTCGGCCAAGAGCTTAGATAAATCTCAGCAAGATCGGGCCGCACTACCGGGGTCAGCATAAGTTCCTGCCACACACGATGTATTCCAGCTGGGTTAGAGCTGGGAGTCATCCTGAATGCATACTGAAACAGTAATGGAGAGTCGCGGACAAAGCGGAGCTCAAATTGGAGCTGCCATCTTGCCAGGGATTCCAAGCCACACCTCTTATCTAAAGCCTTTTTCTTCAAATACTGTGTGACTAAAATAATTTAAAAGTACTTGTAAACATTTTATTAGACTGAAATTGCTGATAATGTGTGTGCTATGTGAAGAAAACGAGAATGCAATGCAGTACAAGTGAAAATGTACTTCAAAAGTACAAGAGCCAACAACTATTTAAATGCAATAAGCTCTTTTAAATCAAACTGTAGTCTTGGCAGATAGGCAAATATCATATGGCAAAAGTCAATTAGGGAACAAACTCCTACTTCTTCACCAGGAGGGGTGTAAACAAAGAATCCAAATCCAGAATGGCCATAATTAGATTACCACACTACTACTCCCAAGCAGGAGCCTATAACAGAGTATCAGCCACCAATTTCCCTTCCTTAGGTGCTGATCTAGGAAAACTAAGGTTTGATTGACCCCCTCAGGAAAGTGAACAGACTTGTTAATTGTGATTAATTTATTAATGTATTTATAAAGTTATATATAGCGCAAACATGACCCAAGAGGGTATCAGAGTCCTTTACAATATGTCAGGAAAGAAGACACAGTAAAACAAATACCAAAATCGAGAGCTAAACAAGATGTGGTAGGCCCTAAAAAGGCAGGAGGCCACTAACAAACTAAGTTGTCACAAAATATACAAGATCATAGGAGTCCAGAACTGTACATGGGTATAGTAAATGTAGGCAAAGGTTGAAGGCTACTGAGTGCATGAGCCTTAGAGCGAGAACATGTTTATTAGTAGCACCTGGACTTCCTTTTTAAATGATACAAGCGATGGTTCAGTCTTATTTTAGGGGACCGGGAGTTCCAGATTCTTGGGGCAATACCCGAGAAATCTTGATTGAAAGTTTTCTTCTTACAGAATTTTGGAGGTTTTAGCAATAAAGTGCTCAAGCATCTGGAAGATCTTCAGCCATCACATAACTCCAGTTTCTGTGCTAGGCACAACTGGCTGTTAAGATGTAGGGCTTTATGGGTCATCCATCCGATTTTTAACTCAATCCTTGTTTCAAATGGAAGCCAATATAGAGTAAGTAAATCAGGAGTGATGTGGTTGTATCTTTGTATTTTTAGATCCTGTGATAAGCCTTGCAGCATAGTTAAAGGAGACCCTTAAAGGGGCCAGCGTTGATCTAGGAAGGTCACAGAGAGTAGTGCTTCAATAGCCCAACCAGGAAATTAGCAGGGCTTGAACCATTGCTTTGAAGTCCTCGAGGGGGAGAAAGGGTTTATTTTCCTTCGGATGTTCATTTGAAGTTGTCACTTTTATTGAGAGAGCTGATGTGTTTCTGCATATGCAGGTTCTTGTCTAGGGTTATTTTAAGTGTTCTTGTAGAATCTAAAATCTATGGAACGCAGTTGAGAGCTGTTAGTTGCTTCATCCATTCTCAATATCAGATGAGTGTTTGGGAGGGGCAATTAAGAGGAATTCAATTGTTTGTGCATTTTCTTTGAAGTGGTTGCACGTAAGCCCGTTTTTTAGTTTTTTGAAGAGTAGAGTTAAGAAATTGTGATGAGATTTTCAAGTACAATTGGGTATCATCAGCATGCATGTGATAGTGTATAATGGATGACTTCAGGTTTCCATTAGTGGCTCCATGAACAGGTTAAAGAGGATGGATGAGAGTGTTGATCTCTGCGAAACCCTCAGAGTGACAGTTGGGGAAGTAGAAATGGAGTGTATAACCTTGAGTATTTGGCATCTGTTGTGAAGGAAGGAAGTAAACCAATTAAGGACAGACTCCGATAGTCTCTATCTCCATTCCAAAGGTCAAGGATTTCTGTCATGTTAAACCATGCCAAAAGCTGATGATAAGTCAAGGTGCATTAGTAGGCAGGATTTTTAGTGCATAATCTATATTGAGATTAGAGCTGATTCAATGTCATGGCCTTGGCGGTAGGTCGATTGGAATTGGCCTAACAATTAGAATTGTTATATGTGGTTGGCTAGTTGGATATGAACACATTTCTCCAGTACCTTAGCCAGGTTCGGAATGTTAGTGACACAGTGGAAGTCATTAGGTCTGTATGATCTGCCTAGAGTTTCTTAAGAATAGGAGTTACCTGACCAGACTCTAAACAGTCTGTGAAAATGCTATGACATAAAGAGGCATTTACAATCTTGGTTCGGAATGGTAGTAGGGACATTTTGAAATCATTAAAGAAATTTGATGGCAGAGGATCGTTGAAGTGACCTAAGGGTTTCAAAGCTGTTAGAACTTTAATTTCTTCATAAAACTTGAAAGAGTTCCACACAGAGTTATTTTAAGGGGAAATCCCCAAAAGAGGTGGGCTCCATGATCAAAAGTAGGGAGAGGCTGGGATGTGTAAATTCAGAAGGAGCCCCAATGCTGTCTTTAGCTCTATTAACATTACTTTTGTCTTTTCCAGGAAGAAGGAGGCAAAATACTCACAATTTGGTTGCTGATTTGCTCCAGTGGAGTTTTGATTGGGATAGCTATTTGATTGAAGTTTGACCAGCTCCAATAGTTTTTTAGGTCGGTTTCTAGCTTTATCAATCTGGCTTCTAAAGAAATTCACTGTTGAGCTCCGGATGTGTTTGTTACAGGTGTGCCTAAGTGATCTCAGCAGCTTCAGGTAATCGAGGGACCGGGAGAATCTCCACTGAAGTTCAGCCCTTCTTAAAATGACTCTTTCTGCATGAAGGTTACCGTTATACCATGGTTTAGAATCTTTGGTAGACACTCTGGTTAGCTGAAGAGAAGCAATAGAGTCCAGGATATTCGTCATGGAATTGTTATGATGATTTGTGAGTTTGTGGACATCCTGCAATTCTGTAGGGGGGCAAGATGTTGTTAATGATGACTGTGAAATCGGATTTATATTGGTGCCCATATTTCAGGGGGCATGATGACATAAAAAGATTCCTGGTGTTTTAGAGGAGGATTCTGGTTCAAGGTTTGTGACCCAGCTGTTTTCCCCCAAGAAAAAGCAGATGGTCCCTTTTCCATTTCAGCCCCTCATTTGATTGTATTTGCTTGGTGGAAGCCCCTGGCTGCAACACCAAAATGAAGGTATCATTTTCTCTTCCCTAGAGGGCGGATATGAGAATGGGCCCTATCACTCCAACCTGGGCTGGTATAAGCTTAAGATGCGTTTTTCTTCACCAAGGAGTTACTTATTGACTTAGATTGTACCTATGGAATTGGTGATAAATCCATGATTTAAATACTTGAGGATTATGGGTGGAATACCAATATGTCCACCAGTGCAATCTGTATTACAGAGAGGCGAACAAGTGGTTATGGCCCATTCTGTATTAACAAAGTGCTCCAGGGGCACAGAAAGTGGTCACCCGCATATGTTGCACCTCCTGGGCACTTTTTGTAAAACATCAGCAGATTATGTGCCCTTTACTTTCTCATCAGATTTTCCAAAGTATACAAACACTGATGGATAGAATGCTTGAATTAATCTCAGCCACTGGTAGTCAGTCAGGTAGCATCATAGTCCATTGTTATTTAGCACACCATGTTACCTCAGTTTCGGCTCAGCCATATGCAAATTAGTCTTGACCCTGCTCCAGTTGGAATAGTCCAGCTCAAACTGCCAGGCCTGATCCTCCCTGAACAGGAACACAAGCAACCGAGGACTGGGGTCATCGAATTTACAGGGGCATATATAATGAGGCCCTTAATGGTAGTCAATGTATCGAACTTTTAAGGGGGAGACAGAATTACAAGGATATAAGCCAGATTTCTGTAAAATGCAGTCAAGAACATATCTGTCGCAGAGCCTTTATGCTTACTTTGACAAACTTTAAGTGTACCTTAAGGAACAAAATGTATGTTAAACATTTCAAGGTTCGACTTAATGGTGGATAAAGTATGTTTCAGAACAGGCACCATTTAAATAAAAATAAGAGGAAATGCATTGTACTAAGACTGCTTAATCATGGGAACATTTACATTACTCTGGATAGCACAGAGGTGTGAACTTCACAGGCTGTTGAACTGTTCCTTTCTGTTCATTGTATAACCTTGGTGGTAGAATCGCAACATAGTTTTGACTAGCGATATTTCATATCCATGTTGATGTGATGTCAGCACTTGGAACATACACCTTTTACTACCAGGTCTCTGATAGTAGTAATGTGTGATAAGAAAGTTTGTGTATATTTGTGGTGCAACCTTTTGTTGTGGTGGTTGTGTGTTCGGTTGTTTTTCATGCTGGTATGTTTTTGTGTTGCATTGCAATGTTGTCATGTTTTATTGGGTTTTTATTGCATTCTGCATCGATCGTTTTGTTTGTTGGGCCCTAATATTTTATTTATTTATTTTGATAATATGTTATACTCTTTTGAAACATTAACCAATGCTGCTACATTTCCAAACAAAAGCAGCACATGTATTTAAAGTTCAATTTGCAAGCAACCATTTACCATTGTATAAGGTGATAAAAGAGTTCTGCTTCAGCTCTTCAATTACTTAAGATACTAGTGAGTCCAAATATGGACAGACACCTTGTTCCATATCACAACACATTTTTGACCAGCGCTATTTCATGCCCTTGGTGGAAAGTCAAGACAGTGCCTGTTCCAACCACCTTTTAACACTGTGTTTAAAAACAGGATTCTGAGGGTGCTAATGTGTGCTAAGAAAGAATGTTTGTGCATATTTGTTGTTTCATGTTGTATTGTGCTGGTGATGTGTTCTGTTTTGTGTGCCGCTATGTTTTTATTCTGCTTTATTTCAATGTAATTTTTTATTGTACTGCAGTTGTTGTGTTATGTCTTGTGTTGACTGTTTTGTTGTGATGTGTCCTGCTCTAAATCTGTTCCTTATGTATATTGTTGTGTTATGTTCTGTTGTTTACTTTTCAAAAGTAAACAAATGCTATTGGATTTCCAGTCCTTGAAGCACATGCCTTGAAAGTTCCTTTTACAAGTGTTGCTCTGGAAATTAAATTGCAAATCAATCATCACTTTGTGGCTATTGAAATTACTTTTGTTGACCCTTTATCGGCACCAAATGCTAAATCTCGCTTAGTGGTCCCAGTGCACGTTTTATATGATACACCCTTTGTCTTACATCACGACTTGGAGAAGTGTGGCTCAATAGTTAGAGCGGCAGACCTTGATGCAGAACGCTGGCCAGGGACCAGGGTTGGATTCCCGCCTCGGCGGGATCGGGCTTAAATTCCTCTGACCGGATATTCTCACCTCAGTGCCGAATCTAAGCATGGGCCCCACGCTGCAACTCTGGGCAATAGCTTGCTTAGTCTCCACAACGGCCCCCGATGCACAAGGGATGCCTGGTTTCACCATGGGATGCCCAGGAGTGGACACCTCACAAGGAAAAGCCAGGAGGGGTTCCCTTGTGGTAGGAGTACAAGCGCCGGGATGCTTACGGGTTACTGTTCGCGCTATACATATACAAATACAACACACTTGCAGTGCTCACTTAATGTGATATGGTCTAGTGTATTTGGGTGACCTCCTGAAATAATAAAGCCAAAATTTGATGTTCTCATACAATATATTTTTTTATCAATATGGCGTATTGGGCTGCATTAAAATGTAATCTTCCACAGCCGGTAGTTTACAAATTCAGAACAAACATTGAGACAGAGTATCATAATGTGAATGATAAAGTAATAAAAAGCATCACTTTTTGTAATATGTAGTGCTTCATACCACAATATTGCCATCTTGTAGTGTTACAAATAACACATCTGAACATTACTCTTAAAATATACTAAATAGGTCCCAGCAAATGTCAAACATCTTCCCTGCTTCAGGGCTGAACGTTCCATCTCGAGCAATAATTGCCAGAAGTTCACCCACCATCAGCTTCTGGATATCATGTCTAATTTTGATTATGCAGTGTCTTGAAAAATGTCACTTATATATATATATATATATTTATATTTAGGGTCAGAATCAGAAAGGAGAACAGATAAAGTGGAACAATTTCTCAGTTAGGTTTACACCAACCCTTCACTCAAATATTTTCAGGTGTGTTCAAGACAAAGTAGTACAGGCATACTTTTTCTAACTCTTCACATGTGTACCATATTTGCATGCAGCATTTTCAGCAGATGGAAGTATTTTCATTTTTACTTTGTCTCTATACTTGAACATAATATATTCTTGCGGATAAAAAAAACTCCCCGGACCACTCAGCCCACACAAAAAAGCCTACACAGCTACTCCTACAAATAAAGTATACATTTAGAAATTGCACGTTCGTAAATCTACTTTATTTATGGAAATTTTTCCCACTGTAAATTCTATGAAGGAAGATTGACAGAGTATGTTTTGATAGATTTTGTAGGCCGAAGTGGATTTTAAGTGTGAAAAATAAAGTGTGAATGGTCCCAATACAGGTATGCTAAGGACAGGAAAGACCTCTTAAGCATTATGCAAACAATAGTTTCCTGTTATACAAGTGGAGTGAGGTTAAACTGGTTGTCAGCAAAACATAATCTGTGTTTTATGTCCATGAGCAAAGGATATCTTCTTATCTTGGTTCACGGGACTTGGGTATTGTAGGAAGTTCGGTCCTATCAGCGAGAGCATATGACACAGCAAGAAATGATAAAACCTGAGTTCACAAATTGCACCAATAAAGTTGTTGATGCGGTGATGGCAGATGAAAAGAGACCTTCATATAGATTTTTGTCCCAAGGACAAAGTCAGCAGTAGGCATTGGTTAAAAGCCAGTTTTCAAACTTAAGGAACAATGGCTTAGATGTAACAAAATATTTAGCATCTACAAACCCACTGATTTGCAAAATCACTGTTTGTGACCACAAAATGGCTGGTTCAAATGTACAAACCCCATCTTAATGGTGAGAAAGGTTTTTACAACCCATAAAATGGGTTTTGTGCTCAATAACAAATTGCAATTTGAACAGGGCATAAAAAGGGATGCGTCTTCTAAATTGTGATTCGGTATGAAGTGCTCAATGGTTTGCAACCATTGATTTCCATTGAAAACCTCCAAGGCAGTGTTAAGTGATTTGCAAAAGGAATTGTGTTGGTAGCTTCAGAGGAGCAGTGCATGTACATGGAGAACCATGCAGTGCAGGCAAGAGATGCTGTGGCAATAAAAAAGACCATTGGGGGCAGAAGGAAGAGTGAGAAGCAGTACAGCCATGAAAGTCACAGACCAGATTCAGACAAGAGTCTACCAATGTCTTCTGTCTAAAATCTCTTTTTTTTCAATGTAAGTCAATGGGGAAAATCAATTCCCCAGTTTTCTTTCCAAAAATCAAGTGTACATTGTAGAATGCATTGGATCACAGAGAGCAGGGGGAATGAGGTAGGCACATGGATTTGGATATGAGAGGGCAGGAGGGAGATGGGCAGAGGCACTAAACCAACATTACAGGGCAGGCATCAGGGACTACGTCAGCACAATACACCAGACAGGCCAAACGGGATGGCAGGGCAGCACAACGGACCATGAAAAGCAATATGGAGGGGATAGGGCCATGCACATGAACAACAGAGAGCAGAGGGGAAAGAGGCATCGGCAGAAAACTGACCATACAGGATAAACAAGAGGGACAGTTGCACCATAATGGACCATGAAGGGCAGGAGGGAGGGGGCATTCCTAGGTGGCAATTTTTCAGGGTTTAAGGCGGATATGGGTTTTTGGGTGGTAAGGGATTTTTAGGGTTTATGTGGGTATGGGTTTTTGAGTGGCAAGGGAATTTTTAGCATTGAGGGTGGGTATGGGGTTTTGAGTGTGAGAGACTTTTTAGCGTTTAGCGTGGGTATTAGTTTTTGGGTGGCAAGGGAATTTTTAGTGTTTCGGAGGGGTATGAGTTTTTGAGGTGTTAAGAAATGTTTCAGTGTTTAGAGTGTGTATGGGTTTTTTTATGGCCAGGTAATTGCTTGGGTGTAGGGTGGGTGTGGGGTTTTGGGTAGTAAGGTACTTTTTAGGGTTTAGGGTGGGTACAGTTTTTTTTTGGTGGTAAGGTATTTTTAGCGATAGGGTGGGAATGGGTTTTTGGGTAGCCAGGACATTTTTAGGGTTTAGGGTGAGTGCGCATTTATGAGTGGTAGCGGAGTTTTTAGGGTTTTGGTTGGGTTTCAGTTTTGGGTGGCAAGGGAATTATCAGGGCTTGAGATGGGTATGGGTTTCTGTGTAGCAATGTATTGTGGGGGTTTGGGGTGGGTACGAGTTGTGAGTAGAAGGGAATTGTTAGTGTTTAGAGTGTGGGGTTTTGAATGTGGGGACTTTTTTGGGGTTTAGTATGGATATGGGGTTTTTGGAGGCTAGGAAATTTTTAGCATTTAGGGTGAGCATGTGTTTTTGGGTGGCAGCTGTTTTGTTTATTGTTTAGAGTGTGTATAAAGGTGAGAAACAAGCAGAATGAGGCAAAATAAAGGTCAGTAATGAGCAGAAAGAGGCATAATAAAGGTGAGAAATGAGAGGAATAAGGAAAAATAAAGGCCAGCGAGAGCAGGAAGAGGCAGAATAAAGGTCAGAAACAAAATGAAAGAGGCAAAATGAAGGTGACAAATGGTCAGAGAGAGGCAAAATAAAGGTCAGCAACGAGCAAAAAGAGGCAAAATAAACGTGAGAAACGAGCACATAAGGGCAAAATAAAGGTGAGAAAAAAGCAGAAAGAGGCAAGAGGTCAGAAATAAGCAGCAAGAGGCAGAATAATAATTGGAAACCAGCCGCAAGAGGCAGAATAAAGCTCAGAAAGATGAATAATAAAGGTCAGAAACATGCAGAAAGAGGCAAAATAACGGTCAGAATGATAAGGAAGCAGACAATAGATGTCAGTGCAAGCAGCAAGAGACAAAATTGAGGTAGGAAATAAGCAGCAAGAGAAAGAATAATGATCATGAGAGAGCAGAAAAAAGAAACATAATGGCCAGAAGAGACCAAATAGAGGGCAGGCATGAGCAGAGAAGAGGCAGAAAATGAGCAGAGGAGGCATAAACCTGAAGGCAGCAGAGGGTGATGTACTACAGACAAGCTGGACAGGAGAACCATCACAGGGGAAGCTGGCATGAGGACGTGGTCCCATGTCCCCATCTACTTTTTTACAGTGCACCCATTCACTGACCCACTCACACTTATATACCCACTCGCAGTCCCACTCATATGCCCACTCACAGACTCACTTACACTCAGGCACCCACTGACAGACACACTCAGACACTTATGCACCCGCTCACATGTCCATTCAAGCACACATTTACCCACTCAGACCCACTGAGAGACTCATACACTCACTCACAGACCCACTCAGAGATTCACACACCCACTCACTCATGCACCAACTCAGAGACCCATTGAGAAACTCATGTACGCTCTCACTCACCCACTTAGGGACTCATCTTTCTACACACAGACCTTCAAAGACAGACACTCATGAGCCAACTCAAAGACCCAGTAGGGGAATCACACATCATAGATCCATCCAGACACTAATGCCCACTCACAGATCCACTCAGACTCTCATACATCCAGTCACATACTCACTCAGACACTCATGCACCCACCTATAGACCCACTCAGACACTCACGCACCAACTCACAGATCTGCAGAGGCACTCCTACACCCACTTACATAGCCATATACACACCCATACAGTCACTCACATAACAACCTACCTAACTATACAGCCACTCACACACCCACTCTCAAATGTTACAATTTGGGATTACAATTTTGAAAATATTTGAAATTCAATTAAGGTTACAGGGACGCTATAGAATTTGATAAAACACAAATATTCACTGAATAAGCCAAAGGTTACAGGGACCTTATAGTTAGGAAATAGAATTAAAAACCTTACAATGTCACTGAAAAAACAAAGGTTAGAGGGACGCTATACTTAGACTCAGAATCCACTGAACTAACTATAATTTACACTACAGTAATGCACTGCTTATGATCTCACATTTGACATCACTCATGATGTGGTCAGTGACATCACTGATGACATCTCAAATGACATTACTGGTGATATCATCCACAGACCCACTCACAGACTCACTAACACCCCATACAGGCTCTCATATACTCACTCACACACCCATACAACCACTCGTATACTAATTCACAGACCCATACAACTACTAACTCACAAACTTACTCACTCATACAACCCCTCACACAACCACTCACTCACCCTTGCAGCCACTCACGGACCCATAAAGTTACTCATGCAACCAAATTATCACTCACATACCCACTCATAGACCCATACAGCCACTCCCACACTCACTCACACCCCCATACAACTTCATTCATACACCCACACGGCTGCTCACACAACCACCAACTCACCCATACAGCTACTAAAACAGCTACTCACTCACCAATATAGCCACTCACACATTCATTCACTCAACAAAACCACTTACATACCTATTCACACATCAATGCAATCATTCACATGCCCACTCACTCATCTATACAGCCAATTGCACACTCAGTCAATCATCAATAGAGCCATTCACACAGCCACACAGTTACCCATACAGCCACTCAACAACACATTTACCCACGAGACAGCCACTCATCGATTCACCACTCACCTATACATCTACTCATACACCCACTTAATCACCCATGCAGCCACTCACACACCCACTCATTCATGCATACAGCCACTCAGATACCCACTCCCACCCAGATTCAGACAGTCACAGTGCCACTCAGATGACTCATATCAGAAAGAGTGTCACTCGTTAGTAGTACAAAAAGAATAGTAATTTAACTTATGCATTCGCTTAGTTTATACCTTTAACTCTCAAAAACTTGAACAAAACACTTACACTCATTGGATGATGTCATCATTGATATCATGAGTGATGTCACTGACCATGTCATGAGCGATGTAATATGTGTGGTCATAAGCTGTGCATTGCAGCTGCATACGTTTTAGTTATCTCGGGGAACTATAACTGCTGAATTTCAATGGTTTTGTAGGGGTGAAATCTGAGCCCAACTAAAACGTCTTTGTAATCTTTGTGTTTTCAGTGCAGGCAGGCAGGCAGGCAGGCAGGCAGGCAGGCAGGCAGGCAGGCAGGCAGGCAGGCAGACAGACAGACAGACAGACAGACAGACAGACAGACAGACAGACAGACAGACAGATAGATAGATAGATAGATAGATAGATGAAAATGTACACTACTGGACACAGACATGACCAGGCTCAGAACGTTGTTACTGGTCATTTATCTACTGGTATACATAATGAATGAGCAAATGCTATGTGAATGATGTTTTGCCTTAGCCTCAGTAGGTAAAGAATGGGGCTGATGTTAATGGGTAGAGTCTGAGCTTATTTGCAAAGGGAGCATATATATTTTCTGGTGAATGTGTGGTCTGGAAGATTTGAAATGCAGGTCAAGGCATAATTCACATTGCATATTAACAGATGTATGTGATTTTCTCAATCCATTGAATAAATGGTAGGGATTAACCAGAAAGAAACACAGAGCTTACACATTGGACCTTACTTTTGCCCTCAACTACAACTATTGCATTATTTTTTTAATAGATCTCTGTTTAACTCCTCCCTGACTTCTGGCGTGTCTTTTTCCCTTGACCACTATACTGCTCCACACTTTCCCATTCAGCACTTTTTGGCATCATAAGTGACTGAGTCTGATATTTTTCTGAGGCTTAGTTGTGTAATTTTACAGGCACACTTATAAAGGCCCAGGAATGCCTCAGAGTGATTGTAGGCAACCACTGTGGTGTGTTTACACTATGTAGTGCCACAATACAATGAAGATCCCCAATATACCCCTGTTGTTATGGATGTGGGAGGCATCAATACAAAATGTCATTTTACCTGTGGCTAAGAGTATTCTGTAGCAGACCTGCAATCCTTCATTCTTTTCACAATTTGTAACTTTGGAAGAGTTGTTTGTGGGTTTAACTTACCGACAAATGCATGATATTTTAGAATCCACTGCATTTTTTCTACAACATAGTGCTTTCACCCTTGCAATGCTAACTTATGGACTGCTATGGTTTTTTACCTGGTCCTGAGGCCTTTTTGAGATTTGTGACAGTTTGAGTGCAGCTGTGCTACTGGCCTCAAGCATGCAGCTTGAAGTCATTTAGAGCTGTGGTAACGGGGTCTGTCCTATTGTGGGCAAGTAATCAATCAATCAATCAGGGGTATATAGGGCATGGCTACTCACCTGTGAGGGTCTCAAGTCGCTGAGAGGGGGCTGATGGTCCATCTGGGTGTTGGGATTCGGTCGAAGAGCCAGGTCTTGAGATCCTTCCTGATTTGGTCCAGGTCTTGGCGGCGAGGTAGAAGGATCCCATTCAAAAATTGGCTGCCAGTTGAAGTCATGGCAAGCAGTCACATGCTTCTGAGGGAGGTAGTGTATGGCACTTGAGGTCAGATCTCAGCATTATCACAATAGCAAAGTAACTGACAGCCCAAAGTTTTTAATGCAAACTAGAAAAGAATATTACACACACATTAAGATGTGGCTGCACCTTTCTTGGCTATCTCTCCACAGATTCCTCCTAACTCTGATCTAGCTGGTTCTCATCTGGTATTAAGGGAATTTTATGATTATGACTCATTGTAAGCATCACTCACTTTCTAATAGTTCATTACTCACTTCCTACTTAGTTCAGTTTCTCAATTCTTAATATCCTTAGTGGAGCAATCAGTTCAGGGAGCTGCTTCTGGTTTGTCATGTCAACGCTTTCATGCTTATCAGAGGGAAAGCGTGCAAATTGGTAGCTCTGTTGGGGTCCCACACTGGTATTAAACAGTATACCAGGCCATTCACTCTAAACTTCTCCAATGAATACAGCCAGTGATCTGACACGCAGGAATGGTGATAAACGCAGAAGACTAGATCACACACGGAACAGGTGGGCAGGTGCTCCGAAATCAGGTACAGCCATGCATTGGCCAATCTCCTCCTGAAAATGTAGCCATGACTGGGCTGATCTCTGACAGGTAGTGCAGCTGTGCATAGGCTGATCTCCAAATGTGGTGCATCCACATATCAGCTGATCTTCTCTGGAAAGCAAGGCCGCACACAGGCCTAGCATATTCTGCGCATTGCAGCTTAGTTCAGGTCCAGCTTCTCCTGGCCACTATGGCTAAAATAGGCTGCATTTCTTCTGTACTCTATAACGCTGATATTACAGAATCCAAGCGTTCAATGCATGTAGCAGAAGTCCCTGTTTCAGAAAAACAGTACCAGCCAGCTACATTACAAGCAGAAATGATCAGCCTAATCACTCTGTGCAGAATAGCCCCAAACGCTACAGTTCCTCAATTTCACCAATATCAGAGATGCCTCACCCCCAACTGAAATATTCGGAGACACTACGCTTACAAAAAAACTCAATCCTGAGGGGGCAGCAGGGGCAAAGACCTCCCTAATGCCTTATTCAAAAAAGATCCTACATTTTGGGCCAATCACTTAACACCGATTTCCAACTATGCATATTTAACAAATTACATCCCTGAATCTTGGAGCAGCAGTGTACTCCACCCTATTTATAAATCAGGCGCTCATTTAAAACCAGCAAACTATAGTCTAATTATTCTAACTGGCGTAGATGCTTAATTATACACCTCAAAATTGTTCTTAGACCTGGAGGTCTATCTTGACCAAGCAAATATCCTTCCAAAGCCACAGACAGGCTTTAGGGCAGGTGTGAGCACCCAAACAAACCTGCTGGCAGTTACCATCCTTGTACATGAAATTAAGGTGAGCCTACACAAGCTCTTTGCCTGATTTCTCTATCTGAAGTGTGCCCTGGACAAGGTCTAGAGAGAAAGACTGTGAGAAAAAGTGACCCATTGGGCATGCCGCCAAAACATTTGGACACTATTAATAACTCTCACACTTGGGTACAAATCAAGGTCGGAGATGTTCAGAGGACTACACGCAAGATTTGCGCCAACGCAGGCCTTCAACAGGGATGTGCCTTAGCCCCATGTCTATTCAACATCTAGCCGACCTCGACAGTCACCTGGCCAAAGTGGTGAGCCACACTCCAAGGCTCGGTCAGGAACAACAATGTTGTCTCCAGGATGCAGATGATATCCTCCTGCTCAGCAAAACACTGATAGGACTGCAGCGCCTAATTGACCAACTAGGCATTCAAAAACTACCCTTGGAACTTAATTACAACAACATTTGTTTTTCAAGCTCTTCCACAAATTCAAAGTTTAGATTTACTTGGGCGGTAAACGGCAAGTGTTGAAATTGGTGAAAGTTTATAAGTACCTCAATGTCAATATGGATTCCCATCTAAGGTTTAAAGACCATCTTGCCATCCAAACAGAAAACCTCAACTAAACTTCTCCTTGCTTTCAGAACAATACACCAAAAGACATGTAATACATCGACTCATGATTTACTCCAGGTCATCAATGCATAGTTCATGCTATCACTCACCTATAGTTCCTAATTACTGAAAGGAAAAGACATAGCTACCATAAATTTTCTTTAGTTGAACCTTTACAGAAAGCTTTTTGGGATTCCAGAGTAGGTTTCACAGGCCCAATTCAGGCTAGAGTCTGGCCTCCTCCACCATGGTCTGTCAAGAAAAGGGGCCCTAGCAAAATTATACTGGAGACTGGGAGCTGTAAAACCGGATACAGTGGCTCACCAGGAAAAGAGCCCAATCGTGAGGCCCATTAGCTCTATATTTTACAAACATTGATCATAGCTTTCAAACTAGAGGACGCCTGCGACACCACCCATGGAATACGATGCCTTTGAGAGTGTCACCAATAGAGCAATCAATCATTTATCGCTAATGCTTGAGACAGCATAATTTGCACACAAACGTCATGCTTGGGCTCTCTTGTCATCATATGCCTTTTGTGGCCGACAGCCATATTTGACTGCTCAATTTTGAATGCACACTGATGACCATACGTCTTGGTGTTCATACATCAAAGGACCTGGTTCCAACCTGGAAGCATACTTGGCATGTATGTGGATATAAACAAGTAAGCGCACTGCACCTGCATTGTGTGGGCCTGGTCCTCATAGTCTAAAAGCGAGCAATCCTACGGCCTATCCTAAGAGCCCTCCAAGGTAGGTCATGCCATCCAGCAGTGTTCACCCTTTTAAATGAGACCTTAATTCAGTTGTCTTGCAAGGCAGTGATATTCCTCAACCACACAGCAAAACAGCTGGAAGAACATTAATATTTGCATTACTATTAATATTGATATTGATATTGACGAGTTGGGTGGGGAGCAGACCTGCTACATGGATTGACCTAGTGATATAAGGGCCCATTTCTCTCCCATATTCTTGCACTAGCCCTTTCTATGACTTTGTTGATTGTGTCTTCACCTGACATGCATTCATACTTTACCTTTTTTATGAATTATTATTGCCTTTTATACAATGCTTTTAATCATGCTTGCACTAGTGACTGAATATGTTCATTCCAAAGCATTTCTGTTTGTGTATAATGAGGGAAGAGTGTGACCTTAGAATCCTATGCATTTGCACTTTATGCTTTGGATTGTCAGTTTATATTGGGTGAAATCTTGGGCCTCAAAACTTACAATTATGTATATGGTAATGATTCTAATTAATCAAGCAATAAAGAATACTTACTTACTGGTTCACTCACACAAACCATGCACATACTATCAGGTTACAAACACAAACATATATGCTTGGGATGTTAGTGCTAAGAGTCCAGTAGGTGTATGAATCTGGATGTTTTCCCGAGTTGGCGTGAACTTCTCTACTCCAGTGACATAGATTTAAAGGTCTGGCCACCAAAGCCCAATGTGCTTAATTCACGATGTACACAGTAGTCCACCATCTGTCAATGAGGATGCACTTGTTCTGCCCTTCCGTATTACAAGACAGGTCCAGGACCTCGTTTATGTCAAGGGACTTGCCTAAGCCTTCCTGTTAGATTCGTGTGATGCCAGCTGCCGAAATCAAACGCCAGTATAAATACCATTGGGCAGTACAAAAGGGGGTGGTGATGGATGGAGCATCTGAATCAATCAAACTCTCACACCCAGTCAAAAGATCTGGGTTTAATCCATAACCGTTCTTTAGCCCACTCTGCCACCCCAGTTCAGACATGGCCATATGCAAATCAGTCTGACCCTGTGCCTCATGGGAACAGTCCAGCCCGAACTGCCAAGCCATGTCTTCCCTGGACCGGAAACAAGCTTCCGAGGACCGGTTTCTGGCATTTCAGCCGTCGTCGGCCCGGCTTGCTTGAATCCAGTGGCAAAGTGAGCAAGGGACTCACGTCTGAGCATACCCTGCCACACTTATGGCGGCCAAAAGCGGTACAAATACCATTGGGCACTCAGAGAAGAGGAACATGACTGTGTACCAGGTAGGGGACATTCCCATCCCAACATGGTGCTTAAGCCTTTATAACTCTTTTCCCCAATTTTTTCCTTGCTTACCAACGCACAGGGGGGAGGGGGAGGGGGTGTTGATGACTCCTTGAATTTGCTATTTCCACATGAACAAAAGTAAATAGCCAACATGTGGCAACATTTTATTTTTTAATGAAAGGGGAAAGGAGCAGTGGAATATGTTTCCAGAAAGTGGGTTAAACAAAAGGTTTGCTGTGCTAAGATCATTCTTTTCCCAGATTTTACAAATAGGCAGAGAGGCAAAAACAAATTTTTCTGTCCATTGTTTGCACCTTTGAGAGTGCGGGTTAATATTGACTATTTTTGCACTTTTTATCTGCTTGCAATTTATAGGAAAACAGGTATGAAACTCTTGGTCAATTCAGAAACCTATGTATTTCAGAAAACCTAGCATCATTTTACTCAAATTCAAGGATTCATAAAGAACCATGTGTTGTTGAAATAAAGGAATACTGGCTGTAAAAGAGAAAAACAGATACGGACAACAAACTTTCTATCTGTAAATGTTTAAATTGTATACTATTTCTAAAACGATGTAGAACACTCTTTATTCATAAAACTCTTTTGTTCACAGAGATTAAAGTATCCGATTCAGAAACAGAATTAGTGCATCTGTTCCTATAGTTATATTCAATGAACAGACAGTGATTTAATCATTGCACAAACATTCCCAAAAGTATGACTGAAAGGCTGCACCAGCGGGGGGCGTAACAGAGGTCCCTGCTGAGTTGTAGGACGGGCTTCCATGTTCCTTCTTTTGGAAGGGGACCCTATCAGCCCTTAAGCAATGTCATTGCATGCCAACAAAATACAAGCAATGGCATGGAACATGGAACAGTATTAGCGCCACTCTGCTCTGCTGAGCAGAAATTGTCAAGTAAATGTAGGTGGCAGACTGAGGCTCAGCCGAGGTGCATGGAATGAGCATAGTGCCGGCCCCAGCAGCACCAGTGGTGAAGGGGCCCAGCAACCCTTTATGTATGCGCTCAAGACTAACAAAAATTCGTCCATATGGGAGACTACAAGGCCCACATCACATTCTGCAAGGGGCCCATCATTTTGTGGAACACCACTGTGCGCCAGGTGAAGGTTTCCAGGTGGACTCGTAGGAATGTCCAGTGTAACATTGCTCCCATTTTCCCAATGTATAAGTATACATAGTGTACAATTAAATTCTAGGGAAATTTAGCCTGATGTGAAAATGTGAGACGTTGTGCTGTTGGTTGCGATTGAAACCCCACTCACACAACAACTACAATCCTTGTCAGGGTGAACTACAAAAAGTTACTAAATTAACCTGTGCTTAACCCTCTGGTAACTTGTCACTAAAGCTGTCAGGCTTAACTGAGAGGCAATGTGTACAGTACTTATTCAGTACAAAAAGAGAAATAAAGTGAAAGCACAACACAAGAAAAATCACATACCAAATTAGAAAAGTAGAATAAAATGTATTAAAGTGGCAAAAATCCAATCAGTAGAACTGGCAAAATGTGATTTCAAACATTTAAGGTAAGTATGGCTCCTAAAAGTACAAAACTCCATTCTCGGTTATATGGTCATGCAAATCTGGAGGTTCAGGTCGACTGAAATGGAGAAGGATAGATACAAGACCAGGTTAGTGCTGCTGGAAAAGATACCTTCTAAAGTTCTGAGTGAAGAGTCCAGTTTGCTGTGGAGCAGGAAACAAGTAGCAGGCAAAGAGTCACAGATGGTCATGACTGTAGCTTGAAGAGCAGCCGGGTTTCACGGACGGTCGTGGCTGTAATGCGTAAATCCTGTGGGCATTGTGGACTGTCATTGCTAGTGCTTTGCATTGTTGTGGGCTGCCGATCCGGTAGTGTGAAGTACAGATCTCGCATTGATAGTCCACGCTGGCAGTTGCTGTAGAGCCAACAGCTGGGTTCACTGGAGCTTTTTGTTGGCAGGCAGCGTGGGCAGCAAGATTTTGGCATGAACTGGCCCTTTCATGGTTTTGAAGATCCCTAAACCTCAGGATTTCCTCTTTTCCTTGAGGAGGAGCTCAACTGATGCCATACCAAGGGTCCAGTACCTGAGGGACCCCTCTTGAGAATCAGGAACTGACCCCAGAGGGGGCTAGCAGGCCTCAGGTAGTTCCAGTTGCAGGTTCTGGTGCAGGTGCAGACAACAGATCAGCTGGGCAGATGAAGGGATATCTCTGGAGATTGTTGTGTGTCTGTAGGTCTGATCAGGAGTCAGTCAGCTGAACCTTTAAGTCACTTCAGCTTGGAAAACAGGGTGCAGGTCTAGTCTTCCCTATCGGCAAGCAGGACAGACCTCAAGCAGCAGAGCAGCAGTGTGTCGTTCTTCTGTGGTATTCACAGGTCCAGGAGGGTACTTAAGAGTGGGTCTGAGGCTCCCATTGTTATATCTGGTGCACGCATTGAAGTGAGAGAAGTTTCTGGAGTTTCACACTACTCAGTAGGTGTCTGGAATTTCATGCCCCCTGTCCTGGTACCAGTCTGTATAGGGCCTCAAAAGACTAGTGTAAAGTCATTTGAGTGTGTGCTAGGGCAGCCCCTTAAATTGCTAGTGTGGTAGCAGACAGTTCCGAACCCTCTTTCTGCAAGGGATGGTCATTCTTACCAACACCCAGACCCTCTATTGTGTGGCTGTCTTGGACGAATACACAAGTCAAGTCACCCATCAAACAGGTTGCAGGCACCAAATGGTTAGGACAAGAGAATGCCAACTTTCTGAAAGCGGCATTTTCAGAAAAGTGCATCGAAATTCAATTTTATCATTCAAGAGGGTTTTTAATTACATTTTCTCAGTGTTAGATCTTTCCTCCTTAGGGTGGTCTTCCCCCAAATGTTTGCCTGCTTTCCTCCACTTTTTGCTGTATCTTTTTCTTGGCCTTAGGACTCTTGGCACTTTACCACTGCTAACCAGTGTTAAAGTGGATGTGCACTTGGTGACATTGGTATATACCTGACTGGCATACTTATTCATGGGATTGACAACAAAGCAGCACCTCCTAGACTCCTTGCATCGAGTCTTCAACGTCAACGCATGCTCCATCCAAGATACTTTGTCAGTGGGACCTGTCCGAGTCCTGTAGCCTGCTTGCCCTCATTCGCGGTCGGCTTGAACTTTGGTTTTACATCGGTCTAGCACGTCCTCAAGTAACCCCTTAGTACTATTGACTTCAAAGCACTATTTTTGGTTTATTCTTAATTCTGGTTCTACTAATTGGACTTCTCTAATTTTCATCTTGAGTTTCTCATAAAATACTCTCCATTTTTCTAAACCTGTTTAGAGTATTTTTATGGTGTTTTTGTTGTGTTACTGTGTGTGTGTGTTGCACAAATACTTTACACATTGCCTCGATAGATACGCCCGACTGCTCTGTGCCACGCTACCAGAGAGTCAGCACAAGTTATCTTTTAGAGTGTATCTAGCTTACCCTGATAAGGATTGGGATCCTTACTTGGAGAGGGTGCATACCTATGCCAACTAGAGACCTGGGGGATCATTTAAGGGATTTTAGCTTAGGGCAGAGCAGCAAGGGACCTTGATGCACTGCCTTATGCCAAACTGATAGCGACGAAATGCACAATATTTAAGTAATATGGTGAATTCCAGTCCTTTCTCCCCACTGTGGTGCAGTTTCTGCAGCCTAGCACCAGCGTAGGCACCCTTGCACCACGGTGAAGGGTGCCTCCATTGCATGCAGGGTTTTTTTGTACACCTCCTCTGATTGAGTACATGTCCATAGCATCTAGGGAAATCTGTGGGGCCTTGCTAATGCAAAGAAGGCACTGGATGCACACTAGGATCCACTGCCCTGATTTCGAGCGCATGGAGGAGAAGCACACCCTCTGATCGGGCACATGTGCAGCTAGGTGAATGGAGTCCGTGGAGGCCTGAGGATCACAGTGTGGTGCTGGAGGAGGAGGAGTTGTCTTGAGGGGAAGAAGCTGTCTGGGGCCTGGCATTTTCATAGTTGTGGCCAATCTTCTTATGTACTTGCTGGCTCCTGGCCAAGGGAGATGCTCCATTTGTGTTTAACTTGTGCCCTGGGCAAAACCCTGTCATCTGCTACCCAGGAGGATTGGGCTGTCGCAGGGATGTAACCACTGTGGACTACAAGTACCATAATCCTCTGCTTGGACATCAACTTGAATCAGAGGGAAACGAGGAGGCAAGCGAGCAAAGGAGAAGTGGTTTGCGGACTGAGGGCGGCATATAGGAGCACTGAGTTCCTGCCCCTTGTTCCCATTTTACGCTCTGCGCACTACAAAGATCCCACAATTAGCAGCAGGCAATGGCATGGGATGTTCAGGGATGTGGCCGTCATTTCTGTTTTGTTGGATCTGGAGCAATAATCATTTGTGTTGTGTTTTATTTATAACCCTTACTTACCTGTGGGTGTCGGATAGAGGCACAACTTTGTTTCTATGTGCTAGGGTGAGACCCGGTCCCCCAGTATACACCTCTGCTGATTGAAGGGAGGAGGAGCCTCCGGCCCGGCGAGGAGGCTCAAAGGCGCCAGCTGACTACTGCAACCCACTGCTGTTCATGCCTGAACTGGCCCTAATCTCTGAGGCCCTTGCTATTTCATCTCAACGCCTCCAAGTTGTTGAAGTTACTACACCACTGTTTGGAAATCATCAAACAAGTGAGAGGTACTATTTTCCGACAATAATTCATAATTTTAAATAGTGGCCTCCTCCTTGCCCCAGGTTCTCAGTTTATGTAGGCTCGCTGCTGCCTTTTTAGTCTCCTAGTCAAAAACTCATCTGCCAGAATCATGGGGGAAAAAAGTGGGCAACAGAGGCACAATTACATCTCCACTAGCAAAGTCTCCTTCAAAGCATGCCTCAATTGACCGGATGCTCGAAAGAGCTGTCAGTGCCATCAGTAGGGAAATTGCACAAACTGAATGGAGGCTTTCTATAAATTCGGATGGCATTAGCGGGGGACTACCATGTTTGTCTACTCGCCTGTCTCCAGGCTTGCCCAAAGACTCATCCCAAAACTATACTGATCCATCTTCTATTCAAGGAGCTACAACAAACTGTGATTATTCCTCCCACAGTAATGAAATTAAATGAAATTAGGTATTTATAAAGCGCAAACTGCCACTCCAAAAGGAGCATCCTGCTGCTGGATTAACGGTGAGAGGTAGCTCAAGTAAACTTAGATGAGAGAGAGACAGAATTAATCTGTGGCTCTGAAAATCCAAGTTTTCAAAGCTTTCCTAAACTGAGTTTCAGTTTTTGTCTCTCTCAGATTCATTGGCAATAGGTTCCAAGCTTTGGGACCGAGGACGGGCAATGTTTCCCTCCCTTTGTTTTGTACCTGAATCTGGGGGATTTGAGCAGATTGGCTGATGAGGACCTGAGGGTTCTGGTTGTAATGTAAGGGGTGAACCTTTCAGAGAGGTACTTAGGTCTTGTTTAATTGATGCTTTAAAGGTGATTAGTAGGATTTTAAAAAGTATTCTTTTATGCAGAGGGAGCCAATGAAGGGTTTTTAAGGCAGCAGATGCTGAAGCCCTTCATGGTAGTGTTAGGGCCATCCCTTCATCCCTCCCAACTATCTCAGATAAACTGTGTTCAATGATTACCTCTGTACTTTCTCCCTTGGTCTCATGATTGGATAATATTGAGTCAAATTTGGTTGCACTTGATACCGGCCTTTCAGGTCCCTCCAAAGAAACTACAGCTAGTACTTCCACCAGGTACCACTCTGTCAAAAACAGACTTGATGTATCTTCACAAAAGCATATTCTACCAACACAGGCCTTGTTTACTCCTAGCAACCCATTAGTCCATGCAGACCATTGTCGTAATCTTTGTTTCTTGACTTGTCAGAAAGTAGTCCAAATAGCAACTTCTACTTTCAATTTAATTAACACAATGAAAGACATAGAGGCTAGAGTGAGTTCAGCACCTCACCATTCACAGACACAATTACCAGTTATTAATCTCCCCCAGCTGCATGTCTGTACATGGCTGTTTTGATAAGGGTACCCTCACTGAATCTGGACCAGCACAAAACCTATGAGCAACTCTTCAATACAACCTTAGATTGGTTGGTACAACATAGAGGCATGCTATTTTGGCATGCTAAAGATATCCTGAATGTAAGGAGAGGTGCCTGGATTGGGTCTAATCATCCAGAAACCCTAGGAAGTTGTATTATGATCAATTTTAGTTCTTTAAAATTGGCACACTACCTGTTATTTAATGCTAGGCCCAGTAATCTGGCCAGTACCTCCATCTCCTTGGTACTGTTAGGCTTTTTTCATAGACCCCCCTCCTACCTTTGGCAGTGTCCATGTAATTCTTCCTCAAACAGTAGTGTACATGTTACAAGCTCAACCATCTGCCATGGGTTCTTTAATACGCACTCAGATCATTTTAAACAGACAGACACAGTTAATCTACCATCCTCTATTGCTTTGGCTGTAGCCTAGGCCCCACAGGTTGTATCTTCAGTGTCATGCTTCGTACTCACATCTAACAGATTTGATGCACTTTCTGATCTGTATTGACTTACTGGTTCTAACGCACCCTCTACACCTGTTATTGCCTGCACTGCATCTATCACTGTCAATCCTTTAGTAACTTCTACTGTTACCTCCTTGTTAAGGTCAACGGCAGATACTTCCCAAACTTTGCCTTTGCAATACAGATATTTATCTGTTCTTAGTTGGAACATGGCAGGCCTTAAAAGGAAGATTAATACTGAAGACTTGATTGCATTTGTTTCTAAGTTTGATTTTGTTCTTCCGCAGGAGACCTGGCTCACTGTTGCATCGCATTTTGAGGGCTGTGCTGGTTATTCAAGCTCTGCTATTCCCTTTACTTGTGGCCAAGTCGCCTGTGGATTAATTACCTGGGTCAACCTAAGCCTCCAGTTAAAGGTATCACAAGTTGAATCTAGTTCTTCTTCTTTTTTAGCTCTAGTAATTTGCTAATATGTTTTGTTTTACCTGGTACGTTTTTACGATTACATCAATGCTAGATGCATACATTACAATAGCTTGTTTAATTTTATATTTCAATTACAAACTAAGGCTGATAACACTGTCTTTCAAACTTACTTTTCCCTCTGCGGTTACTTAAGCACAAAGATTAGCAGGGATCTCAGCACACAAGTCACTTATATGAATGGGCTTTGCTTATTGCAAGATACAAAGGGGCAGAGCTTTCATAAGTATCTCATTGCCCATGGCTTGGCTGATTTGCTTGACTTCCTACGTGGAGCAAGTAATACGTTGACGTAATTTAGAGCGGGGGAGAGCTTCTCTTATAGATTATATGTTTGTCAGCCCTGACTTTTTACCTTGGTTCTCTAAAGGCGAGATCCTACTTACAGATTGGGGCGATCAAAATGCCCTGAGCGCTTCTATGCTCTTACTGGTCAAGGGTCTACTCTGTAATAGTAATTTATGTTCCATTACATATCATTCCTCGGATGGTTTAAGATTAATCTGGTGCTTGAAAAACCCTAAAGATTCACTAGCTGCCTTATGTAAGTTACACTTAAATAAATTCATCTACTGTCTAGCAGAGAATGAACAGGACTCAATTGCTTTACATTATAATAATCTAACATATACAACCAGGGATTCCATTCTCAAGCCAATCCGTACCTCGAGCATGGACCCAAGATAGTTCAACAGGGCTTGTTCCCAACCAATCAATCAATCAATCAACCACTCATTCAAAGTACTTGTAGAGTGCGCTACTTACCTGTGTGGGGTCCCAAGTCGCTGAAGGGGGTGGGGAGTGCTGCTACAGCTCGATAAGCCAGGTTTGTTTTGAGGAGTCTTCTGAAGGAGAGTAGGCTTTGGGTCTGCCGTATGTGGGTAGGGCGGGTGTTCCAGGTCTTGGCGCGAGGTAGCAAAAGGATCTGCCGCCGGAGGTCGTTCGTTGGATGCGGGGCACAGCGGCAAGTGTGAGGCTGGTGGAGACGAGCTGGCGGGTGGGGGTGTGGAAGCTGAGTCTGCTGTTCAGGTAGACTGGTCCGGTGTTGTGGAGTGCTTTGTGTGCGTGGTTGATGAGTTTGAAGGTGATCCTCTTGTCGATGGGGAGCCAGTGTAGGTTTCCCAGGTGCGGGGTGATGTGGCTGCGGCGGGGGATGTTGACGATCAGTCAGGCGGAGGCATTTTGGATGCGTTGTAGTCGCCGTAGGTGTTTGGCTGGGATTCCTGCGAAAAGTGCGTTGCCATAGTCCAGTCTGTTGCTGACGAGGGCCTGGGTCACCGTTCTTTTTATTTCGGTCGGGATCCACTTGTAGATTCTGCGGACCATGCGGAGAGTGTTGTAGCAGGAGGAGGAGACGGCGTTGACCTGCTTAGACATGGAGAGGGAGGAGTCGAGGATGAATCCTAGATTGCATGCTTGGTCCGTGGGTGTTGATGCTGTTCCCAGTGTGGTCGGCCACCAGGACTCGTCTCAGGCAGAGGGTGTGTGGCCAAGGATGAGGACTTCCGTCTTGTCTGATTTCATTTTCAGGCGGCTGCTCCTCATCCACTCTGCGACGGCCTTCATTCCTTCGTGGAGGTTGGTTTTGGCAGTGTGTGGGTCCTTGGTGAGGGAGTGGATGAGCTGGGTGTCGTCGGCGTAGGAGATGATGTTGAGGTCGTGATGGTGGGCCACTAGTGCGAGGGAGGCCAAGTAGATGTTGAACAGCGTCGGGCAGAGGGATAAGCCCTGGGGGACGCCACAGATGATGTTGGTGGCTTCGGCTCGGAAGGGTGGGAGGCGGACGCTCTGCGTTCTGCCGGTGAGGAAGGACGTGATCCAGTCAAGGGCCTTCTCTTGGATTCCGGCTTCTAGGAGGCGTGTCTTTAGAGTGCGATGGCAGACCGTGTTGAAGGCGGCTGACAGGTCCAGGAGGATGAGGGCTGATGTTTTGCCGTTGTCTAGTTGGCACCTGATGTCATATGTGGCAGCGATGAGGGCTGTCTCGGTGCTGTGGTTACGTCTGAATCCGGACTGGGACAGGTCCAAGATGTTGTTGTCTTCCAGGTGGCGGGTCAGTTGCACTTTGACGATTTTCTTGATGACTTTAGCCGGGAATGGGAGCAGGGAGATGGGCTGGAAGTTCTTGATTTCCTTGGGGTCTGCTTTGGGCTTCTTGAAGAGGGCGTTGATTTCAGCATGCTTCCAGCTTTCCGGGAATGTCTCTGTTTTGAAGGAGATGTTGATGACCTTCCGTAGTTGGGGTGCGATGGCTGCATCTGCTTTGTTGAATACGTGGTGAGGGCACCGTCAGACGGAGATCCTGAGAGGATGGAGTTCATGACCTTGTGTGTCTTGTCGTCGTTGACGTTGGACCAGGAGGTCAGGCGGTTGGCACTGGTGGTGTTCACAGGGGAGGTGGAGTCTGGAGTAGTCAGGCGGTTGTGGTGTTGAAGCTCTCGTGGATGTCAGTGAACTTGCGGTGGAAGAAGATGGCCAGTGAGCGGCACACTTCTTGTGAGGGCGGGATGTCATTGGCGTTGGGGTTGGAGAGTTCCTTTACGATGCTGAAGAACTCTTTGCTGTTGTGTGTGTTGTTATCCAAGTGGTCTTTGAAGGAGGATCTCTTGGTTAATCTGATGAGGTGGTGATGTCTGCGGGTATCGTCCTTGTGGGCTGTGTGGTTGTCTGGTGTGCGTTCGTGGAGCCATGTCTTGTCCAGTTTTCGGCTTGTGCGTTTGGAGGCCTGGAGTTCTTTGGTGAACCATGTGGCTCTTTTGCTGGTGTGGCTGTTGGAGGGTTTCTTGAGTGGGGCGAGGGTGTTGGCGCAGTCATCGATCCACTGACTGAGGTTGAGGGCTGCAGCGTCAGAGTTGGTGGGGTCGGTGGGTGGGTTCTTGGCGAGGGAGGTGAGCAGCTGGTCTTTGGTGACTTTGCTTCAGTAGCGGTGAAGCAGCTGTTAGGTGCGATGGTGCGCAGTTGGTTTCTTGAAGGTGAAGTGGATGGAACGGTGGTCGGTCCAGTGGAGTTCGGTGGTGTGATTAAAGGAGACGTGGGAGCCTGTGGAGAAGATGGGGTCAAGCGTGTGGCCGGCGGTGTGGGTGGGTGTGGTGACGAGTTATCTGCGATAGAAAGCTAAGAATAGCTCAAAGCACACACCCAAGGATTAGGAGCAAAATCTACCTGGCATGTACTGAGTACCAAATCGCACTCACAAACAGGAAGAGGGAAATAGATCAACAAGGCTATTTCTGATGCATGTACCTTTTTGCATTCGCAATATAGCTAATTGCAATTTATTGTGATTATCTAAATAGCTAATGCATTTATTATTTGAGATGCATCAAGCCTTTCCTAAATGCGACTTTGCATTTAGGAAACGCTAATTACCATAAACTTCAACTGACGGTAATTTGCAAATTCTTTAAAAAATGCACAAAGGTGCATTTTTCAAAGTGACATGTGGCACACACATATGCCCTTAGGGCATGTGTGTGCACCAAATGTGCACACTCTCCTTTTAGGGGAGTGCCTAGGGGGGCCTTAGGCCCCCTGGCACCCTTCAATTACATTCACAATTTGTGATTACCAATTAGGTAATCACAATTTGCAAATGCATTCCCATTAATTCCAATGGGCCTATAGGAATGAATGGAGTGGCATTACCTAATAGTGATTCACAATTTGTGCATCGCTATTAGGTAATGTGTAGGAATTGCAATTTATTTTGTGATTCCTACATGCATAAGGAATTGCGATTCCTAAATAGAGATTCCTTAAAAATCACTATTTAGGAATCACAATTTCTTATGTTGATGCATGTGCCCCTAAATCTTTTAGGTACTTAGTAAAGTTAATTAAAACTAGGAATTCCCCCATTAACCCCTTTCCCATATTGAGGATGCACCAATTATGTCCGCTATCCTCCATAACAGATTGCAGACCGCCCCTTCCCTCTCATTAACACTGCAGGAAGTGAAGCCAGCTATCCATTACTGTAAAGGTGGGAAAGCTCCAGGGCCAGATGGGGTACCTATGGACCTATTGAAAACCATGCCTGAAATAGGAGGACCCCTTATTACGAATACATTTAAAACCTGCCTATCAACTACCATTCCTCCCTCATGGACTACTGCAACAATTGTGCACATTTTCAAAAAGGGGATTGTATGTCGCCCAAAAGCTATCCACATATTTCTCTCATCGTTTGATACCGTGCTGCACTCAACGCTCCTGTCTCGGCTCTCAGACATGGGAGTAAAAGGCCCAGCTCTCACCTGGTTCCAGTCTTACCTCACTGACAGAACTTTCCAACTTCACTGCCCACCCTTTAAATCATCTCCTCGCAATGTGAGCCATGGGGTTCCACAGGGCTCTAGTTTGAGCCCTACTCTATTCAACATATACATGGAGCCCCTGGCACACATTGCGGAGGAATTTGGGGTGGGCATTGTCAGCTATGCCGACGACACCCAGTTGGTGTTCAAAATAATGCCAGACAATAGAGACTCAGCTGCCAACTTCTCTAACTGTATGCTATCAATAGCGACTTGGATGAACACCAACTGTCTCCGTTTAAACGGAGCTAAAACTGAGGTATTGATAGTAGGGAAAAATGCCTCTGTTTGGTCCCAGGCTTGGTGGCCTAGCGAACTAGGAGAACTACCGCTGCCTGTGGAGACAGTGAAAAACCTCGGAGTCATGCTTGACGCCGACCTCTCAGGCAAAGCCCAGGTGAATAAAGTTACAAGCAAATGCTATGGCACCTTAAAGGTACTCCGTAAAGTACTTGATCTTCTGCCGACCGAAGCGAGAAAAACCATTGTCCATGCATTAATATCCCCTCATTTGGACTATGGCAATGTTCTCCTACTCGGTTTAAATCAAAAGGGGCTGCACCAGCTACAATGCATACAGAATTCAGCAGCACGACTGGTGCTCGGTCTCCCTCGAAGATCAGCGACTAAACATGCGCTTGCCAAGCTTCACTGGCTCCCTATTAAAGAGAGAATTATATTCAAGACTCTATGCTATGCACACCGCATTGCTCAAAACAAAGGCCCTGGCTATCTGAGAGATCTTATTACCATCCATAGGCCGATCAGAGACCTAAGATCGTCGGGCATGATGCTATTTAAAACCCCCCGCATCACAAAAGCTAAGATGGGCGGAAAATCCTTCCGCTACCTGGCCACCAAATTCTGGAATGCTCTGCCTATCCATCTGCGGATGGAGCCATCTGAAATGAGTTTCAGAGCTAAACTTAAAACTCACTTATTTCCCAGATACTAACCTTAGCTCCTAGGGTTCTTGCTCTTTCTGATGGGTTTGCATTTGCAGTCAGCGCGGGGACACACAGTCTTGTGCAGCCAGGCGCTTAATAAATGCTTATTATTATTATCGATAGCTCTATTAAAATCATTGGAAGAGTCATCTATGACTGTTTGGTTGAATGGGCAGCTAATAAGGATATACTGTCCCCATTTCAATTTGGTTTCCCGCCAAAACTAGGAACCAATGAATCATGTTAGCACCTGGCTCTGATCATTTCCGAATTTTCTAAGGCCAAGCACTCCCCCATTTACTTAGCTTTCATGGACTTATCCACTGAGTTCGATTCAGTAAACAGAACCAAACTTTTGCTAATGTTGCTGGATCAAGATACCGTCCCATCTCTAGTGAATGTTTTGTACTGCCTGCACTCAGACCTTTCAGCTCGGGTCCATTTAAATTATTATGGGGAACTTTCGTCCGCTTCTCCATTGAAGAGTGGTGTGAGGCAGGGGTGTATAGTGGCACATTTATTATTTATTTTATACATCATTGGCTTAACAGCCCACTTATCCGCATCCCATCCAGACATACCCATAATTGCAGGTTCTCCAATTCCTGCTTTACTGTATGCTGATAATGCAGTATTGCTTGCCCTCAATTGAAAAACAAAAGAGGGACCCTGAATCTAAGGATTAATAAAAAAAGGGGAAACAACCCGCCAGAGCGAGAATACTAGAGAGAAACATGAAAATGGGTGTTCCCTAAATACCAAAAGAACAAAGTTCTAATCAAACATTCAGTTAACCCACACAACCACAAAGATTTATTTATTCAGAAAAGCTTTTTAATTTTGGTTTTTTATGTATATATATACATTGCTTTCATAGAAAAATAGTTTCATTAAGACAGTGAAATAGTACCTTAGGCGCTTTTGTGTGTGGTGATATGTATGTGAATGTCTGTGTATGTATTTGATTGTACAAAAGGTGTGTTTGATTGTATGAGTGCATGTACTTTGTGCCCTTTTGTGAATTATCTTTGCGTGTCCTAGTTTTTATATTATAACTCTGTATTTTTGTATATGATTATAAAAAGTTTTCCAGATACTATTTCACTGTCTTAATGAAACTATTTTTCTATGAAAGCAATGTATGTATATATATACACATAAAAAAAACAAAATTAAAAAGCTTTTCTGAATAAATAAATCTTCTTTGTGGTTGTGTGGGTTAACTGAATGTTTGATTAGAACTTTGTTCTTTTGGTATTTAGGGAACACCCATTTTCATGTTTCTCTCTAGTATTGCTTGCCCTCACCAAATGCATTGAGACATCAGGTGTACGGTTTTGCTTCTTTTATGCACAATTTGAACTTCAAAACTACTTATGCTAAGTCTCACATTAGGTCTTGTAGCCCGGGCAAATTAAGGTTAAATAAAATTAATAGTAATGGGCATGCTCTGACGACTATTGATAACTTTTGTTTCTTAGGGCTAACTTTCAGTTCCAAGGAATTGTGGAACCCCCACCTTGCTCAGGCCAGTGTTAAATTAAATTAAAATGCCTGCACAGTCTGTAACCTTATTATGTAGGATATTAGGGGTACTGTGTTGCCACCATTGAAAGTTTATAACTCACAATGCATTAGTGTAGCCACCTATGGTGCAGGAGTTTGGGGTTTTAGTAAATGCTGATCTTTATAGGCTGAGGAAAATAGCTTTTTGTGACGTTTCCTGAGATTATCGCCATCCATTTCTAGTCTTATTACCCACTACGAGTTAAATCAGGGATTCTTAGAAGAAAAGAATCAGCTAGTGCCACTTTTATTATGGGTTAGTATCTTGGTTGAACTCAGCTTCTAAGCTATGTAAGGACATTGTATCAGATTGCCTAAAGCTAAACAAGGCTTATTTCATACCTTAGTTGAGTTACGTACGAGTTACCTTTGGATCCCATGGCATATCTTGTAGTTTTACAGAACCCAGCTACATATCCCAAAAATGCCAAGATGGAGGTGAAAGCACTATTTAAGGACTACTGTGAAAATACTAGCCTGGAAAAAGAGCTATCCAAACCTTTGGTGTTGCTTGATCATAGTCTTTTACATATTGATGAATTACCCTTATATGTATCTCTGGATTTGTGAAAATGGGACCGGTCCATTCTCTATCGCTTCAGAGCAGGGTCAATCCATTGGTCCCTATTCTTTTTAACATTTGTTTGGCCCAGAGGGAAGAATGTTTCCACGAGCACCTGTGACAACCAATCCACACAATCATTACTGCACTTTATGTTATTTTGCAAATTCCTAAATAGAGATTCCTTAAAAATCACTATTTAGGAATCACAATTCCTTATGTTGATGCATGTGCCCCTAAATCTTTTAGGTACTTAGTAAAGTTAATTAAAACTAGGAATTCCCCCATTAACCCCTTTCCCATATAGAGGATGCACCAATTATGTCCGCTATCCTCCATAACAGATTGCAGACCGCCCCTTCCCTCTCATTAACACTGCAGGAAGTGAAGTCAGCTATCCATTACTGTAAAGGTGGGAAAGCTCCAGGGCCAGATGGGGTACCTATGGACCTATTGAAAACCATGCCTGAAATAGGAGGACCCCTTATTACGAATACATTTAAAACCTGCCTATCAACTACCATTCCTCCCTCATGGACTACTGCAACAATTGTGCACATTTTCAAAAAGGGGATTGTATGTCGCCCAAAAGCTATCCACATATTTCTCTCATCGTTTGATACCGTGCTGCACTCAACGCTCCTGTCTCGGCTCTCAGACATGGGAGTAAAAGGCCCAGCTCTCACCTGGTTCCAGTCTTACCTCACTGACAGAACTTTCCAACTTCACTGCCCACCCTTTAAATCATCTCCTCGCAATGTGAGCCATGGGGTTCCACAGGGCTCTAGTTTGAGCCCTACTCTATTCAACATATACATGGAGCCCCTGGCACACATTGCGGAGGAATTTGGGGTGGGCATTGTCAGCTATGCCGACGACACCCAGTTGGTGTTCAAAATAACGCCAGACAATAGAGACTCAGCTGCCAACTTCTCTAACTGTATGCTATCAATAGCGACGTGGATGAACACCAACTGTCTCCTTTTAAACGGAGCTAAAACTGAGGTATTGATAGTAGGGAAAAATGCCTCTGTTTGGTCCCAGGCTTGGTGGCCTAGCGAACTAGGAGAACTACCGCTGCCTGTGGAGACAGTGAAAAACCTCGGAGTCATGCTTGACGCCGACCTCTCAGGCAAAGCCCAGGTGAATAAAGTTACAAGCAAATGCTATGGCACCTTAAAGGTACTCCGTAAAGTACTTGATCTTCTGCCGACCGAAGCGAGAAAAACCATTGTCCATGCATTAATATCCCCTCATTTGGACTATGGCAATGTTCTCCTACTCGGTTTAAATCAAAAGGGGCTGCACCAGCTACAATGCATACAGAATTCAGCAGCACGACTGGTGCTCGGTCTCCCTCGAAGATCAGCGACTAAACATGCGCTTGCCAAGCTTCACTGGCTCCCTATTAAAGAGAGAATTATATTCAAGACTCTATGCTATGCACACCGCATTGCTCAAAACAAAGGCCCTGGCTATCTGAGAGATCTTATTAGCATCCATAGGCCGATCAGAGACCTAAGATCGTCGGGCATGATGCTATTTAAAACCCCCCGCATCACAAAAGCTAAGATGGGCGGAAAATCCTTCCGCTACCTGGCCACCAAATTCTGGAATGCTCTGCCTATCCATCTGCGGATGGAGCCATCTGAAATGAGTTTCAGAGCTAAACTTAAAACTCACTTATTTCCCAGATACTAACCTTAGCTCCTAGGGTTCTTGCTCTTTCTGATGGGTTTGCATTTGCAGTCAGCGCGGGGACGCACAGTCTTGTGCAGCCAGGCGCTTAATAAATGCTTATTATTATTATCGATGGCTCTATTAAAATCATTGGAAGAGTCATCTATGACTGTTTGGTTGAATGGGCAGCTAATAAGGATATACTGTCCCCATTTCAATTTGGTTTCCCGCCAAAACTAGGAACCAATGAATCATGTTAGCACCTGGCTCTGATCATTTCCGAATATTCTAAGGCCAAGCACTCCCCCATTTACTTAGCTTTCATGGACTTATCCACTGAGTTCGATTCAGTAAACAGAACCAAACTTTTGCTAATGTTGCTGGATCAAGATACCGTCCCATCTCTAGTGAATGTTTTGTACTGCCTGCACTCAGACCTTTCAGCTCGGGTCCATTTAAATTATTATGGGGAACTTTCGTCCGCTTTTCCATTGAAGAGTGGTGTGAGGCAGGGGTGTATAGTGGCACATTTATTATTTATTTTATACATCATTGGCTTAACAGCCCACTTATCCGCATCCCATCCAGACATACCCATAATTGCAGGTTCTCCAATTCCTGCTTTACTGTATGCTGATAATGCAGTATTGCTTGCCCTCAATTGAAAAACAAAAGAGGGACCCTGAATCTAAGGATTAATAAAAAAGGGGAAACAACCCGCCAGGGCGAGAATACTAGAGAGAAACATGAAAATGGGTGTTCCCTAAATACCAAAAGAACAAAGTTCTAATCAAACATTCAGTTAACCCACACAACCACAAAGATTGATTTATTCAGAAAAGCTTTTTAATTTTGGTTTTTTATGTATATATATACATTGCTTTCATAGAAAAATAGTTTCATTAAGACAGTGAAATAGTACCTTAGGCGCTTTTGTGTGTGGTGATATGTATGTGAATGTCTGTGTATGTATTTGATTGTACAAAAGGTGTGTTTGATTGTATGAGTGCATGTACTTTGTGCCCTTTTGTGAATTATCTTTGCGTGTCCTAGTTTTTATATTATAACTCTGTATTTTTGTATATGATTATAAAAAGTTTTCCAGATACTATTTCACTGTCTTAATGAAACTATTTTTCTATGAAAGCAATGTATGTATATATATACATAAAAAAAACAAAATTAAAAAGCTTTTCTGAATAAATAAATCTTCTTTGTGGTTGTGTGGGTTAACTGAATGTTTGATTAGAACTTTGTTCTTTTGGTATTTAGGGAACACCCATTTTCATGTTTCTCTCTAGTATTGCTTGCCCTCACCAAATGCATTGAGACATCAGGTGTACGGTTTTGCTTCTTTTATGCACAATTTGAACTTCAAAACTACTTATGCTAAGTCTCACATTAGGTCTTGTAGCCCGGGCAAATTAAGGTTAAATAAAATTAATAGTAATGGGCATGCTCTGACGACTATTGATAACTTTTGTTTCTTAGGGCTAACTTTCAGTTCCAAGGAATTGTGGAACCCCCACCTTGCTCAGGCCAGTGTTAAATTAAATTAAATTGCCTGCACAGTCTGTAACCTTATTATGTAGGATATTAGGGGTACTGTGTTGCCACCATTGAAAGTTTATAACTCACAATGCATTAGTGTAGCCACCTATGGTGCAGGAGTTTGGGGTTTTAGTAAATGCTGATCTTTATAGGCTGAGGAAAATAGCTTTTTGTGACGTTTCCTGAGATTATCGCCATCCATTTCTAGTCTTATTACCCACTACGAGTTAAATCAGGGATTCTTAGAAGAAAAGAATCAGCTAGTGCCACTTTTATTATGGGTTAGTATCTTGGTTGAACTCAGCTTCTAAGCTATGTAAGGACATTGTATCAGATTGCCTAAAGCTAAACAAGGCTTATTTCATACCTTAGTTGAGTTACGTACGAGTTACCTTTGGATCCCATGGCATATCTTGTAGTTTTACAGAACCCAGCTACATATCCCAAAAATGCCAAGATGGAGGTGAAAGCACTATTTAAGGACTACTGTGAAAATACTAGCCTGGAAAAAGAGCTATCCAAACCTTTGGTGTTGCTTGATCATAGTCTTTTACATATTGATGAATTACCCTTATATGTATCTCTGGATTTGTGAAAATGGGACCGGTCCATTCTCTATCGCTTCAGAGCAGGGTCAATCCATTGGTCCCTATTCTTTTTAACATTTGTTTGGCCCAGAGGGAAGAATGTTTCCACGAGCACCTGTGACAACCAATCCACACAATCATTACTGCACTTTATGTTATTTTGCAAATTCCTAAATAGAGATTCCTTAAAAATCACTATTTAGGAATCACAATTCCTTATGTTGATGCATGTGCCCCTAAATCTTTTAGGTACTTAGTAAAGTTAATTAAAACTAGGAATTCCCCCATTAACCCCTTTCCCATATAGAGGATGCACCAATTATGTCCGCTATCCTCCATAACAGATTGCAGACCGCCCCTTCCCTCTCATTAACACTGCAGGAAGTGAAGTCAGCTATCCATTACTGTAAAGGTGGGAAAGCTCCAGGGCCAGATGGGGTACCTATGGACCTATTGAAAACCATGCCTGAAATAGGAGGACCCCTTATTACGAATACATTTAAAACCTGCCTATCAACTACCATTCCTCCCTCATGGACTACTGCAACAATTGTGCACATTTTCAAAAAGGGGATTGTATGTCGCCCAAAAGCTATCCACATATTTCTCTCATCGTTTGATACCGTGCTGCACTCAACGCTCCTGTCTCGGCTCTCAGACATGGGAGTAAAAGGCCCAGCTCTCACCTGGTTCCAGTCTTACCTCACTGACAGAACTTTCCAACTTCACTGCCCACCCTTTAAATCATCTCCTCGCAATGTGAGCCATGGGGTTCCACAGGGCTCTAGTTTGAGCCCTACTCTATTCAACATATACATGGAGCCCCTGGCACACATTGCGGAGGAATTTGGGGTGGGCATTGTCAGCTATGCCGACGACACCCAGTTGGTGTTCAAAATAACGCCAGACAATAGAGACTCAGCTGCCAACTTCTCTAACTGTATGCTATCAATAGCGACGTGGATGAACACCAACTGTCTCCTTTTAAACGGAGCTAAAACTGAGGTATTGATAGTAGGGAAAAATGCCTCTGTTTGGTCCCAGGCTTGGTGGCCTAGCGAACTAGGAGAACTACCGCTGCCTGTGGAGACAGTGAAAAACCTCGGAGTCATGCTTGACGCCGACCTCTCAGGCAAAGCCCAGGTGAATAAAGTTACAAGCAAATGCTATGGCACCTTAAAGGTACTCCGTAAAGTACTTGATCTTCTGCCGACCGAAGCGAGAAAAACCATTGTCCATGCATTAATATCCCCTCATTTGGACTATGGCAATGTTCTCCTACTCGGTTTAAATCAAAAGGGGCTGCACCAGCTACAATGCATACAGAATTCAGCAGCACGACTGGTGCTCGGTCTCCCTCGAAGATCAGCGACTAAACATGCGCTTGCCAAGCTTCACTGGCTCCCTATTAAAGAGAGAATTATATTCAAGACTCTATGCTATGCACACCGCATTGCTCAAAACAAAGGCCCTGGCTATCTGAGAGATCTTATTAGCATCCATAGGCCGATCAGAGACCTAAGATCGTCGGGCATGATGCTATTTAAAACCCCCCGCATCACAAAAGCTAAGATGGGCGGAAAATCCTTCCGCTACCTGGCCACCAAATTCTGGAATGCTCTGCCTATCCATCTGCGGATGGAGCCATCTGAAATGAGTTTCAGAGCTAAACTTAAAACTCACTTATTTCCCAGATACTAACCTTAGCTCCTAGGGTTCTTGCTCTTTCTGATGGGTTTGCATTTGCAGTCAGCGCGGGGACGCACAGTCTTGTGCAGCCAGGCGCTTAATAAATGCTTATTATTATTATCGATGGCTCTATTAAAATCATTGGAAGAGTCATCTATGACTGTTTGGTTGAATGGGCAGCTAATAAGGATATACTGTCCCCATTTCAATTTGGTTTCCCGCCAAAACTAGGAACCAATGAATCATGTTAGCACCTGGCTCTGATCATTTCCGAATATTCTAAGGCCAAGCACTCCCCCATTTACTTAGCTTTCATGGACTTATCCACTGAGTTCGATTCAGTAAACAGAACCAAACTTTTGCTAATGTTGCTGGATCAAGATACCGTCCCATCTCTAGTGAATGTTTTGTACTGCCTGCACTCAGACCTTTCAGCTCGGGTCCATTTAAATTATTATGGGGAACTTTCGTCCGCTTTTCCATTGAAGAGTGGTGTGAGGCAGGGGTGTATAGTGGCACATTTATTATTTATTTTATACATCATTGGCTTAACAGCCCACTTATCCGCATCCCATCCAGACATACCCATAATTGCAGGTTCTCCAATTCCTGCTTTACTGTATGCTGATAATGCAGTATTGCTTGCCCTCAATTGAAAAACAAAAGAGGGACCCTGAATCTAAGGATTAATAAAAAAGGGGAAACAACCCGCCAGGGCGAGAATACTAGAGAGAAACATGAAAATGGGTGTTCCCTAAATACCAAAAGAACAAAGTTCTAATCAAACATTCAGTTAACCCACACAACCACAAAGATTGATTTATTCAGAAAAGCTTTTTAATTTTGGTTTTTTATGTATATATATACATTGCTTTCATAGAAAAATAGTTTCATTAAGACAGTGAAATAGTACCTTAGGCGCTTTTGTGTGTGGTGATATGTATGTGAATGTCTGTGTATGTATTTGATTGTACAAAAGGTGTGTTTGATTGTATGAGTGCATGTACTTTGTGCCCTTTTGTGAATTATCTTTGCGTGTCCTAGTTTTTATATTATAACTCTGTATTTTTGTATATGATTATAAAAAGTTTTCCAGATACTATTTCACTGTCTTAATGAAACTATTTTTCTATGAAAGCAATGTATGTATATATATACATAAAAAAAACAAAATTAAAAAGCTTTTCTGAATAAATAAATCTTCTTTGTGGTTGTGTGGGTTAACTGAATGTTTGATTAGAACTTTGTTCTTTTGGTATTTAGGGAACACCCATTTTCATGTTTCTCTCTAGTATTGCTTGCCCTCACCAAATGCATTGAGACATCAGGTGTACGGTTTTGCTTCTTTTATGCACAATTTGAACTTCAAAACTACTTATGCTAAGTCTCACATTAGGTCTTGTAGCCCGGGCAAATTAAGGTTAAATAAAATTAATAGTAATGGGCATGCTCTGACGACTATTGATAACTTTTGTTTCTTAGGGCTAACTTTCAGTTCCAAGGAATTGTGGAACCCCCACCTTGCTCAGGCCAGTGTTAAATTAAATTAAATTGCCTGCACAGTCTGTAACCTTATTATGTAGGATATTAGGGGTACTGTGTTGCCACCATTGAAAGTTTATAACTCACAATGCATTAGTGTAGCCACGTATGGTGCAGGAGTTTGGGATTTTAGTAAATGCTGATCTTTATAGGCTGAGGAAAATAGCTTTTTGTGACGTTTCCTGAGATTATCGCCATCCATTTCTAGTCTTATTACCCACTACGAGTTAGATCAGGGATTCTTAGAAGAAAAGAATCAGCTAGTGCCACTTTTATTATGGGTTAGTATCTTGGTTGAACTCAGCTTCTAAGCTATGTAAGGACATTGTATCAGATTGCCTAAAGCTAAACAAGGCTTATTTCATACCTTGGTTGAGTTACGTACGAGTTACCTTTGGATCCCATGGCATATCTTGTAGTTTTACAGAACCCAGCTACATATCCCAAAAATGCCAAGATGGAGGTGAAAGCACTATTCAAGGACTACTGTGCAAATACTAGCCTGGAAAAAGAGCTATCCAAACCTTTGGTGTTGCTTGATTATAGTCTTTTACATATTGATGAATTACCTTTATATGTATCTCTGGATTTGTGAAAATGGGACGGGTCCATTCTCTATCGCTTCAGAGCAGGGTCAATCCATTGGTCCCTATTCTTTTTAACATTTGTTTGGCCCAGAGGGAAGAATGTTTCCACGAGCACCTGTGACAACCAATCCACACAATCATTACTGCACTTTATGTTATTTTGCAAATTGCACACCCCAGCATTAAAGCACTTTTTGATTCCCTTGTTAAGGAAATTAGGACCAACTCTCTTCATCTACAATCCCAAAGGTCACCTGAAACTGTTTTTATTGTCTGCACCTTTTTGAAAGCAGCTATTAGAGGTTGACGAACCATGTTGGGTTAACTCGTTAGAATTTTATGTGCAACGAGGTTTAGCATACGAAGTTTGGAGAAATGATTTGGTTTAATTTTAGGGGATAGTAGGAGCGCATAGTGGACCCTATTTAAAGTGTATGTTCTCTCTCCATTCGCTTTTTGTTTTCTTTAACCTAAGACACTCCCTATACAAGTGTAATGGAGCACAGAAATCTGACGACTCCTCTCACCTTCATGCTCACCCTAAACATGGTTGTTTGATGTTTTGAGGAATTTTTAAAGTTGTTTATGCACTTATATCCTTTAAAACTGTTTTAATGTAATATTATTTTTAAATCTTCATCTGTGATTGTGGCTATGTGTAATATTTATATGTACTTTTATGGTCTATTTTTTATTTGGACCAAATAAAGGTATATTGAATTGACAGCAATTTATGCTGTGTTGCCTTACTCATAATGTATGAGTCCACTCAGAACAACAGAAGGTGACAATGCATGGGTTCCCAAATCAAAATGAGAGGCCTTAGTCATGCATGTACCACTTAATGGGGTGCAAAGGGGATGCAGGAATTCCATGATTAAGCCCTCCAATTTAAAAAACAAAGACACCAAATATGAATTTGCTACCTGTCCCCAATCAAAATGCGTCATTTGTTGAATGTAATAGGGTAAACCAACGATATCAAAGGACATATAAAACTTAAAAGTACATGTCCAACTTTTCAAATACCATGGACCCTACCTTAAGGGCTCTTTAGGGCTTACCTTAGGGTGACTTATTGGTATGAAAAAGGAAATGTTTCACCTGGCAAAAAGTGCTGCAGGCTCACTAGTAGAATTTAACTTATAGGCCCTGATAACACGTAGTACCATTTTACTAGGGACATAAAAGTGAATTAAATGTGTCGATTGCATGTAAGCCAATTTTACCATGTTTAAATCAGAGAGCACACATCCTTTATCACTGGTTAGATGTGGTAAAGTGTAGTCCTAACATCCAACAAAAACTGGTTGAAAGAAAAAGAATGTTAAGGCAAAAAGTTTGAGGGTGATTCTGCAGAGATGGCCAAGTCCAACAACAATAACGTTATTTCTTTTTATTTTTTCCACTGGAGAGACCCCTTCAACTTCTCCCCTTGTCATTTTTGTTTTTTAGGTGGTCTGTGGGCCTCTCCACCAAAGAAGGAGAAGTTCCATGGTCCTATGCTGGAAAAAAAAACTCAAACAATTTCCAGGGTGCTCAATCAAAGCAAACCATGAACCGATCTGCCAACCCCCTACCTTTTACATGTGTTTATTACAGCAGATTTCATTACACTTGTAGCAGAGAAATCCAATATATTAAAACCATTTAAGCCTGACAGAAATATTTTTGAATTCCTGACTAGCCTCATTGATGCAATTTTTATATTTAAACTTATGTGATGGTCACATATTGCTTAGATAATCAAGCCAATACAGATTGTAGTTGTCCACGAACTTGCAATGCCTAGAGCCAAACACCGAGTGATGGCTTACAATAATTTTTGTTCTGTACTAACCATGTATTAATTGATCATGCAAAATGAAATGACTAGTGAGTATCAAGTAAATCTATACATTTATTTAATGTAGTCCCAAATTTGAATTTAGAGGCAAGGGGAAATAGTGACACACTTTATTAGTGAATACCCATAGTGCCATGAGATTCTAATGGACTTTTTAGAAAAAGGGCCCAGTCACAAGGATAATGTTACATGTGATTAAATCTACACATGTAGGATTACTCTTATACATTTAAGTAATTTTACTACTTTGAGCTACCCATCCTTTATGAGTGTAATGTTGCTCAGAAGTGTAGATTTACATCTCTCTATATCCTGAAACAAAACAGGGTGTGGAGCCAAATTTTCAAGTGTAAGTCACTACAGTCAAAAACCAGTAGTAGTAAGTCCAAAACCAAATATGACCACAGGGATACCGCCAAGAGCCTACTAGCCTGCTCAGGGCACCAACTACTGTGCTGTACAGTACAGTTCGGCCAGCCTCATCCCATCTGATTCCTGATTCTGGCAACCTCCTGTTCACCCCCGGTCTACCCCATGTCAAGAGAGGAGGTCAGGAGGTGGAGAGCGGTCAATTGAGGCCCTAGGGAGTGGCCACTATGGAGCCCTGACTGGAGAACGACGAGAGCAGTGATTGAGTTGAGAAGGATTGAGGAATGAGAAGTGAGGTGGCAGTGAGAGGCAGTGTGTGTGGAATTAGCGGGGCAGCCCAGGAGCGGCACCAGCTGGGCCTATTCAATCATTTGGACCAACTATTTACAGCTGGGGTTGACTTGGCTCTGAAAAAATCAAAACTTTTCCAGCACTTGCTCAGCAAGAGTCTGGCACGATTGCCCTCAAGTGTCCATCCAGCTTAGCCCCCACTTAGCACCCACTGCTCCCAGTTTGTCGTTGTTTGATCAGATTTTGCCATGAGAGGGTGAGCGGGAGCAGAGAGTTGTGTGTAGACTTGGGTGCTGCTACTGTATCAGTTAGAGTCTGGTTGTCACAGAAATGGCCTGACTATGTTCAGATGTGGCTTCTGGCTCCACTTAGCTCCCTCCCTCTTCCACAGTTTCGGATACATAAACAGACTTATAAACGGTGGCAATGAGGTCCGGCAGGACAAAGGTAAGAACACAAAGGCTGATTGCTCAATGGACTCAGCACCATCTCTTAACCCGAGATCAGCAATCAGACTTCGGACTTTGTATCTTACCCCACATCAGCCACTCAGACAAATGTGGTCCACGCACAACCACCTGGATTAATTAACTCGGATTCCACAGAACATCGGTATTAACCTCTCTCTGCAAGAGGGGAAGTCACTCACATGTGACAGCATGGTGCAAGTTGTGATGGTGGGATCAGCAAGGGTTGTTGTCCATGCAGCTTCCCTGTCCCCAAGTTATAGTGGCATTAATGCTAACAAATGCTTGGAGGTCTGCACTTTCAGTCACCTATTTAACCAAAGTATTATGCATTCACATCTTTCTGCCCAACCAAATGTCTATTCTACCAGTGCTCTTGCCATAGGCATGCCATCTCAGGCTACCCTATAGGTTAACAGTCCCTGTTCTGCCTTAATAATTACTTCAGATCAATTCATCTTTGGCTTAGCCCTATCCCCTTATAATGTGGTCTGTGAGTGTGACACAATCTCTTCACAAGCAAGTCAGATACAGGCAGCATTATACATGGGCATTCCTGCACATATAATAAAGCATCACATGTCAGTGTCAAACCAGAAACTTACCTTAAAAATGCCTGTTTAGCCCTTCACCCCCTCAGTGGACCTGGGCAACAGGGGCACGCAGTGTCCTGCTTCCTCAGTGGAAAAAGTTTAAACCTGACAAATACGGCTACACCCAGCCCAAGGCTGCTTGCGCAGAACTAAACGACTAATCATTATTGGGTCTGTCTCTCTCCTTTCCAGTGGAGCCCTGTAATCATAGCCCAGCTAGTACTGCCAGTCCCGGATCCCCCTTGGCAGTCCATGCACCATCTGGTCACAGGTCCTGCAGACTCTTCAGTCCATGGTGCCATCCGCAGTTACCATTCAGACAATCTGAACCTTCAACTCAACCTTCTGAATTCCCTCGCTGTTTTCACTGCTGAGATTGATAACAATCTTGATAACTTAAACAAACTTATAATCAGAGCCGAATCCAGCACCAACATGGCACAAACAGTATGTCGCTGCTCATCAATCAATGGCTATTCCTCATTGCTCCCAACCTTTCTCAATACTGTCTTAGCTGAGATAAAAAGCATCAGAGAAGGGCAAACCTGATCTCAGCTGTCATACCCAGTCCTCAGGTTCCTTATGCCCAACTGTGAGCAGCTCTACCTCTGGCTATGGAACAGAGTGCATCGCCATTTGTAGGGCAGAGCAGATGGACCAGGACACAACTGATGTGTATTTAGGAGAAACCCCTGTTCACCCTCATGAAGCAGTCTCTGGAGAGAGTATTCTGGGGCTGCCATCAGTCCACCATTCCGAAACCTCCCACCAGTTCAACATGACTACTGCCGAGCAAATGCCTGCAACGTCTTCTTAGGCTTTACCTTCTATAGCCGGCGCAGTCTCAATACTATATACATCTCCCTGAAGCCAAAGAGAGAGGAGGCACTATTGGAAGCACCAGAACACAAACAGCAGGGATTCTTTTATAGTGCATCACAAACTGTTGTGCCCAGTGTCCTCAAAAAAGAGCACTGGGACCATGTCTAGAGAGGCCCCATGTTTGGAACACACAGCTGCCCCTCTCCCTCTCAACTCAAATATTCATTTAAACCCTTGTAGTGAGGATACAAATAAAACAGAAAGAACTTCCCGCCAAATTGGCTTGAGTACTCAAGATGACATAAGGGAGTGTCGGTCGGGAAGAAGGGAGGAACTGGTTCCTCTTGAACCAAGAGTGTCACACCCTCCAGGCTGTCCAGGTGGATCTCTATGGACATATTACCATGCTAAGCCTGGAAGTTTTGAAGTCATATCTCTTCAAGCAATTCCCTGTCAGATTATAACACCTGCAAGAGAACAGGCGGGTTGGTCCCGTACAGACCCTCAGCCTACAAAAGGACCCATCACTGGATCAACTAACATGCGGCCCACCGGCAGAAGAAGTAATGGGAGGCGACATTGCTTCAAATTTCACTTGTGCTTTCCCAAGAGTAACCGCAAGCGAAGACATCAAGCAAGCGGCCTAGCTTGAACTCAATGTGAAACTGTTATTTAGTCCAGAATATTGCACACAGGGCCCTCATGACATCCTGTACAGGGGTAATGTCCTAAGTGTAATGTTACATTATGTTAGAGATTTGTTAAACTGTTGAAACTGAAATTCCCCTTGGTCTTAAATCAAAACTCAATACTATCAACCAATCTCTTTCACATTTCAATCACACCCCATATCCAAACCTCCTCCATCAATTTTAGTGCCCTAGACATCCAAATGAGAAAATATATTGTACATAATAAAAGAGTAGATCACTAAAAATGATCCTCTCATATTCAAATATATAATATATTGAGCGAAAACAATACATCATCACTTTTACCATATCATACTAAAATACAAAATGTAAAAACAATACACGAATAAAGCAAAGCACAGAAAGGAAGAGAGATAAAACACAAACAACAATACACTTTGTCCTCAGCTTGTCAACTAATCTGCATAAATGATCACATCAGACATCTGAATAATACAAGATTTCCATCCAGCATGCAGCTGAACTCTACAGATTTAGTCTGCTACATGCGTCAACCCGTTTCAGTGGTATTTCATCAATATGGACCACATTTATCAGGACCACAAATATATCTCTCACTTAAATTCTTCTTCATTGATACCTACATATATCACTATTATATCACTATTATCACAGATATACATATATCTACATACCTAATAATTTGTTTCAATGTCATTCCTATCTAAAAAACAATAATTATACCGAGTTTTATAAAGGAACTAAAATATTTCCCAAACTTCATATAGTGGTATCATAATCTCAGACTTGGGTAAACCCACCCTTTATAACTATACCCATTCAATCACATGTCACACACAAATTGCCACCATATGTGCCCGCATCCATGCCTATATCAAAATCATTCTTCTATCATTGGTGACCAACCGCCCACTTTCATTCACTTCAAGGACATGTCTTATTGTCATATTCCCATTTCATCCTCAATATCTTGAAGGTGAAATTAATCTACCACAGAACTCATCAAATGGGTGGTTTATTCAGTCACTGGAAAGGGAGTGGATCACACCCCGTGTTGGGTGCACAGCTTAAGTATCCATTGCACTCAAAAATGTTATGTTATGTTATATAATTTGTTAAGCGCAAACAGCTGCCCCAGCAACGGAGCGTCCCGGCGCTGACCTAACCAATACCAGAGGGGAGAGGGGGAACCAAAGGAATTAAATGGCAGAGAAGAGGTGGGTCTTAAGTGCTTTCCGGAAAGCGATCAGATTGGTTTGGGCACGGATGTGTGGAGGCAGTGAGTTCCATAGCTTAGCTCCTAGGACTTTAAAGGAACGTCCACCCTGTCTACAGAGCTTAGTTCGAGGGATCATCACGAGGTGTTGTCCCAAAGAACGCAAGTTGCGCTGGGGCGTGTATGGTGTCAGAAGTGGGCGTAGGAGTTCAGGGCAGTCGGCTTTGAGAATCTTAAAAGCCGTGGTCAGGGTTTTAAAATGGATCCGAGATTCCACAGGCAGCCAGTGCAAATTGCGAATGGTGGTTCTGGCAGAGCACCTGCGTGGGAGACCAACCACAGCTCTGGCGGCCGAGTTCTGGATACGCTGCAGTCTTGCAAGTTCAGCTTTGTTTGCTCCTAAGAGCAAAACATTGGCGTAATCTAGCCGGGCAAGAATCATGGCTTGCATGATGAGTTGACGGGTTTTGGAGTTGAAGAATCCGAGTATGGGGTGGAGGCTCCTCATGAGACCCACACATGTGGCTGCCACTTTCTTTGTGTGGGACTGAAAGTTTAGGGCGGGGTCGAGCCAGACTCCTAGGTTTTTGACAACTTCTTTTGGCACGGGAGTGGGGCCAAGCACAAAGGGCCACCAATGATTGTTCCAAAGTTTAGGGTTTTTTCCCAGGAGGAGGACCTCCGTTTTCCCTGCATTCAGCTGCAGGCAGTTGAGTGTCATCCACTGTGCGACTGCCGCGAGGCCATCTCTAAATTTGGTTGCCGAAGGTGAGGGACCTTCAGAGAGTGTGATGACCAGCTGGGTGTCGTCAGCGTACGACACCAGCGTAAGGTCCCACTCTTTTGCCACCACTGCGAGAGGCTGAACGTATAGGTTGAATAAGGATGGGCTAAGCGCCGACCCCTGGGGGACTCCTTGCCCGATGGAGTGGGGTTGAGAGATGTAGGGAGGTGCGGAGACTTGGAAGGATCTGTCCTTAAGGAAGGACTGGAACCAATCAAGGGCTAACTCGCCAATCCCAATGGCCTCAAGACGTTTCAGCAAGATGTTGTGTGAGACCGTGTCAAAGGCCGCGCTGAGGTCCAGCAGGATCAGCGCGGCACTCTGACCGGCGTCTAGGATTCCTCGAAGGTGCTCCGTGGTGGTTAGCAGGGCCGACTCAGTGCTGTGACCTGGTCTGAAGCCGTTTTGGGAGGGGTCCAGGACATGGTTTTGCTGCATGTGGAGGGATAATATTTTGTTGACGTGAGCCTCAGCTAATTTCGACGTCCAGGGGAGCAGGGAAATAGGTCGGAAATTTTCAGGTTTATTGGGATCCAATCCGGGTTTTTTTATGATGGGTGAGACCCAGGCAGATTTCCAGCAAGTGGGGACCACCGCTGAAGAAAAAGAAAGATCGAGTATTTTGGCAAGCGGGGAGAGAAAGAAGTCAAGTGATTCCAAGAATTTGGACGGACGCATGGGGTCTGCTGGGGAACCAGACTTGACCTGTCTACATAGTTTAGCGAGGTCGTCCAGGGATATATCAGGTATTCTTAGCAGTTTAGAAGTCTCTGCCGTTGAATGGGAGATGCTGTGGTGTGCAGCATCGTCCTGTGGAAAGGACGCATAGATCTTCCTTACTTTTTCTGTGAAAAAGGTGGCAAGGTCCTCGCATTGTTTCAGGGAGGTGATGCAGGAGCCTGAATTGGGGATATTCTGGAGGTTTTGAACTAGGTTGAAGATGGTTTTGGTAGGGTTGGAACTACTTTCGATTTCCTTTGCGTAAAAAGAGGCTCGAGTAGTGCGAATCGCCTTGTGGTAGATGCGAAGTTTAGAAAGATAGAGGGTTTTGTTAGTATCTAAGTATTCTTTCCTCCATTCGCGTTCGGCTTTTTTGCACTCTTTCCGTAGCATTTTAAGTGCATCGTTGTACCATGGGTTAGAGGGGGAGCTGCGTGCTTTGGTCAATTTGGGCGGAATTAAGGCATCGAGCCCTGTGACTATCCAATCGCGGAAGGCGGCGCAGACTGTATTAATATCCCTATTCTCTTCGGGGAGGTGGAATTCACCTAGATGGTTGATGAGGTCTCCGGAGATGAGTTTATGCCATGGTCGTTTGTGGCAGGAGTTGGCCGTGCTTTTGGGGGGTGGTTTTTTCCCCATGATGGTAAGTTTGACAAGAAAGTGATCAGTCCAGCCCATGGGTTCAGGGGGGTCCGCCGTGACTTCCGATAGGTTCGAGAACACGGGATCCAGTATGTGCCCAGCGGTGTGGGTAGGGGAGTGAACCAAGGGGTTTAGCTGCAAAGCCGTGATGTCGGCTAGCAGGTTTTTGATAGTGGGATCAGTGGAGGAGTCAAAGTGAAGATTGAGGTCACCCAGGATGGTAAAGTTGGGGGAGGAGACTGCCAAGGTGTGTGCAAGTTCCAAGAGTTCCTCAATGAACCTGGTGGAGGGCCCTGGAGGCCGATAAACGTAAAGGCCAGAGAGAGTGAATTGCAGGCAGGTGGCAATCTTGAAGCGTGCGCATTCGCAGCCCCAGATTTCTTCTTTGGTGAAGGAGCAGTTGTATATGGTTTTGTACACAACGGCTATTCCTCCGCCTCTAGAGTCTCTATTAACCAGTTTCATGGAGAAGCCGTTAGGCAGCGTGAGATTTAAAATACTGGTTTGATCGTTATGGAGCCAGGTTTCACATATGAACAGAATATCTGGATTTTCGTCCATAATGAGGGTGTTGACTTCTGCATGGTGTTTTACAAGAGATCTAACATTCAATTGCAAAACCCGGAGGGAGGGTAGTTTGGGTTTCGCTGCTGTAGCACTTACCAGGCTGGGTGGGGGCGTTGCAAAGTTGCAAGATTCACACTGGAGTGCAGTTTGTCCGAGGTGGCCTTTGAGCTTGTTGCATAAAGTTTTGGCGTTTAGTGCGTGGAGATGATTTCTGTCATAGCTGACTCGAGGTGAGGGATTTTGTACAGGGGGACTGGCGAGAGGCGATGTCTTGGCGATGACGGGCGCAGACGGGCTTGCCTTAGGCGCTCCCGCTGCGCTCGTCCGCTGCGCTTCCTATACAGGCACATATCAAGGAAATGGGAGGGTGTGGCCTAAGGTAGGCGTGGCCTCGTGACCGTCAATGGCGGCAGGCAGGTGATGTTGCAGCGAGAAGCGCTGTTCAGGGGGTTTCTGGTGCTCGTTTCTGGCAAGCCAGGTGAGTGAAAGAGGTTAAAAACAATTATTCAGCGAAATAAGGTGACACAGAAAATACATATTTTTTAAAAATGGTGGACTCCCGGCTTCCGCCTCAGGAGTAGTCAGGATCTGATTGTAGTGGCGCTGCGAGCGGAGTTATGTACTCGGCAGGGCGGTGGGCGTGGCCTAAGGTAGGCGTGGCCTCGTGACCGTCAATGGCGGCAGGCAGGTGATGTTGCAGCGAGAAGCGCTGTTCAGGGGGTTTCTGGTGCTCGTTTCTGGCAAGCCAGGTGAGTGAAAGAGGTTAAAAATAATTATTCAGCGAAATAAGGTGACACAGAAAATACAGATTTTTTAAAAATGGTGGACTCCCGGCTTCCGCATCACATTAGTTCTTTTATCCAAATTATTTTTTAATTCATCATCTTTAGTCATCTCTTCATCATTTCTTCTTGCTGTTTGCGCAAATCACAAGAGAGAACGCTTACATCTTTACTCGATTCTTACTGAAGCAGACATGCCAATCCAAGCCTTATTCTGCGTCATGACAAGTATCTGTAAGTTTTGTACACATCCATAAAAATTGTTTACCCAATGCATTTCGGGCCTTCAGTCCCGCCCTTCGTCAGGGGTGTTCTAAAATATAAAATACATTCAATTAGACTATGCTAATCCCCACTCCTACACAATCCTGAGTGCACATAATGGCCCAACCCGCTCTCCCAAATCAACGTTTTTCCCGCTAGAGACCGTAGCTTAATGCTACTTATTCTGATGAGTATATCTACTCTCCTACGTGCCTTTCACCTTTTCACTCTTTGTGCCCCTCATGCTATACCTCCCAGCAACATTACGTTACTCCCATTCTTCTCATACACTTCAGTTCTCACATATCCCCTCCTTATCAATCCTGCCTCTTTTTTAACTCCGCAAACCCCATTTATCGTCCAGCTATATGTTTTTAAACATTATAAACATTGTGAAATCTTCCCAACTCCTTGATGGTAATACCCTATCCATACCTTCCTAAACGTTCGCGTTCGTGTTCACTGTTCTCTCACCAAACCGATCTCTACCTCATCTGTTGCTTCCTCTAAACCAGGCTCCTCATACCACAGTTCGTCTCCACCTCTAAAACACACCTGCTTCCAAACAACCTCATCGCTTCATTACCCCTCCCCCACTTAATCAACGCCTCCAAAGCCCATCATGCACTATGTATGTAAAACTGTTACTCCGATGTCAGGCACCATGTGTAATCCCGCCCGCTGTGTTAATCTTCCTCACCTAACTGAATACCCATCCTTTTTTACCCCGCCCACCCGTGAATGCTAAAATCTAACGTTGATGATTAAATATGATCCGATCTTCAAATGCATCTTATCTAGATCAAACTATTACGGCAACTCTTACATTCTTTGTTCAAATTATGTTTTAAACATTAAAATATATGCCATTCTCCATGTGTATTTCATACATTACAAATCTTATGACAGACGTTGTGAATATATGTGTTTAAACAATTGTCCCTCTTGTGACGTTTTTAATATTTCTCCAGTTTTATGGAGGCGTTGATTAAGTGGGGGAGGGGTAATGAAGCGATGAGGTTGTTTGGAAGCAGGTGTGTTTTAGAGGTGGAGACGAACTGTGGTATGAGGAGCCTGGTTTAGAGGAAGCAACAGATGAGGTAGAGATCGGTTTGGTGAGAGAACAGTGAACACGAACGCGAACGTTTTGGAAGGTATGACAGGGTATTACCATCAAGGAGTTGGGAAGATTTCACAATGTTTATAATGTTTAAAAACATATAGCTGGACAATAAATAGGGTTGTGGAGTTAAAAAAGAGGCAGGATTGATTAGGAGGGGATATGTGAGAACTGAAGTGTATGAGAAGAATGGGAGTAACGTAATGTTGCTGGGAGGTATAGCATGAGGGGCACAAAGAGTGAAAAGGTGAAAGGCACGTAGGAGAGTAGATATACTCATCAGAATAAGTAGCATTAAGCTACGGTCTCTAGCGGGAAAAACGTTGATTTGGGAGAGCGGGTTGGGCCATTATGTGCACTCAGGATTGTGTAGGAGTGGGGATTAGCATAGTCTAATTGAATGTATTTTATATTTTAGAACACCGCTTACGAAGGGCCGGACTGAAGGCCCGAAATGCATTGGGTAAACAATTTTTATGGATGTGTACAAAACCTACGGATACTTGTCATGGCGCAGAATAAGGATTGGATTAGCATGTCTGCTTCAGTAAGAATCGAGTAAAGATGTAAGTGTTCTCTCTTGTGATTTGCGCAAACAGCAAGAAGAAATGATGAAGAGATGACTAAAGATGATGAATTAAAAAATAATTTGGATGAAAGAACTAATGTGATGGCATTTTTGAGTGCAATGGATACTTAAGCTGTGCACCCAACACGGGGTGTGATCCACTCCCTTTCCAGTGGTTTATTCAGTCCCCATCATGTGTCTCTTACACAATTTTTTAGGGTCCTTGGCTGAAGTCCAGGCTATATCTGTCCCTTCACGCCGTTATTTGGTTTCTATATAGCAAGATGAATAATAAAGGAGTACAATAATATATAAATACATGTACATCCTTTTAATACCAAATGTCATGATTAAATAAAAAACCGGAATGCCCCCATAGGGCCTCCCGCCAACATGAAATCAAGGAACTTATTCTTAAATAGACAAGAAAAGGTGGACTAAAGAGAAAAATGCTCCACCTTATTGTATGGGGTTTTAGTTAAAATCCACCTTTTCGTCAGCCCCAATATGCATAAAGTAAACTTTTTCTAAGATTCTTTCAGCCTCTACTCTGCCTCAATGAGAACATTCTCTGAAAAGCATTTATAACAAGAAATGAATATAAAAGAGTAAACAAGTAACAGTTCCTACTTGTTAACTCTGTTTTTGAATTCTTTATATATCTAACCACACAGACTAACATAAGTTTGGACCTGCCTCGATCCCTCTTACCTCCTTCTTTATATTATATGCAATGGTCAGACAACTCTCTTTAATATCCCCATTTAGCTTGCGGGCTATGCTCATCTGCGTGTATATCCAAACATCCTCTCATCGTGTGATCACGAATGTGGATCTTCTGGGTACCACATGATCATCAACAGTGATCAGCAATTCTCATACGTTTTGGTGCTGCTATGTTTGAATGAGTCATATCCTATTACAGGACTTCCAAATGTTCGAATATTTTTGATGCATTATTGACCTGTTCCTGAATATATGGATTTGTTAAAATCTAATATTATATATAAAAAATCTAATATCTTTGGAAAAATTGATAATTGGAAAATCCAATTCTCATAGACAATATCCACTCATAAATGTTTGACATCATTACACTCAAATAGAGGACTTATGGGTGTGGGTATGGATAGTTGTTCTCAAAGGGATAAATGTTGATACTTATTGTCATCTCTTTTTTAAAAAAATTTATCATGTAATTCACTTAGTACATAATGCCTCATTGTCTACTTCCATCCACACTTTAAACTTGTATTGATAGTTATTTAGAGTCTGATCAAACCATCCATCATTAATAAGCCTACAAATGGGCAACTTTCGTTGATTCCTGTCTGAAATTAAGACTGTGACTCACAGTATTTTGCCTTGAGATATTCCATGGTTTCCTCAATTTCCCTTTTCCTCAAGGCTACCTCCCCATTTGTTTCCAGTAATCTTTTCAAGGATGAACCATTGGAAAACCAAATGTTCATGTTTTGCTTGTGTGTAAGCCTCTATGAAGGGGGCATTCGATTTTTCATTTTTTAATGCTGATTTATGTTTGGTGAGGCGTAGTGTGTTCTCGACCGATCTGTCTAACATAATCCATATTTGTAAAGTACCTGGTTATTCCAATTCGGGGTACCCCTGCACTGGATTTCAACTGAGATCCTGGTGAAGAAACCAACCAGGTAATGACTAGTGACCTAAGGATTGTCTGAAAAACTCAAGAGGCTTATTTACAAGCCCCATGCGCCACCAGTGCATCACTTTCAACATGGGAAAAAGTGGCATACCTACAATGCAAAGTGCTTGTAAATAAGCCTCCAAGTTTTCAAATTTTTCCTGAATAGGATTTCAGAGGGTTTCAGTCTAAGATTCGAAGGGATAAAGTTCCAGAGTCTAGCTGCCAATAATCTTAAGGATCTACCATCCAGATGTACTCTACAGATTTAAGTGATCATCTGAAGGCCATTTTGGAGCTCAGCTATTTGGAGTCAAGTCAAGAGGCATTGTTTCAATTGCGTTCCCTACCCCAAGGGGAGTACACATTTCTGACCCTACATAGGTGATATTTGTCTCTCCAGTCCTTATGCAAAAGATCATGTCAAACTAGAAAGTGTTCAACTCATGGGGCATCAAACTTAGTATTTTCAAAGCAACAGGCTACCCTGTGGTTCATATTGAGCAGCAGACTGTGCCAGCTTTGTATCAGCAAGAAACATACTCCCTCCAAAAAAATGCATTTGGCCACACCTTTTCAGCCCCACAGACCAGCAGACAAAGTCACGTGTCCTGTCTAGGACGAGTGGAGCTAGCTTCCCTCAATATTAGTCCAAAGGTGCTCCGACTGAATAAAGGAAAGTACCCAGGCATGCCCTCTTGAGCCTTTGCTTCTCCCTCTATGCTCCTAAAATATTTGTGACCTTGCTCAGAAAAAGCGGTTTACGGATCTTCTTGATTTGTGGGGTGAATTTGAAATCATTGCCCAAGAGGACACTTGGTCCATCACAGAGCACCCCATTACTGACTTTCTTTAGTTCAAGATACCTACCTCCAAAGAGCATAAGAATGGCGGGCCTAAAGGATGCCTTTCATTGCACATCTCTAAAGAACTCAAAGCTGAATCTATAGAGGTGCAAGAGAACTGGCTGCAAGCAGTTAAACTGATAAGTTGAAGATACAACTGCTTACATCTGCTGGTTAATACCTACATTAACCCCCATTGGAGGGAAGAGATAAAAACTGATCCATCTTATACCAGTTATATGCTGACTGGGTAGCGATCACCCCTTAATGGACTGTATCATAACGGGTGATTTTATTATGAACCTTTTCCAAGATAACCATGAGAAAGCCCCAGAGTTGGCTTCTGAAAATGCATGTAACATCACATGAAAAAGAAGCCTTAAAGGAAATTAAGTAAACCTTTTGGGAGAACTGATGGCTAGCCCGCTCATTACCTTTGACCTTAAAGTCTTAATTTGAAGGCTTCCACAGGATGCTCCACTCAGCTGGACACGATCAGGCAAAAAATACACAGTCCTACTTTTATACACCATTTGTAATTTGGAAATGTTCCATTAAGGGGAAAGTTACTGCATTGTTCCACAACCAAGAGAATTCATTGCCCCCAAATAATAAGAGTACAAAACAACCTAGCACAACACACCATGGCATGCGTCACCAGTAAGGGTAATTTTATTGATAACCTTAGATGACTAAAGTGGAGGGATAACTTGCAAGGCAAAGTTTTGGCTGAATGCCTAAAAATTACAAGCAGAGTTGCCACTGAAAATACATCTCCAATCACTGAGTAGGAAAATGTAACTTCTCTTCTGCTTGCAAATTTTCCAAATACATGGACAGCTAACACATATCGGTTCAAAACTGTTCCTCCCTAATGCCATGATCGTCAGCTCACAAAAATTCTGAATGCCATTCTGAGAGCAGTTTGCAAAGATCCAAGCAATAAAGAGCTAGTGACTGAGCGCAAGCTAGTGCAGCAAAGCTTAAAGCAATCAGTCAGACCAGACACAACAATTAGTTCTGGACAGGACTCATTCACAAGAGTAAAAGGATCAACTTGAAGAACTTTTGGGTCTTGTTAAACCAGCAAATGAATGGTCCGGGCAGAGCTGACAGTGCCAATATCTCCGAATTGGACTTGTCAAGAAATTTGGTTACACATTTCATGTCCAATGACTCTGTAGAAAGCTTAGACTAGCATGCCATCCAGCAAGGGAACAAGATCTGCCCAATGAGCATCACAGAGGCTGTCAGTCCCGTTAGTCACCAAGTCCCTAGTTGCTTCATTCCCTCTACTAAAGACCTGCCTTCCCCGACGTGCCATTTGAATCAAACCTTAGCGAAGGGCAGATCAAAATGGGCATTGTGGCCAAATGGTCTTCCACAGGCCCGTTGTAAGAAGGGCATCCCTTTCTGGGCTGGCATTCTCATGCCACTATTTGATTACTGCATAAGGAAAACTCTAATATTGGACTCTTGGTGTGGTGCCATCATTCAACAAATTTTCAAGCGTTGCTCTAAATCTTACTGTCGCAATTACAAGCTATAAGTGCTTCTGGACCATGAAGCACAGTTCTTTGCTAGCCTACTCCTGAAGGACATGTCAACTGGCCAAGTCAATGGGCTTTTTATTCCAATGAACCAAACAGGGTGTGTTGAAAGTCTAGCACCTCAACAAATCAGTTACCAATCTCTATATTACTAGAAAGCACAGTAACATCTAGGACCTCGCTGTACTGCAGCTTGGTGGACTTCAGGGTAACATTTGACTGTGTCCCAAGGGAGGGGGGTGTGATTGAAGTTAAATCACTCTGCCATCCTGCTAATACTCCTCAAGGGTGTCATACACTTGCACAATGACACATGGGTTATGTCAAACTGGGTGACGGAACATGTGTGTCCAGGAAAATTGCTACCTCACAGAGGGCAAAGCAGGGGTGTGTGCTGGCCCCTCTGCTCTTTAACTTGAACATTTCCGAATTGCTCAGTGCTCTTGACAACATTAACAGGCATTCCCCCAAGATTGGTGACAAACACATCTGTAATAGGTTGTGCTCAGATGACTTAGTGTTGTATAGGTATACAAGAGTTGGATTGCAGTGCTTGTTAAATCAATGGTAACATTATTCCAATGCCACCTGCCTGGAAGCCAACTTGCAGAAAATCAAGATTCTAATTCTGTGCAGGAAAATCAACAAGGCATGCTGCTGGTTCCTCAGCAGCAATAAGTGCTTGAAGGAACATATTTACAAATACTTAGGTGTTACAATTGATGCAAATTGCTCCTTCGTGCACTTATGGGAACTGTGGAAACCAAGGCATTGGTCCACCTGTCAACTTTTTAAAAACTGTCAAGCTCATATTGAGGGGAAAGCCTTTAAACACTTCTGAAGGTTATGAGTGCAAAATCCAGTCCAGCTCTTGTTTATGGCAGTGAAATTCTATTGGAGAGAGGCAGCAGGTTTCTACACAAGCTGGTTACCAAGATCTACAAGGCTGCTCTCTGACTGTCTAGATCTTCATCAGCCACTCAAGTCCAGCTGGAATTTGGCCTTCATGACCAGCATCTAGGAAGGGCAGGATAATTTGAAATCCTTTGTTACAAACTTCAGCTTGCTAGGAGAGGATGTTTGGAGGCCCTACTGTGGGATGAGATTCAATCAGATGTCTCTAGACAACCTCACTCTGCACACGTTCAGGCTTTCTGTAGTCTCCTGAATGCTAGAGAGCTGTAGGCCACACATTTGAGTCAAAGTGCCTTTAAGACAAGTATCAAAAGGCGAGTGCATCTTCTCTCACATCTGGCTGACAGGGATGTCCTAGTGCAGTGCAGCCATGTTTGGGCTGTAATTAACTCCTATCAGTGAGGAAATCACCAATCCTATTTGGCCTGTACGTATTTATATACAACAAACTGAAGTGTATGGTCCTCAGGTTTGCGAAGTGGCCATTCTTGAAATACCTCGCCGGATGGAGACAATCATTGGAGTCCACATTGTGCATGAGTTGCAAAATGTATGATGAATCTCTTCAGCTCATTGTTTGCAGCTTTCTTGAAATTCTAAAGGAGTGGTGAGAACTTCTAAGACTGGAATAGAATAAACTAGGAACTCATACGTGCCGGCAGGCAATCCTTTATGCCCTCACCCCTGACAATACCATCCTGGACATTCTTCAGGTTAAGATTGTTGCCCAAAAGGTTAAGCCTGGGGATAAAAACATTTGGCGTTGCTAGAGCCACCAGTTAAGCAAATACCTGGCCCTCCTGCCGGTGCAACATCATGTCATGGCCAATCTCTACAGTCAGCTGTCCGAAGGCTAAGGACTTGTTTCTCCTGAACTTTGCTCTCCGTTGAGCTAGCCTTTGAAACCTGGAACTGTTGGGATTGTGCTGCGGATGCACTTTATGCTCCATTCAACTATGAACCCTGTTAAGCAGCTTGAGTAAGCAAGGCCTACACCCCTTAGGGAATATTAATCTGTGGTGCCTTTCTACATATTGCACTCTTCACTTTGCTTTTTCCAGTTTTTCTTGCAATTATTGATATCAGTGCAATAGACCGTTGCAAAATATAACGCAGGTGCCAGGTCTTGGGGTTGCATTAGGCTTATGTGCCTAATTGCTGCTGATAATAATTTGCTGATAGTTTTCATACTGTACTTTGCACTTTGTTTTTAAGTTATCAGAGTAACTGTTGGTTCCAGTGGTGCTGAAATAAAAAAAATTACTTACAACCATTTTGCATTATCTCATGTCATCTGTTACGGTCTACCATCAGATGTATCAATGCCTTGGAAAATCATTTAATTTAAAACTTTTTTAACATTGATTATGCTACTATAGATTGTAATGGTTTAAGGTACCCTAGCAATAAATGTAATAATATTAATATCACATGTGGCCAACCACTGATACTGTAACATCGCCTCATAGGAAATAATGGAGGCCGGAGTTTATTATAGAATCCCACAGGAAATATGGGTAAAATCCCAATTTTCATATATTAATGGGACATAATTTATATGGAATGTCAAAGGTTCTATCATTCAGCCTTGTCATGTTTCTCCTGATTGAAGAACTACCCAGACGTGTGGGTCAGCCTACCACATGTGGCAGAGAAGGCAAAACAATTAACCAATTGAAGTTAAGCAAATATGCTGGAAAAAAGGAGGTTTTTAGGAAAATGGGTAGCTGCATTATTTTTGCAGTTGGTCACCCTGCAGCTAAGGCATGTTGAAACCCCAGAAATTTTAAAAAACTTGAAACCCACTTGTTTCCGCATAAAGAAATAAATGAGTTGAATTGAGACTCACTGGACATCTGAGGCTAGAATGAATTGTATAATATTTTTTTCCTCAAATAGCTTACACATGTCAGTCTGTGACATTTTCCTCAAATTTATTTAGCAGAAAATTCAGTATTGTGTTGAGAATGTTAAACATCTTATACAGTGTTCAAAAATGACTCCCATAAATGGTACCCCACATGCATGTAATGTCATATCAGACAGATCAGGAAAAGGCCAAAAAAGGCAATTGTCTAAAGGGAGTCAAAGCTGCTGGGAGAAGGTACTTTTGTAATAGTGGATTTTGAGACTTTATTTTTTTTTGCAGAGTCATCCTAAATTTTTTTTTGCCTTGTCTGCTTTTGATGACTGTAGACCCCTGCTAACTAGCAGGAATATGTATATGTTTCTTTCAGTATGATGAAAAGGGCATGCCCCCAATATGTCAATCTTAACTTACATATAAGTCCTTAATATATGGTACAGAGTATACACAAGGTCTGCAAGTTAAATGTCACCAGTGGGCTGGAACACCCATTGTGCCACCCACTGCTCTGACAAGGCAACTATCACTGCAGGCCTGCCATGTGTAGAACAACTACACAGATTTACACTGCAAATTTGACCTATCAACATAACCCATTTTGACAGGCCTAAACACTCTTTTTAAATATGAATAAGTCACCCCTAAGTAGTCTTTGTTGTCATAGGCAGGATGCCTGGTATTTGAAAGTAGGACATGTAAATATTTAATGTTAAACATGTGCTTATTGTGAAAAAGCCCTGTAATCTATTTTCACTGTAGAATGTTTGGCTTTTCACTAGGAACGCATTGTCATACAATATTATGGTCATTGAGTGGTATCTCTGATTAGGAAACTGCTACAAATTAATTTTTTGGACTTTTTAACGTATGTATTGCAATCCCCATTCTCAGGCCAAGTTGCATTTGTAATAAATATTCTGGAAAAATTACTTTTAGGAAGTTACATTTGTCCAGTCTGAAGTCGTGGGAAGTTAAATCTGCATTTTGCTCTCACCCTTCTGCCAGCCACTAACTAGAAGTTACATATGCATGAATGAGGTTGAACTTGCTCCCAGGAGCAAACAATAAACTGACCTGAATGGACAGATATGACTCATCTGTACCTGACAGAATATGCAATCTTGGGCTGTGAGGATCATTTTCTACAATAGAGTATCAATCCTGGTTGAATATCTCATCCTACTTGACAATTCTGATGGAGTTCTTAATATCCTTTGACACATGAACATGTTAGCTGGCATGTGGGCATGAGCCTGCTTGTAGCCTAACAGATAGAAGCCCCCACCCCTATCATAGTGGGTCTCTTTGTGACATTACTGTGTCAAAGCCTGGTTGACAGGTCTGCTGGGTTTACATATAAAACACTTCAAAGGTGTTAGAAATTAGATCTTTAATTGGCAGAAGTTTGCACCCTGTCCAAGTAGGGTCCACTAGCCTGGTCAGTGTTGGCTATCTACACACTTGAAAATAACCAGTGCTCACCCTCTGGAAATTTGACACAGAGTAGACAGGCTTAACTTCAGAGGCAATGTGTATAATATTTGGGCAACACACACCCACAGCAACGCAATGAAAAGCCATACAAAGACTCCACACAGTTTTAAAGGAATAGAGAATATGTATCTGAGTAAAATAAGATCAAAATGAAAAAAATACAATCAGTAGAAGTTGAAATATACATTTTTAAACTAAAAGTCCAAAATGGTGCTTAGAAGTCACTAGCAGTCAAAAGGTTATTTGAGGAACTGAGGGAACTAGTTCGAATTCAAAGTTCAGGCCAACCGCGATGGAGGGCAGGCTAGCTGCAAGGCTCACGCAAGTCCTGCTGAACAAAGTCTAATGGATGGAGCAAGTGTCAATATTGAGAGCATGATGCATCAGTTCCAATTCACTCAGTGGGCTCCCGCGTCGACGTTGAGCTCCATAGAGATGAAAACACTGGATCATCGTCGTGGTTCACAGAGCCTCATCTTTGGGCCATGCACAATGTGAAGCTACTGTCGAACAGCTTCCGCATTGATATCAACGGGCGAGGCATCAGTACCAACCAGCGCACTGGTGACAGTACATCGATTTTGCAGGAAACAGCTGCAGTACCCACTTTTGAGGTCCAGGATTGGAGGAGGGACCTTGGGCAAGGGCAGGATTCACAGATAGCAGACTCCAGCAATACCAGCAGGATTACAGGAAGTCTTTTGTGTCCTTGAGACTTCAGAAAACAGGAGGCAAGCCAGCAAACCCTTGTACTCACTCTAGGTGCAAGTGAGAGGAGTCCAATCTTTGTCCTCAGCAGAGCAGATATAAGCAGGCAGCAGGGCTGCCCTTCAAAGCAGAGACGCAGTTCCTAAGATCAGTCAGTAAAGGAAAAGTGGCAATCCTTACAGCACAGCAGTTTTTACTCCAGCAGACTTCTTCTCAGTAGTGTACTGATCTGGTAGGGTCAGAGCCCCAGTACATATACCCAAAAATGTGTCTGATACAGGGAGTGACTTCAAAGCAACTCTCTGAAGCATAAGGATGACTTTTCCTTCCCTGCCCTCTCTACCAGGCTATCTGTGGTGGTGAATAAGGGATTTTGTATGGACAGGAAACTCCCTATTGAAGTGTAAGTGTCAGCCGCTCACATTCCCCCCTGCCCAGTAAGACCCATCAGCCTCTACATGGGCATGCTCAGGTATCAGATAGACAGGTTTCAGCTTGTCCAGAATGCAGTGGCCCAAACTATCTTCGAGCTCCCCTTGATGCCCACGTGTCGAACCATCTGAGGAGTCGCCACTGGCTTCCAGTAAGGAAAAGAATCATCTTTAAGACAACACTGGTCACTAAGAAAGCCTTATATGGAATGGGCCCTGGCTACCTAAAACAGAAGATCTTACTCTATGTCTCACACAGAAATCACTGTTTCTCAAATCTCTTCCTAGCCAGCACTCCTTGTATTGAAAAGGGCAGGTTGGGGGGGGGGGAGTGGGGGGGGGGGGTGGGGGGGGGGTAAGACGCTTTCCTTCCTGGGCCTGTCCCACTGGAACTATCTGACCCTGAGTCCTCAGAAGCATTAAGTCTCCACACTCATTTCAGAAAAAGCTGAAAACGTGGCTTTTCTCCAGCCTATAATTTCTTTCCATGCCCCCACTGGTACCTTTCAGCATCCAGCGCCAGGACACTCTTTGGAGTAGCAGCTGCACTTTACAAATACCCCGGCATAGACATAGAATACAGATGAGTGCTCAGAATGGACTCATCTTCCTTTGTAGCTGTCTAGAGAGAATGCACAAAGTGTGGTTGTCACCTAGTACAGATGTCTATTGGAGATAGGCTGCAGACGCAGTGAGCAAAGCTTGAAACAGAGAAATGTCCACTTTCTAAAAGTCTAATCAGCTGAGGAGAACCCAATTTTGTGGCGTCTACACTGACACCGACACTATGCGGCGAAAGTCTTCTTTAAAAAATCGTGGTTTAAAGAAATAAGACTGATCTTATGCAGAGGGTAGGGTGTCTGCAGCCCATTAGAACGCATTTTTCCCAAATTAACACACTCAAGAGACAGTGGAAAGATCTGGTGATCCATTCCAGAGCTCACATTAGGTATCTAGAAGTTCTGAGGAAAACCATCGTATCATATTGGGTTAGAAACACGTCAACACCAGAGAATGCATTTCAGAGACATCACTGGCACACAGGCAATAAGTAGAAAGAATGGCATAAAAGATACATCCCTGTTAAGAGCCTGTTTTCTTTGATATTGTGCTAGCACCTCTGAATAGGGCCCAAAAGGTTGGTTGAATAGTTAAAAAAAATAGCATTTAGATTACAGGCCCTGGGTATATGGTACACCAGTTAACAAGGGATCTATAAGTTACCTAAATATGCCAATCAGGTACACACCAATGTCACCATGTTTAGGCGGGAAGCACATGCACTTTAGCACTGGTTAGCAGTGGTAAAGTGCTCAGTGTCCTAAGGCCAACAAAAAGATGTAGCAAAAGGTTCAGACATGCGAGCAAAAACTTGGAGGAAGGCCACCCTAAGGATGACAGGTCTAACAGGAGGTAAATAGGATACCAAAACAATTTTTGAGTGTCCACTATCTGATTGCTGAAAACCAAACTCAGCTTTGTTCTTCACGACTTTAATCTTTGAGGTAGTTGTGTGTATAGAGCCTACCTCAAGCTGGAATTTAGTGTTAGCATTGGGGGGAATCTAGAATAACCATAGGACACCTTCCCACAAACACCCAGCCCTGAAAGTCCCAGTTAAGTGTGGCCAAAAATGTCAGCCATCTTGAAAATGCACAAACTGGATAGGTTTAGGCCAGGGAATCTTTACTCCATTGATTAGGGCATTCTCAATGGTCATTCCCATCCATTAGTTTGTACCAGGAATAAATATGGATCCAGGTACCTAGTTCAGAACATTCCTGGATAGTGAAAGCCCAGAGGAGCATTGAATTTGTTGTTTGAGACCTGAGAAATGTCCTGAAGAACTGAGCCTGCTCTTCCTTTTGCACCCAGTACATTGAAGTGACCTCCAAAGGTCATATGGGTTAACCTCTTGTTCAAGTTACAGGAACACAACTAGCTGCAAGAGGTCTTTCCTGCATTTTCCCTGATGACCAATTCCAACAGGCCCTGCTCTGCGCGCTCCAGCTCGCCTCTGCTAAAGTGAGTTTTGACCCCACTCCCTCCAAATGTAGCCCCAAGGTCTTGGGATCCTTGACTGTGTCAATGTGTTCTCCTCAAAACGTCTCCTGAAAGGTGGGACTTACAATCTTAGGCCCAGATTTACTAACATAGTGCATTGGGGCTGTATCTTATTTTGAATCTGCCCTAATGCAAAATGTTCTTTGAGATTTACTAAGCCAACCCAAGCCTCATTTGCTTTGTTTGTCCATCTTAGTGAAACAAAAGGCATGCAAGGTAGTGCATAGTATTGACTTGCGTCAGCTTGTGTCAGAGAAGCGTTCTATGAGTGGAGAATGGCCGTTCCAGTGCATCTACCCATAGATGTTGACACAAGACCAGATATCCTATAGTCTGTAAACCTGGGAATATGCTAAAATGCTGCACCTACCAGTGTCTGGTATTACAAGGAAAAATCTAAATATTTTTTCTGTTACATCCTCTTTCCATTTGTGCTGCACTCTGTAATTGGTATACAAAGAGGAATAAGCCTCTAAGAATATATTTGTTGTGCAGTTCCGTTGCTGCACTACATTTTGTGAAAGTTTAGTAAATCTGGAACTTAGAAAAGTTTCCTGCTCTAATAACCTCCGGAGGACAAGGACCAACCTGTCAAGCTGTCTGACGAAGGTGCGTTGCTGCTGGGCTGAAGATTCATGTTGCTCCCTGTTGTACCTTGCCCTTTTGGCAGGTTCACCCCGAAACTTTTTGCTTTTGCATAGCCTATTTCTGTAACCTGGTGTTGGTGATTTTAGGCCTCTGCGCACTTTTTCACTGTGGTCCATTGTAAAGTGCGTGTGCTCTCTGTGTATGTGTGTAAGTGTGGCCTGCCCTCCCATAGGAATGCATGGGGAATATGTGTGTCCCCGGTAGTTCCTGATGCATGGGGAGTGCAGGTGCGAGTTTGGTATGTGCGGTCTCGTGTGATTAAATGCTGCGCGATGATGTGTGTGGCATAAATGTGTCTAGTGTGGAAGTGCCACTTCTAGAAGTTGGCATGTCTGTGCAGTAAATGTGAATTGGCTGTCTGGCTTGTGATTTGCTGGAGCTTGCTGGTGTGCCTGGCCCCAAGAGTCAGGATGGGTCTGCCCCAGTGGTGAATGGAGAGATATGCATGTTGATTGCACCTGGGACCTGAATAGGGCTGGGCCTTCCCTCCACAATGCTGGCTCCACCCCCTGTGGTGCGTCTGATGTCCCTAGCCTGGCCAGTGAAAGGGAGAGAGGGGCAGAGCAAAACAAAGTGCTCAGGAGTTTCCCATAACCAGTTGTAGCTGGTTCTCCCACTGCCTGCACCTTGGAAACAAAGGGAAATGCTGTATAAAAAGGAGCTGTGACCCCATGTAAAAAGCTCTACTTTTGGGATCCTGACTGCTGCAGGGCGTGCTGCTGCTGGGGCCCAGGAGGACTTGCCAGGAGGGCTGCCTCCCTGGGCCCAGCTATGCCCTGGAACCTTTTGTTTTTCTGTATGTCCTTATTTAGGGACCTTGGGAGCGTTATGCTTTATTCCCTGATCCAGGACTTTGGCTGCCTTTAGCGCTGCTGAAAGCGCTACCTCTGGATGACCGGCGAAGGAGGAGCGGGGGCTGCGCAGCGCGATGCTTCAGCCCCCCTTACGAGGGATTCCCCACAGATTGCCTTGGTGCCAAGGGAAGCGGGTGCCCCCTCGCATACTGGTGCTTTTAGTTTACTGCGTGTGCCATCCACGCCACATTGGCACCCTTTCGACTGAATTGTATTACGGGAGCCTACCCCGCATTTAACGCTGATAAAATCACCATTATCAGCCCGAGCCCGGGTCCGCCGTGGAAAGAGGAGTTGCCGTTCAGCTGTAACGCTGTGCCGTGCTGGGATTGGCCCCAGCTACCCAGGATTCCCTTTGCGTCATCGAAAGGCCGCGCTGGGATTGGTTCCCAAGCCCGGAAGAGACCTGCAGCATCATCAGCACACTGCGGGCCATTAGTCCCAACCTGAGAGCTTCCCTCGCGTCCAGCCCAGGGATGGAGAGAGCTAAGCCTACGGCCGGGAAGTGGAAAGGAAGGAGCCTGCCTCACCGGGAAGCCCCGCAAGAGAGGTGCTGCCTCCAAGGAAAAAGGGAGTTGTCTGGAGCCACGCGGGCTCCTTAGAGGAGATGGAGACTGCCATTGCCCCCGCATCAGAAGAGACCCGGTGAGTCAGGGGCTCTTGGGGGGTCAGTGCCTGATCGAGGCACAGTATAGTGGTGGCGGCAGCAGGTAGAGTGGCCCCAGATGGCAGCGGGCCGCTCCAACTTCAGGGGGCAAGGTTATTTAGAGGCCTGTGAACTGTCACCAACTTGGGGGCGCCATTGTTGTCAGAGCCTTCGTGGCTCCACCGATGGGGCAAGTTCTTCTTCGTTATTTGGGGGCAGGTTCTTTTCATGTTTATTTGAGAAAGCCCCGGTGGGGCCCTGGATCTTTAAAAGGAGCCAGAGAGGCCTGTGTTTTCCCCCGTGGGATGCCTCAGTGCTGGGGACAAATTTGTCCTCGTTGTTTTGGGGAACATCTTTATCTACAGATCCCCGTGTGGCTCTAGCCTTTGCATGTTTGTTTTGAAGAGCCAGATGGCTCCAGGGGGCGCAGTTAGTTGTTCCTACGGGCTAGTGAAAGCCCATGCCCCCTTTGCCTTGTCTGAGATACAGCTGCCCAGCAAGTAGTGGGCAGCTGCACCGTTTAGGCGCAGGCCCAGTGAGAGTCCCTGAGAGGGACAGAAGAAGCACAGAGGTGCCAGGCCTTCTACAGCTGTGCAGCACTTAGTGCCAGCTGCAACGTTTAGGCCCTGTTGTTGTCGTCCTCAGCTGCCCAGCTAGTAGTGAGCAGCTGCAACGTTTAGGCTTGCACTGGTGGTGCACCCCTGACTGGCTCTGCTTTGGCAGCGCGCCCTGACATTCTGGACACAGGGCTTTTGAGTCCCCTTACTGGATGGCAAGTTGGCCAGGGGGGCTGGTATGTGGATAGGGCGCAAGGCCCTAATGTGATTTTTGCACAATGTGATTACTTGCTATATTTTAAATGATAATTGCCCTAATGTGATTGATATGTGCTTTAATTGCTTTAATTGTGGTGCTAGGAAATGTAATGCATCTAACATGTTTTACGCACCCTGTATCTGATACCTCTAGAGATGGTTTTACCTATGGAGTTTTGTGTTAGTGAGATTGTGCTTCACTGTGATTTACGCCCCTAAATGTGAGTAATGCTTAGGGGGTAGGGTCTAAGGTGTTTAGACTAGTGAGGAGATTGCCTACTGTATTTATACTAGTTAGGCCTAATGTGAATTATGCGTAATGTGCAATGCCTTTATGCCTGTGATACCTCTAAATGTGTTTTCATGCTTAGGAGGTTGTTTTGCCTAGTATAGTTTATACTAGTGAGTTTATGTGTCCCCGCTTGATCTATGTCTATGGTTATTAGTATTGCGTAGTGTGTACCTACCTTTTACCAGTGGTTACTGGTTGTGGTCTATAATTGGTATTTGGTGTTACAGTTGCTCTAAGTGCTATTTCTACTAAGTGCTGATTCTGACAGTGGCCCACGTGGCCCTGTCCTGTGTAAATAATCCCTTGTGAATATTGCTCGTGCCAGTTGGCACAATGTATATTGTGTGATTACTATCTGATGTGTTTTTAGAATACAAAAGTTATTTTCTTATAACCTTGTGTGGAGTTCCTTTTGTAGTGTGCCTGGGATGTTGTTGCTGTGTACGTGCGCAAATGCTTTACACATTGCCTCCGGGATAAGCCTGTCTGCTCGTGCCAAGCTACCAAGGGGGTGAGCAGGGGTTATCTTGGCATGTGACTCCCTTGCCCTGACTAGAATGGTGGTTTCTGCCTGGCTTTGGCGCAAGCCTTAGCCAATCAGAAATCCCAGTTCTAACACTCCCACTCTGAGATCTTCAGCAGCATCAAATCTAGTTCAGCGGGTTATCTTGTTTAAGGGATCTGGCCCTGTGGTGTCCTATTTGACTACAGCCTGCGTCATGCCCCACGGGAAAAATCTGAATCCAAAAATGTGACTTAGTCTGAAAGCAGAAATCTTCATCGTGCAAAGGTGCTAACAGAATCTGTCAGGAAGGCATCTTCTCTGAGAATAAAATTCTAATTTCTTCTGCCTTGAGATTAGCCACCAAAGGTCAACGGCTTCCCCAAGACCTCGCCTAATGGCTATTCGATGTGTGGATCGCACATTGGCTGTAGCCTGCTTCCTTGCTAAGTCCGAAGGTAAAACTTCTGACCATGTCAAATTTAGTTTCTGGTACCGACCCGTGCTCCATCACACCCAGCCGCAAATCATGCTTAGGTCCCAGTCTACTATGAATATTTGACAGCGGTTGGAGGTCAACACCTTCTGTGCCATTTTGAACCTTAATTCTTTAAAATTCTTATATCTGGTTCCCCTTTTTAGATTTGTGCTTTATTTGTGTCATTTTACTTATGTCAATATTCTCTATTTTTCTAGATTGGTTTGGGGTATTCCTTGTGTTGTGTTTTGACTTCATTACTCCTTTGGTCCTGCATAAATATGTTGCCTCAAAGCTAAGCTTGTTTGCTCGCTATCATAGCTTCGAGGGAGTAGAGCTCAGGTTTACTAGTGGCTCTAGTTACTCACCCTGACAAGGATTGTGTCTATTACTTAAGGTGGGTACTTACCCCCTCAACTACTAAACCAATTTCTTACAAACCTCATAATTGCCTAGTGGGAATTTGGCACTGGTTTAGAAGTGATAAAATGTATGAAGTTATGTGAGAGGATTCCAGAGCTATGTACTGACCATGTCTAGTGTGCATCTATGTGAAAGGATGTGGTTTCCACTTCAATGGTGTGGTCTCTGGTCTCTGTGGGCAAGTGTTATTTGACTAGTTATTGAAGGTGTGTCTTGTAGTGGAAATGAGATGTGAAAGGGTGTGGTGTTGTTTGGTGGGGAGCAGAGTGATTTTTAGTTAGGTATAAGGATTTGCTGTTCTGCCGTATTTTTTGTTGTGTATGAAATGACCTCAAGTGGCCTAGGTTGACATGAAGTGAGTGTTGTAATGTACATGTGCAGTCATGTGCATGGCCTAGTAGTGTTGCTCGTAGTGTGGCACACAAAACATCTTGAGTTGGCCAGTGGACTGTGATATGCTATCAGTTTTGCATTGATGGTGATGGAGCGACTTTTCTACACCTGAATCCTTTAGTAAAATCATCAAAATAATATCCTGCACTTGTCGTATGGACCTTTGACTCTATACTTGAAGCATTGTGGAAGAGCTAAGATTGCAAATACATTTCAATTTCTGTGAAACCAATGCACCTTTACAATGACAACAAAGAAACAGTTAAGTCAACTTTAAAGGTTTAAGTATAATCCAAATCTAGATAAAATTAGCTAAGGTTTAGGAACAATTCAAATACAGCCAAAACTTTCAAATGTTCCAGTATTCCAAGTCTTAGTATAATAAAGACTAATATAGTAACAACAACTAAATAGAGAAAACAGATTCACCAGATCAGGTGTTCTATGAAGAAACTTTCCTACCTATTCTAAACTTGCAAATGAGCAGGGGATTTCTTAAGAGGAGGCATTGGTGGTTTCAATCTTCAGAAGAAGTTCGAAAAAAATGATAGAGTGTTTGGCATTAAGATTTCCAATCAGAGAATCCTAGCAATGCACAATACTGTGACATTAATTTACATAGCTTTAATAGTTCTGGTTTTACTACTAGCTCGGTCAGCGAACAATGAGATGTATCACAGTGGAACTGAATCAACTAAATTGTCCGATATCAGAATCTGGATCTGGTTATTTGCCATTGAGTAGTCAGGAGAGATCGATACTAGTAGATATAAGTTGTTAAACCTGATTCAAACCCCATATGTGCAGCACACGTGAGAGAACATGAGTGCCCACCTTCTGGCAGCATCCTGGCATGCATGCACAGGCGTAGACAGGCTCGCTTTTGGCACTCTCTTCATGTGCCACCAGTGCATGGGCTGCACACATCCCATCCCCTTCATGGCCAAACTGAGGAAATATCCTGTTCTAGACCCAGGGAGCTGGGATCAATAAACGTTTAAAGCTTGTAAAGGTACCACCACACCATAGATCTTGAGTAATTTTAAGAAGTTTAAGTCCCTCATTCGTTTCTAAGATTGTCTTCCTATGACCATTGTACAATTTCTTCGCTTAAATATTAATCACTCAGAAATCACATATCTTTTATTAGTATAAAGTTGTACACCCAAAACAAGAGAAAACATGTCTTATTGTAAAATATATTTATAACTTAATGCCATTGTTTATTTTTTTATTTTTAAGTACCATTCTTGATACATTCAATGACGTGCCAAAAACAAACTATGGACACTTCGTAAAAATCCTTCTACATACGACATCATAAAGGATGTGTGCATACAGAATATTAAGACATTACATTAACATATCACATTTATCATTTCGGTGCATATCAAGTTACTACAAGTGCATACTGTGAATGGAGTGTCCTATGGTGGAACCCAAAAACGGGTTGTAAAATTTTAATCTTTGGGTGCTAGTTTTAATCCTCGGTGGTATAGTCCAAATGGTACTACACGGCCCTTTTGTGGTCAGAGTTAATTAACTGGTCCTGGAGGTATCAGTACTCTCCTCACCTTTTCGGTAAGTACATGATTTCCATCTTAGTTGTAGACTGACTGCTGGCCACTTAGATTTGTACGCAGACGCTTGTTGACCTTCCTGTGGGGCCTGTATGTTTATCAATGAGAGAGCAAAGGTCATTCGGGGTCCTACACCTTTACTCAGGTGAATGGTCTGGGCCCAAGGCGAAGCCTACGCATTTGCCATTAGAGAGCGTTACTCTTTTTTTCTGCCCATGTACATGACTAGCATGTTTTCTGCTACCAAAAAGATTACTTGTATTAAAGGAGGATATTGAATGTTGAAATATAGTAGTTCCCATGTGTATTGATCCTGATATAGTTGTATGGAAGCTATCACCTTTTACATAAAGTCTAAACTCTATTTTGATTTAGGTCCCAAATCGTCTTTTAGACTTAATAAAAATAGTGGTACTTTTTTAGTTTAGAAATTAATCTAGCTTAGTAAACATGAGTATTACCATCTAGGGAGGGATGTAATTTCATGTTTGGTCGAGCTGTGAGTCAGGTCGCTATGACAATAAAGAAAGCATCTTTTTTTCTGCCAAGAGCCAAACACCCTACCTCCCACTTGAAGCATTTTTATGCCAAAGTAACCAACAGCACCTCACTGACGCCACTCAAAAAATTTACTTGGCTAGCAGTTGTCTCACTCGATAAGAGATGGGTGTGTTGTTGTGTGAGTCACGTGGACACAAAAGCAATGCCTCACAACACAATGCTAAGTAAATCCGTCTGCTATAAACCACTACCCAGCTGAGAGGTAGGGACCAAGATAGGTGGTGGGCGGATGTTATTAAAAAAGCATCCAGTGCAATGACATAGAAAAAAGACCTACCTCATAGCACCATCAATCTAAATGGTTTCACTTTATTTTTGCAGAAATTTCTTGAAAACATTGGGCTGTTAATTGCTGGATATGGTTGACCATCAGCCAGGTACATCCTAAAGTTGTTCATAAGAAACTAGAGCCAGATTTACAAAAGTAAAACCAACGTAGCACAGCATCCAAAAATGCTGAGCTGCATTCCTGTTTATCAGAAAAATGGGCAAACACCTTTTCAACCTGTGTCTGATAACTCTGTTGATGCTTCTCATAATTCTTCTGTTGTTTCTTCAAATGAAGAGAGGGGTAGTGGTTACATGCTTTTATCTCAAGAGTGTGTTCCTTTCTCTCCTCCTTCGGACAGGTCTTGTTTTGGCGGTGGTGATGTATCGGATTCTGGTTCCTCTAGTTTTCAAAGCACCATCATTGATTCTTCTCCTTCCCTTCCCTACCTCCTTCTCTTTCTTCTTCTAGGGTTTCAAGGTATCGTAAACCTCCTGTTTATCTCAATGATTATTTTTGCAATTGATGTGTTATTCTTTTCTTTATAAAGATGGAAAACTATATGCTTGTATATCCTGTTCTCTCTATGACCTCTATTCTACTCTATGCTCTTTCTGTCTTGTTCTAGAATTAGCATGTTTGCTAGGGCTCCAGGTTCTGCTTGGGCAGTTGGTTGACTGGTCAGCAGGCGCTGGGTCCTTTACTGCTGTGCTCTTGAATACATCTCCTTATTTATTCCAACTGACTGGAGGAGTTTATTTACAACACATTCAATGACAGGGAGGGAGCAAGCAAGAGCCATATCTGCAGGGATATGGCACTCTCCTCCCCTATCCCTAGCACCAGCACAGACTTTTGCTGCCAAGGGCCATGCACACACCTTTGCACAATATTGTAAGTGTGTGGGAGTGAATCTAGTATTGGTTTTGTCCTTGAAGAGCTCCACTCCAATGCAAAATACTTTGCCTAGACAACTTTTAAAAATTTTCCTACTTTCTTTGTGTTCTGTACAGTGCAGCACACTTGCGAAGTCAGAACAGAAAGGAGAATTGGAAACTTCTTTTCAAGTGGTGTTAGTTTTTGATGCAAAAGTCTGTCTACTAATGTTAGTAGATAAAGTTTTGCATCTAAGCGCACAGGTGGTTGCATGGGGACGCCCATGTATCACCCACGTAAGGTCCACTTGGCGCAAGGCAATATAAAGCAGTGCTTCGCGCTGTTTGCTTTACTTTTGGGCAAGGTTCGAGCACAACTGCTTTGCTTTACTTTTAGGCAACGTTCTAGCGCAACAACAAAAATCTATTTTCTGTTGGTTTGCTTCAATCGTATGACACAAACACAGCACAACATGTCTATAAATATGGCCTTTAGAGTGAAATAGTTGACAACATCAGAAAAATCTGTAACTTATTACTAAATGCTGCAATTTCACCTTATTCACATGGGCAATTTGCCCCATTTCATTGGCGGTAAGCATCTCTTCTACATAGAAAAAACCATATTTGCGGTCGCCTGTTAGAGGATCCGTCATAGCTGTATAAATGGCAGACAATAGCTCCTTAATGGTCCTTCTCTTTAAAGGTCGACAGATCATGCACATTTATACTTTCTTAGGTGTCTCGCTTTTAGTGTCTGCCCGTATCACATCTTTTTGTTCCTTAATTAAACTCTCAACATGACTTCTAATTCTGTGACTACTCGAGGCAATGCATTTTAGCCTCCTGCCTATAATTCCGATATTTTGTAAGCATGTGCTCATCCTGGGTCTGTCGTTGACTTCTTATTGATTTTATTCTTACTGCAGTTCTGTTGTGGTTGTTGTGTGCTTCATTGTTGAGGCAAGTAGAGCTTCTATCTGGATGATATACATCTACCACTTAAACTTTAGAGGGCACTCAATCGTACAGAAAACAGCCCTGACAATGTTAGTGAAGGTAGTCTCAGGTAGGGCAGATGAAAATGGATGATTGGTGGAAAGACAACATAAGCAACAAGTCCATTTCCATAATTATCCCAAGTTGCATTTTTCAGAGTTGTAATCGAGGTCATCTCGCTAGGAAATTCAAGGTGAAATGACATTTTCTAAGCAATGCAGAGAACATAAATATAAAGGTACTCATTAGAAGTTGGATGATATTAATCACGGTACCTCTGCACCGCTGGGGGTTCCAGTAAAGCCAGTCAGCATATTAGAGGTTTTTGAGGAGCACAGGTCAGTAAACTCACAGGACCTGGCCCCATCAATTGGTATTAGCCATGTTTGGTCATTAATTATTATTGCAGGCTAGGTTTACAATCTATAAATAGTTGACTATGCATACGTTTGGGGACCTGAAAATGCATGGGTCCTGGAGAGCTCAAATTTGTAGACTATTAATGGATGCTTGGTGCTGTTTTCACATTTATAGACATGGTTCATGGTTTCACAATTCAGCATTTAAAACAAAGCATATGAATATCTTATTCATGTAGAAAAGTACACAAATGTACATACAATACAGAGTGGTCCCATGTTTAAGGATGACATACCAACAGTGCATGCTGTTGGGATGGATTACAACAACGTCATTGTCTTTAAGTGACATACAGTTTGGATGTTTGTGTGAGCTCGTTTTTGAGCCAAGGTGGTTTCACACTCTGAACCCTGACATTTCCACCTTCCATGCATTTTCACATACTGTCAGTGCCTTGCGGCAGTGCAGAAAACCATGGAAGAAGCACAGTCACAAATCTTGCCCTTTGCTTCCCAGTTGACTGACCATGAGCACATCACCCATGCTTCAATCATTTGTTACAGTCTATAAGCTTTAGTTGAAGATGATATGGATCAGCTATTTGCTGGAGCAAGTCAATATGATTATGCTGCAAAGCTTTGTGTGCCTTACTTGAATTAAGTAAGGGTTCAGAGATGTCCATGCTGTAGAGTCTGGAGTGCACATAAGGTGTGACACAGGGAAGAGGCTACCACACAATGGACATTTAACAAAACATTTATATTGCATATACCCAAAGGCCAGCTACTCTTGGATGAACCACTCACGATGGATTACTGTATCAGTAATACTGCACAGGATCCAGAATTGGGTTGACGATTCCGGGGTTATGTCAGCACTACAGGCAGGCTTTCGCCTGTTTACTAGTACTGTGGACCACGTTTTTAGATTTTCTAACATATACTGGAAGTGGGTTATCCTGGGGGGGAGGCACTCTTTACGCAGCATTTGTCGATTTGAAATCGGCGTTTGACCTAGTTCCGCGTTCAAGGCTGTGGCAAGTGCTTCACGATCAAGGTATGCCACAAGAACTCCTCACATTCTTAATTAAATTCCACCAAAACAATTATGCAAAGGTCAGGTGGGGTAACCAGGGCCAGGTCACTGAAAAATTTAATACTGAAAAGGGAGTCAGACAAGGGTGCATTTTAGCACCAACTCTGTTTACATTATACATAAACAGGGTTATTGAATACTTCAGGGAGACTCACACAGATGCACCTAAACAAAATTGCATCCCAATACCCTTGCTAATGTTTGCAGACGACACCCTTTTAATCTCCAAAACACAGGACGGGCTACAAAAAGAAATTGGTTGCTTTGAGGCCTTTTGCAAAGACCATGGTTTAATCATAAATTCATGGTAATGCATAGACACAAGAAAGTGAGGGGTACAGTTTTTATGAACGGAGAGCTTTTAGAACAGACAGTTTCAGTTATTTGAGCATTACTCTGGGATCTAGGATGGAATGGAAGGTACACATGATTTACCTGACAGCAAAACATGCACAGCTAGCAGGTGTCCTATTGAGAGAATTGAGATCATCAGTTACCCAACCAATAGCCCCAGCCTTAAAAATATATGATACGAAAGGGCTTCGATGTTATATGGGGCTGAACTATGGGGGGTCACTGATCTTTCCGTTCTGACTAATGCACAAAATAAATTTTTGTGGTGCATAACTAAACTTCCCAAATCAACACCATTAGTACCCTTGTACATGGATTTGGGATGCCAGAAAATTCAGGACATAGCTAGTTTTCGACCAGTTGCATATTGGAGGAGGCTATGGGTTACCCCTGAATTAAGCCACTATGCTTCGGCACTCCTTGAAATCAGAAATATGGACACAGGGGTTAAAATATGGTTTAAACAGGTTAAGTCGCAATATAAAGCCCTGGGAATGGAGCAACTTTGGGAAAATCCACCTGAAAATACTTTCCCATCACGGAAGGCCCTAAAAGAGATGTATTGGACTAATATTACCCAAAGGGAATTTCAAACACACACTGATGCATCACTAACCAGGGCTTTCTTGGAACTTAAACATATCCCTGAATATGAGCGATATTGGGACCTCATTACCATCCCCAATGATAGAAAGCTTTTTCATCAATATAGGGTAAGACCTCTTCCTATCAATACATTTACAAGCAAGTGGTCAAGTAATAAAGATCACCATCAGTGTCCGTTCTGTACAGCCCAACCTGAAACCATAGCACATGTTCTGTTCCTACGTCCAGCTTATAAAGCTCCACGTCTTAAATGGATTAAACCTATTTGTATACATAAAGGTATCCATAGTGGTATTGTGGCACTCAGGATTGTAAAAACTGACTGCTCCGATAGTATGGTTATTGCACTTGCAAAGTTTTTAAAATGGATGTGGACCATACGCAGAGACAAATTGAAGCAAATATAGACTGCATTGTCCTAACTTGTCTTTTTTTTAACTGAAAGTACTAGTTTTTTTAACTATGTAATAATTTTTTTAATGGTTTATAGAACCTTTTAAGATATACTATATATATATTTTTTTAAATTGTGTTTAGATCACCCTGTATAAAGTATGATTGAATAGCTAACCCAGGATTTTTTTGATTTCAAGGACATCTGGATGTAATAATCATGAAATGTTCTATTTTTTAATTGATTGATGTTTTATTGTAATGCCTTTTATGACTTGTGTCGAAATAAAGACTTATTGACTGACTGATTACTGTATCCTGCACAAATAAGTTATCTCTTACTTGAGATAAATAGATATTCATTCATTTATAATTGCTGCGCTTCTTTACATGTACTTGTACAGTGTACTAAGACGCAGCGAAATTCTTGGCACTAAATTGATTGAGGGATTGCTGTAATGTGAGCATTACTTGTTTTAATTCCAATGTTCGCCTTAAGCGAGTGGGAAGGAGCTCTCTTGCATTCATGGCGCTTCGGCCTGGAACCTTCTCCCTCTGGATCTTCGTAGCATTCTGCATCCTAAGCTTTTAAGGAAAAGGCTCAAGACCTTTCTTTTCATCTAGCTGTCCCCTCCTGCATTTGCTTTTTCCATGCTCCCAACGGGACACTCTTCGAGTAGCCGTGCACATTACAAATCCCAAACACATGCAAATACATACATACAATGTAATGTTTACTGCTTGTTCTCAACTTGTGCTTCACCCACACGAGCCTTGCATCCTTTGTATGTTCTATATTCCTTCTGGAATGTTATAGTTCAAGTACCTAGGGAGTTGGATTCTAGCCACCGTCCTGGTTGGTCATTGCCTCCGCTGCCAGGGATATGTTTATGAAGATTAAAGTATTAATACTCAACTTGTCAGTTCATCATCACCACATTTTGGCAATGCAGGACTGTCCCCTGCTGTGTTAGACACCCCAGAGCAACCTCTCGAGATCCTCTTGATGTGCATATGGCCGAGGGTTCTCTCATCATGACTAACAGCAAAAGCTATCTTTGTATCTTGATGATCTGCACTTGGTTCCATAGACATGCTTTGCAAGAGGTGATTTTGCCAAAGTATAGGCACCCCTATTACCTAGGTTTACTCCTGACATCACCAACCCTTCTGCTCCATTTCTCCTGTGCAAGAGCTCTCAGTGACATCCCAGGACCAGTCTTATAAGCATCTGTGTGCCTTGCACCACCCGGCAAACACATAGGGTTGGGTGCCGCCATCTTTATTTTCACAATCATCTGCGGCTCTGGATGCATATTTCAGCAGCAAGTCACCCGGGGTACACGTAAGTTATGTGCTAGCATTTTGTTTTAGTACGCCACATCGGACAAATTGTATTGGCCCAGGTACAGTTTTGCACAGCTGTTTTGCTGCTTTTTCTCAACTCATTCATGGACCAGAAGTGAGTTGTGCACACATAATAACATTGGCAAAAAGTTTGTCTTAGCACAGACATCCTGCTGCTCTGTTGGTTTGCCTCATATCACACCTGCAATACTAGTGAGTGTGCATATTTAAATTGCTACTCCTTCTTTTTGGGGTTAACATTTTCTTAGAGAAGGCAAGAGGTCTCCTTGCAGCAAAGCTGTAACCCACCATTACTGCAAAATACAGGGGATTTACCAATGTAGTGGAGTAAGTGTATGGGTTAATTAATAACTTTAAATTGCTATTTGTGCCAATTCCTTTTCAGCTACTAGAAAAAAGGTTTATTATTAACTTCAATTGGTGCTGAAGCTCAAGAGATTTCTGATTATTAAACTATATACAAATCACCTGATGGGGTAGAGAATGAGGATTATGATGTATTCACATAGGCATTAGATAGATTGAAGTTACATTTCACGGTTGAATCAAATGTTGTGATGGAGCGGTTTGATTTTTATTTACAACACCAGCGTGCCACTGACCCTTTAGAATGTTATGTTGCTTGTATTTTGGCTGCAACATGTGATTTTTGTGCAAATATTGATCAATACATTTGTGATCAAGGTATTATGCACCTTCATATTAAGAACATTCAGGAGCCACTATTACGAAATTAGAGGCCCACCTTAAAAGAAGCAATTGAAATGGCCAAAATCATTGAAAGATCTACATGGTCATGTAAGATGTGGGATGATGACAAGGAGTTTCATCTGGAAGTTCCAGTTGTCCAATGCCAATTGAAATACATTTAATAAAAGTGCCTATCAAGCATTGGCAATAGACCTAATTGTTCAAGGTGGGGATCCAGAGTACACTTTAATAAATCCACATGTCCCGTCATTTCAAAAGAATACAAATGTGGGAATTCTGGTAATTTTTCGACTATTTGTATAGCTCAACGCAATGTAAATTCTATTGTGGAAAATAAATCGGACTATGGTCAAGTTACTCAAGAGAATGAAAACCCGATAGTAATAATTGGAGAGGGTGATACAAATCAATGTGCTATTCTGGCTAATTATATTGATAACAATGTACCCAAACCATTGTACTGTGAAGTTGCCTTCGACGGTATCAACACCATTATGCTTATGAATTATGGATCACCAGTCTCCCTAATTTCGGAAGCCTTCTTCAAAAACAATTGGAACAAGAGAAATGTGGAGAATAATGATATTAAGGCATATGGGTTTTGTCAACAGTTGCTAACATTATAGGTTATTTTGTGCCCTCCATCTCGTATGAATCTCAAAAGATTTGGGGAAAATGTACTTGGTTAAAAATGGTTAACCTGTTTTAGGATGGAGGCATCAAGGGAATCTTGGTCTTATTTTTGATACATCTTCGGATGTTCGGGTGTATTTTATGGCCATACTTTAAGGTATTTGAGGACCAATCGCACAATTTAAAGATGTTTTTAGAAAAGAGTTGGGTATGGTTAAAGACTTCTCACATGAGATCAAATTGAAGGTGGGGGCGTCACCAGTTAGACCCAAACTCCTAAACTTGACTGTTAATGTTAGTGGAAAAGAACGTAGCCTATTGCTTGAACAATTATTAGAGGAAGGTATAATTGAACCGTTAGATTCATCTGAATTAGTTTTAGTAGAGAAAAAATATCTGGATCATTGAGCTTAGGTGGATATTTGAGATTGTTAAATAAATACATCATCATTGGTTGCCATCCCTTCCCCAAAATGCAAGAACTGTTGGCACAGTTGGGAGGCGCAAACTATTTCAAATTCTTGGATCTCAAATCTGCATTTCACCAGATTGTGCTAGAGGACATTTTCAGACATCTTACCACCTTTATTACTCTGGATGATGGCTTTAGGCATGTATATATGCCTTTTGGGTAGAACCAGCCGCATCCGTGTTCCAAAAATTGATGTTTAATCCCTTTAGGAACATGGATGAGCTTATGGCATTCCAAAACGACATTCTCATTTTTGCTGGCTATTGAGTCCCATAATTTAAAGTTGTCAAAGTTATTAAAGTTTTATGAGACAAGGGAAGTATTTTACAAATGTATAAATGCACATTTGTAACTTAAGAAGTAATTTGGGCACACCATTTCTGCTAAAAGACATGTTTGATGCAAGCCATTGAAACATTAAAGTACAACGACAGATAAAGATCAATTAAGATCGTACTCAGGGTTATGCAAATTTTACTCCAGATTTGCATGCAGATTTTCTCAAATTTTCTCACATTGAGGAATTTAATTAGGAAAGGATTAAAATTAACATTTTTAAGAGAATATCAGGAAGAATACGATATGCTTAAAAACTCTATTGTTTAGGCAACACAATTAGCTCCCTTCAACCAGAAGATGCGTTGTTATGTATATATATGTTATGGAGAAGTGTGGCTCAAATGGTTAGAGCAGCAGACCTTGATGCAGAGCTCAGGCCAGGGACCAGGGTTCGATTCCTGACTCGGCGGGTCTCGGGCTCATAAATTCCTCTGACCTGATAATCTCGCCTCAGTGCCTATTCTAATCATGGGCCCCACGCTGCAACTCTGGGCAATAGCTTGCTTAATCTCCACAACGGCCCCCAACAGCGCTGGGGATGCCTGGTTTCACCATGGGGTGTCCAGGAGTGGACACTTCACAAGGAAAGCCAGGAAGAGTTCCTCTGCGGTATGAGTACAAGCGCCGGGAGACCCTTGTTGGGTAGCTGTGCGCTACACAAGTACAAAACATTTACATTTATTTTATTTATATGTTGATACAAGTTCTGAAGGTTTAGGAGCAATGCTTACACAGAATGATCAACATTAGAAAACACTGTGCTTTTCTCTCAATTCCTCGTTTATTTTAAAAACGAAATATTTCACCATTGAAAGGGAGACATTAGCATGCACATGGGGCAGTAGAACATTTTAAAATGTATTTATGGGTACAGAATTCCCTAGTAAAATGGACCATAAACCCCTTCCGGCTCTACTAAATAGCAATGGTACGGGTAGACCATCCTCCCGGTTGATTATAATTTTATCCAAAATATATTATTATACATTCAAAGCAGTTAATATAGAGTATGTTTAACTGCATTGCTGAGCGCCTTTCAAGGTTACATGATTGATCTGTTAAATCTGTTGCTGAGATTGTGGAAGAATTTGTTGTTGCAATTGTAGATGGTGCTTTGCCTTTGTGTGAGAGTGAGTATTCCAAGTAAGCATGGAGAAATATCAGTCAGGAAGATCAGGAACAAGACAAAGTTATTGAGCTCAATAGAAAAGTGTGGCCTTAAAAAACACAACTTGCACCATCTATGCAGATATTCTGGAAACTTAAATACTCTATAACAGTTTCAGGGGATTTTGTTTATAAAGAGGAGTGTGTTGTCCCTCCTAAGGGTATTCTCTACAACATTATCAAGTCAGCACATAAAGTACATCTAGGTGAAACTCTCACCAAGAGAGTTCGGGAAATATTTTGTTGGCCTTACATGGATTCATACATTTCTATCTGTCTCAAACATTGCTCTGTTTGTAGTAATTTTTAAAAATCCCTGGTTACCTGCAAAGGGGTTCCTATTACCTCAGAATTTCCAAATAGACCTTTTGGATAATGTAGCACTGGATATTTTAGGACTGTATGGAAATCTATCTGGATGCAAAGTATAAGCATTTGTCCTTATTGATTACTTTTTCAAATAGACTGAAGTTAAATGGGTATCTCAACTCAAAACTGATAATACCATACAATTTTTATGAGTTTTTTTTCTCAACAAAGAGTACGAAGTTCCTCTGTGATTCAGGATTGAGATGAGGGAAGCTGTAATGAGTCACTGAAGACCACTGTTATGTATGCAAAAAAGGGGGAGTTCCCTTTGTCAGAACTAGGGCTCTCACACACCCAGCAAGCTAGGTGTCATGCTTCATTATATGAGCCTGCCCCTCATTAGGTCGGTGCTGGAAAACCTGACGAGCACCCAGACCAGGGCTCTTTATTGGGGATATGTTGTTCCTGCCGGTGGATGCAGCGGGGGAGAGGAGCCTAGTGTGTGTAGATGTGAAGGGTTGTGAATCTAAAATTGGAAAGATAGTCCTAGCCCAGTGGTTCCCAAACTGTGCGCTGCGGACCCCCCGGTGCGCCGTAATAAGGTGCCTGGGGCTCCGTGGCACGATGTGTGAAATTTAACGCAGTTATCAGCGGCCTGCCCTGCTGCGTTACACAGCTTGAGTTCTGCAGTCACACGCAGTGAGAGTCTCATGCTGTCGGAACTCAGGTCACCCTGTTTAGGACAGTGACGAGCCGCTCATCAACATTCTTTTGGAAATAATACAGCGCCTCCTGTTCGCTCATACTTGAGTCAGTCTTCAGCGTTCATGAGCGGTAAGATCTGTCAGAGTCCCACTGTTTTTCGACAGTTCTCTTTGTGCAGCTCCAGGGTCTTACCTCGCAGCTAAGAAGGTAGCACCCAAAGTACTTCACAGGTCTTTAAAATACAGTGTACTTGTAAATTAGGCTATTGTTGTGTTTACATCCCGTTTTACAGCCGCTCTGGTTACGGTTGGAAGAATTAGCCCCCCCAAAATCTTTTTCAGCCCCCCCCCGAAATGTGTCTCTAGTTGTCCGCCTGTCTCAGACTCACCATAAACTAGTGCAGAGGGTTAACATGCCTGCAACAAAGAATGTAGTACCTTGATATCATCGAAATGTATTTTATGTAGATAGCCCGATGGGTTATTGCTTTTGCCATAGAGATCCTTATGTTACTTGTGGTTCAGCTGCACCTGTGACTGAGCTGGGGGAGGGGGTGCTGTGCTTAAACATAATTTATGGGTGGAAATGCTCCTGCTAGAGTTACTTGTGGGTCCAGCAATTCTCACACAACAATAAAACATCAAAGCTAACTTATGATTAATGCTCCTGCTGGAGATAGATCAGAGTTTTGTCTAAGAGCAGTTTTGACCCACCATAAAGAAGCGCAGGGGTTAAAATGCAATCTGTAAAGCAGGGCACAAGTCCAATAAAAATAAGTGGGAGACTGACCAAGTTAGACACTATGCAGGTGACATCATGACGTAGCGCTATGAAAGAAATGTATTTACATTATTTGTGTAAATGCTGGGACAGACCACCCTATCTGACAGTCTTACATTGGCTGCACTTATATACAGGGACAGAACAAAGGCAAAAGCATGCCTCTCAAATACCTGTGAAGAGATTTCAAGCTGTGTGCCTTTGTTTCCCCTCTGCTGCATTTACATTTATGTGTGAGTTTCCAAAGCGCCTCTAGTCTGGAGCTTCAAAACAAGAGGAGGCCTGATGACCCCTTAACTTCGGCCTGGCTGGAGGTGAAAAAAAAGCCCCCTCACTGGACAAGTTCAGCATATTTCTGTGGGACCCAACTTCCTGGCAGGGGGGACGGCGTCCACCCTGTGAAAATAGTGGGTGGACGCCGTGTACCCGCCATGTACCCCCGAATCGTGCGCTGCTGGAAAGATCAGGTGCATTGCACCAGTTTCAAGATCTTTGTAGAGTTTGCTTGTTGCTCAAATGGGAGCAATTTCTGATATTTATTTGTTTCCCTCGTCTTCATTTCTTGATTTTGCTCATGAGAAAGTGTCACTCATAGTCCTGCGCCCTGGCACACGTCAACTAGCATCCAGGTGAGGCATGCACACACGATCAAAGAGCGTGCGAACACACTTAAGAGCTGAATGGCTGTGCGTACACACAGAAAAGTGAACACACTTCAGAGAGAGAATCTCGAAAGTGTGCACAAAGGCAGGCACTTCTGAGCAGAGAGCGTCCACCCGAGAGCAAAGAGCATGCAAAAATAGGTAACGTGCACACCCTCGAGATTGCTAACAGACACAGGATAAACACCTTCCAAAGAGAGAGCATGTGAAGTGTGCACATACCGCCGTTAGCATGCCTAGACAGGCGAGGCGAATGCATGCACATGCTCATTGACCGTGTATACCAGTAAAAAAATGGTGGGGAGCCACGGCCTACTGCCGATGAGGTCAAGGGAGCCACAGGTCAAAAAAGTTTGGGAACCACTGGTCCTAGCCAATAATTTATTAAGAAGGTAAACTGCCTAATATAAAGGAGCGAGAGGGGAAAAAGACTAGTGGCAATGTATCTAGTTGTACGTGCCCTGCTCGTGAGTAATCAACATGTTTCGTGCCATAAGTGTCAGTTAGATCAGGGCACTTCCTCAGGCTCAAAGTAACACTATCTACACTAAAAAGGTAAGTAAATTATACATACCATGTTCTCTGGTTGATAACCTAGAGGGTAGAAAAAAAGGGGGACTTTGTATATAAAGAGGAGTGTGTTGTTCCTCCTAAGGGCATTCTCTACAACAGTATGAAGTCAGCACATAAAGTACATCTAGGTGAAACTCTCACCAACAAGAGAGTTCGGGAAATATTTTGGTGGCCTTATATGGATTCATACATTTCTAGGTGTCTCAAACATTGCTCTGTTTGTAGTAATTTTTTTTAATCCCTGGTTACCTGCAAAGTGGTTCCTATTACCTCAGAATTTCCAAATAGACCCTGGGGCAATGTAGCACTGGATATTTTAGGACTGTATGCAAATCTATCTGGATGCAAAGTATATACATTTGTCCTTATTGATTACTTTTCCAAATGGACTGAAGGTAAATGGGTATCCCAACTCAGCACTGATAATACCATACCATTTTTATGAGTGTGTTTTTTCAACAAAAGGTTGCCATCCTACATTGTCACTGACAATGGTAAACAGCTCACATCATATAAATTCTAAAAAATGTATCAAAGATAACAATGTTGTGCATTTGAAAACGTGTCCCTAATCACCTAACATGAATAGGGTTATGGTGGAGGCTGTGCACGCCGCTTTAGCTAATAAAGTTGAAGTCATGGACGTTGTTGAAGGATCCATTTGGGCATATCAACCATTACCTAATTTGAGTACTGAATTTTCATTTTTTTCTATGCTCAAAGGTCACATACTACTCACTGTTCTTACTCCATCATGGTTGAAGACGGAGTTACCTATTTTGATATTAAAGAATATATGGAGAAGTTAAAGATAAGATGCAAAAAGGTAAGTCTGTCAGAAGTGACAAAAAGTCACAGAGATAAACAGATGTAATCATGCCAGATCAAAAGTACAGTTGGATGATTTTGTTAAAATTAAGCTTCCTTATCATAATAAGAAAGGTGAATCTAAATTCTCCAAACCATTTAAAGTTGTTTGTATAGGGAAAACTTCTGTTAAGTTAAATAATGGATCATGGTGGGGTATGAACACAGTTGCAAACGTTGTTAACTATGTCATAAATATTCATGAAGATCTTGTAGCTAATAGAAATGTGGATGTTACGATGGATGCTTGTATGGATGAAAATTATTTGTTTGCACCTTCACAATTAAGTTATTTTCCAGATCTTGAAGGCGAGTTAAAACTGGAGAAATCTCCCTCTGACACAACTTACAAATGGTAACTATGATGAACAAACTGACTCTGATTTGGAATTTGAAATCATTCTAATCATCAATTTAACTGTATTTAACAATCCGTCTATACAAGATGTTGTTCACAATTCCAACTATTCTCACCCTAAGAGAGGAAGCATACCACCTAAGAAATGTTATGATTTCATATTAGGATAATTGTTATATTCTCTCTATAGTTCTTTTATGCTGGGTTATTTTCATATTTGTTTCTTATATTTGGTATTGAAGGGAGGAGACATGTTGTAATGTGAGTTTTACTTGTTTTAATTCCGATGTAATGTTATTGCTTGTTCTCAAGTTGTGCTTCACCCACACAACCCTTGCATTTTTGTATGTTCTCTATTCCTTCTGGAATGTTATAGTTGAAGTGCCTAGGCAGTTGGACCCTGGCCGCCGTCTGGTTGGTCACCGACAGTGCTGCTGAGTAAGCATGGGCGGAAAATCCGTTTCGCTCGCGGATTTTGCGGATTTTCGGTAAATTCGCAATCCGCGAGATTTGCGAATCACCCGCAAAATCTAAAAATCCGCGAGCAGCGGATTTTGCTCGCACTGTTCGCGGCTTCCCAGTACAACTTCGCGCCCCGCGAATAAGTGCAAAATTGCAGAAATACGAGCAAAACTGAAACTACTTACCAGGTTCAAAAGTTCAGGCTCATCATTAGTAGCCATTTCCTGTAGTGCTTCCTGAGGGGCCCCTCCAGAGTTCAGTTGCCAGTTGCAACTATTATGTGACCCTGCTCTGAACCTCAGAATAGTTACACATATGCCACAAAGGTCCTGAATTACAGCTAAGGGAGACAAGCAGGAGCCAGGCTGGAAGTTCAAATCCATTAATCAGCCCCTAATTCATTATTGTCAGTTGGGGCAGGGCAGGTGTTGTAACTAATTTTGCAACAATGAAAGCACTTAGCAAGTGCAAAAGATCACTAATCAGGAAGCACTAAGGAAGCAGGTGCCAGCTAAAAAAATATTCTGTGACACATTAATCAGCCCCAAATTAATTCAGGTCACTTGAGGCAGGGAAGGTGTGCTTGCGTTGCCACAATAATGTACACTGACTGGACAACCAGAGGGTGCTGTGATGAAACAGAGGGTGGCATGGGTGGGCCAGAGGGTGGCATGAGTAGTCAGAGAGTGGCAGTGGTGACAGAGAGTGGCAGTGATGAAGAAGAGTGTCCCAAACAGGCTGGACACGTAGAAACAGCAAGTTTGCGAAACTTGCGACCCGACAGGTAAGTTTGCAATTTGCGACATTGTACAAAACCCTCGCGAACTGGCAGAAACCCGCGCAAACACAAAAAAAAAAATCCGCAAATTCGCGAGAATTCGTGGATTTTGCGGATTGCGAGTTCGCAAATCCGCAAAATTCGCGAACGCGAGATTCGCAAAATTCGCCCATGCTTACTGCTGAGACAATGTTTATAAAGATTAAAGTTGCATTAATGCTCATCTTTCTTCTTTGTCATCACCAACAGGGATTGAACTTGAAAATTAGACAAATATAGGTTTGTGAATGTTTGTGGAAATAAAAATGATCTAACTAGGCCATTCCACAACTAGAGAGGTGTATATATTTCATAGTCAGCAACCAGGAAGTTCCAAAACAAGGTCATTCAGTAAAGGAAGTGCTCTAGTCCGATGGCATGGCTGGGAATATTAACTAGAGGAGGATCTGTCCATTGAGCATGTTATAACTAAACAGAGTGCCTTGACCTGTACACTTGTGTGATTGGCAGTCAGTGAGTAGCCTTAGGTCACTACAGACAAGGAAGTGGGACTTGCCAATAATGGTTGGATGTTATGGAGCAGCCTTCCACATATAGGATAGGTTACACCAATGTAAATTTACACTGCGTAGATTATTCTCATGAATACAAAGAAAAAAGATCTGCTGCAAAGTGTTTAACCTTGAATCAATCATGTAATAATTACACCTTTGTTGTTATTTGCTACCACATTTACTGAGGGCTGCCACAAAGTCCTGCAGTTAGAGAAGCAAGAAAATTCATTCTTACAATTCTACACTGTGATGTGTAAAGACTGAGAAAATGTGTTGAAGCATAGCCACAGAGGGATTGCGAGTATGAAGCTAAATAATCACCATGATGTGAATGCTGACCGTTACAGGACTGTGGTGCTGCATTCTTGAAACAAGGTTAGTGGTGACTGAGTGGATAGTGAATTAAGACGAACAGGGACCACCTGAGGACAATGTAGGCCTTCAAGGCTGATAAATATTGTGAGTTATATACTAGACCATATCAGTGCCGGAAAAACACTGGTGATTGACATGGACAACATCCTGATAATATCTGCATGTTTGAATGTGATACAGGGGTTACTCTGAAGATGGCGATACAGGGGTTACTCTAAAGATGGCAGAGTGTTGCTCAAAATGGCCGCCACTGTAATCCATCATCAATCGCTGAACATGGGTATATCCCAAATCTTCCTTTCAATGTTTGGCAGAAGTTTAGAAGCTGGTAGACTTACAACCATGTATATTCTGTTTAATTTGCAAGCGATGCAAGGTGCAACTTGCAAGTTGAGAAAAGCCTGGATTTGTGGCCCTCTTTTATAGCTGAAAGTAATTCCTATGCTACTCAGGGTTATTAAGGAGAAGGCATGAAATGCAATGGTTAAGTAGTACTCCTCTGTAAAGTCCCTTGTCACTAGCAAATCGTCTACCCAGAGCTACACCCCACACATCTAAACCATCAGTTGCTTCTAGAGAAGATCCCCCCATACTTGCCGAGCCTCTTTCTAAAGCCCATTGAAGTGAGGTAGCCTACCATGTCCCCCACACATTTCCTGTCTGTTGCTAGACTTACAGTTATCCTTTCTGGTCACAAGATATATCAGCATTCATAGGGGAAACATTCTGCAGTTGGAAATAGGAAAAGTAAGAAAACTGTGACTGCCGTTGCAGAGGGAGATGTCATGGGTGTTCTGCAAAAATAAATTATTTTCCAACCCAATTTAAGACTGAACATACTGCATCAGTGTCGAATGTGAATTATATGTTACCACTCCTAATGTACCCCATCAAAGACTTAACCTGATTCAAAGACAATATATAACACTTAAATCCATAAGATGGATCGTGTGAACCTAGCCAAGGAAAAGGATTAATCAGGACTGGCCAAATTTTGGGCTGTGCCGTCTTGGAAAAGAAAATTCTTTTGAGTCCCCTCACTCACCCAAGGATGCCCGTAGGTGACATGCTTCATCATTGGGGCCATCCCAAGCATCTACTGCTTGGGGCGTGCTACGACTTGCGAGGGATACGTAGGAGCACTTTTTGTGAAGCTATGTGTAGTGAAGTGTGTGGTGGAGTGGTGATAAGTGATAAATAAAAATACCTAGCTAGTAAGCCAACATTTTATTCTTACTTCTAGTTGGTATGGTAAAAATGGGGTGGATAAAGCAAAAATAACTGTTATGTGGTCACAGTCCCTAATATCCTGTTGACATGTTTCAAGGTGTCCCCTACATCTTTTCTTCAGGACAACATGAGGGCCAGGCCCATGTATGCCACTCCTCTGATTCAGCCTAAATATTAAGGAAATATCATGTAGACACACCTAATGTGTGTATCTAGTAAATATACATTTACACAACCCACTGGCACCACATTACTATGACTATTGTTACCGCCTAATATCTGTGGTGGTGCAAACTCTTTTCCTGTTATTCCATATGCTTATTATCAATTTTTGAAAATATTGCCAAAATAAAATAAAATAAGAATTAGGTATGGTACATGGTCAAAAAGCAATTACAATGGATGTCGATTTGGCTGCCCTATTCAAAATGGCCGCCACTGTAATCGGTCACAGTGGGAGTTCGATCCCCGGTGCCTGATGAAAAATACCCAACATTTTCCAAACAGTTACCGCTCACAATACAGTGAAGTATTTTGAAAAAAATATATAAACTGAGGATAACCGACGAACGAAGGTAAAACTGCTTCAATACCGAAAATGATGGCCCCTACGACATGACGCAATTCAGTCACTAGACGCGCTCTAGCTTTATAGAAACACGTGTATGGTGAACAGGCAATACTTAAGATGGCCCCGGCTTGGACAAGTCAAGCCAGGGAGACAACAGGTTGAACTGCCGGAGGGCTGCTGAGACAAGTAAGAACTACTAACCTTCATCGCCCTGATTTTAACACTTTAGGAGTAGAAGTATTTTTATAAACAGAGCGGCAACTATGATTTGGGTATTTTTGATGCCATGCTCTCGGCCATATAATGAGAGATAAGAAAGTTTTCAATTACATCGGCAAACCCCCTTCTTTCAACAGGCCCTATAGGCGGTCCCCGTTTTCTTCACTAAAAACGAACGCTAACTTTTAATTTCTTCTTTATAATAAGTGATATGGTTACAAGCTGCACTGTTTCTCACATAAGAAGAGAGATTACAACAGTCAAATTTACCAGCAACAATTACGAAAATAAGAGCCCTAAGACCAATCACATCTCAATGGGCCCTCTGTATACACCGAGTTGTTCAAACAGGCAGAATTATTGAGAGCTATTTATTAACAGAACTATGCCGACATTTTCTCACAATTTTTTTCCAAAAACTTTGTTTCAATACTATAACGAATTATATATCTGGCCAATTGTGTTTTTAACCCACAGAGTCTACAGGCCCCTCCACCCAGGTGGACCAAGGGGCATAATACTGCTTACTAAAAAGTATGTTCCTTTTCCCACACGACCAGGGACAATACTGAATGTTGCATGTCATGATTGTTTGGTGTGAATATGCAGTTTTAAAATAAGTGTATGTTGTGTTTATATGTTTTACTCCTTTATGAACAGGACCAATAAGAACAGATGGAGTACCACCCACTAATGTTGATAGTCCATTTGTTATCGGAGCACTGGAACATGCACCACAGTCTTTGTTTTTACACTTTACAGGCACAAAGCACAACAATGAACAAATGCCCTTTTACGTGGCCAGCCCAATATGGGCAGGCACTGTGTACTAACCTACAAATTCTTATTTTCCCATTATATAGATACTACCGGTCCAACGTTAACCATGTGTATATTTACTAGATACACACATTAAGTGTGTCTACATGATATTTCCTTAATATTTAGGCTGAATCAGAGGAGTGGCATACATGGGGCTGGCCATCATGTTGTCCTGAACAAAAGGTGTAGGGGACACCTTGAAAGATGTGGACAGGACATTAGGGACTGTGACCACATAACAGTTATTTTTCCTTCATCCACCCCCTTTTTACCATATCAACTAGAGGCAAGAATAAAATGTTGGCTTACTAGCTAGGTATTTTTAATTATCACTTATCACCACTACACCACACACTGCACTACACATAGCTTCACAAAAAGTGCTCCTACGTATCGCTCGCAAGTCGTAGCACGCCCCAAGCAGTAGATGCTTGGGATGGCCCCAATGATGAAGCATGTCACCTAAGGGCACCCTTGGGTGAGTGAGGGGACTCAAGAAAAGAATTTTCTTTTCCAAGACGGCACAGCCCAAAATTTGCGCAGTCCTGATTAATTCTTTTCCTTGGCTAGGTTCACACGATCCATCTTATGGATTTAAGTGTTATACTTTGTATTTCAGGAGGCAGAACCTAGCATTACCCTCCCTCTCCCTCCTTTTTGATAATCAAAGACAAATTAATCACATTATGACTGCATTGTAACCCGTGGATTTTGCCAAAAAAGTAGGGCGTGCTAGTTCACTTTATCCAAAGATCAATTGAAGACATGTTGCAACCTCATTTTAAAGGTGCCTGCACCTGTTTGAATCAGAAGAACTTTCAAAGATAAATTTCAAAGGTCTTTGTATTAACATTATCAGTGCCCATTACGCATTTCCAAGTTACTGATCGTTCATGGGTATCCATCTTACCACCCTTGTAACATGACTTGATCAAAAATGCTTGCACTTCCTTTGCCCAAACACCTCCTTGTTTTTCATCTTGTATCAAATATGTACAACTGTGTCGCCTCACTTGTAAGTGAATGTTAGGAAAGTAATAAATAATTTTCAGACCTACGACCTTACTATATGGATGCAAGTCAATGCTTTATACAATTAATGAAGGAACTCTATGGCAGGAAAAAGGGATTCAGGCATTTTGTATCCTCAAAGGACTTTTCTTTTCGATCACTATGCGTGCCTATAACTAAATAACTAATACCTTTTATTTCATTAGTGTGGATTCCTGGTTTCTGGCTGATGTGTATTCGATTGTTTAGCTATAGTTTAAGACCATTCATTGGCATATGGGCCATACCTTATGAGAGCTTCACAAAACCTATGTGCACTAGAGCTGATCTAGTATCTTTGGATGCAAGATGATGCTAGAGTTTTAGGTTATGTTATGTTATGTTATTTATATTTTTATAGCGCACAGCTGCCCCAGCAAAGGGGCGTCCTGGCGCTTTGACAGACACTATAACATAACACACAATAAAAGAAAAAGGCAACTAATCAGACACGGGAAACAAGAAAGTTTTAATCGCCTGCCTGAAGGCGAGCAAGTCTTCAAGAGCTCGGATGTGTACCGGGAGCGAGTTCCATAAACCTGCCGCAAGCACCCTAAAGGAGTGGCCACCCATTCTGCTCAGTTTAAAACGTGGACAGACAGCCAGGTGGAGCCCCTCCGATCTCAAGGATCTCAAAGGAATATAGGGAGTGAGTAGGTTGGCAAGTGCCGGCGGCGAAGAAGATTTCAAAATTTTAAAGGCCAGGCACAGCGCTTTGAACTTGATTCGCTGTCTGACCGGTAGCCAATGTAAGGCCATGATGGTACCAGACACTGAACAATGTCTGGGGAGGCCACAATGGCCCGTTCCGCGGCGTTTTGCACCCTTTGAAGCCTAGAGGCCTCCGCTTGATTCACCCCTAACATCAGCGAGCTGCCGTAGTCCAGCCGAGATAGAATTGAGGCCTGGACCACAAGCTGTCTGGTAGGGGGATCAAAGTACTTTAAAACCGGCCTTATTCCCCGCAGAATGCCATAGCACGTGGCAGCCACCTTCTTAGTATGATCCATGAAGGTGAGCGCAGAGTCCAACCAGATACCTAAATTTCTCACTCCAGATGCTGGAATAGGAGTGACACCCAACTCTGATGGCCACCACTGGTTACCCCATAGCTCAGCGTGCTTCCCTAGTACCAACACCTCCGTTTTGGTGGCATTCAACTGAAGGCAGTTGGTGCGAAGCCAGCTTGCTACTGCCACAAGACCCGCTCGGAATCTGGGGGCCTCCACCTCAGGGTCTCCACTAAGTGTCACCGCTAGCTGTGTGTCGTCCGCATATGAGGCCATAGTTAGACCCCACTGTTTGACGACAGCAGCCAACGGTTTCACATAGAGGTTGAACATTGTAGGGCTCAACGAGGATCCCTGTGGGACCCCCAGCTCCAGGGAATAAGTGGCGGATTGGCCTGGTGGTATAGCCACTTTAAATGATGGATCCGATAGAAAAGATCGAAACCACTGGAGAGCGACGTCAGTCACTCCAGCCTCCTGTAAGCGTTGGATCAGTATATGGTGGGACACAGTATCGAAAGCAGCGCTTAGGTCTAATAGTAAAAGCGCTGCAGTATGACCCGAGTCCAGTACCTGGCGGAGATGTTCCGTGATGTAAAGTAATGCCGTCTCGGTACTGTGTCCCGGCCGGAAGCCGTTCTGACTGGGATCCAATATCTGGTTACGAGCCAGATGCTCAGACAGAACAGAGTTGACGTGGGTTTCTGTTACTTTGGCTATCCAAGGCAACAGGGATATAGGTCGATAGTTTTCTGGCAACCGGGGGTCTGAGTTGGCTTTTTTTAGTATAGGAGTAACCACTGCCTGTTTCCATGCCGTGGGTACCATTCCGTGGGACAATGACATATTGATAAGATTCAATATGGGAGCTCGGCACATCGGGGAAAGTGTGTTGATAAAGGCTGGCTTTAACGGGTCCAAAGGCGAACCTGACTTGACCCTGAGGCTAAGCCTGTCAAAGGTCTCAATAGACAAGTCTGGTAGCATAGCAAGGGTCTCATATCCCACCGTATCGGGGTCGATAGCCTCTCGATTCTGGTGGTGTGTATCAAAACCTTGGTAGATTTTTTTCACTTTTTCCACAAAAAAGGAGGCCAGATTATCACAGTGGGAGTCTGTGCAAATCACCTCTGAGGTGGATCTATTTTTCATAAGGTCCTTCAGGACCTTGAAGATCAGTTTTGATGGATTGGAGCTGGTAGCAAATTCCTGAGCGTAAAATGCGGCTCGTGTTCTGCAAATAGCTCTATGGTAGAGCTTCAGCTCAGTAAAATACAGAGTTTTCAGAGCAGGGTCATAAGATCTTCTCCATTCCCTCTCTGTTTTTCGGCAAGATTTTTTCAGTTCTGCGAGAGACTCATTATACCAAGGACTAGGTGTTTTTGTCCGGCCTTTCGACCACCGCAGAGGTATAAGAGAGTCCAGGGCATCGGTGATCCAAGCGCAGAACTGTTGGTAGCCTTGTTCCACATTAGTAAAAGTGCTCAAAGGTTTCTGTTCCAAAACACTGTAGAACTCTTCAAGTCTAAGCTTATGCCAAAGCCTTTTTAGAATAGGCCTGTCCGCCGATATAAAAGGCTTATTGTGGACCGGACGAAAGGCTTCCACTAGCAAATGATCAGTCCACCCCATCAGCCTCGGATCTGACAACCTCACCCCCTCAAGGGTGGAAAAAAAGGGGTCCAGAATATGGCCCCCGAGTGGGTCGGAAGAGTAACAAGCTGAGTGAGTTGAAGAGCTTCAAGATCCACCAGCAGAGTGCTCACGGTAGCGGATGACCCATTATCAAAATGGATATTAAGGTCCCCCAAGATGTTGAAATTGGCACAACCGAGCGCTATACGGCTGACCATATCGGCCAGCGCGGTCCTGAAGACAGAATCATTGCCGGGAGGACGGTAAATGAGCAAACCGCTAAATGTGAAGTGATGGCTAAAAGCAACTTTGAAAATAGCACTTTCGCAAGCAGGTAGTCCCCACAGTTTCCATTCAGCCGGAAAGCAGGATTTGACTGCCATAGCGATACCACCTCCTCTTGTGGTCCTATTGGAAGTAAAGACGGTATAGTTCTGAGGAAAAGCAAGATTCAATATAGCAGAATCAGAGTCCTGAAGCCAGGTTTCTGTCATTAGAAAGACATCGGGATCATCTTTCTCAATCAGTTCATAAATGAACTGGTGGTGCTTTACCAGAGATCTAACGTTTAAGCACCAAATACGAAGATCTCGAGATGTAACACACTTACGTGTGACAGGAATAACGCTCAGAGAACTGGTAAAAGATGTTTTAAATCAAATCCAATATATGAAAAATAACACTCCCAGGCATACACTAAGGAAAGTACACAATAGATTCAACAAACAAACTAGTTCAGTTAAGAAAAGTATAATTTTTTAATTTGATAAAAAAGAAATATTAAAATTTAGTGCATTAGTCACAATTGATAAAAATAGCAATATAATGATACATATGTATTCACAAAACAGATTAAAAAGAGGTTAGATGGCATCCGGTCGACGCGTTTCGACATACACAATATGCCTTCATCAGGACTTTTACCATCAAAATTCTGTAAAAAAGTAATCATAACAAGATTTTAGTGTTATTGATTTCCTATCGTGACAAATTTGCAACTGAACTAGTTAACGGTTTGTTACTCCATTCTATTGGTAAGAATATAATATTCATTTCACATTCTCGATATACCGCTTTAATTAAACATCTCAAAAACCTATGCGTATACGTTAATCTCAAAAACAAGGCATGATGTAATTTATGTTCATAAATCTGGCAAGGATAGCCTGACAAAAGAGTATTATCCTAATCATAGAGTATAGCAAATCTAATTCTACTAGGGACATATGGAAAAGATGGTACAGTTGTAAACAATCCTTTTTTGTGATCCAATCTGAAGAGTTAAATAATGTAACTGATAGTCATTATTACATTTTTGCCACCATATATGTTTAGAAGTGGGTACAATTGATAAAAATACTTTTTTATATTCAATTTCATGATTACTTGGTACATTTTGCAAAAAACATATTCACAATCATGTTTGCATATGTCTGTCGCTAGACTATGAATAAGGCTTACTCACTCGTGCTTACTAAGGTAGTAAAATAAATTAAAGGAAAGGATGAAAAAAAGGAGAAGGGAGAAAAGAGGGATAGGTATTTACACATTTCACACTATTTGTATTTTCCTAAATGTTACTAGATTCCTTAAAATTAATTCAGACGGTGCTATTTAGTAAATGCCACGTGTTTGGTTGACTCCTATTTCAAGTTATTAAACTAAGGCCCGTTCACCTAATTATTGTTCTCTTACCTAAAAGTCGTATCATTGTCCGTGGGCAATGCTATAGTTCTCTTCTACTGAGGCTATGATGTATTGACACAGTGGGGTAACCTGGGTCCAGGGCGTAATCACATACCTACAAGTAAAATATGTGATTTCATTAGTAGTCACCTTGCTGCTAATTTTTTATTATGGGCGAGAGAGCACATATTATTAGTATCTTACCCTCAAAACGATATTAATAAGCTTTAAGTCTGGGGTCCAGTCAATCGGTTGAGCAGCACCATAAAACAATAGCGTGTATTATAAGAATCCTACCAAAGGATACAAAATATGGAAATGATTAAATGATCCCGGAGAGGTAATCTGTTGTAAACATTTTCAGTGCAGGTAATATCCGCTTACCTAAATAGAGAAGGGAACGTTGCTTGTTGGTAGTTTTAATCCTTTCTCATGATGTGTTAAAATGTATGGCGTGGGCGTTTATATGGAGCCGCCGTTCACAAGATGGCTCCTAATGAAAACATATTTGCTCCTTTTAGATCACTGTGTCCTAGTACAATGATGGCCATTAGATGTGTAAAGTAATATTTTGCCTTAAAATGGCAAAGCAATATTAGCAATGAAGTGATAATATACCTTATTATTGCGGAGCAATTATAGCTGTGACAACGTGTACGCCTCACACGCCGGGCGTTCAAGCTTTAAGCACTCGAGTCTTCATGACGACTTGAAGTCGAGTAGGATTTAAAAGCCAAGCGCATGTAATTCCTATTGAGTAAGGGGCACATTGTTAGTATTTAAGTCGCTATCTATTTAGTTGCAGTTAAGTTAAGACTAATCTGGAAAGGGGCGACCAATCGGTCCCCCCGAACGTATGGCAGAGTACCACGATCCCCCCGGGAAGCCATCTTGGGCGGGAGGCGAGTCTCGGCTGGTATGCCCGAAGCGGCGTAGCCGGGGCGCGCCTTTTCCCGCCCTAGAGTCGGTTGGCCTAGACACTGACGCGGCTGGCCACGCCCTTGGGGCAGGCAGGGGCGGGTTTACGCCCGCCCTGAAGACGGATAAAAGGAGAAACAAGACCAGAAAGCATCCTCTTGTTCCTGTGCTCTGAAGCTGCACCTCCTCGCTGCACGTGAGCTCGAGACGGAACGAAGAGCCAATTTTGAGCGTTGTAATCGTTCTTGTTTGTTTTCCAGATACTCTGTTGGAGAATGCCGAAGAAGGCGGGAAAGCGAATGACTACCGACCAGATGCTGCGTGTTCTCATGAAAGAGGTGACCGACCTAAAGAGGCGAATGGATAAAGACGAGGAAGGGGGGCCGAAACGTCCTTTGGTGGGAGCAGCCCCGGGAGGAAAAGGCAAGAGGCCCAGGAGGGGAGCAGCTGGGGGAGACATCCCGGGTCCCAGTGTCCCGCTCGAAGCACCCACTCCCGTGCCGGAGGAAGGGAATCCGATTCCCGTTGTGGTCACCCCCGTGTCCGGGGAAGATATGCCGCCCGAGCTGGCAGCACAATTAGCAGCATGGTTGGGTAAAGGTAGCGAGGGCGCCACGGCTGTCGACGCGCAGGTGTTGATGAAGCAACTGCGTGAAACACGGGAAGCAGCGAAGGTGTCCACGCCGGCTGCAGCGGTAGAGAAGCCACAGGGGACGGTTTCAGTCGCAGAGACAGCGTCCGGTTCAGGTAAGCGGCCATTGCCGATTGCGAGGGAGGAGTCGGCACCCTCTCGAAGGGAGAAGTTGGGTCAGCATGTCCCTTTAGCTATTAAAGAAAAGATATGGGCAGGGGAGTATGTCAACATCTTCTCGTTGCTTACTGATCATTATGAGATGGAGCATGTTAAAGGTCAGAAGGACCTCATGCATCCGAGTGTTTGGCGCGCAAAGATGGCCGCCTTTAAGGTAAATGAAAACATTGGCAATTGGGGCAAGGCGTGGGGGGTTTTCACATCGATCTTGGGAGAGCGAAGGCCCGAATTGCTACCCGAATTGCCGATTTATCAGTCACGGATCATGGGGTACTCTGTATCACACGAGGGTAATCATTGGTTCTGCTATGATAATTTTTTCAGAAAAGCAAAAGAACATGATAAAAACTTAACTTGGGATTGTTATGATTCTGTGTCCTGGTCCAAAATGAAGGATACTGGTATGTTGAAATTGCCATTGGTAGGGAGTAACGTGGGCGAATCCTCCCGTCAGTATGCGGGGACGCCCTTTCGATCAGGTACGGGTACCGACAATCACTCGAGGCCTACCGGCAATGCAGGTAAAAAGGGGGTTTGTTGGAACTTTAACAGGGGTAAATGTACTAGGCCCCAGGGGTCGTGCAAATTTAGACACGAATGTAGTGGGTGTGGGCAATCATCCCATCCTGAGTCCACGTGCAGAGCCAAAACGGGTGATAACGGGGGTAGAGGAGGTGCCAAACAGGTCTAACATAGTCCGAGGGGCGCCTTTACCTACCCCGATTGATACCTTGGCAATGATTCCCTGGCTCAGTGAATACCCGGATCGTGCTTCCGCTGGGGTGGTGCGGAACGGGTTTTCATATGGTTTCCGCATCCCAGTGGGGGACTTTCAGGTTGTGGAAAAATGCAAAAATCAGATATCGGTCTTGCAGCATACGACCGTGGTACAGGAAAAGATCCGGAAGGAGGTTACTCGAGGTCGAGTCGCCGGTCCGTTTAGTGTACCCCCGGTTGCTAACTTTGTTTGTTCGCCTTTAGGGGTGGTCCCCAAGAAGGACCCGGGTGAGTTTCGGCTGATACATAATTTGTCAGCCCCACGTGGTCTTTCCGTAAACGAAGCGATAGACCCGGAAATGTGTTCGGTGCGGTACGCATCCTTCGATGAGGCCGTAGCCATTTTGAATCGCCTGGGGCCCGGTGCGCTGATGGCAAAATCTGATATCGAGTCAGCGTTCCGGTTGCTCCCGGTACATCCAGACGATCAGCGTCTCCTGGGATTCATGTTTCAGGGTCATTATTACATGGATAGGTGTATGCCGATGGGATGCTCTATATCTTGTGCCTATTTCGAGAAATTCAGTAGTTTCCTACAATGGGTCTTCACAAAGAAGACGGGTTTCCAACATGTGATGCATTATCTCGATGATTTTTTGTTCCTGGGGGCAGCCGGGGATCCGGAATGTGGGCAGGCTTTGGCTGCATTTTGTGTTTTAATGAATCAGTTTGGCGTGCCATTGGCACCAGGTAAGACGGTGGGTCCTTCGACTTGCCTCGAGTTTCTGGGGATCGAGTTAGACTCCGGAGAAGGTTGTTTCCGTTTACCAAGTGATAAAGTGTTAAAGTTCAGGGCATCCCTGCAAATGTGTATGAGTGAATCTAAGGTTAAGCTGCATCAATTACAGCAGTTAGTGGGACAGTTGAATTTTGCCCTAAGAGTTATACCAATGGCCCGCCCTTTTTCCCGTTCGATCGCTCAAGCCATGGTCGGACTGAAGGAGGGCCATCATCGCACAAGGCTCTCGGCAGAGGTCCGCCAGGACATGCGCATTTGGTTGGCATTTCTGGCGGATTTCAATGGTCGAGTCGTCTGGAACAAACCGGCCGTGTCCTCTGAGGAGCTGGGGCTGTGGACAGATTCGGCAGGGAGCATAGGTTTTGGTGCCATTTTCGGCACTCGATGGTCTGCACAAAAATGGCCGGCATGGTGGCATGACAGTGGACTGACAAGTAACATTGCTTTCCTAGAACTTTTCCCCATTTTGGTGGCCCTGAGAACGTGGCCCGAAGGGTTCAGAGATCACTAGTATTTAAGTCGCTATCTATTTAGTTGCAGTTAAGTTAAGACTAATCTAAGCGGTATATGCGTTCTCTTACCGTGAGCGCTACGGGCGAACAGCTGCATCCGGATACTCTGCCAACGGGTCAGGTTACGAAAAAGAGCGACTCTGATTGGGAGTTTCAGACGTTCTTTTATAAGGGCATTTTCTATTGGATTAAATATCACCTGTGTATCTTAAAGGGCAATACTATTATTGACACTTCGTGTGTTTATGTCTAACCCTCCTAAAACCATTAGTTTCATATCTTCTAATGTTAATAAAGGTTAAAAGCAAAGTATACTAGTTATATTGCGATATAGGGGAGAAAAAGAATTTATTCGCACTTTGTGTTATTTTTTGTCTAACCTTCCTAAGGTTGATAAGTTCATATGTTCTGGTGTCGTTAAAACTCCAGTATGGTTATATGTGAGAGATAATCTCAATGTAGGGTGTAATCTATCTGTTCGGGATCAAGGTTGATTATATACAGAGGATTAATAGAGCTGATTCAAGATATGTTTATATCGAATATATAACCATATGCCGAATGAATAAGGGACAGATTATCGATAACTGGGATCTTATTAATCAAACGGGTTACAGTATTCATAAGATTGCATTCTCCCAGGGCAATTCATTATTGAGGCCCTGGGTGAAGGTCTTGAGGGAAAATATCCAAAAAACTTCTTGTTTCTTTCTTATCTTTTCTCCTCCTTTACTATTAGGTATAAGGATCTTTTCCAAAATGCGCCATCGCAGGTCGGATGGAGCATGTTGAAAGTCCATGAAGTGTGCCACTAATGGCGCTGACAATTTTTTAGTCTTGATTGCTGACCTATGTTCGGTCAGCCGGGTTTTAATTGATCTGGAGGTTTCGCCCACGTAACCCAAGTTACAAGGGCATACGAGCAGATAAATCACATTGCTAGTGTTACATGTCCATAGGTCATTAGCTGTGATGTTATGTCCATTTAGCTGAAATGTCTCTCCTGTTATAATGTCATTACAGGATTGGCAAGAGCCACATCTTGAAGTGCCTTTCACAGGGTTCGCACCTTGTATCGATTTTTGTATAAAGGGGGGCCTTTCAGAGGTGCCTATGTGCCTTGATCTTACCATAAAGTCTTTTAGATTTTTGTTTCTTCGATGAGCAAACATCGGTTTCTTAAGTTTAGGTTTGGATGGCTCTATGTTCAGTAAATGCCAATTCGCATTCACTATCTGTCTAATTGTAGCATTCATGGTTGAATGTCGTGTGACACACACCAACTTGGGTTCCTGGACTTCATTTTTTGGTCTTAAGAGTACATCCCGGTCGTAGTATCGGGCTCTCTTATAGGCTTCACGGACTAACCGATGAGGGTATCCTCTATCGAGGAATTTTTTCTTCATCTTTTCAGATTGAGTATCGTAGTCCTTAATATTTGTACAGTTTCGTCTTACCCTGAGAAACTGTGAGAAGGGTATTCCATCCTTTTGTCTCCTCGGTGATAGCTCGAAAAGTGGAGCAAGGTATTTCTTGAGGTGGGCTTAGTGTACAGGTCCACTTCCAATTTATTGTTTTCATTTCTGATACATACATCCAGAAACTCAACTTGGGTGGCATTAAACTTGGCAGTGAAATGGAGATTTTCATCCGCAAGATTTATCCACTCCAAAAATTCTTTCAGAGCCTGTTCCCCACTGGTCCAGATGAAAAAAATATCATCAATGTACCTGTGCCAGTGGGAAACAGACTCGTAGAACGGGGCCATCTCATTATATATATTATGTGCCTCAAAGAGAGCCATGTATATATTAGCTATGGACGGAGCCATGGGCGCCCCCATGCTCACGCCCTTAATCTGCTGATACATGCGGTTGCCAAATTGGAAGACATTCTCCTGCAATACTATAGACAAGCACTCGTAGACAAATTGCTTGTTGCAAGGTATCTGATGTAAATTTACAACCACATGGTGGCATCAAGAGCTCCTTTCTGTGGGATATTACTATATAACGCTTCAACATCAAGCGTAACCAGAAGATCCTTATTCTCATTAAATGTTAGGTTTTCTACCTTTGCTATTATTTCACCAGTATCTTTAATGTATGATGGAGATAGTGAAATATAGGGTCTCAGTATATTATCTACATACTTTGAGATAGCTTCTGTGGGAGTGCCAATTGTAGAAACTATTGGTCGATAGGGTGGGTCCTGTTGATTCTTGTGCATTTTGGGCAGACCATAAATGCACGCTAGTTTCCCTTGGGAGGTGTTTAGGAATTCATATTCTTTTTTGGTTATTATTTTCCTATCTAGTGCTCTCTTTGTTGTTTCGCGGATTTTTCTCACTACCCTATCAGTTGGGTTGTTCATAACTTCCTTATAGAATAGGGGATCGTTCAGCATATCAAGCATATTAGTTTCATATGCATTGCAGTCTATGAGGACAATACCACCTCCCTTGTCACTGCTTTTTATTATCAGCGATTTATCATTTTTTAGATTAAATAAAGAGTCGTGTTCCTCTTTCGAGATATTGTATTTTGATTTAGGGACAAATCTTAGGGCGTGATCTAGTTTTGCAAGGACAACTTTCTCAAACATCGCCATTTCCGGGCCAAATTGGTCCAATGATGGTGTGAATGTTGAGGGTAGGGCTACAATGTTGTTTGTTATATTTTCCTGCTCAATTTCCACTCTATCCATAAAGAACTTTTGAAGTCTTATTTTTCTGAAAAATGCATGCATATCTTGATACATTTCGAATAGATTAACATTAGCATGTGGGACAAAGGTCAAACCTTTTGAGAGTAAAGATATGTCTGACGCTATAAGGTTATGTTTAGAAAGGTTGAAAATTGGTATCACATCCATTGCCTCTGGTACTGCCTGCTGCGAGTCTCCAGATAATGTTGAGGCTGAGCTTCCATTGGGTGTTGATATGTCTGATGTTGACCCCGGGTTGACGGTTGAAAGCGTACTCTCTGCCGTCCCCGTTTCCCTCCTCGGTATCCTAAAAAAGGCTGGCGCATATTTCTACGGCCATTTTGGGGGTTATAATGACCATCATCCTGGTAATTTTGTTCATTGTCAGATTCAGGGTCAGAGGAGTCAGAAAAATTATTTATTCTTTGGTGATTATAGTTTCCTTCACCCTGCTGGTTATCTGGTTTGTAAAAACCTTCACCTAGATAGGGGTATGCACGTTCTAAGGTATAAAACCTTTTATCCTTTGCGAATTTTTCTTGTTTTCTCTTAGTTAAATATTCAGCAAAGGATAGAATATCTTTATTCAGAGATTCAAGTTGCTTCTCTGCGTCTGTTAATACTGTGGATGTTTTAATTTTATTTTCTAGTTCTTCTATTTCTTTTTTGATCTCTGAGGCTAACTCTTTGGAGGTAGAAATAATAAGGATCATAAGGTCCCTTGAGCACCTACTAGCTATCATGCTCCACTTGTGTATGAATGACTTTATATCTACGAATAACCCCGGGATATTTCTGACACGTAAACCTAGCGGGATGATAGCGGATTTTAAGTAATTTAACATAAACTCGCCATGAGCCTCTATCCTTATTAGTTTCTTTTTCAGGTTTGAAAGCTTCACTAGGTCACTATTACTCTGTGGTTTTGACATAAAGCTAGAACCCGATGGTACACTAGTGCCAACCAGGGTAGCAAAATCATCGTCCGGAAGGAAGGTTAGACAAAAAATAACACAAAGTGCGAATAATTTCTTTTTCTCCCCTATATCTCAATATAACTAGTATACTTTGCTTTTAACCTTTATTAACATTAGAAGATATGAAACTAATGGTTTTAGGAGGGTTAGACATAAACACACGAAGGGTCAATAATAGTATTGCCCTTTAAGATACACAGGTGATATTTAATCCAATAGAAAATGCCCTTATAAAAGAACGTCTGAAACTCCCAATCAGAGACGCTCTTTTTCGTAACCTGACCCGTTGGCAGAGTATCCGGATGCAGCTGTTCGCCCGTAGCGCTCACGGTAAGAGAACGCATATACCGCTTAGATTAGTCTTAACTTAACTGCAACTAAATAGATAGCGACTTAAATACTAACAATGTGCCCCTTACTCAATAGGAATTACATGCGCTTGGCTTTTAAATCCTACTCGACTTCAAGTCGTCATCAAGACTCGAGTGCTTAAAGCTTGAACGCCCGGCGTGTGAGGCGTACACGTTGTCACAGCTATAATTGCTCCGCAATAATAAGGTATATTATCACTTCATTGCTAATATTGCTTTGCCATTTTAAGGCAAAATATTACTTTACACATCTAATGGCCATCATTGTACTAGGACACAGTGATCTAAAAGGAGCAAATATGTTTTCATTAGGAGCCATCTTGTGAACGGCGGCTCCATATAAACGCCCACGCCATACATTTTAACACATCATGAGAAAGGATTAAAACTACCAACAAGCAACGTTCCCTTCTCTATTTAGGTAAGCGGATATTACCTGCACTGAAAATGTTTACAACAGATTACCTCTCCGGGATCATTTAATCATTTCCATATTTTGTATCCTTTGGTAGGATTCTTATAATACACGCTATTGTTTTATGGTGCTGCTCAACCGATTGACTGGACCCCAGACTTAAAGCTTATTAATATCGTTTTGAGGGTAAGATACTAATAATATGTGCTCTCTCGCCCATAATAAAAAATTAGCAGCAAGATGACTACTAATGAAATCACATAATTTACTTGTAGGTATGTGATTACGCCCTGGACCCAGGTTACCCCACTGTGTCAATACATCATAGCCTCAGTAGAAGAGAACTATAGCATTGCCCACGGACAATGATATGACTTTTAGGTAAGAGAACAATAATTAGGTGAACGGGCCTTAGTTTAATAACTTGAAATAGGAGTCAACCAAACACGTGGCATTTACTAAATAGCACCGTCTGAATTAATTTTAAGGAATCTAGTAACATTTAGGAAAATACAAATAGTGTGAAATGTGTAAATACCTATCCCTCTTTTCTCCCTTCTCCTTTTTTTCATCCTTTCCTTTAATTTATTTTACTACCTTAGTAAGCACGAGTGAGTAAGCCTTATTCATAGTCTAGCGACAGACATATGCAAACATGATTGTGAATATGTTTTTTGCAAAATGTACCAAGTAATCATGAAATTGAATATAAAAAAGTATTTTTATCAATTGTACCCACTTCTAAACATATATGGTGGCAAAAATGTAATAATGACTATCAGTTACATTACTTAACTCTTCAGATTGGATCACAAAAAAGGATTGTTTACAACTGTACCATCTTTTCCATATGTCCCTAGTAGAATTAGATTTGCTATACTCTATGATTAGGATAATACTCTTTTGTCAGGCTATCCTTGCCAGATTTATGAACATAAATTACATCATGCCTTGTTTTTGAGATTAACGTATACGCATAGGTTTTTGAGATGTTTAATTAAAGCGGTATATCGAGAATGTGAAATGAATATTATATTCTTACCAATAGAATGGAGTAACAAACCGTTAACTAGTTCAGTTGCAAATTTGTCACGATAGGAAATCAATAACACTAAAATCTTGTTATGATTACTTTTTTACAGAATTTTGATGGTAAAAGTCCTGATGAAGGCATATTGTGTATGTCGAAACGCGTCGACCGGATGCCATCTAACCTCTTTTTAATCTGTTTTGTGAATACATATGTATCATTATATTGCTATTTTTATCAATTGTGACTAATGCACTAAATTTTAATATTTCTTTTTTATCAAATTAAAAAATTATACTTTTCTTAACTGAACTAGTTTGTTTGTTGAATCTATTGTGTACTTTCCTTAGTGTATGCCTGGGAGTGTTATTTTTCATATATTATTTACCCTGTCCCAGGATATTCATCCTTATCAGGGGGTCCTTGTTACCTACAGTCTTAAATCAAATACAATACACACTGAAGACCAAAACTGTAACATAACATGTATTTGGAAAGCGCCCTTTAACCCGTAGGCATCTTGGCGCTGAATAACAGATGTTTATTGTTACCCAACTCAATGGTATTCATTTTATCGACCTCAGATAAATAAAGGCTGAATGGACAGGCCGGGTCGAACACAAGCCCCTGCAGTGGATGCATTAGTCCACTGAGCCACCAGACCCGACAAGCCTTCTAACATTCGACCCATCACTTTTCTCCAAAAACATGCCCTAACTGTGATGGGCATGCCTAAATTGTGCTCAAACAGTTAATTTCTAATAAGGACAAACAAGGCTGAACGTGGTTTGCTACTGCTGATGTCCGATACAGAAGGTACACAGTCTATCAGGTTTCAATTCACTGCCATTTTGAAGGCTGGCGAAGACTTATTTGTAGTTATCAATCTATAGTGACACTTTGAGTTAAAAAACGATGACTGAGTTTGGGCCCAGAATATTCACGAGTGTCTGTGCTTAAACAAAATAAGTAACCAAACACTTTCTAGTTTACATCAGGATATTTCATTTATATGTAGACAGGTAGTGCATGGGTCATAGATGTAAAAGCTAATCTGAAGTTAAATTGTTTGAGCACCACCTTTTAGAAAGGCAAACAGGCCTAAAGAAAGGGATAGCATTCCCTCTGTTACGTGTTAAAATAAACCATTTGCGTTGAAGTGAGCATACTAGGATTCAGAATGTGTTTATATTTGAAAATCATTGAACAGATCTTAAAATCCAAATTAAATGTTGTGTAAGTCTGTTACTGGCCAGTTTCAAATCTGGCTGGATGATTCTGATGATCATAAATTAGGCCAGGGCCTAAGTTAACTTAATCTTGTCTTAGAATATGTTGCATGTAATTGTAATATTTTGGGCCAACACTTCAAGAAGGTTCTTGTACAACTGGGTTGTGAACCTATATAACCCCTGTGAAAAGGAGCTTGTTACCTTGTCAGTTTCTTTTGTAAGATTTCCTACTCCAGTATTGGTCTTTCCCTTCAGTGCTGGATTGAAAAATATTTACTTTGGAAACCCATTTGGGGCCAAAGTGTGGCAGAAGAAAAGGTAAAGTAACGATGGGTGGAGTTTGAAAAGCAGATTCTCACAGTCAATGTATACATTTATTTTAAATAGTCTGCTGCAAAGAAATTGGCAACAAGGACATATGTCACAGTAAATCAAGTCTAGAATATTTAAATGTTCACAAAGAGGCTCCATTTTAAAATATCTTACAGGATTAGGAGACTTGCTGCAGAGATCATGATGTGCCGAGCAATTGTTAAGGGATTATATTAGCGGTAAGACATTTCTTAAGGTTCACACAATTCTGGGAGAGTTTGGTGTTTTCACTAGTCGCCGTTTTGACTCCTAAAGTAGCATAGAGGGTCAATGTGCCCGCTGGAATGCAGATTGTGTAACCTGCAGATCACATGTTTGTATGTTATTTGGATAGGTAAGTGGACTACTCCTTTTGACACTGAGATGGTTTGTGAACTTCTGGTTCATATGTTGGAAGCCTAATATAGCACAGTGATCTATTCAGCAGTGTTAGACCTGACGGCCTTAGAGTGCTCTTCCCCTCTACTTTTTTCCCTGCTGCTTTACTTTTCTCACCTTGTTTTTGCTGGTATTAGGACTCTTCAAACTATACCACTGCTAACCAGTGCTAAAGTGCTTGTTCTCTCTCCGTTAAACATGGTAATATTGGCTCATTCCCCATTGGCATATTTAATCCACTTATACGTCCCTAGTAAAGTGCACTACATGTGCCCAGGGTCTGTAAATTAAATGCTACTGGTGGCATGCAGCACTCCTTGTGCCACCCATATAATTTGCCCTCTACCATATTTCAGGCCTGCAATTGCATGGCCTGTGTGTGCAATTTACACTGTCATGTCTACCTCGCAAAATAAACCTTTTTCCAGGCCTAAACCTTTTTCTTAATACAGACAAGACACTCCTAGGGTAGGCCCGGGACATCCCAGAGAGCATGGTGCAGTGTATTGAAAAAACAGGAAATGTGCTTTTAAGTTTTACATTTGCTGGTAGTGAAAAAACTCTCAAATTTGTTTTCACTACTGCAAGGCTTATCTCTCTGATAGGATAACTCTGGGATTACCTTATTACATTTTATGAGCGTAGTTTCCAATTGGGAAGAGATAAAACTTTCAAGTCTGGTATTTCTAGAATCACAATTTAGAATCCAAACTTATGGTAAAGTCGGATTTTAAATTGCAATTCTGAAAATGCCACTTTTAGAAAGTTCACATTCAAGAAAAAGAGCCCCTCTTGATGATCATCAATACTAGAGATTTTTGGAACGCGCAAATCATTTACCATGGTCACCATTTAATGTGTATTGTACTCGGAAAAACTCGCCAGACCATTTTTTTTAGATCACAATCATACACGGATGGTAGACGCACATTTGAAAACAACCTATAGATCTTTTTAGAAACATCAAAAACCACAACACATTTCACAATACATCACACGTAAGAAAAAACATGATATAATACCCAATAGGCTATGTGTAAACCTGTAAGACTGTCAGTATCCTGGTTCTAAATTTATCATAACCAAAAGGAGCTACACACATTACAACCAATTTGTAGCTCCTAGTTAGAGGGCTTATGCTAGAAGTGAAAACACAAACTAAATCAGTTTCATATCACTGAGATACTTTCTTTAGACCATTAACATAGGTCATACCCTTGTTGACACGTTTCGAAACCTGAAAGACTTGGGAGTTCTCCTCAGGACTCAGAACACATGGATAATCTAAAAGAGAAATATGATGTCTTTTAAGATCTCAGTTATTTGTGTGGGATCAGACTTATGACAGCTGTTAGTTCAACTGTTTACCTTTAGCCAAGGTGTAAATCAGTATTTCAGTCTTCAGAAAGACTTCTTACTGGGATTGTATCGCAAGGCTTTCTATGAAACATTAAAAATGGTGTTTTAAGAAAACGCACCATGTCTGTAATATTCTCAAACCTTTTATTGCTTGCCGGCGATAAAAACATGTACTCACAAATCACTAATAAAAACTTGCCATCCCCTTGTTGCTGAATTTAATCTTCAAAACTCCTTCCAATGTAGAGAAATCTGTGAAAATACAGAAAGTATGTGTTAGACTTGGCTTTTTCAGCAGATTCACCCCCAGACTTTATGCTTTTTGGCCTCCTGGTTTTGACCTTGTTTTTGTTGGTTTTAAGACTCAGGGCACCATACCGCTTCCATTCAGTGCTAAAGTACATATGTTCTCCATATAAATTGTATTATTTGATTTACTACTAAGTCCCTAGTAAAGTGCACAGGTGTGCCCAGGGCCTGAAAATCAAATGCTACTACTAGGCCTACAGCACAGATTGTGCCACCCACACAAGTAGCTTTTCAAAGGTGCCTCAGACCTGACACTGCAGTGTCTGCTCACTGCTTTCAAATGCCATGTCGACCTAACAAGTGCACCTTCCCTTTTCTAATATGTAAAACATCCCTCGGGTAGGCCTAAGTTACCCCTATGGGCAGGGTGTGGTGTAGGTGAAAGGTAGGATATGGACTGGTGGGTGATACCTGTCCTGATAGTGAAATACTGTGTAGTTGGTTTTTCATGATTGAAATGCTGTTTGTCCCTTATGCTAACATGGGGGTTGCCTTGTAACATCTCCCAAGCCTACCTTTCCATTGGGACAAGATGACAAAAATAGAGTTTAGTATGCCTGAACTCAGGATTTAAAAATACATATTTTCATAGAGATGATTTTTATAGTATGTATTTGAAAATACCACATTTTGGAAGTGGGTATTTTCTTGTCTAACCATCCTGTGTGCCTCTGCCAGTTTGTGTAATCCCCGTCTGGGTTCAGAGTGACAGGAGCAGGGAGTGTGCATTCACACTAGGCAGATACAAGGGGGTAAGGTGTGTTCTGCCTTTCGTGGGTGATTCATAGCCAGGCGGAATGGACCTGGCTGCATTTAGAGTCATCGGAGGAGTTGTCACTTGCACCTGAATGGACTGCCAGACTCACGATGGCAGTCATCCGACCGCCCTATTATGACTAGGGCAGTCGGGCCGCCCTGGGACCACCACATCTATTGCAACAACCAGGGAATGCTGTTCCTTGGCAGTTGTACAGCAGTCCATAGACCACAATGTGCTTCGTGGGGCTGCTGTTGCCTTGCCAAGCATATTGCGAGTTTTCTCGCCACCACACATTTCATGGTGGTGCAACCACCATGAAAGTTGTGGTGGTGAGGAAACAAATGGGGGCCTGCAGGGCCCCCTTCTGCCTCTGCACCAAGAGGATGCACACAGTAACCCATGTATGCCAGCACACCAGTACCTGCAAGGCATGGACTGCCGTAGTCAATGCCGTGCAAGTACTGATTTTGATATTCTTATTGTGGTGCCTATTTCATAGAGTCCACCGGGGGAGCGCCAAGGAAACACCCACCAGGCAGGAGAAAACTCTTGATCTGCAGGCAGTTCCTACACAGTTTTGGCATTGTGGGAGCAGGCCTGTTCTGCTCTTCCATCATCAATCTCTTAACCCCTTCGATGCTGATGACGAGCTGAGCTCGTCATCAGCCACGGGGGGCGTGTGCGGATGACGAGCTGAGCTCGTCATCTAATGCGGCTTTTGAAAAAAAGCCGCACAGCGCGAAAATCACCGCCGCAGCGATGCGGTTAAGAAGGACCTCAGCTTCATATTTCAAATATATTTATTACTTACTTTGAGAAGTGGATGTACAGTTGTATATGTTGTAGGCTTTTCTTTTGCAGTGAAAATACAACAGAGTGTCCTTGTTTCCGGTCCAGGGAGGACCTGGCTTGGCAGTTCGGGCTGGACTGTTCACATGAGGCACAGGGTCAAGACTGATTTGCATATGGCAGGTCTAAACTGGGGTGGCATGGTGAGCAAAAGAATGATGGATTTAACCCAGATCTCTTGACTGGTGGTGAATGTTTTGATTTGCTCTGCATTCCGTCCATCAATTTTGTGTCTTTTGTATTACATATAGGGCACACTATCCTCGTTTGCGCCACAGCACACTTTTAGGAAGGTGAGCCATGCACAAACAGGGACAGTGCACAATATTATTATGAATGTGCTGCCTCCAGGGCAACCGTGAACTTGAGCTGCGCTGAAGGCAATACATTCAGTGAAAGCCACTTTGTGTTTCTCTGTCCTGGCTCCAACATGCCAGGAGATTAAAGCGGGCTTCGAGATCCCACTGCTGGTGGGTGCAGAGAGTAACTTCACCCGCCTGCAGGTGGATGACTGGGGAAGTCCATGGGTTCCCCTTTGCCATGTCCAGAGGGCTGCCTTCAGAGGGCACACTGACATTGCACCCCCAATTCTGTGGCACACTTTCAGTGCACCTCTTAATAGCATCTTTGCCTCTTTGCTTGTGTTCTTAATATGGCATGGGCACAGAAACAAAGTGAATATCTCATTTGGATGGGACCACACCCCCATCCAAGTGAAGGAACACCTTCTAAAGATGGCGTTGGCACCACATGTCTTACAGATGGGGCCGCACGAATGTCTGGAGCCCCTTCTGTAGTACCACAGGGACCCACTGACAACAAAAGGAGGCGCACACACCCGTTGAGCCCCCAGGTCACTATTTGTAACTGGTGTTTTAGCGCACGGACAAAGTTTGACTTTGGGCAGGTTAAAGGGTAAACTCTTCAGCAGTGGCAGTGTGAACAATCAATGCGACAGAAAGGCTCTTAGTCAAACAGTGCACCTCCATGCATAGGCTGGGAGTTCTGATGTTAGCAGTAGTGCCTTAGTAGTAATCACCAGCACAACATATCCACAGTAATTGGCACCTAATTCTCGCACCACAAGCTACTTTTTCCTATGCTCCTTAGGAAGGTTGGCTCTTTTGAACATGGGGCTAAAATAAAATATTCTTGAATAGATAATACTTGTATATCATAAGCAAGCAAATACGAGCACTCAGCAATTTTAGAAATCAGTCCCAAATCCAAAATCGATTGATTACAGTTAATGCTCCCAGTTTTCTGTTTTTACAGATTTTTACAGATAAATACAGACAAAAAACAATGTGTTTCCGGTCTCTATTTCCGGTCTCTATTTATTTTTAAAAGCAGATAAATACAGAAAATGATGCTACTTGTTGGGTACTCTCCATGCTGTGTTTTATGCTTTCCGGGACAACAGCTGAGCAGATACACAGAATGGGAAGTTAAAAAAGAGGTTCCGATTTCCTTGAATACAGGTATGTGTTAGTGTATATTTGTATTATAATACTGATATTTACCTGTGGGTGTAAGGTTTGCCTATATTTTGCTGCTTAATTTGCTAAAACGCGACAGGCAGCAATGTATAAGTACATGTTTATCAGTTAAATAAATGTGGAAATAAACCGTGGTTATGATTCTATTTATTCTCAAAACACAAAATCAATCTGTATAAAAACCAATAAGGTGGTAAAAAATAAATATGTATAAATAGAGACGGAAATGTTAAAAATAAAAATACCATAAACATGGGAGCCCTAATTATAGTCCACTTTAATCCATTTCCTTCTTTCGGGCCATCCTCATCTCAGTGTAGTGGTATTTGTAGCTATATTACCGTTAACTGTTTGGAACACAAAACTGGCTGTAAAGTTTCCACTGCTCTGATATGAGGAGGGCCCGAAACAAAGGAAATGGATTAAAGTGGATTGTACTAAAACAATTTTGGATTTCAGAGTGATATCTAAACTTGCTGAGTGCTCGGATTTACTTCCCTAGCTGTTTGCCTCCTCTTTGATGGACTTTATAGGGTTGTATGGTAACCACCACTCTTTTCCTTGGAGCATCACCTTAAGATAGTTGTGACTTACTATTTTCCATTTAAGCTGCCGAGCGCGTCTTTTGCTTTCTGTATCCTGGTTACCACTGTGTTGTTCCACTTACATACGTGTCTCCAATCTATGTTTGACTCTCAGAATCAGTAAAACGGGGGTCAAAGTGAATGAAAAAGCGTTTAATAATCAGAATAATTTTGACATTTCAGATTTACTGTTTTAGGAAGATGGGCCCGATTCACAGAAATAACTTAAGACAAAATCCTAAACTTACTACCATTTTGGTATTCACAGAAGGCACTTACACATTTTGGTATTCACAGAAGGCACTTACTCATTTTGGTATTCACAGAAGGCACTTACTCATCAATGTGAATACCAAAATTATTAAGGCCTAGATGTATCATCGTTCCTATTTGCGATTTCTTTATAGGGATTTTTACCGAATCGCTATTAAGAAATCGCAAAATGGGATGTATGTTTAAAATGGCTATTTTTTTGCGATTCCTTATTATTCCTAATTTGCGAATTCGCAAGTTGCGAATTCGCAAATAAGGAATAATTTCCCATTCAGAAATAATTCTCAAATTGCGAATTCGCAAATTGCTAATCGCAATTTGAGAATTATTGCAAGGATGCAGGGGTGTCTCATGGACACCCTGCTGCACCCCTGAAACTTACATGTGTGTGCATATGGCACACATACATGCCCTATGGGCATGTATGTGTGTCACATGCCACCCTCAAAATTGCCAAATTTTTGTTTTTGAAAGGATTTCGCAAATTAACACGCACCTCAAGTTGGTGTTAATTTGCGATTCCTTAACCTGAATTCCCAAAATAAAAAAGCTCATACATGGCATTTAAGGAATCGCAAAATTGCGCTTCCTGAAATGCTTAAGCAAAATAAGGAATCGCAATTTTTTGAGATTCCTTATTTTGCTAATTTCACATACATCCCAAAAGATGCAAAATGTCCGTTTGCGATTCGTTAAGGCCGAAATTCTGCAAATATCGGCCTTAACGAATCGCAAAATGCTTGATACATCTAGGCCTAAGTGCCTTCTGTGAATACCAAAATGAGTAAGTGCCTTCTGTGAATACCAAAATGGTAGTAAGTTTAAGATTTTGTATTAAGTTAGTTCTGAGAATCAGGCCTAATGAGTTCATTACTGACCCAGTCACTATTTATTTTCATTGTCGTCCCTCTTCTACTAAAGAAATGGCATATAAGTAAAAAATAATGTTATGCCTTCCTCATCTTCAGAACGTTCTGATAAGAGTCAACTGATGTCAACCTCAGATCTTTTTACAATGTCCTTTTAAACTTCCAATCGTACTGTGCTGTAGCACGATTTCAAACCCCGACCAAATAAATCAGAAAACATCCATCATGGCACCTATTTTATCTCACACGAGAAACAGAAAGAAAAGCCACGGGTGTCGCTGCAGAGCTGCCTGGCTCTGCAGCATAACACTCACTCGTGCTTCCCTCAGGGGTATAGCCATGGAGTGGTTTGTCTAGCGCTATTTGACAAAAGGTCACCTCTGGTCCATCACAAGTCATTATCCGGCCAAGGTAATCAAAGCCCCTTGGGAGGGCTCCGGTGCCCTAAACGAGCCAGGATCATGTCACAGTTGGTTCTTGAGAAGTGCTACATTAATATTTAATGAATGAGTTAGTGTACTTCGTGAAAAGAAACAGTTTCCTTCTTGTATTCTCACAGGGAAAGATGCAGAGAAGTGTCTGAAAACACACAGAGCCGCTAAAACGCTAACATGTTACCTCTACTTTAGTTGTTCGTCTTCTTGTGAAGCTTGCGCTCTGAATTTACTTTTGAACTAAAGTTGAACTTAATTGATACAACTGTTTTTATTTTTATTTTAAAAAAGAGGGAACTTATTCAAATACCGTAGCTCTTTACTTGTCAGTAAAAGTTCTAGGGTGCAATTTCACCGCCATAACATTGGGAATTTTGGTAACTTCACGTTACGCTTCTTACGCAAAATTCCAAAATGTTTTGAACGGTTATGAGTAACTTGCTGTAGGACGAGGGCACAGGAGCAACGCGAACGACTGGAATGTAAGAGACTGCTGTGTGCGGTGCTTGTGTTGTTTGTGCTCTGTTTTTACTGTGAAATGTGTCCTTGCATCTAAAATAGACAAGAGGACGCATGTAAAATACACAGTCAAATGCTGTTTTTTGTGTTTCGTGCAGTTAAACTAAATTTCACATAGCTTTTCCACAACTGTTTGCATTTACGCGAAAGCAAATTCTGTTATACCCCCCTAAGAAGTACTCACAAACAGTTGCATAGATAAAGAGGGGTAGTGCAGGGAATCCTGCTCCCTGCTCTCAAAGTTCCACGACAGTTTCAGGCTATTTCTGCTACATGTACACTACTTATATACGGAGGGGTGCTACTTGCTGCGGATGCAGTTTACAGAATATCCCTACCTGTGCCTCCAAAATGTCTTGCCTTGGGCCCCTGAAGGTATTCTAGGGAAGGTGGGGACAGGAATTAGAGTGACAACCTAGTTCCATGGTAGTCCTGGGATTTATGTATCAGCTTAATGCATTCTGGGTGTTGTAGTCTTGATTTTCTTCTATTGAATGAATTAGACTAACACATATGATAGCAATTATTTGTAAGCGAAAAGTTCAGGCCTGGAAAAACGGTCTGTCATGACGTGGAGTGACGGAATGTATGTCAATACTTTGCATACCATTACTTCGCATGCTTTTAGTGTGATGTTTTTACTTAGCATAAACCATTACTTCGTAATTTTAACTGCACATGCATTTATAACGAGAATGGTTATAAATGTACTATGGTTTATGCTAATGAAAAACATCGCACTAAAATCATGCTTACACTACTTAAGCACCACTACACTAGCCTAAGCCCTAATACCCTACGTCTACGCGACCTTCCCCCTGCATGGACCCTACACTCTAAAACTACATTTCACGACCCCCGACACTACCCTTAACCCTAAAACACTACCCTGCACTACACAAACACCACTACACTAAACCCTAAAACACTCCCCCCAGCACAACCCTACCCTTACCCCCAAGCCGGTCCTTACACTAAAACGATACCCTACACTACACTAACACCACAACAGTACCTTAAACCCTAAAACACTACACACAGCATGACCCTGCCCCAACCTCCAGTCCGGTCTCTACTCCCAAACACTACCCTGCACAAGTCCCCGACACTACCCTTAATCAAAATATACTACTCTACACTACAAAAAACACAACTACACTACCCTAAAAACAAAAAGACTACCCCCTGCATGTCCTTCCCCTACCCTTAACCCTTAAATACTACACAGTCTCTCTTACCTCTCTCTCCTCAGTTCCTCTCTTCTCCTTCAGCCGTGATTCCTCTTCTCTGGGATTCCAGCATCAGTAGTGCACGTCGTTGTGTGGAAATGGAAGGGCGTCCGTTTCCACACAACGATGTTGATAGCCTGTGCTTCGCAAGCATTACAACGCATGCAATGTTACAACTTGATTAATAAAGGCTACACGTTGTAATATCGCATGTGTTATAATGCTTGCGAAGTAATTGTACGTGGGCTAACATCCGCGTACTAATGGCTGTTTACTGAGTGACGCGGTCTCCTCTAATAGGAACATTTTGAAAGCTGCATCCACTGCTGAAGGCAGTAGGTGACAGCTTTCGATGGTCCTAACCATTAAATGGCTTTTAATTCCTGCTACTTTTGACAAACGTTACTGTCTAGTGAGCTTACAAATGCACTATTTTCTTCTAGTTTTGCAAATACTGTTTGAAAGAGGACCTTCCCTTCCTGTTTAAAGTAGGCTTTTAAACCCTTTTATATTTTCACTAACTCTATTGGCCTAATAAGTTTATATGTGCAATAGTTGGTACCAAATATTTCCCTAAATCCTGCTTCTCATATTCACCCAATAATAGATACCCCACAACAATGTTAAACACACAAAAGGATATGGGAGGAATGCTTGAAATTTGTCTAACCACTGGCAATCGCACGGTGTAGCATTCCAACATATTGTTCTTTTGCCCACCATGCCACCTCAGTTTTGACCCAGCCATATGCAAATCAGTCCTGTCCTGGCTCCAGTAGGAACAGCTACAGCTGAACTGCCAGGCCAGGTCCTCCCTCATCCAGAGCTTAAGCAACCCAAACCATTTTCAACCTGACTGGGCTCTTCAGTCAGATGTAGCTTGGTTCCAGCAACACAGTAAGCACAGGACCCATGTCTGAGTATAGGCTTGGCCACATATGACAACACATCAAACACACAAAAGGTGATGGGAAGAATGTTTACAATTTTTCTAACCACTGGCAATCACTCTGGTTGGCATTCCAACCAACTGATCTTTTGCTCACCATGCCACCTCAGTTTGGACCCAGCCATTTGTAATCTGTTTTGACCATGCTCCATATGGGAACAGTCCAGCCAAAACTGCCAGACCAGGTTCTCTCTGAATTGGAACACACACAAACCAAAACATGTATAATAAGAAATCAGCACCAATCCAGAAAGTATTGTCTTTATAGTCTCAAATGTCCACAGTATACACAAAAATGCACAATCTTGTGAAAAAAGGTCCAGATTCTTGCAGAGTTTCTTGCTCAGGTTCTTTATTATAATATTTCAGCACAAGGAAAATCCAAGAACACAAATGGATTTACTTCTTAGCCAGCCAACGCGTTACGTCTCTACAATGAGACTTCTTCAGGGCTTCAATGAAAAAATGGTAATCATACATCAATACATCATGGTAAATTTCCTCAAAAACAGCATATTAAGGTAATTTCTCTTTGTTCTGACGAGAAGTGTTCAAGAGGACAGAACCCATACAAAGTCAGGATTCCCTGTCTGTTAGATAGCTGTATTGCTCACACTGTTTTTGCTGTGCTTACTCTTAGTAGTCTTAAAAAGGTATGGTAACCAGCAGTGTTTCCACATCAACAGTAGGACATTATTGCATATACTGTGGACATTTGAGACTATAAAGACTATACTTTCTGGATGGGTGCTGATTTCTTATTATACATTACAATTTTGGGCTTTGCCCTTGAAGGAACAAATGGGGTTGTGTTCCTTGGAATCACAAGCACCATCAATTCGAATTACAAGCTACAGGTGAAAGCGGGTGCAATTTGTTTTACCTCAACCCTTGTTGTCTTTTACATAAACAAACCAAAACATGTTCCACACTGATTGTAGCTTTTCAGTTGGGTGTAGCTTAGTTCCAATGGTACAAAGAGTACAGTACTCATGCATGGGCATACCCTTTTCACTTAGCGTGGTACAGCATTCACACAAAAGTTGATAGGAGAGACGCTTGAAAGTTGTCTATCCACTTACAATTACTCCGGAAGCATCGCAGTTCATATTTCTTTTGCTCAGCATACCACCTCAGATTGGATCCAGCCACATGCAAATCAGTATTCAACCTGCTCTTAATGGGAACAGCCCAGCCCGAACATCAAGGTGAGGTTCTCACCAAACCAGACCACAAGCAACCCAAATATAACATAACATAACACGTGTATTTTTAAAGCACACTTATCACCCGTTGGTGTCAGGGCGATGAATAACAGATGTATATTGAACAGTTTTGTATGTATTGAGTATGGTGTATTTGAGGACCAATGCACTATATGAGCTCAGAAGCCCCAACACAATAAACCATAGTGGGAGCTTGAAACTGGCAATATTAAGATATGCCCTGTGACATGAGCGAAGATATAATGTGTGAGGAGGACTGGGGGTTTTGCCCTGAACTTGCACTCCCACACTTTTTAAGCAGATTGTCTTCATCCTATCATGAAGAGGTGTTTTTAAGGTTCCAGTTAAAACCAATCTATTTGAGAGTCATTAATAAAGTCTTGATAAAGACGGTGTTATGAGATTTACCATCTAAATGTGCTGACTCGCTTACTTGAAACATAATCCGTCAAAAGGCTGGAATTAAAGACTACATATCAGTGCGGCAGTGTCGGATTCTAGTCCTTAATATTGTGAGGTCACGGATGTGTGTCTTTCAATGACATACTGTATTGTCTTTTGCATGTACTCTCTTTTTTAATTTCAACCTTGATGTTTTATGGATTATACAATTGTGTGTATTTCAGATTTTGTGTCAGGGGTATTACAAACGAATGTTTATGCATTAAATGATTGATGCTTTTTTATGATACTATTATGAATAAATAGAACTATTAATTTTGAACAAAAACCTTCTTCAGACTGTTAAACTTGGGTATATGGTTATGATTCCCTTAGATATTTTGGTGTGAGTGTGACTAGCCATGAGTGAGGTAAGCAAGCGTGTATACAGATTATAATCTTTAATGAGTCTTTAAGCGCAGCTCAAAGGAAATTTTCTTTTTTACATAGTTGTTTGACGTATCACCCTAAGTGGCTAGGGGTATGTCCAGACATGGATTCCTTGCCTACTGTGTCGCTGGAACCAAACTGCACCCGAATGAAGAACCCAACCTGAACGAAACCGGTCTTGGGTTGCTTGTGTTCTGGTTCAGAGAGTGCCTGTCTTGGCAGCTCCAGCTGGACTGTTCCTATTGAAACAGGGCATACACAACAAGATGATGGATAGAGTGCTGAAACTTCTCAGCCACTCACCCTAAGCCAATAGATCTGGGTTTAATCCATCATTCTTTCCTCACTATGCCACTATGCCACCCCAGTTTGGACCCAGGCATATGGAAATCAGTCTTAACCCTGCTCCTCATGGGAACAGTCCACCCCGAACTGCCAGGCTAGGTCATCCTTGGATCGGAAAAAAAGCATCTTACGACCAGTTTCAGGGTATCTTCCCTCATCAGCCAGGCTAGCTTGAATCCAGTGGCACTGCGAGCAAGGGACCCATGTCTCGGAGCAGGGTCAAGACTGATTTGCATATGGCTGGTATCAAACAGGAAAGGCATGGGAAGCAAATAAACAATGGATTTAGGTCCATATGTCTGTACAGGGGTGAATGTTTGACATTGTTCAGCATTCTGTCCATCAATTATTCATTTTCCTATTGGAGCAAGACCAAGACAGATCTACATATTGCTGGGTCTAATCCGAGGTGGCATGGTGGGCAAAGGAACAATGAGCTGGAATCTGTAATCCTGTTTAACGTATTAGAAAAGCAGGACAATAAGTGCCTGACATCGAGTAGCGGCCCGTGGTGGGAGTGCTGCCGGGCGCTGACGTGGGGTGGGGAAGGGGCAGGGTGGGGGTAGTAAAATCCGGAATACTGCCAAACAAAGATAAGTGAACAAATAAATAAATAAAACACATTTTGTTGCGCGCGCTGCATCCCATTTGGAGATGCAGCATACGCAATGAAATTCGGTTTATTTATTTATTTGTTTTCTTACCTCTGTTCGGCCGTATTCCGGATTTTACTACCCCCCACCCTGCCCCTCCCCCACCCCACATCAGCGTCCGATAGCACTCCCACCACAGGCCGCTACTGCTGACGTCACAGACTGGCTGAACAACTCACATACGGCAACCTGAATCAGGGGACGCTTTCTGCACGTTGAGTTAAAAACAGTAATTCATCTCTAGTAGCATCAATGTTTCGTATGAAAATAGCTATCAACATTGCAAACGTTTCAAATTTTCACCAAAAATTAAGACTCTTGAAAGGGGTCAGGAATGCACTGTGGCTTATGCATGCATATATGCCTATGTATTTTAGCCCAGTGAACAACATTTCTGTTCACAATGTTTCTACATAAAAAAAAGAAAAGTGAAGACAAATGCTGTTAAACCTATTATTCATTTCTTTCCAGCTGAATGGATATACTAGAACAGGTGTAATATGTGAGCGATTGCCCTTCAGTGCTTCTACTTTAGAAGCATAAAATATCGAGCTGCTTGAAACGGCATGTCATAATTTAAATACAAGCACATATGCTTAAGTTTTGACAAATGAAGCAATATTAATATAGCTCCAAAACATCAGTTCCACTAAATTTCTCAGGTAAAACTAAACTACAGACTTTCTGAGATAAAAAACAAAAAGTTAGATTATCTTCGTTGTGTTTCACAACTTTCATTCTACAAAACACTTCGCATTGCCCCTCTACATTAATGTGTAAAAAAAAATGTTTTTATTGATATATTCTTCAAGTGCTATCAGAGTGATACATGTATGGAGCAGAGTCCGGGTGCAGGGGGAGTTTTGATAGTAAAGGCACGAAGGTCACTTGAAAGCAAAGGAACCAGCATGACCTTGCTATTTCCCAATCATCAAAGCAATTGCTCAATTAAGAGTGGCCTTTGCAGTGTGATGTAAGGCACCGCTGATTGGTTGCCATCACAACTTCCAAAGAGTGGACTTGGGTAGCGTCTGCGAATCAGTATTTATGATGCTATAAAAATGTTCTATTATCAGGAACTTCCAAATCTATTTCCTGGTTTCTGACAGATCAAAGATGACAGCAAGTGATCATTTCAAAGTCATTATTTATGCATAATAAAGTTTTCCCACTTAGCTTAGAAGGACAGAGACAATTTTTGATCTGCCCCACACTACTCCAAAGCTGATGTGCAGTTACTTTACGTTGGAAAGTGGCTTTCATATTTCTTTTCTATGTAGACGAAGGAAGGTGCAAATGTCAACTGAAGTCAACATAACTTCCAGCCACATAGACTTGCATGCCCCTGCAGTTTGTAGTTAATAGCACAGTATGCAGTGCATAGTTCTTGCATGACTGACCCCATGCGAATTGGTAAACCCGGGTAATAGAGTTGTGGTAGTGTATGGCAGCATAGGGCATGGGCGGCTCTAGGCTCATGGCGGCCCTAGGCAGGGAGCGAAGGTAGGGGGCCCTGGAAGAGGGGTCCAGGCGGGGCGGAGCACGGAGGCCAATGAAGGGGGTGGAGGAGTCAGGATGTTTGGAAGTGGAACAGAGCCGGAGAATGCCAAATCCCTGCCGGGGGCTGCCAAGCAAATATGTATCCATCCTCAGAGGATTATTATATTAAGGATATATATTGGCGTGGTGGCGCTTTGTGTTTGGTGGCCGTGTGCAGGTGCACAGCTTGCATATGCCTAAGGCCGCCCCTGCATAGGGTATTCAGAACTGCGCACTGTCTAAGTCCAAACACTGAATAATGAAGGATTTTATGATGTTGTTCCTGGCTTGATCATTCGAGAAAAATAATCTTACTATATTGTGCTCTGAACTACATAAGACTGTAAAGGGGATGAGCTGCTAAGAAGTACAGTGCCGTCCGAATTTAGTTTTAGCCATATAAAGGGAATCACCTTGAAAGGAAGTCTAATGAAGCACCTGGTGGAGCGGGTTTTAAGGAAGTTCATGGATGCATGAACCACAAACTCCTTAGAGAATTTTAAAGAAATGGAGACTGTAATTAATCAAAGCAAGGATATGCTGGATGTCTATTAGGGATCCAATTGACCAGCTCTAGTACAAGTCACCTAGACCCAGATTTACAATGTCTTTGCATCATATCTGTTTTACCTTTTTAATGCAAACCTTACGCTAAGTGTTAAGTCGGGATTCGTGGTGTGTGTTGAATTGTACCCAGAAGTAATGCAAAGCAGCAAAGTGCGCTGCCTTGTGCATCTAGTGGGTTATCAGCAGGTGACACATGGACATTCCTATACAACCACACATGGGTTCTATAACAAACCCCTATCTAGGAAGAATTGATAATGGGATTTGAGCTAAATTCCTGAGCCTCTTTGAGGCAGATGTAACGAGGAGAAATATTTTTGTATCTCCTAGGTTTTTTTTCTTTTCTTGTGTGCTGCATTCTACAGCACACAGAAAACAGAGGACAATGCCTTAAATCATAGTTCCTGTACATGAAAGGAGCCCTTCCTGCACAAAAACTATGCTTATCACAACACAGACACACTTGCATTATAGCTGAAGGGTGTTTGGTTTGGTGCAAGGCAGCTTACAGTTTGCCAGCACAGTGAGAATCCAGATCCTTTTGTCATCTTATAGCTCGATTGCGTGTCTGGCGCAGTGGTGGCGGTCTTCCAAACACCCCTTTGCAACGAAGGTGGTCAGACCACCATTGCACCACGCAGCCACCAGGAAACTACCACTCCCTGTCAGTGTTGCTTTGGTCTTGAGGCTGCAATAAGCTTGATGGGACCACCGTGCTACCCCCATGTGCAGACACCACAGATCCTGCATAGATATGGTGTTCCCATTGCAGTGCCTATTTTCTGACGAACCGCCATGGGAACATCAAACAAAAGATTCACAGACACGAGAAGCACTTGTAATCTGGCTGGCAGACTGACCATGGGATTGGCAGTGCGGCGGTGGGGTGGACCCAGTGCTGCACTGACAAACTCGGAATCAAGCCCTTAGTAGATATGCCACTGTACTGTTCTCTCCTGTTCATGCAACACCGCGCTGCAGCTTTACTTCCTGCTCTGTGTTGTGCATTTTAGGGCTGCATTACGACATAGGTCTGAAAACTCTAAACGCCATTTGAGTTTTCCTAACCCATGTCAGAAACCATATTTTCAACTGAGTCAGATACATATCCGACTGACCAATTAGAATAAAAGGTAACCGTTCAGTCATTCAGATTCGGTTCCGATGGGTATTCGGAGACTGCGAGTCAGTCGGAGCCAACTCGTACAGGTCCATGGACCGGGTTTCCGACTGACACATCATGATGTTGGATTCGGACAGCCTTTCCAAATCAGTTTGTCTAAGACAAAACAGCTGTCAGAAACTGACTTTGGGGGCCCTTAGCAGGCCCTCTTTCACCCTGATGCCTCCGGTTGGGGCCCGTGGGGTTACCCATGGGAACCCTCTTTACAACCATGTACCAGCGACAGGGTGCAAGGTGTTCCGCAACCACCCCTTTTATCAATGGGAGCCTGTGTTTTCAGTCGGAACCCAACTCCAATTGAAGTCAATGGGAGTCCAACCGAATGGTGCTCGGAAACATAGTAATCAGTCGGTCAGACTCTCCAAACCCGAGTCAGTTGGAACGGATTCCAACCAGGAGTCGGTCGGAATGCTTCCCGGCCGACATCGTAATGAGGCCCTTATTTGTTAATCTTGTCCCTGGTATTTATAGACCTGAAATAACTGAACCAGGAAATACCAGACTCCGTTTTACAAGATACCAATCCACACTGGCAAAGACACTATATGAGATAGGCAAGGGTTGTGGAATGAGGAATCCATCATTAGGAAGTGGGCAGATACCACTCCCCCTAGCCTTATACATGCCTCCCTGGCCCAGACGTCTGCTCAAGCCTCAACCTGTTGCAATCCCAATCCTGTCTCCCACCTGGTCTGTGAAAGTGATAAATGGAGTGGAATAAGGGCCAATTAGCCTTGAATTCAGAAATGACAAGGTAATATTGTCATTTTATTTCCCATTTGGAGTCAATAACTGTAATGTCCATTATACTGAGCAGTTATGACTTCTAGATTTGGAGATTTTGAAGCCCAAGTTTCTTGCCACCAATAACGGGCAACTTGTAATGAGGAGCCCGGTCACAGTCCAACTCAAAAGCCATATCACATCTTGTTTCAAATGGTGGAAAAATATAAATCTTTTAGTTCTACAACAGGGTGACCCCCCCTTTAGATACTCTTCTGAATAAGTCCTTTTCAGTGATGAGGAGAAGGCATCAGAACATTTTAAGGCACTGTTGGCTATAACACTTTATATTAAAAAAAATGTGGCATCATTTCTTGGCTCATTCCCTTTCCAAATTGAGGAGAGATTCAGCTATTTTGCGTAATTCACCTTAGTATTATGATACTGGGTCAATGCTACAGACTGGTTGCTGGTGCATTCAGAATGTAGTGTATACCCATGTTCTTGCAGGTTGTATATTACTAAACCGCAGTGCACTAATTTCAGGTTTGGGTCTTGGTCAATGATTCACAGCTCTATTGCTTGAATGATAGCTCTTTGGTCATGAAGTGTTGGAAAGGTCTTAGGAAGAGACGGGATCTCCCTTTGTACGTATCTGATTGGATAAATGCTCTCTCGATTGCCTGCCCAATTTTAGCCTATACTTTGTGACACTGCAAAAGCTGTTTTCTGGTACTTGAATCCATTATTATTTGATTATTATATCCTTTTGAGTTAATAAAGTGAATCAGATGAGTGGAAAGAAGCTTTATTACCTTTTGAAACATGGAGACTTGCCACTCCCCGATTTAGAGTGATACTACTTTATTTCTTCCATCTCTTCAGAGATTGTGAAAACCCAGCCTCCCTTTGGTGCTTGGAAATTCCTTTCTGATGTGCATGGATATGCAATGAGATGATATATATATATATATATATATATATATATATATATATATATATATATATATATATATATATATATATATATGTCATTCTCCTGAGTGTTGTAAAAATAAACAAGTGGTTGGGGTATATCCAATTTACAAGTATTGCTGCAGCATTTTTAGGGCGAACCTGGGCACGCTTGTGCTGCTCTGCGGACCATGCTGTATTGGTGTATGTACTTGAAGCCCCACCCACTCTCCGCACATATTTGTGATTGGCTTGTGTCATTGTCCTTCTTAAATGGGGGGCCTTACCGAAATCTTTACCGGCTGCAGGAGGGGTCACGCTGCTCACAGTGACCAGACGCCGAGCTGCACCATTTCACCGCGCCGCTGGGTTCCTGACGTTGTGGTCGCCCCCGCCGCCGTGCAGCACCATCACACGGCCGCGGAGAGGAGCGGACCACAACTCCCAGCTTGCCCGGGCCACTGCACCGCCCACTTCCTGCTGACAGCGCCAGGAGGCGCACAAAAGGAGACGGCTCCCGGAGTCGAGCGGGGGCCTTACCGAAATCTTTACCGGCTGCAGGAGGGGTCACGCTGCTCACAGTGACCAGACGCCGAGCTGCACCATTTCACCGCGCCGCTGGGTTCCTGACGTTGTGGTCGCCCCCGCCGCCGTGCAGCACCATCACACGGCCGCGGAGAGGAGCGGACCACAACTCCCAGCTTGTCCGGGCCACTGCACCGCCCACTTCCTGCTGACAGCGCCAGGAGGCGCACAAAAGGAGACGGCTCCCGGAGTCGAGCGGGGGCCTTACCGAAATCTTTACCGGCTGCAGGAGGGGTCACGCTGCTCACAGTGACCAGATGCCGAGCTGCACCATTTCACTGCGCCGCTGGGTTCCTGACGTTGTGGTCGCCCCCGCCGCCGTGCAGCACCATCACACGGCCGCGGAGAGGAGCGGACCACAACTCCCAGCTTGCCCGGGCCACTGCACCGCCCACTTCCTGCTGACAGCGCCAGGAGGCGCACAAAAGGAGACGGCTCCCGGAGTCGAGCGGGGGCCTTACCGAAATCTTTACCGGCTGCAGGAGGGGTCACGCTGCTCACAGTGACCAGACGCCGAGCTGCACCATTTCACCGCGCCGCTGGGTTCCTGACGTTGTGGTCGCCCCCGCCGCCGTGCAGCACCATCACACGGCCGCGGAGAGGAGCGGACCACAACTCCCAGCTTGTCCGGGCCACTGCACCGCCCACTTCCTGCTGACAGCGCCAGGAGGCGCACAAAAGGAGACGGCTCCCGGAGTCGAGCGGGGGCCTTACCGAAATCTTTACCAGCTGCAGGAGGGGTCACGCTGCTCACAGTGACCAGACGCCGAGCTGCACCATTTCACCGCGCCGCTGGGTTCCTGACGTTGTGGTCGCCCCCGCCGCCGTGAAGCACCATCACACGGCCGCGGAGAGGAGCGGACCACAACTCCCAGCTTGCCCGGGCCACTGCACCGCCCACTTCCTGCAGACAGCACCAGGAGGCGCACAAAAGGAGACGGCTACCTCCGCCTCGAGGGCGGGCCGTCTAAGCCGTCCAAGGACGACCAGGGACGGGACGGGCCACGTCCCCTTTCATCATGGGTAAGCGCAAACTGGCTACATCGGCGGCAGGCGAAGCGAAAGCTAAGGTGCCAAAGTACACAACTAGCATTATTACGTATTTAACAACAAAGGTGGGGGAGCTATCAACGCAGATCGGAGAGTCAGAGCGTGAGTTGGGTCTTGCTTCCAGCCCTGGGGCTGTCAACACATCCAATGCCTCTGTCATAAACTGTATTCCGCTGGAGCCTAGGGTCATCATTGAGTCTTGTAGACCCACCCTGCCACAATCCCCCACAGTTCTTCCATTCCCAGTTCTGACTGAAACAGTGATACCATCATTCCCTATGACCCCGGGGGATGTAGGAAGGACTGCATTAAACCAGGCTGGGCCTCTACACCCAATTTACGTAACTGAGGAGGGCATTTCGTCCTTACTGGAAAAACTGTTGACAGAAAGACTGGAAACCGCATTAATTCAGATTGCTTCCGACATCACTGAGACTCTGAAGGATTGTGTTAAGAGCCTTGTGGCAAAATGTGAGCGCATCAATGATGCCCTTAATACTCGGGCCCCCTCTTCCTTTACACCTATGGCGCCATGTCCTACAGTTGTGCAGGTTTCTGCTCCTAAGGTTGGGGGACCTTCCACAATTAGGTCGGCTGTCACCTCTATAGTGGCCACCGATAACCCTGTTCCAAAAAAAGGGAAAGTGGATAAGGGGATATATATTCCCACGATGGAGGCTGCTCCCAGTGTAAATACTTCTGTAAGGCCTAGAGGCCAGCAGGGGGGGTGGCAAGAAGGGTACCCCCAATAAATCTACCTCCGGATGCAACACCTTTTGTTGCAATCTTGGTTAACGTGCCTAAACTTGCAGATGGGGAGGTGGATCATCATGACACTCTTCTTAAGCATGCTAAAAAATGGTGTAATGCTAACTGCACGGGAGAAAGTAACATTGCAGACAATATTGTAACAAGTAGAAGGGTCAACTGCGTGGGCACAAGCAAGAAACAGGTAGCTGGAGATTGTGTAATTGTTAATTTTAAATCTAGAAATGTCGCCATCCGCCTTTTCTGGGACGACTCTCCTTTGGACTATGTAGGAAAAGGTGTTCGAGCGATGCCCCTTGGCTTTTTCTACCCCCGAGTCTATAGACCAGGTGCTGCGGAGAACAACAAGTCACACTTTACCGAAAACGCTTGGGTGGAGGACAAACTTATTTCACCTATGTTTGTTAATGATTGGGTGACAATGCCACCCAAGGGCAGTAGCCTAGCTAATTCTGTAAGGAACACTCCTTCAAATGATTTATTATTGTCAAATAGGTTTACGGCCCTAGCCGATAGAATTGATATTGAATGACTAGAGCCTGAGCAGGAAAACCTGACTGTCCCATGCCTAGGTAATGCAGAGGCTACCTCATCAGATGTCATGATTGATACTACTTTAAATGACCCTTTAGAATCGGGCAGGGGGCACATCAGGTTACTATCATGGAACATTACGGGCTTACGGGCCAAACAGGAGGACCAGATTTGGCTACAACAATTGAAGGAACACGATATAGTTGCCTTACAAGAAACTTGGTCAAAAGATAAGGGTTTTTGGGTAGATGGTTATATTTCATTCTTTGTCAATGCGCAGAGTTCCACGGCGGGAAGGGATAGAGGGGGTTTGCTACTCCTTGTTTCAGTTAAAATAGCAGGGACTGTCAAAGAAATCCCCAGTTCCTCACACTTTTTTCAGCTGGTGGAAATTCGTTTAGCAGACAAGAACAAGATTGTGTTTATAAATTGTTACAACTCCATGCAGGGGGGGGGCCTAATTTCGTTTTAGAAGGTTTATCCTCCTTTTTAATCAATTACATGTCAAAACAAACCACTTTTGTTCAGTTAATTATGATGGGAGATTTTAATGTTCATTTGTGTGAGTCTCACTGCCAGATCGTAGATATTACCAGTCCAGATCACACATCGTTGCCACATTTTGAACATAGCCCTAAGGGGGTGGCAATGGAAAATCTGTTATCATCTAATGATTTATACGAACTAGGGTTCTCAGATCCAACAAACCGTGTGGTCACGTATAATGCAAGGGAAAGCGAATCGATTATCGATTACTTTTTTATGTCCCCGGGGCTCCTACGCTATGTATTGTTCTACAATGCAATTGTAAGCGGGTTCAGTGACCACAACCCGGTGTTGTTGATTTTGGACGCTTTCTCTGGCTTGTGCAAAGGGGATCTGAGGGCCACCTCTGCAAGGGATGTAAGGAGTAGAGACCAGGGAAGGTGCCTTAAATGGTGTAAAGTTTGCCCAGAGGACTTTCATGGTATAACTGAGCAACATATGTCAGTAGAAATTGAGAAATGTAGGGATGGAGAGAGGAGGGGGAAGGAGGTAGTTAGTGCCTTTGAAGCTATCTGTGCCAGAGTAGAAAAAGAGCTCACAGCTAAACCAAGGAGGGGCCCTGCCCCAGTGTTTAGGTGGTTTGATCGCACTTGCTCCAAGGCACACTCGGCTTTGTTGAAAGCCCTTAAACAATCCCCTAGAGAAAGGTCTTTGGTGGCACAGTTGAGAAGAGAATATGCTGTGGCGGTTAAATCGCGAAAAAAGCCATCAAAGATGAAGCATGGGATTCTTTAATGGATTCTACAACCCTTAAACAAAGTTCCAAATTCTGGGCCATAATCAATAATCCTTTTTTTGCTCAAACAAATAATATGGATCTTGAATTAAACATCTCTGAAGCAGACTGGATTAATCATTTTTCTAATATATATGGCTCAAATGAAATAGTTGAGGCATTTGCAATGCCCTACACCCCAACCTCCCCTACTAAGTTAAATTTTAGTAAATCAGAAGTAGAGCTGGCAATTCTAGGCTCTGCTGCCAATAAAGCTCCGGGCCCAGACGGGGCCCCTCTGGACCTCTACAAACTTAACCCTGAGATGTGGGCTGAGATATTAGCCAATGTTTTTAACTGTGTGCATGAGGGGGGTTTGCCAAAAACTTGGGCATGCTCAATCATAGTACCCATTTTTAAAAAGGGCCAAAGAAGCGACCCCAAGTGTTTTCGACCAATTTCTTTACTGGATTCTTCTATGAAGATCCTGGGCAAAGTTTTGCTAGCCAGAATTAATAGTTGGTCTCTAGACAACGATATTTTAACAGATGCCCAGTACGGGTTTCGTGCAGGCAGAGGAACAGAGGACCAATGCTTAAATCTTCATTTGGTAATTTCGAAATACACTACTGCAAAAAAGGGGTCAATTTTTGTTGCATTTATGGACCTGTCCACGGCCTTTGATTTGGTTAATAGGGCCCGGCTGTGGACCATGTTGTTAAAATTGGGTCTCGATCCTCCCCTTGTATATTTTTTGGCAGAACTCCACAAGGATTTAAAAGCTTCTTAGAATGGACCAAGAAGGTAATCGTACAGCTTGGTTCAAATCAAGTAGGGGCGTGCGGCAGGGCTGCATTCTTGCGCCCATGCTCTTCACTCTTTATATAAATTCATTAGAGAAGACTCTTAACTGCTACCTTGGACACTCCACGTGCAGGGGATACTCGTATCCCTGTTCTCCTGTACGCGGATGACGCAGCTTTGATAGCTCGGACTCATTTAGGTTTGCAAAGACTTTTAAATGATTTTAATGATTTTATGGCTTCACTTGACTTAGTGATAAACAACTCTAAATCTCACGTCATGGCTTTTGGGGCTGTCAAAAATAATTCTAAACAGTTCTATTGCAATGGTGACGTGATCACTAATGTCAACATTTTTACTTACCTGGGTGTAATTTTTGACACTAAGGGTAGCTGGGCTCCCCAAATCATAGCTAAAACTAAAGCAGTTAGGAGCTCGGCTAATGCTATTTTAAGTTTTTCTAGGAGACTGGGTGGGAAGCCAACTGGTGCTTTATTAAACCTGTATAGGGCGAAATCTGTGGCAATAGCCAGGTATGGCTCAGTTCTGTGGGGTTATGTGAATGGAGAATCTATTCAAAGGGAAGAAAATAAGTTCCTTCAATCCATTTTAGGGCTTCCCCAATCTACAGCCACGTTTTCAGTTCACCAGGAACTTGGTCTAGGGTATATTTCGGACACCCTTTTAATGGCTCCTATTTTGCTATGGATAAGGACCTGGACCAATAACAACCTTGGTTTGAATCACAAAATACTGGTGGACTGTTTAAAATTGGATAACTTTAGAAATATTGCTTGGTTATCATATATTCATAAGTGTTCTACGGACCTTGGTCGTCCTGATATTTTTTCGGTCCCTCAAGGTCTAAAGAAATGTGATTTAGACTGGGTTAACGTCAATTTTATCAAATTGAAAAATGTGGAGAGGGAGGAACGCCAACTGACTAAACCCACGGTCAGAGCCCATTTCCTGACCATTACCAGCCTTACTATACAACCGTACCTTACCATTGCTAACATCCCTTTTCACAGGTGGCTTCTGGTTAAACTTCGATTTAACCAGATTTATACGGTCCTTTGTGATAGTCAAGGCTGGTATAAGGAGGAGGATGCCCCTGTCTGTAATTGCGACAACTTCTCAACGCAAGATAACATGCACTTTATGTTGTTCTGTCATTTTTTTACTGTGCCCAGACAGAAATACCTGGTACCTCTATTGAAGGATAAAGCCTTCCATCAGGCAAAACCTGCCCTCCTGTATCTCCAATTATTGGATTCAGCTTTGGCTATGTTTAGCGTGGCCAATTATCTTGTTGCTGCTGTTAGGATCAGGAGGAGACGACTTAAAATGTAACATAATGGTTTTGCACGGAAGGGTGAAATAGTAAATGTTTTTTGTACCTAAAAAAAATTTTTTTTGCTAAATATTTATTCCATTCTAGTTGCATTTTAAATTGTGAAAATATAAATTACTATAGATGTTTTTTAACTGTTTTTAAACTGTGAATATATATGCACTATTGATCCATTGATCTATGTAATTTCTCATGAATTTGTATTGTCCCTTTTTTGTGATTGTAGAATGCTTTTATGATTTTTAACTAAATCGAATAAAGTGGTTTTTGACTTGACTTGACTCCTTCTTAAATGCAGGCTTCTGATGTGTTTTTAGACTTGTTAGTACCTCCTTAGTACCGCCTTGTCTTCATTTGTAACCTCCCATGAGGTCTGCCCCTTTTACTTCAGTTGTTACACGGTATGCTTTCTTTAGTCTGTAAGCACTATTTTCTTTAATCATTTTCTCTTACTGCAGAAGGGTCTCTCATGCACAGTAGTGACCACTGGCTTGTTTATTTATCTCGTAGCAAACTGGGAGCTTTTCAGGGGCCAGGGGAGACAAAAGTGGGCAACTCAGTGATGTCTTCAAACATTTGGAATGCAAAAGGTCTCCCATTTGCCGGAGTTTAAGATATTGACAATGCCTTTTATTTATGTTTTAGAATCCAAAACATACTGAAAAGGCATTGACATTTACAATGCCAATAGCTCAAACTCGTATAAATGTGAGAAGTATTGCATTGCAGACACTTGTTGCCCATGTCTCAGAAGCTAGATTCAGTGCCTGGGCCAATTGCAGAAGGACAGGAATTTACATACTTTGGGGTTGTACATCTAGGGATTCCTGTAAAATGTGAAGGGGGAGCTTTTTAAAATGTCTGCAAATTAATACCCTCTGGGACACTATTTCTTCTGAATGGCGTTAGGCAAAGACCCTAGGTGTAGACTGCATTATTACTGGTGCTTAAGGAATTGATGGTATGACAGGCTGTCGAGAAGAAAAATACTGTCCTAGTATAGATTTACTTTCCGTATATATCATTATTGTACATGTATGTGAAGATAAGAATAGTAAAGGTACAATTACCTATGCACAACTCCATTACAGTATTGGAGTAGCCATTATTTTTAGCCATGAAGTTTTGTCAGGGTGACATTAAAACCTCAATATTGTGGTAAAATACCCAGGCTTAATTCGAAAATGTCTAATTTGTTGTTCTTTGAAAAGGTAATTGCCCATAACGACATTGTGAGTTATCTGGAAAAAGTGTGGCCAGAAAACGCCATTGGAAGACTACTATATTGCTGCATAAGTCTGTTAGACAGGGGACCCTGAGACACATACTTGTTTATTGCCTGTAAAGACTTTACTGTACTCCAGCCACAGCGATGAACGCCTTCTGCATCCAGGCAATTCTTGCACAATGATTTCTAATCCAGAGGCGCATTAGGAAGATAAGTATTTATATATATATTTTTTTTAATTGTCCAAACTGGAGTTTGCTTTTGGATCGTTTTGGGGGGATTTTCGCAGTGGCTCCATCTGGGGTTGCTACATGTACACATTCTCTTGATCTTTCATCTGTTTTCTGACATCTCAGATGTTTCTACAGTGAATTCAGCATACCATAATGAGAACATGTGTGATGGTGGGTTTGAGTGACTTAACTTTACACACAAATTATTAATACACAGCCTGGCTGGGTTATTTTTGTTTTTATTCTTCAGAAATCAGATCAGCAAAGATTACTGATAAAGGGAAAAGGCGAACATTTAGGGAATGTTTTTTATAATTTCTTTGAAGTTAAATACATTCTTTGCAGACAATGGGCCACATGTACAACCATTTTTTAGCGGTCACAGACGAAGATTTGGGCCATTTGCGACTGCTGAAAAGGGTTCTAGCATGTATCAACCATATTTTGTGAGTCAGTAACCTGTTACCGACTCGCGAAATAGGGATTGCAAGGCGCTATTATGAATGGGAGTGCCAAGGACGTCCCTTCCTAATAGCGAGTCGAGGGGGAGAGTACGATTGTTTTGCAACTAGAATGCGGTCGCAAAAAAAATTGCCGTTTACTGCCTACTTAAAGTAGGTGGTAAGCCAGTTGCAAATGAGAAAGGGTGCCTCAGGGGATCCCTTCCCCCTCTGTGATAGTCAGCGAAAACATTTTTCATGAACAAGCACTGGTTCAACAAATCACTGCCTACTCTTGAAAAAGGAAACAGAACCTTTTAATTTTTCTTTTTTAAATGCATCATGTTTTCCTTTAAGGAAAATGTGCTGCATTTCAATTTAATTGCTTTATTGAAAACCAGTCACAGACAGTTCTGCTGAGGCTTCTATCCCTGTGAGTGCTGGATATTCACAATGGTTCAGAAAAAGGGGGGGGGGGGCGGGTCATAATGGGTCGCAAATTACGACCTGTCTCATGAATATTAATGAGACAGGTCCCTTTCGAGTCGCAAAAAAAATTTGTGACTCGCAAAATGACCTGGTCATACATGTGGACCAACATGAGAAGGCTTTAATCAAACAATGACAAGCAAATTGGTCAGTTTTTTCATTTAAAGTGTCTGATTGTTTATTGATGCATACATTTCTATGTTTGTCTGTTTTTGTATGTCAGCATGTGTGAGAGTGTGAGAGCTTCGTTGAGATTGTGTGTTTGGTGCTTGTGCAGATGGATGGATGGATTCTTTTAGGAGTGTTTTTGAGGTAGTGACTGCTTGCTCTACTTAAGGTTGACTCCTACTAAACCCTTTTGGAAGCATGAACTCCCATAAATTCCTACCCTGATCTTGCTCTTAGCATATTGAGATGCCACAATTGACTAAGTCCTCTACTAGAACCTGTATATGAGGTAAAGCACATTTCTAGGGAGCTCATATATGCACTGGATGGTCAGACCTTCTGGTGTTCGTATCGCCTTCTTCGAGTAACTGTAGTATGTAATAATTTTGAATTTTTTCTTTTTCATCTGGGGTTGGTTATCTGAAATACAGAAAACAAACTTCAACCAAACTTTTCCAGTCTGTATGGGTTAAGGTCTGGTGAAGTTGATTCGCATTTTAAAAATCTAATTTCCTGTTTGGGTGTCATGGCCCATCCACTGCTCCCCAAAGCATGTTGAATACTGGTGTCACTGTAAGAATTATTATAAGGGACCTACTGGATCGAGGAAGTCTTCCATAGTGTGTTGTGGATGAGTGGCCAGTACACTTTCTGCATACGAAGTTTACACTGATTTGTTTGCAACTCATCAAGAGTAGAACTAGCACCCAAAAACAGGTTGTGATTCATCAGTTATTCTAGCCATCATGGGTTTGCTTTCAAAATAAGGAGAGATAGATGAACAACAAATAAGACTGTATAGCTTTGGAACACTACATCAATACATCAACACTAATTCTCAACACGTCTCAATTAGTTTGCAGGACTTTGTTCTGACTTCAATTCTATTTTCCTTTTATGCCTTAAACATTTCATTTATTTTGCCTTCTTTGCATGCCACATTCAATTCAAATTTACCAACTGCCTTACAGTCATCCGCCAAAGAATGATGCTGCAATCTTTTCCATGTAACTTGTCAAACATAGAGATAATCTACTTTCCAGCTGTCTATACTCCAACTTCTGATTCTCCTTAGTCTTTCCATGAGGGCCTCAAACCTTTGCCATCAGGATGAATATCAACATACGCGTACATTTCTAAATAAAGCTGGAGTCCTTCATATTGTATTTCACTTCTGCCTCTTACTTCCACCTAATGAATGTTAGAAATGTTTAACCCACCATTACGTTCACACTGTACAATAATGCCCTATTTTTTCTTAAAGTGTTATCTTACAAAATGCCTAAGTTCAAAATAATGTAGTAAGTAGCCATATCTGCTGGAAAGTCGTATTGACGGATTTGAGAGCTGAGAATATGAGTACATTTGAAAAATGTCAGCACTATTAGAATGGCATTCTAATCTAGCACCAAGTTCACTGCGTCTTGCCTGTCAGTGATTGTCTAAAACTTCAAGGAAGAACTGCGTCTGGGGTCCCTGCCTGCCCGCCTCCCGCCGCCTAACTCCTTGTTAAATTGCGGAGTAGGGCCGCCGAGTGGAGTGTGGGCGGGGCATAAGAACTACAAGCCCCAGCAGCCCTAGCAGCACCCAGGGAAAGCTTTTTGCGCCAGGAGGCGCTTAAAATCAACGTCACCCCGGTCGAGCGGGGAAATCTATCCAGCACCAAGTTCACTGCGTCTTGCCTGTCAGTGATTGTCCAAAACCTCAAGGAAGAACTGCGTCTGGGGTCCCTGTCTGCCCGCCTCCCGCCACCTAACTCCTTGTTACATCGCGGAGTAGGGCCGCCGAGTGGAGTGTGGGCGGGGCATAAGAACTACAAGCCCCAGCAGCCCTAGCGGCACCCAGGGAAAGCTTTTCGCGCCAGGAGGCGCTTAAAATCAACGCCACCCCCGTCTCGCGGGATGCCGGGCGAAGCCTGGGCCAAGGGCGGGCCCGTTTAAGCCAGTTAAAGACCGGGTAAGACTGGACTGGGCCACCTTATTAACATTTCACTATCGAGTTTTTGCACCTTCTATCACTTGTATATGCTCAATTGCCAAACCTATTTTTCTAACTCATTGTTTGGCAAGGGGGCTTCCATTAATCTCTAGGCACACGTTATCACTACCTTCTCTTATCCTTGTCTATTGTATTATACACGCTGATTCCTACCACTAATCATGAGTACAAGGGGAAGTAGGAGCAAAACGGCTCAGTGTGTAGGCCAGATTACAGGCCCGATCGATCAATTCATCACGAGGGCCTATCAGGCGATAGACCAGGGTATTATTCTGTTGGAAAGAAGGGTATCACAAGACCTAGTAATAGCACAAAGGTCCTCAATGGGCCCCTTGGCGTCAGCCAGAACTCTAACCCAGTCAAGAGCAATTGGACCACTCTGGTTGGAAATCCCCGCAGACATTCATAGCATCCCTAATAATGTAGATTTATCCGCATCCCAACTCACAATGGATTCAGAGATAAGGGAAGATTTAGAGAAAACCCCTGTCTTGATTATGAGTCCAACCCAAATAGTACCCCCAACCCAAGTAGAATCCCCCAAAAAGCAGGAAACGGGGAGAAGGGAGGGAGCCATCTCAAAACAAAGAAATAATAAGAAGAAGAAAGAGCTCAAACAACAATCTACCAAAGCCTCTGCAAAGAACCAAAGACACCGAAACTCCCCCCCTAAACAAAATGACTTAAATTGTACAAACACATCTATAGTCAACCTCTCCCCAACACCGCCTAATGCAGATGCTACAGGTGGGGGGGGCGTGTAATCTATGTGAATCAAACAAACAGCTGCTAGCCAGCATCGGGGAGCTGATTAAGATTCATCTACTACCAATGGAGCAAACTCTAATGAACATTGAAAAACAACTAGCCAAGCTGTCTATCCACACAAATAACCCAACCATCTTAAAAGCTCTAGGAGTCACTAATGTGGGGGGTACTAAAGGCATCACTACACAGAAACATTTAGGGCCAACAATAAAAACCAAAACATCTTCAAACATGCACAATGCACAAGAAAAACCAAAAGTAGTTCAGGATAACACACAGATAATATCCGATATCCCTAAAGGACCCACTCAGGCAGAAAAACAAAAGCTAACGCCACCTAAGACACCAGTACCACAACCTGAGGGAGATAAAAAAAAGGGAGGGAGGTTTAGGCGTACCATCGATCTCCCACCAGAGGCAAGCCCTTTCACAGTGCTCCTCACAGGGGTCCCAGAACTTACCAAAAATGTGAGAGAATCAACTTGGTCTTTAAAAAATAAAGTTCAGCAATGGCTTAGCATAAATAGACCGCTTCCCCCTATCGTAGTAGTAGAATTTCTATGGTGCGCAGGGTACCCTGGATTGGAGAAACAAAGAAAAGAACACAGGGGGACTGTATGACCCAGGTACAGTTGAATACATTTGCTCATGGCCAACATTGGCAAAAAAAGAAGGAACTGATGCAAACCATCTATCCTTATTTTACCCTCCAACATATGCCTATGACCACGAACCCATGTATAACTGGAATCAATGCCCCGAATGGAACTGGAACCAAGTAGACCCCCGAAATAGGAGAAGGGACTGGGAGGCTTGGTCCTGGAATCCAAGAAGAGACCAATCCTATATGGAGGGCTGGAGGGGCATACCAACTAGCAATCGTTTTACATGTTTAGAAATGGTAGACTGACCACCACCAAGTTCAATACTACCGAGATAGATGCTACAAACCCCAGGACGCCCATACCCCAAAGGGGAATCCGTACCCAATCAAATGAGAGGACCTGCCATTCATCCAAACATAAACCAGGGAAAAACAATACTGATCTGTCTATCGACCAAGTACCCCCCAGCCTGCATCTATTAGTAACAAGTAACGTATCTGGGGGGACTAACATTCTAACTAATAACAAGGGAGACGAGGAAGTCTTATCGGATGGCAATCGAAATAATTTTTTAGCCCAAAGAGCAAGTGCAGGAAAAAATGGGAGTTCAACCCAGTGGGGTCAAGTCGAACGGGGCCAACTCGAAAAGATTCTAGGGACAATCTGTCCATTGTAACATGGAATATTGCGGGACTTTCCAAAAAAACCACAGACCCAACTTTTTTAAAGTTTGTCAATAATTTCGACCTAATATGTCTTCAAGAATGTTGGGATCCTGAGCCTACCAATTTAGATGGCTTTAGCACTAACTTTACTCCGGCTATTCAGACTAGTAAAGGTAGGAGCTCAGGCGGTCTCTGCATATATGCTTCAAATATGGCAATCATGGCAGTAGAGAGTCTGGATTCTGAGCAGGATAAGAACAAGAATAAAACCATAAACAATAAAATTGGACACTCAATCTAGGCATTCATCGTGAACGAGAAGGGGGGCCATAGTTTCTTGCTGGTGAACCTATATAATAATATCGCGAGGGACGACCAAGTAGAATTCATGGATGAGCTATCAAATGCCCTGAAGTGGGGAATGGGAAGGGATAAAGTGGAAAGATGTGCCATAGTGATGGGCGATTTTAACTGTCATTTTTGCCCTCACAGTGGATCGAATGTTTGTGATATAAGAAGCCTTAATGGCGAACCAAGCACCCACTTTGAACATACCCACCTTGGAAATTTAATGAACAAATTAATGCATGATTGGGACTTAGGCTTTGTTAAGGAGCTCACTGAGCCAATGGTTGATTTCCAACCCAATTTCCACATGAGGGGGACATATTCTTTATTAGATTTCATGCTGATGTCCAATAGCCACTATCGAAGTGCTATGGCTTTTAAAAATGAGGACATCGCCATGAGTGATCACTATCCGATTAGTGCAAAATTTGATGCAGGCCTTAGGGTCAGCCAGACATCGGATTTGACGGAAACCTTACACTCTCATTCGATCTCCCTGGCACGTACAAATGGTTATTTTATAAAATGGTCCAAAGTAAACCCAAAAACTTTTTTGAAAGACCTGATCATGGAGGATCTTGATCAATTTGTGATATGCCTTGAAGAACCTTTTAATCCGTGCGCAGTAAAAGCGGCCTTTGGAAAAATAGCAGCCACAATTTAAAAAAACTTGACAAGGAAGATAAGAGAGGATGATAGGGATAAGTCTGTGGGTTGGTTCAACTCTGAATGTTCAAAAGCCCATAATACCCTCAAAGACACATTAAAAAGACTACCCAAAAATTTAATAGAAATTAGAACTGCTCGACTAGTATATAAACAGTCAATCAAGAAACGAAAAAGGGAACTGAAAGACGCCGCCTGGGAGGCGCTACTAAAAGCTAGCACCTTGAGGGATAACACGGCTTTCTGGAGGGAAATGAATGCACCTTTTTTTAGGGAGAGGACGACAGACCTCCTAGAAATTGCTATAACAGAGGACGTCTGGATCAAACACTTCACAGATTTATATAAAATAGATGACTTGGTTGAACCACATAACCTCGATCCCTGGCTGATAAATGAGTGATTTGCAGAGATCCAAGGCAGATACATTCCCGTTACAGATACACTTTTCACTTCCAGAAATAGAACAGGCTATACAGGAAAGTGCAAGCTCTAAAGCTACCGGGCAGGATGGCATCCCAATCGACATATTTAAAGACAATATGTCTTTATGGGCCCCCCTCCTTACAAATGTTCTTACTTCCTATAGCTTAGAAGGTTTTCCAACAACATGGCAGGAAGCTATAGTAATTCCCATCTTCAAAAAAGGAGATAGAATGGACCCAAAATGCTACAGGCCAATCTCCCTACTTGATTCAATGATGAAGGTAGCAGGTAGAGTCCTGTTGAATACATTACAAACCTGGGCCACAGAAAAGGGAGTTCTTTCAAAATTCAAATATGGATTTGTATCGGGGCTAGGCACTGTAGAGCAATGTCTTAACCTGGCTTTGAATACAACTAAATACGCTGTGGTAAAAAAGAGCAATCTATACATGACTTTTGTTGACCTAAGTCCAGCATTTGATTGCCTCAACCACATCGTACTATGGAGCACCCTTATAGAGCTAGGAATTGATTTAAACATACTTGAATTCATAAGGGAATTATACCGAGGGGCGGGGCAATGGTCAGATATGGAAAAAACTGAAAATGCACGAAGAAACTTCCTATAAAAAAAGGTGTCCGCCAGGGATGCATCCTTGCCCCGTTTCTTTTTAACTTATACATAAACGGTGTGGCAGATTACCTGACTAAGCTGGAAGTAGATTACCCTAAAATGAATGGCATGGCAGTACCTATATTACTTTATGCAGACAATGCTGTCATAATGTCAAGAACACAACTAGGTCTGCAGAAAGCACGGACTGTTTTTTCCTCATTTATGGGTTCAAGAGGACTTAGGATAAATGTGGGAAAAACCTTCACCATGTGTTGCACGTCAAAACACAAAGTAGACTGCAATACCTTTTTAAATCGATCAAAGATAAGCTTGACAAAGACCTTCACCTATTTGGGCATTGTTTTTAATAGCAGGGGATCATGGAACACAGCCATCAACACACGCAACCTGGCCTTTTGTCGAGAAATAGGCGCTTTAAAGAAATTTGCTAAAAAATTGGGTGGTAAGCCGGTCCAGATCCTGCTCAGTATTTACGCAGCGAAATGCGTTTCTACTGCGATTTATGGCTCAGGAATATGGGGCATGGCAGACTGTCGAGAGATCCAAATTAGTGAGAATGCTTTCTTGAGATACTTATTAGCAGTGCCTAGATCTATCTCAACTACCATCTGCCACAATGAACTTGCTCGGGTCCATATCACTGACTTAATTAAGATAAGTCCAATATTGCTTTGGCACAAGATATGGACCTCTAGTGAAACAGATTTCAGCAAGGATGTTATTAGAGACTGTATGGGTCTAGCTGCATCAAGAAACATACCATGGCTTTCTTAGGTTAGTAAATTTCTAAACTCTATAGGCCATTCCGAACTGTTTGAAAATCCTACCTCATGTTCTTTAACCACAAAAAAGGCTCTTAAAGAATGCTGCCTAGGTTTGCTGGAAGATAGGCGCTTCTACTTAGAGGGAAACAAGCCAACTATTTCCCATCATTACCTCCTGTTGTGCGGAGCAGGTATACAACCATACCTATCACCAATATACTCCGCCTATACGAGACGTTTATTAACAAGGATGAGGACTGACTGCTTCTTCAGATTGATAACATTTCCCATTGTAAATGATTGGTCTGCTAAATTGATTAACTGCCCTTGTGACGAAATTTCAAACCAATCAAATATTCACTGCATTTTATTCTGTAAATATTATGAATGGGGAAGAAAGAGACACTTGGTTCCGCTGCTAAAATTATGGGGCCTTAGGCAATGCAGACCAGCCTTGATGAAATTATATATGTTACAAGACGAAGTCACCGTGGCAGCAGCAGCTAAGTTTCTGAAGTACGTAATAAAATGTAGAGCGACGATGGACTGAATACTTTTTATCAACTATTTTTATGTATACTATTTTCTGGAAATACCTCATAACAGGTTCTTATCAATTATATAAATTTTAACCTCATGTATAATGTATTAAACGCATGGAAAGGTTTTAAAAAGTGTATTTAAATGTGCTTTTATGGTTTTTATCTTCAAAAATCGAATAAAGCTATCTTTGAATTGAAAATTGAATGGCATTCAGGCTGCAAGAAGAAAATTAGAAGAGCTGTGTAATAGGACCAGGAATTTGGAAGCGGTGCCTGACGCATTTACAGTACAAGTACAAATGAATTCCACAGTGATTACTCAATTAGAAATTACTAGAACCATATATGTAGATTGCTTTAACGCCATGGAAAACCATGCTCAGAGTAATATTTTATGTATGAACAGCATACTAACCAATGCTGAAGCTCATGATATGGTTAGTAATTATGTCTGTCCTATAGGATATTTCTATTGAAGAAATTAGTAAAGCTTTACAAAGAGGTCATATATACCCATTCAAAGTAAACACTGATAGGAATAACCTAGAGAAATTCTGATTCAATTCTTAACTAACTCTTTGGCATTTTGTCAGCTAAAACTCTCCAGTTTGGGGACAAAAAATTCCCTCAGAACTCATATCTCAAAAATCACCAACGATAAAAAAGATAGCAGCTGATTAAGAGACCAGAACAATTTAGGGTTCAGGAGGCACAAGTGCAATTGAAATTCCGAGCTCTGCTTAAAGAAATGTGGAATAATCAAGTGTACAATGTTAGGGACTGTACTTCTAGAAAATAACAAGCTGTTAGACCCATCCCAATCAGGATTGCGAGCGTTTCACCGCACCGAAACAGCCTTAATTGAGATCGTGGACAACATAAGGGCAGCCTTATGTTTCCAGAAAGTCAGCCATCCGGTTTTTTACTTGACCTGTTGGCTGCCTTCAACACCATCTCACACAGAATTCTCTTAGAACGCTTAGCTGAGGCTGGTGTTGAGGGCTCAGCCCTACTTTGGACCAAGAGCTACCTGACTGGACGGGTCTCCAAGGTCCAAATAGGATCATTCTCTTTGGAAAACCAGGATATTGAGAAGGGAGTCATCCAGGGATCCATACTAAGCCCTACACTCTTCAATCTATATGTGTCCCTACTAGCACAGGTAATGAGAGCACATGGGTTTGAAACTGTGTCTTCCGCAGACGACACACAGCTGCTAATTACCCTAGGACATGACTGCACTGACACCAAATTTTGGTTCCAACAATGTATGCTTGCAATAAAGGATTGGATGACTAACAATTATTTGTTACTCAACGCCGGCAAAACAGAGATACTACTCTTTGGCAATGCACACAAACACTGGACAGACGACTTGTGGCCACCGGCCTTGGGACCCTGCCCCCAACCTAAGTCTACTGCCCGGAACCTGGGGATAACATTAGACAAACTGTCTATGGTCGACCATATTAACAAAGTAGTGAGCGCCAGTTTCGGGCTAATGCGCAATCTTAGGAAAATATTCAAATGGATCCCCCTCCCATCCCATATGACCCTAGTACAAGAACTAATCATAAGCAGTCTAGATCACGGCAATGCACTACTCGCCTCCATAAACGAGGACCTTTGACAAAACATCAGGTCCTGCAGAACACCGCGGCCAGGCTGGTTCTCAACCTCCCCGCGCACCCCCTCCACACCCAGTCTGAGGACATTGCATTGGCTTCCCATAAAAAAAATCAATTTCAAACTATGTTGTCTAGTCCACAAGACCCTCAATGGTCAGGGGCCCAAATACCTAGCAAAAAAGCTGTCTGACTACCAACCGGCTAGAACCCTCTGATCCACCAGTAAGCATCTCCTAACCGTTCCCAAAGTCCCCACAGTCCGGAATGGCGACAAATCCTTCTCTAAAATAGCCCCAGAAACCTGGAACACTCTGCCCCTACACATCAGACTGGAACCAAATCACCAGAAGTTCAGAAGAAACCTAAATACCTGGCTCTTGTAGCTCTGCCTGGCCTCATGTCTGTTTCCCCTGAGTATCAGATGGCGCTATGAGACCTATGGGTGATTTACGCGCCTTACAAATACCAAATACATACATACTTGGCAGATGATTTATTATCAGAAACACAGGCTTAGATTTGAGCTTACTAAGCTACCATTATCTGCCCCTCACTATTTGGCGAATAATAGATAGGGCTAGGCAGAATTGCAGAAGAAGATGTGTGCAGAAGTTTAAAAAATCGTCCCCAAACTGTTAAAAACAGAGATTATTTTCACTTCCTCTTCTTTCACAAGTAAGAGATCAGGGAAAAGGCTTACAGGTCTCTCTTTTGGAAACTTTCACGATGGGAGGGTTCCCCACAGGTGGGATAAGTTTGGTGGGGAGCTTATAGAGTGTGAGTAGGGGGCAGAGTTGGGGGTAGGCACAAGTGTGTTAGTCTTGACAAAAACTAATGGTAAAAATCATCATGTCTCACAGCTAAATCATTTGCTGGAAGGGAAGTACAATGAGTCTAGGTGGAGCAAATATCCCATCAGTATGAATATAAACTTGGAAAGTAACTTGAATTAGAGATAGGTGTAAGAGAAAAAGATGGTAAGATTATATGTTCTGTAATTGGTTAGATATTGCATGCATGCAAGAAACTAGGAGTACCTGAAACTCTGATAATTTCCTATAGCTTGAATACAGGAAATTACTGTAAAATTACACAGTCTTATATGTAAGAAGTACGAAAATGCTGCTCACACTCAACAAATTACCTGAATGGTTCATTCCGGTAAAAATTCACTTCCAATATGTAATTCTAAGTTTTGGATTTCTGGCCTTTCACATTCAAAACACTGCCACTCTCAGGTCTACAAGAACCCCAATTAAAGCAGAAGAAAGCTTACAGGTCCCTGGCTCCAAAATGGACATATCTGTCATTAGTCACTTCACAAAATATGGCCACTAGGGCCACAGCCTTAATGATCAAAACAGGCAGAGGTATAAATGTGTTTAGGATACAAACTGACCCCTGGGGAAAATGGATTGTGTCAATGCTTAAGTAGTAAATTACAGGGTTTCATCATGACGTTGGAGATGACATAACTGTGTATACTTCCTGGAGATTTCATTGTTGTGTTGAATCAGGTTCTAAGCAGATCAGATCTTTGGGCTCAGGTCTAGACTACCAATAATAACTTTTAAAAGAAAATACAAAATTTGATCCTAAACTGGTATCTGGAAATATAGGGAGTGTTTGACCCAAAGTTCTGCCTTCTACTCTAATAGATATCACTAGATGAGATCATGTTTTAATAAACAACATGCTGGCACAATAAGAAATGAGCTATCCCAAATAAGAAATGCTTTCCTCATTAAACTTAAGAAAGAACTTTAATATCACTACCTTCGATTTTCACTACTGTTCACCAGGTGATAGTAGATATCTTTCAACTTAATCTAAGCTCCACAGACAAGGGTATCATTTTAGATACATATAAAGCATGTGTTAGTGGCGGCCTGGTGGCTATTAATATAACATGTCTTCAGGCCATGCAAAAGGAGATCTATCAAACAAAGACCATAATCAAATCATTATCACAATAATAATGTTACTAAGTGATAGTAATCAGGCACAAGATAGAGAGATTACACAAATTTATGAAGCACATTTTTTTATTTCAGGGTATGTTCTATAGTCAATAGGAAATAGGAAACCAGCAAACTGAAACATTGTAAATATAATGACAAAGCTGGGGAAATATTAGCACAGAAAATATAAGTAGACCTGCAATTTTACAAATCAGATCAGGGACGAGACTACTCAAACAAAACATAGTCCTGTAAAAGAGATTAGGAAGACATTTAGGATGTTTTTTCAAATACTTAATGAAGAAAAGAATAAACCAAAAGAACTCAAAATTGATAATTGGCTTCATGGTGTAAACCGTCTAACATTTAGGGCCTCATTAGGATCGCGGACGGACTTGCGTCCGTCTGCGACCCCAGAGCAGGAGGGAACCTCCGCATGGCATGCAGAGTTCCCTCCTGTGCAATTAGGATGTGACCGCCACCCTGGCGGTCACATCCTCTATTTTTAACATTGCGGCGGGTGCGGCTTCAAGCTGCACCCGCGGCAATGTTAAAAATGCACGCATTGCATTTGCATGCAGTAAGAGGCAGGCACCGCGCGGTGCCTGCCGCTTTCTGCATGCAAATGCAGGGGGTTACCATAGGTACCCCCCATGTGCACCCCCCACCCTCCCTTCACCTAGGGGACCCGCAACGGGCCCCCGCAGTGAAGTTCCGTATGCTTTTCCACGGCAGAAAACCCGCCGCGGAAAAGCATAATTTACAGGCCATCCTAATATGGTGGACGGTGTCTGGAAGACACCGTCACCATATTAGAGCTTTTCCGCCGTGGTTGTAAGCCGACCGCGGCAGAAAAGCTGCGGACGGAGACCAGGACCCACCAGCCATCCTAATGTGGCGGTGGGTCTTTGGTCAGTCCGCTGCGGTTTTTCCGCATCCTCTGGGCCGGCCGTGGCTTCCGCCGGCCCCGAGGATGCGGAAAAACCGCAATCATAATGACCCCCTTAATGTGGTTGAGTTGCCACTATTAGAAAGCAAAGTCTCCATCCGTCAGGTCAACAACCCTATAATTACCCAAATTCAAATAAAGCAGCTGGCCAAGGAGGGCTTCCAGCAGAAATGTATAAACTTTTAAGTGAACCTGCTATCTGAATATTCACTATATTTTTTAACAATGTCTGGCCCCAACATATAATTATGAAATCTTAATTTGAAGCTTCAGTGTATATGAATCTGTAACCAGAAAAAGTCTAATATTTTGGGGAAATTATCAACATATTTTCCTATTAAATGGGGAATAAAAATATCTTTACAACTAAACGGATTAAAGGACTACAGAGGTTGATCACAACATTAAATCATGCAGACCAAAAAGGTTTCATTAAAGAGAAACAGCTTAGAGATCTTATACAAGATATAATTGCTATGACTGACATACCAGACACTCACGCTTTGCCTTTGGCTGTTTATTCAATAGGTTAATTCAAAGCATTAGATCTTGTTAATTGATCTTATGTTGTGAAGTCCTACATAAATAGTGGCTAGGTTTACGTTTGTAGGCATATTACAGTGCTGCTAGTCAGACCAAACAGCATGCAACAACTTCACTCAAGAAACAAAACTCCAACAGGACACAAGGGAAGTGTGCCCACAATCTCTTCTCTCAATTAATCTTTATTCAGGGCCTTTAGCATGCAACATTAAAGAAACTTTGTAGATAAAATCATAATATGAGTAGAAATCTTGCAGCCCAAAACTTTGCACTTTATGCCAATTCTTTACTCATTTCCACATTACAATCTTGTCCGGTATCATGAAACTGGAAGGTAATCTGTTTAATCAATGGGAGGGCATACAATTAACCTTTATATTAACAATAAATACAATTGAAATTACATTCTTTTCTCACATGGAATCAATTTTGAAGCCATTACACTTCACTTTGATGAAATGGAAATTGAGAAAATCTAAGCAATGTTTAATGGCTGTAATTGAGTCAGAGGAAGTCATAGTACAGGAGTCAAGTATTAGCAAGCTTTTTAGAGAAAGGCCACTGGATTTTATCCAACTTCCAATTGCATTTCTGGGCATACAGAATCAAATATAACAGCAATGAAGCCCTAAATGATTGGCAGATTGCATCAATAAGGTGAGAAGCTTGGAGGGGCTTTTTCATAAAAATATTTAGACCCCATTTTCTTCAAGAAAGTTTATTGAAAGTCCTATGATTAATTGTTAGCTGGTGACAGGCACTCAATAATATAATCTAACCCCTTTGGGACTCTCTGGGTATCTGCAGTGTTTATGGAATAGGTTTGGTACCCTATTGTATGCTGCCATTTTTGTTCTATAGATAATCTACCAGAAAAGTCAAATATCAAGCCATGACAAGGCTTAAGTAGGGTGGGTTGGAATCGGATATTCACATTTATGTATAATCAGTTACACAATTAGCTAGATAAAATCTTTACAAAAAATAACATTATCAATTGAGAATTGAAACTTTTCACCCCCAAGACACAGATCAGGGTTTAATCCATCGTTTTGACACCTGACACTCCCATTTTCTGTAATATGGATAATTGCTTGTAAGTAGAATTAAAATAGGATATGATGGCAACCAATAGTGAAAAGTGTTACAAGCGTGAGTCAGTTTGATAGGAACTATCAGGTCGCAAAAAGTAATCTTAGGAAAATAAGGCTTGAAGTTGAGAAGATGAAATGCTTGCAGCTTCAGGTAACCTATAGTTCTCAATACTAACAAAATAGTGAAATGTTAAAGAGAAAGAAAATGAATTTTCATAATTCAGATGCTGGGAACAAATGACCATTGTACTTGACTCTAATAATATCGGGGAGTTTTGGAGACTAGTGCACCAATAATCCAACAATCACATGACATATATAATGATCTCGAAGACAAACATTATTATGCAAACTATACAATTATAAATAGATCCATGTCTGACCCAGAATACTCATGCAGTGATAAAGTGTTGAACCTATTTCTGTGATGATCATAAAAATAAAATAATTGGTGCTTTCAGTATATCTATAGCAGAGAGACTGACAGTTGATTTTGTTGCACCAAGGATATTGTGCGAGACCTATTGGCTATGCTAATGCTTGTTTGAAACCATTCTATTAATCACCGGAGCACCGCACTCAAGAAGGGATGGAATCCTACCATCAGCATTCAAGCTTTATCTAAGGCTGTTATGATGAAAATATTTAGCAGCACACATCAAGGTGAAGCAACAGTTTCTCGCGGTTCTCTGAGTCTACAAAAATATCTTCATTTTCAGACTTTTAAATGCTGCAGAGCGCTAGGAAGACGTTAATGAGAACTTTGTTATAAAACAGAATAAATTATAAGTAAATATAATCTAGTGACAGTGTACACATTGCTGTCACCAGAAGATGGTATAGACGGTTTAAGTTTTGCTCAAAAATAAAATTAATTAGTAGCAAGGCTTGCATTAGTAAAGGAAGGAAACTAGTATACGCATAGCTAAAAGGAGTCTGCGAGGCTGGGGACAATACCACTATAGTGAATAGACTAGGTTATGGAGTAGGCCAAATTAACAAAAGTGGATTTATTCCAACCCACATTTCAAGAGCAATGTTTTTAAAAAGAAAGAAAGAAAAAAATAGGAATAATGTTGGTTTGTATCCACTGAACTGAGAAACGTGCATGGGGCCAGCAGTGACCCCTTTATCCAACCCCATTCAATTTGAGATTATCTTGTAAACAAAATCTACAAAAAAATGCAGGCCCTCCAACACCAAAATGTAGATTAAATACAGATTATAAAGAATACATTAATACTTCTGCTGAATGAATCCTCCTCTTTGGAGGAGAGGCGGACGGCTTGTTCAGGCTCTTTTTGTTGTCAATATTTCAGTTTTTTACTTTCAGCCTGCGACTATTCCATGTATGGTTTGCACAATGCACGCGAGTGCAAAAAGGGAAATAAAGAGGGCATTGTGATATGGAGTGAAAACAGCACTTCCGATAACTATCCTGACCTTGCCCAGCTTTCGTCAGGCCAAGGCGTCTTGAGAATGCTCCTTAGCCCAGAACCAAGGCAGAGGTTGCAAATGAAGGTTTAACCATTTCCAACCAGGAAGCGCCACATTTCAGCGACAGCTGCTCTACTGAGAACACAAATCAAAACAAGCATAGGCTGCGCCGAAAAGAAATAATTTATTTTTAAAACACGAGTTGTGCGCCTGCGACGAAAAAGGTGCTGTGCACGATGGTAAGCAGGTCGCAGGGAAAGTAGCACTTTCCCAAGCAGCCTACCAAATGTCTCGGCCGAGACAGCGCATGTGCTGGATCAGGCCGAGACCTAAAAACAAATGTAGTATTTTGGGCAACTATTTTCCTTCCTATTTTTCTCTAGGTTACTCATATCCATTGCATTTCAGATGGCTGGAGAAGAGCGATAATCAACCCAGTTCCAAAATTACATAAACATACAGTTTAATTGTTAAAATAGTCTTATTGACTTTAAAGGTTGGGTACAAGAGCACAATCTAATTCCTGTATAAATTGGGAGGCCACTATGAGGGGCTCTTGACTATGGATCCACTGCTTTAGGCGGATTACACCCTGGAAATCAATAGAGTAGAGGGCTACTTTATTCCAGAAATATTTTAAAAGAAGTTTTGTGGAAATGGTATTTTTCAATGGCCAGCTCTTGATTTTGAGGTACCTCCATTTTGCCAGTTGGGGAAGGGTAGATTTAGAATTGTACATTATGCTTGTTGCCTGTAGATGATTTGGTAATAAAGTATCTAACCCAAATAGGTTTACAGTGGAAATTAAGTTATTTTCATAAAGACAGTCAAGATGAGAGATTGACAATAAATATAGGACAAAAAATAAAGTTGTTTCTTTCATTTTCACCTATAAACAGCACACATGGTTTATAGGGAATATGAGAGTGGAGGATGGAGATACTTATAAGTATTTAGGTATGATTTTTCCTAAAAGAATTGAAATGGTGTTCTCAGCATCAGGTGTTCAAAGTCCGGGCACAATCTTCCATTGCAGGTCTTGCAAAATTTAACTGAGACTTTGGTGATCTTTCACAGGTCTCTTTCTTGTAGACCTATAAAGCTATGGTGCAGCCCCAGGTTTTATATGATACTGAAATTCTGTTTCTCCCAGTAAGAGATTATTGAGACTAATTAGAAAGTCAGGGGCATATTTACAAGGGAATTGTGCCACCAGAACGTCACTTTTACCAAATTATCAGTAGCGCAATGCCCTGCACCATATTTACAAAGTGACATTAAGTAACTTTTTGTGGCTTAACAGCACTTGAAAATATGGTACCCTTTCACACAGATATCTGCATGAAAGGGGTGTGCAATAGGCGTTCCACTACAAAACCCATTGCTTTTTGACTTTGCCTCTGATTTGCAAGATCTGTTAATTTGAGGCAGCGGCAAAAACTAACGCCATGCTACAGAAAGCGCTGGAATGGTGTACCAAGGAGACATACTTTTATTTTTCTTTGTTTTTGCTTTTTCTATGTTTAGGGCATTAAAGATCATTTATGTGCAGGAAGGTGTCCCTTCTGCACATAAACAATCTATAAATATTGGCAATTTGCTACTTCTATGTGTGTGCTTCAGAATGCAGCACATATAAAAGTAGCAAGTTGCCATTATTAAATTGTTATGTGCAGGAAGGGACACCTTTCTGCACAGAAAAAATCATTCCGTGCAAAGCAGACACCCTTTCACTATGATGCAACGGTGTCGGTGTTGGCATCAGGCAGCTATTTTTAGCACCAACCCTGGGGAAAATACAGGGGTGCACCATATTATTGTAAATACGGCGCATCCCTGCATTTTGGAAATGGCAAAGTGCTGCACAATTTGTCCTATCACCGTGCTCAACCATTTCCTTTTAAATATGCCCTTCAGTATCCTAAACGTGTGTTATAATTGCCATCTTCTGCTATGGTGCAATCAATAGTTCAAGTGGAGTTGAAATTAAATTTGTGGTGCAATAAGGAAACTTTACAGCGGTTGATATATTGTGATAAGCCTTCCGCACCTCCCCACACTAAAATATCAAGTTATTGTTGGAAAAAAGTGTTAAGTAGTGAACTACAATTGGCACAGGAAACAGATAGTAACACTGAGAAGGAGCTATTTCCAGGATGTACATAACTAAGTGGCATCTCTAAATCGCTCTAAAAATGAATTAAAGATTAAGACATTTATTTAAAATGTTGTGGACAGCATACTTCGACAACGAGAAGAGGATACCCTGTCTGCTAAAAGGTTGTTGTGATATCTTCCATATTTTGAGAGAGTATCCCATATGCCAACCTCTAGATAAGTTTCTTAGACCTAAAACGGACAGTAGTACTGACAAGGTCTTCCTGACATGAATATAAAGTGTGCCCTTATATCTCCGAACTGTGTGATTATAGCTTGAGGCAGGAAAGCTGTAACTGCAGAGAAAAAGACTAAACAGGGGTGGCTCCTCCGTAATGGTGGAGGAGTGTTGCCCCACAACCCGTGCCAGCAGACAATATTTATGCTGTCTGAGCCCAATACAAAAATATAGGGCTGGGCGGGGCCAAGCAAGTTAGGGAGGAGTAAACGGCACTCATAATTGCGCTTGTGTGTTTGGCCGGCAGTCTGAGGCAGACCAAACATACATGTTCACTTATGTTTCCCCAACCTGGCTGTGTTGCACAGCTGGACTGGAGAAACAGCTCATACTCCAATGCACCATCTGAGTAGCAAACAAGGCTGTTCAGACCAATGCTGGAGCTGTTCTTCTGTTCGAGCAGGACCTGGATTGGGTGCGGAGTCTGCGCCTTGAGGGGCAATCCCATTCCGGATGACGGCAGCCGAGAGGAACAGCCTGCAGGAATCAGCGGGAGCGGAGTGGGGCAGAAGGTAAGTGTTTTTCTATTTATCATTTTTTTCAACCCCCCTCCCCAACGCACCACCCTCTCTACCCGCGGCCGCCCTACCACTTTAGGTAGACGGCGGCCGCTACTGGGACTAAATCATTTTTACATAATTCACACCTCAGTGAAAAATTTACAACAAAATAAAGGTATAGTTGGTGTAATAAATGACGGGGATGTATAAATGGCCGTAATTTACTCAATTGCTCGGATCTACTGAATTTAAGGCATTGGTTTATAAGACCAATATTTAGAAAACATAAATCTAGACCTTGTGTTTTTACTTGTGGGCGTAGTCTTTTTTTCTATAGGTCAAAGTCTTTCAGAGGGACAAAGTCCAAGGATGAAATTGTGGATGGTCTGAGCTACTTCTGAAAATGATGGTTTTGGCAGCAAAAACTACAATCTGGTTAAAGTTAGATTTTGTAGGCCCCACAGTTATTTCGCTGGTGTGATAGATTTACCACCTTGTCACAGTCCACAGTTTTAACATTTGGGCTTTTTTCACGGTTTTGAATCTCAAAAACTTTCTGTGGAGCAAGCCCAGAAGCCGCAGCTTTAATACGTTTCCTATAGTGCCCACTGTAGTGCTCCTTCGTGTTACCCTGACTGTCGCTTATAGGCCGGTTTTGCTTTCACATATTACAAAGTAACATATTTCTTTTTGTGCCACACTATTATTTTAGAAATAGACTGCACATGTTTTTTGTTATTTCACTCTTTGGCTGGAATTCAGTCTGAACATTTCGTACAAGGTTGAACAACACTGTACCCTGTTTTTCTTTGTGGTCAGTTCCTACGACACCGGGACTTATGGGGTTTGAAGTCCGTACAAAGTGAGGAGTTATGATGCCCTTAAGTAGGGTGGTGTTTTCCAGCATGGTTATTGTCCGTTAAATCCTTAAGTAGGAGAGGAGGGAATCCGTAGATATCGCTGCATTAAAATGAGGTTGTCACACTGTTTGGGCGAACGTCTTCCCGCTCGTCCCACCCTTCAAAGATAGAGGTGTTTGTTCTCCCTCTGAAGTGGAGCCCCTCCTTCGGCCATGGCGGGCCACGGAAATATCAAGAGCAAAGAGCGCAAGCGCTTTAGGAGGGCTCAACCGTTTCAACCTGACCCTGCGGTCCTTATGTGGCTCCCATGCAATGTCTAGAGATTGCCTCTGGATTAAAAGTAGGTCAGACGCGTTTTGGGGCCAGAAAGCGCCCCTTCTTCATGGACTAGGTTGCACCACCGTACTTAAGGGCATCATAACTCCTCACTTTGTACGGACTTAAAATCCCACAAGTCACGGTGTCATAACTCCACCCACTCAGGGCGGACGACGCCCTTTGTTCAAATAAAATGTGTTTGTTCATCACAAAGTGAGCTTGGTGTTTTGCAACCTAGTCCATGAAGAAGGGGCGCTTTCTGGCCCCGAAGCGCGTCGGACCTACTTTTAACCCAGAGGTAATCTCTAGACTTCGCATGGGAGCCACATAAGGACCGGAGGGTCAGGTTGAAACGGTTGAGCCCTCCTAAAGCGCTTGCGCTCTTTGCTCTTGATATATATAAATATATATATAAATATATATATATATATATATATATATATATATATATATATATATATATATTCAAAACAAATGCCAGAACAAATTCAGAACACTTTTTTCTTGTAATGGGGTGCCTACATGTCCTAGAAAGCATTGCGGTGGCACTAATTGGGAGGGGCTGCTGCGAGGACATGTGTTGCTAATTAAAACCGAGAAACGCACATTGCAAGCCTCAGTCATGTTTTTTGAGTTGCCCAGGAAGAAGGGGCTGCTGTGCCCTGAAACGCGTCGGCTTATTTAAATGAAAGGGAAGATTTATGGCGAGAAATGCATGACACTGCTGGATGGCTGGAGCGAGGTCGAGTCGCCCTTCGAAATGCTGGGGGCATTTGTTTTGAATATATATATATATTATATATAAATTCACTGAAAAAATAAAGGTTGCAGGCACATTGTAGTTATGCTCAGGTTTCACTCGTACAAAACCAGTACAATTTAGCTGTTATAGTTAGTGAGCTACCTATAACGCGCACCCCTGCAATTCACTGCTTAAGAACTAACATATTACATCACTCATAACATGGTCAGTGACATTCTTTTCCCAATAACTTTGGCGCCGGTTGACAAATCTTCACAACATTTTTAAAACTTATGGCCCGCTCCGGTCCGCTCCTATCTTGAATGTTTTGGGGTGATTCGGCAAGCGGGGGCTGAGAAAAAAGGGGGGTCCCAAAACATGCTTTCTCTATGTTAATTCCCATAGGAAACTTTAGACAAGGCTACAGCCCGAACTGCTGAACGGAATTACACAAAATTTAGCAAAAACGTAGCCCTTGTTTCAGAAAGAACTCTTTTTGTTAAATGGTGTAAATCCGTTCAGTATTTTTTAAAATATTAATGGAAAAATAAATATATATATCTGGGTGGAGCCTAACCACACATCTCATCGTGAGATCTGATTGGCTGTCAGCTCTTCATCCAAGAAGTGTTGGCAGCCATCTTGGGACCAATATATATGATAGCACATTATTAAAAAGCATTGCAGTTCATAGAAGGTTTTAAGACATTAGTTACATTATAAATCATTTGTTGATGGTACCATACTCATTTTAGGAATTGTGTGTTCTAAGGTGATGTTACCATGTGCAAAAGCCTTCTGCTGGGATATCAAGAATTATGTTTGAGAGAAAACTATTTTCTTATGCTTTTCCCACAGAGATTGGAAGGTGATTTATAAGCTAAACTGAGAGCATGTTTTCTGTAAATTCACATTATCTTTCTCAGTCATGTGAGAAAGAAGTCTGACATTCTCAGTAAAACGTGTACATCCAACAAGGGCAGAGACTGTCAGTTGATTCCTTTGTGTTTTACTGCAGCTTCCCAGAGTGTTCTATAGAACAACTAGAGCTCTAACAGTCCTATTTATGAAAAACATATTCCACACCTGAATTCATCTTGATTGGAATAAAGTGGAAACTCTTTTAACTCCATGGCTGCTATGCGTTTTCCCCATCTGTGCTGCAAATTGTTGTTTTACATTGTTTTATGACGAGCTGGGCTCGTCATCAGTGTTTGAGGAGGCTACACCATGACGAGCCCAGCTCGTCATGAGTGTGGAAGGGGTTAATTTAAAAAGGAACAAAATGAGAGGGTTCATTTTGCCATAGATAGTATGATTAGTGCTGCAGAAAGAAAAATTAGGGCACATTTTGAGTGACTTCTCAAATCCTCTTTATTTCATTAAAATATTCTGACATGCAGACTGATACATCCACTTTCAATACCCGTAGCAGACTTCCCTGGTGAGCAGTAGCTTTACTACATTGATCTAATAAGCAACTAGAGTGCTAACATTCAGAATTTATGGCAAATGTGTGAGACATCTGAATGCCTTCTTGACAGAATCAAAGTAAAAAAATTAAGTATTTCCTACTGAGGGGACTGTAGTAAATTAGGAAACTGCATAACAAATAAGTCTCCCAAGATGGCCACCAGAGACAAAAGAGCCCAAATATAGCACAAATATCACCCAGATGTACCCAAGTATAGCCCAATGACAGAATGTCTCAGAGTGCTCTAAGGAACAACTAGAGCGCTAACAGTCTTACTTATGACAAAAGTATGGCACACCTGAAGCAATCTTGTTTGGAATAAACTGGTAACACTTAAAACATTTAATTTAAAAAGGAACACAATGAGGGAGTGGGCAAGATGGCCGCTGACGGGTTGTGGTGAGGAGTCGCTCCGGGCTACCTCCTGGCTATACCCCCTGCAGGCTAATATTTAGGATGAATCCCTGTTCCCCAGATGGCGCTTGAGATCTGGCTTCGTATAAGTCTGCTGGGGTTGTCGTTCGTCAGGTAGGTGCTCAACAGAAGATTCGGTTTTTGTTGGCTGCGACTGAAAGCAGCAAGCCGTTTCAGTGGAAAGTGCCCTGACAACCAGGTGCACAAGATGCTATTACCGCCGCGACCTTCGAGGCCAGAAAAAGAGAAAAAAAAGAATAAACCGCAGCCGGACTTTACTACAGGCAAGCAGAAGCAGAATGTGGACCCTGGGAAGACCGAGGCAGTATCTGGACTACAGAGGGCACCGGGGGCCATACGGAAATCAACTGCCCCAGCCTCAACGCCGAAAGGGAAAAAAGCAGAGCTACGCGGCAAGGCGCTGATGCCGGTACAAGAACGGTCCAAAAGCGGCCCCGCGGTAAAAATGAAAGAAAGTGCAAGCAACGCGGACAATCAGGCAGCGGGTCCCCTGGGCAAGAATAAAGATATGGGTATGAGGCAGCCTACCGTGATTGAGGCGTTTACCCCAAAAAACTCTGCAGCCCGATGGTGGATCAGCAGGCACCGGAGGCGTCCTCGAGGACGCTGCAGAGGACGTTCCTGCAGACGCTGTTCTGGCTGCTAGGCAACAGCCACTCACTGACTCAGACCGCGAGGACGGCGGCGATGGTGGTGACGGCAGAAGCAGAAGCAAAGCTGGAATGGACAGAGCGAGTAGGGAAAAGGACGGTGAGGCAGCTGTGGATCTCGAGTTGGACATAAATGCTGGTAAGGATCACAGCGATGAGCAGGTTGGAATGTTGATAAGCCTACCTCATGATAATGTAGGATATACGGCTAAAGCTGCAGGGAATGCCGATATGCTTGAAGCCCTCATGCAGGTTGAGGCTGAAATGAAAGCTGGAAAGTCATGGGGCAGCACGGTCAGTCTGGCAAAAAAGGGCAAATCATCAAAGACAGCTGAGGTTTCTGAAGGGGCGGAAGGATCAGTTGAAGGAGACTGTTTTTTCTCAGTTAATGAAGATACGGATGAGTCGCTAATGAGTGAGTCTGACACTGAGGAGGACGGAGAGACTACTTCAGGCATGAGCTCATCAGGGAAGGAAAGTACTCAGAAAAAGAGAAGGGTAAAGGGAAGGAAGTATGGACAAGGACAGGGATCCCCGGTGGGGGGAGGAAAGAAGCTTCTCTGGGACTACTCAGCAACGTCGCAGACGTATGTGGAAGAAAGGGACGCAGGTGGAGTCGCTTCTGATGTAATCCCACTCCCAGCACAGCTGCAAGCTCCCTTGGACATGATCACTAGTACTTTAAAGCAAATGCAGGGGGAGGCTAGAGCTGAAAGTCGAAGGGCAAGGCACGCAACGAAAAAAATCCATAATACCTAAAAGAAAGTCAACAAACTCTATGATGGTATTGTAAGCCGAGTTACGGAGGTGGAGGAGAGGACAGGGAGACTAGAGGATGAGGTGGAAGCCTGGCAGGACTTTAAAGGAACCCAAGAAAAGATAGCGGAAGACTTGCTTTGGAAGATGGAGGAATGTGAAAATTGCCAGCGGAGGAACAACGTTCGCCTTTTGGGAGTGGAAGAAGGGACAGAGGGGCAGAATGTTTTAAAGTTTGTGGTAAATCTCTTAAAGGGAGCGTTCCCGGAGTCCGATTGGCAGTGGGAAAAGGAGGTTCAAAGAGCCCACAGATTCCCATTCACAGTTAACCCCTTCAACGCTAATGACAAAGCCAGCTCGTCATGGGCGTTACCTGCGCTGCGCGGATGACGAGCTGGCTTTGTCACGTTACGCGGGATTTTTAAAAATGCCGCGCACAGCGGGAAAAGCCGCCGCGGCGATGCGGTTAAGAAAGCCAGGGGTGGGGGGGGGGCAACCACCTCTCCCCAGAGGTATCTTGATTTATGTAGCCAATTATCTCCTCAGAGAAGAACTTTTGGAAAAAGCAAGGCCAGAAAATAGGCGGACATTTGATGGGACTACCTTCTTCACTAGACCAGATTTCTGCCACGTGACGGTAGAGAGGAGATGGAGGCTGAGGGAGCTCATTAAACCGTTTCAGGCAATAGGATCTGAGGCGTATCTGTTATTTCCAGCAAGACTGAAGGTGGTCGTAAGAGGGAAGGTGCTAATGTTTTGGTCAGAGGTTAAGGCTCAGCAGTTTTTGGAAGAGCTTAAACAGCAGAAGAATGGTTGAAGCTCTCAAATGTATGTTATTGGTTTATACACTAAAAGAAGCACGGAGCACTGTAACTAAGAATTAAAATGGGAAAGGGGAGGATAGGTACATGGGGGAAAACAGGGGAGCATAGGGGTTAGTGGGGGGTCAGGGGGTGGCTAGCGACAGCCACGATCTGCAGCGATCACACATAGGTCCTATGGACCTATTTGCCTGTAAAGGGGGGGAGGGGGGCGGGTCAGGAAGGGAGGGGAAGGTGGGACAGGGAGGGTTAAGGGGGTCAAGGGGGAATAAAAAATGTAGAGGAAAACAGGTACAATGTTTAGTACAACACAGGGTTGGACAGTGTAACACACACTTTATTCGGTTATTTCAGCACATTAGTAAGAATTTGAAGCAGCGGCTGATGTATGGTCTCATAGTCCCGGTAAAAAGTATGATATCCCTTAAATGAGCTGTAGAATTGCCACTATAAATGTTTGTGGTCTGAGCGACTCTGCTAAAAGGCTCAGAGTAGCTGCACTTTTGAGATTGCTGAGATTAGATTTAGTATGTTTGCAAGAAACACACGTGGAGGCATCTAAGAATTATCTTTTGGGGCAGTTAGGGTTCGTGGTCCTGGCCAATTCTAAACAAGGGTCTAGAAACAGGGGGGTAGCAATTTTAGGCAGAAGTAGGGATGTGGTGGTAATAAGGAAGAAGGAAGATCAGTGGGGTCGATGGGTGATTGTGGAACTAAGTTTTAAAGGTGATAAATTCACCCTCGCAACAGTCTATGGGTCAACGGAAGACGATCCTGAGGTTTTTCATTACTTGGACACGGAGTTAGCACACTAGTCAGAACCAAATGTACTTTGTTGGGATTTTAATATACACGATTCCTCGAGTTCATTCTTACAGGCAGGTGGTCTTACATAGGTAGGAAGAAGAAAACCTATAGGGCTATAGTAGGGCTAGTTGCACATAACTCGCTGACTGATCCATGGATTAAGATTCTTCCAAATAAAGACACCAGCACATTCTATTCAGCTCCCCATAGAGTGCTTGTTAGGCTAGACTATTTTCTGATCTCGGAATCCTTGATCGGGGGGCACAGATTGAAAAACAACCGCGAGTGGTGTCGGATCATAGTCCGGTTATCTTAACTATCAAGATAGGCCAAGGGGTGAGGAAGGAAGCACAATGGACATTTGAAAGAGCTCTTTTGAGGGATGAGGGGTATAGAAGGTATATGGAGGGTTGGATCAAGGGATTCTGGGACATTAACAGAGGTACGGCACCATCAGGAGTGGTCCGGGATGCCTTTAAGGCAGGGGTTAGGGGAGAGACCCTAAGTTTTGTACTCTCATCTCAGAAAAAGGAAAAAGACAGAATTAAGGAGATAAATAGAGAATTGTTGAAAGCAGAAGAGGAGCTATAGAAGATCAGCTCTCATTGGAACAACATTTACTTAAAATTGTTTCATTAAAAGCCACATAAATAGAACATATAGCTAAAAAAAGCAGCAGACAACTATTTAATTAAGAAAGAAGGAGCATATGAGTTCAGTGAGAAAGTGGGACATTTGATAGCTGTCCGCACTAGGCAGAGATTGGCAGCTGCGGATATTATGGAAATCAGGGATGAGCAGGGTGTTAATATACAAGATACAGAAGGGGTGAGGGAGGTGTTCAGGCGGTTTTATGCGCAGTTATACCAGGAGGGCAGCTTAAGAGAGGTAGAAAAGATCAAAAGGTATCTAAGTGACATTATCCCGCCTTGTATGGTGGAGGAAGATAAGGAGGAGCTGGAACTACCCTTTCAGATGGAGGAGTTATCAACGGCATTGAGTACTCTCTCTCCTGGAAAGGCTGCGGGCCCGGATCAGATCCCGGTTGAATTTTATAAAACTTTCTTTAGTGCCCTGGGGCCTGATATGTTTGGGGTTATGAAGCTAGCTCAAACTGGGGAGGCAGTACCTGACTCATGGGGTGGAGCTGATATCATGGTGATTTAAAAAAAAGGGAAACTCCCAATTCAACCAGGGTCTTACAGACCGATTACGCTGATGAATGCGGATACTAAAGTCTATTCGAAAATGCTGGCTAAGAGATTAGCGGGGGTTGTCGAGAATTTGGTAGTTTGCTCACAGCATGGGTTTATACCAGGAAAAGGTACTACAGTGCATACAAGGCAGGTGATTACAATGTTCGACGCTGCTGGCATCCTGGGAGACCCTATGGCGGCACTGTTTTTGGATGCTGAGAAAGCATTTGATAGGGTCTCCTGGGAATATCTATGGCAAACCTTAAGATGGGGTGGCATAGGGGAGCGGTTTATTAAAGCTCTGCAAACATTATATAAGAACCCTAGCGCCAGAATTAGGGTCAACAGAGGACACTCAGCGGCAGTGAAGATAGAAAGAGGAACCAGACAAGGTTGCCCTTCATCTCCTCTTCTTTTCGCCTTATATTTAGATCCTTTTTTGCGTAGGTTGGAAGGTAATCAGGCGATCCCCCCCAATGAGATTGAAGGGCTGCATGGCTAAAACCTTGGCTTATGCAGACGATGTGGCTGTTTTGACATCTAACCCAGAGGGAGCTATTAGAGAGGTTGAAGTGAAGGCTCTTCATTTTGGAGAGGTTTCGGGCTATAGTCTAAATAGGTCTAAAATCCAAATAGTCTGTAATCAACATGTTGTGGGGTGTACGGATCAAAGGGTTACGGGGTCGGCGGTATATTTGGGGGTAATAATCTCAGCAGATCTCGGTACTGTGGTACAGAGGAATATGACCCCCTTGATGAGTAGGGTAAAATTGGATTTGGAATGACTGAACAATTTGCATCTCTCTTTAGTGGGGTGTACGAATGTTATTAAAATGTTAATACTGCCCACATTTTTATAATTGTTTAGGGCAATACCCCTTTATTTCGAGGTACAATGGTTTAATACTCTGGAAGCTATCCTTAATAGATTTATATGGGCGCAGGGTAAAACCCGTAGAGCATATAGGTTCATGACCCTTCCTAGAGAGAGAGGTGGGTGGGGAGCACCGGACTTCAGGCTATATTATTTGGCAGCCGCGACTCAATACCTTCAAGGGTTGATTGGAGGGCCAGGTCTTGATCAGAGAACGACGGACAGCTCTGATAGGGTTTATGCAGCAGTCTTGGGGGAGGAGGTGGAAAATAGTTTTTTATACTGTACAGAGTTTGGATATTATAAAAGAACTAGATTCAAGACATTGGAAGCTGGAATTCAGATTTGGACTGCTCTTATGAAGAAAGTGGGTATAGGGAGGTTTAACTGGTATACAAGGTTGCTGAAAAATAGGTCTTTTCCATCTGAAATTTTTGGGGACAGGACGATGGAGGGTTGGGCAGAGAAAGGGATTGTTCAGGTAGGAGATGTGATGAATTCAGTGGGCTTTGTGCAGTTTACAGAGTTAACGGAGAGGTTCGGATTAGATAGACGGGATTTTTTTAAATTCCTGCAGATAAGGAGTTTTCTGGGGACGAAGTTAGGTGGGCGGACCGGGTTTAATAGAGTGGATATTATGGAGAAGATTAGGCTAGGGGGAGATCGCTCAATACGTAGCTTTTATGCAAGCCTCGCAGAATTAAAGCAGGATGATAGGGATAAGTATGGTCGTAAGTCGGCAGAGAAATTGGATGGAGAAGTTGGATGGTTTCAGGAGTCACTGGACTTAGGAAGAACGATACTTTGCTCTGCGCCATTGCAGTCACAACAATATAAAACTCTGTACTTACTCTATCACACTCCAGCCAGAATAGCAAGGTGGGGCGGCACTACGGGGATTTCGTGCCCACGCTGTAACTCACTAGACGCTGACATAGTACACATGTTTGCCCTATGTCCTCAGCTTCATTCCTTAATCAATGACATAGAGAGATTTTTGGACTCATCCCTAGATATGAAAATCACCCTCAAACCTGCCCAGATACTATTGGGAATAGTTGTGGAGGATACCTTTCCGGAGAGAGACTTCATATTTGTCGCCATGGCTGTATACAGGCTCTGTATAGCAAGGGCATGGTTGGATAAGAACCCACCTGGTATGCAAGTATGGCTTGCTAACCTATTGGCAGTGTATAATCTGGAAAAAGCTATATACGCAAGGAAAGGCAGGAGAGGAAGGAAATTGGGGTTAAGAATATGGGAACCCATTAGTAGGTGGCAGGCTGGATTTGGGATATCATGAGAAGATACTGTTCTGGGTAACATCAGTAGGAATGTGCATGTATTGGGATATTTGCTTTGTTTGGCTGGATTAAGCTTTGAAGCACTGTAATGTGTATTAATTATAGTAGTAATTTTAAGGTTTTTTTAGGTTTGTTTATGTATATATTGGGTGATTTATTATGTTGTATCGGATCAAGATGAAGTGCTGTAATGTTCTTTTCCAATGTTATGTTTAATGCTCAGTTATTTTTAATGTCTACTAATTATATAGGAAACTGTGTTGCACTGTCTATACATTGTGTTTAATTGGAAAATAAAAAATATATTTAAAAAAAAAGAAAAAAAAGGAACACAACGAGGTGGTTAATTCTGCCAGAGAAATGATGATTAGTGCTGAAGAAAGAAAAATTAGGGCACATTTTGAGTGACTTCTCAAATCCTCTTATATTTCATTAGAAAATTCTGACAAGCAGACTGAATCATGCACTTTTAATACCGGCAGTAGACTTCCGTGGTGAGCAGTAGCTTTACTACAGTGATCTAATGAGCAACTAGAGTGCTAACATTCAGAAATGATGGCAAATGTGTGACATATATGAATACCTTCTTGATGGAATCAAAGTAAAAAACTGAAAGCATTTCCTACTGAGGAGACTGCAGTAAATGAGGAAATTAGGAAACTTCATCACAAATAAATCTCTCAAGATGGCCACTAGAGACAAAGGAGCCCAAATGTAGCTCAAATATCACCCAGATGTAGCCCACAAGGAGCCCAATGACAGAAGTGTGCAAAACACTTTTAAGTTTTTGTTTTATTGCAGTTTTATATAGTGCAGACTTGTCAGGTATTGGAGTGCTTTACATGAGCATTGGTTACACACACAAGAACACAATGTCGAGCTGAAGCAGAAACTCCAACCTGGTTCCCCAGTTCCAAAGTCTGCATCTCTGGAAGTAGCACCACATCCTCTCCCCTAAGTGCAACATTTAATCAAGTGGTCAAGTGGTCAACTGGTCAAGTGGTCAAGTGGTCAACTGGATAAAAAAAACATAAAGATAACAAATAATTTAAAAGTGCTTTGTCGCTATTTGAAAAATCAGAAAATAGTCCTCATTTTAGATTTTTAGAGCACTAACCATAATGTTGATGCAAATAAGACCCTCTCATATATGTAATTTCTAAAGGAAATGCTGTTGGTATTACAGTTTTGATCACATCAAGATGACGTCAGGTGTTCCACACTTTTGTAATAAATATAGAATGTTAGAAATCTAGTTGTTCATTAGGATACTGTTGAGAGGAAGAGGCCAGGGGCACAGACTCTGAAAATTGAGGGCAAGTAGGAGGGTACAGAGGCAACAATTTGACCACGCTGGGCAAGTAGGAAGGGCAGTGGCAGCACAACAGACTATGGAGGGCAGTGGAAAGGGTGGCAGGGCAACAAACCAACAATACAGTACTGGCAAGAAAGGCTGAAGCAAAACAATAGACCATTGTGGGCAAAAGGAAGAGGCAGACCATACATGCCAACAGATCTGATTCAGCCAGGAAACGTACAATGTTTTTAACCCAAACGGGCTTTATTTCATCTGTCTCCTGTCAACAATCTCCTCTTTTTCAGTGTAAGTCAAAAGGGAAAATCAATACCCGAGTTTCTTTCAAAATCTCCCTCTTATCAAGTTCAAAATGTTAGCAAGTATGGTATATTGGATCATGGAAGGCAGGAGGAATTGGGGTAGGGACATGGACTCGGATAACAGAGGACCGGAGGGACATGGAGAGGTGCACCAAACTGACTCTACAGGGCAGGCATCAGGGTTTGCAGGAGCACAATATACCACACAGGGCATGCGTGATGGGAGCACAGCTCAAAAATCCATAGAAAGCAATAGGTAGGGGACAGGACCATGCACATGGACACCAGAGGGGAAAGAGGCAATGGTAGCTAGCTGACCATAATGGGATGACAGGAGAGAAATCTGCAGCACAACGGACCATAAAGGGTAGGGGGGACAGATCAGGGGCATTACAATGTAACAGACAAGCCAGGAGGGAGGGAATTGGGGTCTGCACATGGAAACAGAGGTCTGGGGGCTAGGGGGCAGGGCAGGACAGCAAGATGACCATGGAGGTCAGGCAGGAAGGGCACTAGAAGCAAGACACACATTATGGAGAGCAACAGTGAGACTATAATGGCATACACACAGACCACAGAGGGAAGGTGGGGGGTCAGGGTCAGCTAGCTGACCACACAGGGAAAGTGGGAGGGGCAGTGCCAGCACAGAAGACCATGCATGGCAAGTGGGAGGATTGGTGGCAGCACAATGGCTATGATGGGAAAGAAGGAAGGTGTAGGGGCATGCACAAAGGACCATGGAGGATAGAAGGGAGGGTCAGGACATGGGCACAGACAAGAAGAGTTCAGGGGAAGGGGCCTCACAACAGATCACGCAGGGCAGGCAGGAGGAACAGTTGCAGCACAACAGACCAGGGAGGGTAGAAGGGTGTGGCAGTAAAATGGACCATGGAGGGGCATGGAATGTGGACAGGCAGGGTGGAGGTGGCAGGGACAGGTTACAGTCATCTGACAATGCTAGGCAGGTGGGAGGGGAGTGGCAGACCAACAGAATAGAGAGTAGATAGAAATGGCAAGTCCATGAATATGGTGGGGAAAAAAGGAAGGAGCAGGGGCATGCACACAGACATCGGAGGGCAGGGGGAAGAAGAATAGTGGCAGCAAGCTAAGCACAGAGGCTAAGCAGGAGGTCAATGATGGGGCATAGAATTGGGCAGTGGAGGGCAGGAGGAGTGGACTGGTACATCATGCTAAATAGAGGGCTGTGGCAGCACATCAGACCATGCATGGTAGGAGGGAGGAGGCTAGTCCATGGATTCAGACAACAGAGGATAGGGAGGAGGTGGATGAAGCAGCAAGCTAACTGTTCAGAGAAGGCGGGAAGGTCAGTGGCAGAACAACGGCCACACAGGGCTGTAATAAGGGAGCAGGGACATGGACTTAAACAATGGATGGCTAGGAGGAAGGAAGGCAGGAGCAGCAAGCTTGGCTGGGGGCAGCACAATGCCAGGCCCTGCTTCCAACCCCCAACATCCATTGTGATATGCATCTTACTTAACGTTAAAAAAAAAACTAGAAATTTGCTGAAAAAAACAAATATTACAGGGACGGTATAGTTAGTCTCAGATTTCACTCATACACAACCAGTGAAATTCAGCAGGTATAGTTACCTGAACTAACTATAACTTACGCCCCGCAATGTACTGCTAATGACCTCAGACATAGCATCACTCATGACATCACTCATGACATCTCAAATGAGCTGTGAACGGAATGAAACTATTAGTGCTGGAACTTCATTTAGGGATAGTGTGTGTATATTAACACCCTTTTCTTTTCTTTCATGTAGGAACCATTATAATACCCAACGTGCGCAGATTAAAATGGCCGATTGCCTTTCACTTTAAAGTAATGTGTAGTCCATTGTTTATGTTGATGTTTGCAATCCTAAGTATGTTTATTATGAATAAGTCAGGTTGATGAACATACAGGTATGGCGGTCCCGGGGCAAGATATGCTGAAATGACATTGTGTGCATATTAACACTTGTTTTCTTCTCTTTATTGTATCAATTCCTGAATTTTCACATTGTGACCAGGCCAATATGGCCCCAGCCTTTTGGATTAAAGTAATATGTATTCCTTTGTTAATTTTGGCAACTGGAGGCATTTGTACATTTAAATAAGGATGCTACAATGATGTCTTGTATCGTTATCAAGGTTCGGACGACCCATAACCCGAGGATCACGTCCTTTGCAGATTAAATACTTTCAAACTCCACCCTGAGTGCTGATTCCTTCCTTGTAAGAGTGAGAGGAGATTAAATACATATATATAAAATTTACTGAAAAAAACACAAGTTTCAGGGACATTATAGTTAGAAATCAGCATTTAAAAAACTTCCGAAATTCACAGTCTTAGTTAGTTGGACATTTCATTCGTACAAAACAAGAGAAATTTGGCCGTTATAGTTAGTTGCGCCCCCGCAATACACTGCTGATGACGTCGCATATTACATCACTCATGACAAGGTCCGTGACATCACTGATGACATCTCAAATTACATCACTGATGACATCATCCACGTGATCATCTGATGTACCTCCTCACACCCAAAAATACAGACTACCATTGTCGAAATCATAGACACACCAATACTAGTACAGCTACAATATTCTGTGCCCTATGCATGCAGACCTTTAATCAGCTACATAGCACTGATACAGTCCTTTAAATACTCAGTTAGTACCTATGCAGTCTAGGAATCCTTCTGTCTGTCTGTCCCATACACTTACTTGTCCATTCACCCATCCAGCACTATGTACGCATCCTATCACTCTGCCAATACCTAACCACTTATACATTTAGGATGCACTCTCTTTGCAACACTGAAATTACTCCAGATATTAGTCCTATACTTAAGGAATGGCCTTCCCACTAACCCAAATACAGGTACAATGTTTTGTTCACTATGCATGCAGATCTCTAACAAGCTACATACTATTAATAGGCTCTTCTAAACACCCAGTTAATACCTATGCAGTGTTGGAATCCTTTTGCCTGTGCTATGTATTTCTCCAATCACCCATCCAGCACTATCTACGTATCCTATCTCTTCGCCAATACCGAAGCACTTATAAATTTAGCATGCACCCTCTTTCAATGCATACTGCATTCCACAACATACATTGGAAGAGGAAAATGCCTTTACTGATTGTTCTTGTGGAGGAAGGTGTCTCTTCCTGCACAAAAACATTCCCCGCACGACACAGACATCCTTGCACCATGGTGCAAGGGTGCCTGTCTTACCACATGGCTGCAGTTTGTGCAGCAGTGCAGAAGGAAGCATAGAGTTGCAACACAGTCATGTACATATGTCACATCCCTGTACTCCCTCATAAATCTTCACCTATAAATTCACCATACACTACTAATGCATTATTTATTTTTTTTTAAATTTGTTTTTATTGCAGAATTAGAAACACTTGCATATAATAAATCAACCAGCACACTCATGGTGTCCCCCCGCATGGATAAAATAAACCATAGATCGTACACAGCCATTTAGCCCGTATCCCGGTTACCGGGCGGCGTAGTAATCAAAACTTCCAGCAAGAACATCACAGTGAGCATCCCTGAGGGACAATTGGTCAATAACCGCTTTGTGTATCTGCATTTTACCCCCCTAAACACCTAACCCTCCCCCGACACCGTCTAGCATGCGCTAACATTCCAGTTACACAGGCGATACTCACAATCCTGACCCCCAGTCCATTCGATAGTGGGCCCCCATCATATCAGTTCCATGTGTCCCTGTCACTACCCCACTGCCTATCCAAGCTCTCCCGTCACACTGGGACAGTTCCAACCCCGGGGATCACTGCTGCCTCCCGACCCGGGTCCCGGTGCCTAACCCCCCCCCCCAACAATCCCAAGACAACCCCCGTCCCCCCCCCAGCAACCGCTAGCGATGTGGGCCATGTTCCTAACGCTACTATGGGTCTCGCTACAGATCAATTGATACCTCTATACTCATAAGCCTCATGGAGCCCGCATACACAAGCAATTCAGTCTTTGTCCTCCACCATGGAATCACGCAGCGCCTGGACTATCATCTCCCACGCTCTCGCCATTTCTAGGCTCTTTTCATTGTCAAGCTTGACTGCCTGTCTCATACGGAGCACACTCTCACATTCAGACCACCTCAGCAGTTCATTCACCCATCTCCTTACTGACGGTCCCTCCCTGGACTTCCAATGCCAAGTGATTTCCCTCTGTGCCAGTATCAGCCCCAGATCAATGAATTTACTCGTCACTTTTGTATTCTTCGCGTGTGGGAACCAGAGCAACAAACATGCCGCCATGTCAAAATCCACCTCCCGATCGGTCACTGCATTTAGGAGTTCCCCAACCTCCGCCCAGTAAGTCTCCAGCTTCGGACAGCTCCATAACAAATGATCTAAATCAGCCTCCAGTGCCAGGCACCTCGGACATCTCGCCTCCTGCACCTGGAAATACCGTTTAATCTTCTCCGGGGTCAGGTAAGCCCTGTGCAGAATGTAAAAATGTACCTGCTGAAAGCGTGCGTTCCTTGTACCCTTCCACGTACGCTTAAGGATATGACCCCACACCGTGTCCGGAATGGGCCTACCTATGCTAAGTTCCCACTTCGATTTCAGGCCTAGGAGTGGATCCAATCCCTCATGCAGCATCCTATTATGGAGGCAGGTCACCGCTTTAAATGTACCTGCGGCCATCACGACATACTGGCAAGCCATAGTCGTTTCCGGTACAAGGAGCCCCCCTTTCCAGTGCTTCTGCATTGCCGCTACCACAGCCGCATGCAAGAGGAAGCTCCCCTCCGGCAGCCCAAACTGGTCCTGCAGCGTCTGGAAGGGGACCAGCGTCCCATCAATATACAGATCACCCACCACTTGCAGTCCCAGCTCCTCCCACTCCAGTAGCGGAGACCAATCGCCCCCATGCGGCAGCGCAGTCAACATTCCCAACGGTATCTCCGGCGCATACGGTCGGGACGCCTTCGCTCTCTTCAAACTCCTTTGCCAATACAACCTGAGCGTCTTCTCCTCCATGGTGAGGCCTCGTAACTCCAGTTTCTGCTGCATGATAATGTAAGCCAGGACATGACGTTGTATACCGTGCTCTTGTTCGTGCTCTGGCCCTCTGAATACCCTAGCCACGTGCTGCGTGAGAACCTGAAGCTGCGTGGCCAAGTAGTACAACTCAAAATCGGGGACCGCCATCCCCCCCTCAAGCTTGGGTCGAAGCAAGGTGTTCAATGCCACTCTACAGCGACCGTGCCCCCAAAGGAAGTCGATTATCATTGTCTGCAGGTCCTTAAAGATCCCCTGAGGGATCCAAATGGGCAGCGTGCGAAAGTAATAAAGTAACCATGGGAGTGCCACCATCTTCAGTAGAGCTACTCTACCCAACACAGACAAAGGGAGGGAAGCCCAAAAGGACATACAGCCTCTCAGTGCTCCTATACATCGCCCAATGTTACCCTCCAATAAGTTCGCGACCTCGTGGTAGATTCGGACTCCTAAATAAGTGAAGCAAGATGGCTCCCAGACCACCCCTATAGCACGAGGGGGACACGGCGTGTCTGCCCTGAGCCGAAAGATACAAGTCTTCGTCCAATTAACCTTGAGGCCCGACAACCGACCAAACTCGGACAACATACCCATCGCCCCCTCCAGAGCCTGCTCTGCATCCACCATATACAGCAGCAAATCGTCTGCATACAAGGATATATAGTGCGACTGTTCACCTCTTTTGATCCCCGCGTACATGACTCCTGACCTGGCGCACGCTGCCAACGGTTCCATCGCCAGTGCAAACAGCAATGGGGAGAGCGAACACCCCTGTCTCGTCCCTCTATAAACTGGATAATCCGCAGATACCAGAGTGCCCAGGCGTACCCTCGCTATGGCCTAAGAATACAACACCTTCGTCCATCTATGAAACCCCTCGCCAAGGCCAAACTTCACCAGGACTTCTTCTAAGTAGACCCACTCCAGGCTATCAAAGGCTTTCTCAATATCCACAGATAACACCGCCGGGTCACCGTCTGCTTCCGTCGCGCCGTCCAGTATCCCAATTAGACGACGAATATTAAGCGCCGTGTTCCTCGTAGGGATAAACCCCGCTTGGTCCCTGTGCACCAGCCTGGTCATATGCGGGGCCAACCTGGTGGCTAGAATACGGCTCAATATCTTGTAGTCCACTGTCAGCATGGACAACGGCCTATATGACCTTACATCGGACGCCTCTCTGCCGGGTTTCAGCAATGGCACTATCAACGCCTCCCTCATTGATCTGGGCAGACTCCCCAGCATGTGAGCCTCCCCGTACACCACCAGTAATCTAGGCGCCAAACTGTCTACGTACTTCTGATAAAATTCAATCGGCAGGCCATCCACCCTGGCCGTTTTGTTACTCGCCATGTGTTTAATGGCCGCCCTGATCTCGGTGAGCGTGATAGGCCCTCCCAAGTCCTTCGCATCGTCGTCATCCAGCACCGGAAGCTGCATCGATTCCAAGTAATCACTGATCTCCCAGGCCTCCACCCCCAGCTGACACTCATACAACTCAGCATAATAGGTCCGAAAACATTCCATCACCGCTGTTTGTGAATAAACCATCTCCCCCGATGCATTTTTTATGCTCAAGATTGGGCAGCCTCTGAGTTCAGGATTAGCGAGCCTGGCCAGTAACGTGCCTACCTTATCCCTTTCAGCATGTGCTTTGATGGCATATTGCCTATAATCATAGCTCCGCAGCTGTTACGTTTCGGTAGCCAATACCTCCTTGGCTTCCAATAACCGGGCTTGTAAGTCCGGTCGGTCCGGTCTACGCTGTTCCAGACCCCTCAGCCTCTCTTCCGCTCTAGCAGGCGCATCCAACACCGACGTTCGGGCATTCGAAAACCTACCCATGCACACTCCTCTCACCACCACTTTCATCGCGTCCATTCAGTGGACCTACTATTAGCGGTCCCCTCATTTTCATCAAAGTATTGGTCTATGCCCCGTTGGACCGCGTCACTGAACACCGAGTCTTCCAAGGTGTCGGGCCGAAGCCGCCATGTTGGAATCGCGGATCTCGCACGCTGCCATTGTACGTGCACCAACAAAGGATTATGATCCGAGATGGTCCTGGTCAAGTATTCCGTATGAGTGACCAATGTAGCTAGGGAACCACTGCACAGGACCGAGTCGATCCTGACGTGTAGACCATGGAGGGCCGAGAAAAAGGAATAATCCCTACTACCCTGGTGTTGCTCCCGCCACACATCCAGAAGTCCCCACCTTTCTTGCCAATCCTTCCTGTGTGCAGCTAATCTACGTACTGGGGAATCAACCAGTGGTGGGTGAGACCTATTCAATGCCACATCAGTGATTGAGTTGAATTCCCCTCCCAGAAGCACAGGACCCACCAAGAAAGAGGCCAGTGAGCACGATAGGCCAAACAAAGAAGTGAGCCTGGTCAACATTCGGAGCATATACACAGCACAAAACCACATCCCGGCCATACAACCTCCCCTCCACCGCCACATATCTACCCTCTGGATCCACCAGCTGATTCAACATCTGGAACGGTACACCCGCTCAAACCCATATCAAGACCCCTCTAGCGAACGCGGAATAAGTGGTTCCAAAGACCTGACCTCGCCATCTCTTCTGTAGCGCAGTGCATTCCTGTTTAGTTAAATGAGTCTCCTGCAACATTGCAATCTGGACCCCCCGCCTCACCAAATAAGCATGCACTTTGTGGCGCTTGACCATAGTTCGCAGTCCTCGGACATTCCATGTTAGGCATTTCAAGTTAGGTAACCTCCCCATGCCAAAGTATAACGATCCAGTTCAGGTGCAGCCACTCATTACCCACATCGTAGCAGTTGCCCCCCCCAAAAGAATTATAGAAAAAACTCCCCAAACCCCACTCCCCAGGACAGAGCCTACAAACCCAGTTTCAGCCCTGATCCAAACCTTAAACATAACAAACATCAGACTAATCTGTGGTCGCCACCACAGAAGGCCTTAAGGGCCCCGAGGGGGTGAATTATCGCCGACCCTGGGCAGGCGGAGCCCGCACCCCCGCGCCTTCCATCCCGCAGTGCTGATGCCACACCCTACCTGGCAGCCCTTCTAATACCAACTGCATATTTCTCTGCGAGAAGTACAGTGTCACAAGTCCCATATATGAGTCAGCCATTAAAGATCCCGTCGGACGTCTGTGGGGTGACCGCCGGGCCCTTCGAGCTCTCCGCCTCTGATAATTCCTCTCCGGTCCTGCCTCCGTCTTCACCAGAGTCCGTTACAACCAGGTCACTCTCCTGTTGCGACCGTGTGATACTCGCCGTCGCTGCCAGTGCCCCTCTTTTGTCCGCAGCCATGTGAGCCTCCCGTTTCTCTCTTTGAAGCTTGTTACGTGAGCGGATCCGTTGGGATTTCCGGACCTGAAGCGGTTTAGGCCTCTCTCGCTGACTCTTGCCAGTCCTGTCCGTGCCGGCACGATACAATTTTAACCATGACCACGCTTCATCAGGAGTCTGGAAAAATTGAGTGTTCCCATCCAGGATTACTCGCAGCTTAGCCCGGAAGAGCAATGAGTACTGGATGCCCTCCTCCCTCAGCTCCTTTTTCACCGCCAGGAAGGATGTCCTGTTCTTCTGGACTGCCTGCGTATAGTCCGGGAAAATCGTGACTCGGCTATTTTCCACCTCAAACGGGCCCAATGCTCGAGCTTTCTGAATTAACAGGTCCCGATCTTTATAATGGAGGAGCTTCACCACCATCGGTCTAGGAGGGCGGCCGAGCGCCGGTGGGCGAGCCGGCACCCTATGTGCCCGTTCCAACGAGAAGGATGAGAGGCCCTCCGGTGCCACCACCGTCCGGAACCAGTTCTCCATGTAGGCCACTGCATCATCCCCTTCAATTCTCTCCGGCAGGCCTACGACCCTTACGTTGTTCCGTCGGTTACGGCTTTTGGCATCCTCCGCTCGTCTCTCCAGCGTGTCCAAACGGTTGAGGATGTCCGTAATCTTATGTTCAGCGGTCACCACCGCCGGTTTCAGGTCTAGAAGCAGCTGCTCATGGTCCTTTACTTTGTCCGCCAGCTTGGCATGATCCGCCCTCAGGAGACCCAGCCCCGTGGTGACCTGCCCAATGTCCTGCTGCAAATCCTCCCTAGTCGAGGTGATGGCCTCCAAGATAGTATCCAGGCGCTGGTTCAGCCTCTGCTCCTGTACCATCATCAGCGGGGAGGCTCGGGCCTCACCGACCTGAGATAGCGCGGTTGAGTCCTCCCGGCCCTGCTCCGTAATGGCTGCTCCTCCTGCAGCCGCCATCTTAGGTGCCTCTGTCGTCGTCACACTGACACTCCCGGTCTTCTCCAAAGCCCGGTATCCTCTGCCCGGGGGACGTGCGCACCAACAGTTATTGTGGTGGAGTACCTCTACTGTGCCGGCAACTCAAAGAACCAGGAGTGCCAGGGCCGCCCGCTCCACTGTCGCCAGGGCCGGGGGAGGGGGGAGGCATAAACGGGTGCGTTCAAATTGTACACCAGTCCAACACTGACCTCCAGGCCCCCAGCTTTGCCCCACAGGTCCGTTCCAGCATGCCCCCGTAACTCCAATCTCGCAGAAGGCGGGCCACCCCGCAGGCCGACGCCAGTCCCCCTCGGTTTCGGTTCAGAGACCATCGTCCCTCTCCGCCGCCATTTTCTTCTCACTCCGGGCAACACCTCAGGCTTCGTCTCTCAAGGTCTCGGCGGCACAGGCGGTCTCCCAAGAGCTCTCAGCCGCTCTCCAGTGGTTCCCCAACAGCTCGCGGACCAGTTGCGCCGATCAGGGGTCTCCCCAGGTGTAGATTTCAGGAGAAATAGCGGGACCCTGCGCGGAGCTGTAAGCTCATGCCGCCATCCCGATCGGCGTCCAAGCCACGCCCCCTACTAATGCATTATTTCAGCCAATTATGCTCTATACATATATTCAACCAAACTTTCACACATTACCTTTCAATTGTACTTGTTTCTTTAACCAGATAAGGTAGTGCTGATAAGAATTTTTTGGGATTTTTTATTTAACAATTTTGTATTTTTTAGTTTTTTCAAAAAATGAACAAAAAAAGAACAAATAAAACAGTGAACTTTTGGAATTACTTATCATTCCAAAAACAAACAAAAAAAAAAACACAATGATGGTTGTGTTGCGCAGCACAAACTGCATCCACCAATTGCTCACAGAAGCATATAAGTTTCATAAACTTCACGCAGTGTTGCTGTAGAAAGTCAAATTCTGGCCTAATGTCCATTGCAAGTGTTCCTGAGAATGCTCCAGATGTACTTGCTACAGCAGGTGAGTGGTTCAAAGCAGCTCGCCTCATTTCCTCCCTAGCAAGATTGAGAGGATGTGTGGTTCGGAGATGCTTGTACATAGAAGCAGTGCCACAAGAGTATTTTTTTCACTGCCTCTTGACAGGACTCGGTCACAAATTTTGCACGTCACCTTTCTCGCATTTACTTTCTTCTCTCCAGGTGGAAAAGTGAAGAATTTGCACACGACAGATTCCGGCATCTGACGACGTGGTGCTCCTGCAAGAATTCTTCAGAAGAAGAAACTTCCTCCTGCTGCTGCTGTCCAGATGCCATTTTGTTTGATTTTTTTTTAAAACACCAAAAAAACAAGCAAAAATGGTTCTTGTAGGAAACGAGATGTCTCTCTAAAGATGCTCCAAAAAGAATGATTAAAATGGGTGGGGTCCTTCAATAGTTTCAGTGGGAAATTTTATGAACCAATGAAATCTTTTTTTTGAGGTCACATGGGATCCGCGCACTCTGAGCTCACGAAGCACGCACTCGACGCGACTTCACGAAAATATATTTTAAAAATAATATAAGTTTATTATAAGTACAAATATATAATTGTTATGAATATCTTAGATAATCTCTTGCCCTGATATATTAAAGACACATGCATATCATTTTAGAACATACATTTTTTTCGCTGGAGTCGTGCACCCAGCGCGCCCCAGCATGTTTATGACTTTACGCTGGACCCGCCACCACCCAAGCGTCGCGTACCGTAACGCCCGGGAGCAGGAGTCACGGACTGGTAGCATACCAATCCCATACATCACGTAATATTAAATGTATATGATATAATTGAAAAACACGCAGCCGTTGCACACTGTATGCAGATCCTTCACAACTTTTCTAAAATGGCGCCTACAATCCGCGCACCCACCGTGATGTTTACGCTTTGGGTGCGCGAATTGGATTTTTTTTTAGAAAAAGAAAATAATATAAATATATTAAAATAAAAAAATTAAACAAAAAAATTAAACAATATTTCAGTTTGAATTTGTAAAAAATGTTTTTTTGCAATTTTCAGAATATATAATGTTATTTAATGAATAAAATATTTATAAATAAACAGTTAAAAAACTGTAGAAAATCAGAACAAAAAATAGGTATAACTACTATCACACTTAAAAATTAGCATTTAGAAAACCTTTGAAATACACTGAAAAAAACATAGGTTTCATAGACGTTATAGTTAGAAATTTGCTTTTAAAAAAGCTTTGAAATTCACTGAAAAAAAACAGGTTTCAGAGACGTTCTAGTTAGAAATTAGCATTAAAAAAACCTTAGAAATTCACCGAAAAAAACATAGGTTTCAGGGGTGTTATAGTTAGCTGGACATTTTACTCGTACAAAACCATAGAAATTCCTCCGTTATAGTTCATTCTGCTAACTATAACTCGCGCGCCCGTAATGCACTGCTAATGATGTCACATATTACATCATTCATGACATGGTCAGAGACATCACTGATGACATCACTGATGAGATCTCAAATGACATCACTGATTACATCACTTATGACATCATCCATGTGACAATCTACACCTCATCATACGCTAGTATAACCTTTCATCACTCACTGTAAAATACAGAATATCATATTTGAAACCATTGACACTCCTATACCAGTTACTACATACACACTAACTGATTCCTAAGTCTACACACACAACTACCCATTCAACAGCAGAATCGCTTATACATGCAGTCATTAATTAATTAATAGAACTTTATCAAATGCACTTATACACATATATAGATATTGACACATCAGCAGCCATCTTAGTCAGTTATGCAGGCATCCTACTCAGTCATGAAAAAAATTAATCACACTTACATTTCCTCACTTACACAAATATACACACACAACACCTCATTTATTCAAACACATAGCAACTCATAGTTAATATGTTAAAAAATCACCATTACAATGATACACTCATTCATATAGTTACTCTCACAATCACCGACTCTTACATATACTTATTTATATACACCAACTCTCACATACAATGCCTTTTATTTTTTTACTTTGTTGAAGATGTACAACAAACATTTATTCGCTCACCATCACACACATAAATAAACTCAATCACCCAAACAACTGTTTCCACATGCACTCTTAAACATATACACCTAGTCAATCAACCATTCAAACATCTATGCATAGAGTTACAGACACCTCATCCAACCACACACAAACTCAGTGTCCCATACAAATACTCACCCAACTAATCAATAACTAATATACACACTCATGTAGTTAGTGACCAACTGATGCAGCATCTTATACAACAGAGACAGTGATGCACAAATTCACATAGTTTAGTTACTAATCCATGTATTAAGTGAGACATTTTTAATTACTCACTTAAACAGACAGTCAGACAGCTACTGAATCCTCCATCCAGACAGTTATATATCCACTCAATCTTCAATACAGATAATTCATACTTAAATTCCAAACTAAACCACATTCACTGGATGATGTCATCAGTGATGTCATTTGAGATGCCATCAGTGATGTCATCAGTGATGTCACTGACCATGTCATGGTGGGCACGCGAGTTATAGTTAGCAGAACTAACTATAACGGAGGAATTTCTATGTTTTTTTTACGAGTGAAATGTCCAGCTAACTATAACACCCCTGAAACCTAGGTTTTTTTCAGTGAATATATATATAGGGACATCTAGTAACCACCAGTTGAACTGCAGCTCTTTGTAGAATTCTTTTGATTTTGGATACTATATAATATTCACTGCCCACTGCTAATCTCATCCCATAATGCTTTTCAGGGCCTTTGGTTGGGAATGTTTTTTGCCAATAACTGCGCTTGGGGTGGTCCTAAGAGGATGGGACCACCACCAATTTGTTCAATAAGATGTGCTTTTTGGTTTTCAAGGCATCTGTTTGGTACTCCCCCTAGGTTAGGGAGGATCCCAAAATCATCACCTCTCTCACTGCTTGCTAATTTTTGAGTTTCACTTTTGTGAAAGTACTATATACACTTTAGCATATAAAGATAGAGATACATATTTTATCATAACGGGCACTGTGCAGGATGCCATTTGCAATTATTTTGCAATTTTTTCACAGTGCAGACAAGTACACAGTGTCATCAGCTATGCTACGCAGACTACATGTACTATGTGAAGTTTAAAGTATACTACGTGAAGCTACGTGTAGTGCTGCTACGCAAACTACTCCCAGGCCTAATGAATTCACTTGGCTGTTGAAGGACCAACATAATTATGCAGCCTGCTTTCCTGCTCCGCTGTTTATTTATCACTGGCGACACATGCAAGGCCAAAGACCCCTTCTTCATGAGCGTAAACAACACACCTGAAGCCTGCATTCTTAATTTCCGGATTTATTAATTACCATACCCACCTCTCGTGGGCATGTGCTTAGTGAACTGTCCCTTAGTGCATTCTGGGGCACGGAGTCTTTGATGCAAGCAAACAATTCACTTTCAGTAAGTTCAAGCGTGTGTTTAATACTTAAATATTCATCATCTCCTCTAGTGGGTCACGGAGCCTCAAAGCCTGCTCTGTAAGCATCTGGAGCATTGTGCCATTACAGCCCTGACTCGTTCAGAGCCACAAATATATATTTGGAGGCACGAACATAGCATTGGAGGACAATATCTTTGCTGACTCCGACGTTTTACTATAGGAACAGCAGAGTGCGGGGGAGTCCCTTTTTAAAGGATGATTTCTCTCACCCACGCTCGGGTGGCATGCTTCATTATCGGGAATCTCCTTGCACTGCACACCTAGTCGCAGTGCAGGCTAAAACCCCTCACTGTGAGGGAGGAGCTCAGGAATGGAACTTAAAACTAACTACCTGTTATGTTAAAGACAAAGTTTAATGGGACATCCAGGGGTCAGGATTAAAAAGGTGAATGGGAAATGGTAGTCAGATTCAATCTGTCATGGTCTCTAGATGGTCAAGTGGTTGACATGTTTCAGCCCAAATGCCCTCCGTAGAGGTGGCGTGGCTTTCTTTAGGACCAAGTGAAGTCTAAAAAAGATGTGAAGTAGTGAGTACTGCCACCATACCAAGGGGCCGATTATGGTGGCTGACGGACCTGAGTCCGTCCGCCACCATAGAGTAGGAGGGAACCTCCGCATGGCATGCGGAGTTCCCTCCTGTGCAATTAGGATGTGACCGCCACCCTGGCGGTCACATCCTCTATTTTTACCATTGCGGCGGGTGCGGCTACAAGCTGCATCCGCCGCAATGGTAAAAATGCATACATTGCTTTTATATGCAGAAAGCAGCAGGCACTGTGCGGTGCCTGCCGATTTCTGCATACAAATGCAGGGGGGTACCATAGGTACCCCCCATGTGCACCCCCCACCCCCTTCATCCAGGGGGCCCGCAACGGGCCCCCGCAGTGAAGTTACACATGCTTTTTCACGGCGGAAAAGCCGCCGCGGAAAAGCATGTTTAACATCCCATCTAATCTGGCTGACGGTGTCTGAGAGACACGTCACCATATTAGAGCTTTTCTGCCGCGGTTGTAAGCCAACCACGGAGGAAAAGCTGCGGACGGAAACCAGGACCCACCAGCCATCCTAATGTGGCGGTGGGTCTTTGGTGGGTACGCAGAGGATTTTCCGCATCCTCCGGGCCGGCGGTGGCTTCCGCCGGCCCGGAGGATGCGAAAAATCCTCCATCGTAATAGGCCCCCAAATCTGGTAAGTGGGATAAAAGGATACAGCCAGCTATTATGTTGTTGCACCAATTAGAAGGATCTGTAGGGCAGGATCGTCCTTGTGAAGAGGCAAGTGTTAAAACAGAAGGTTTATGCACATTTCCACATGCACTCCTTAGTTCACGTGCCACACAAACATATATATACACATATAAAAAAGGTTCCAATTGTGGCTACGTAATTAATGCAAAAATAGCAATTTATTTGTGCTTACCCATGTTGTCGGGGGAGCTAATGGCAACTCGTCCTCGGCGCACGCACTCGAGGTGGCATCCAAACCCTATATTAGGAGGTGGGCAAACAGGGGTTGAATGTAGTGTATAGTCATATATATATACATGAAATACCGTTGACTATGTATGCTTGGAGTGGAAATAAGTGACTGTGTAAGGCTCTAATTACAAACTGAATCAATGCAATTAGAATATGGTGAAGCAATGAGCACCATTACCAAGATACAATTAAAAAGATCCCCAAAGGACAGTGTATTGATGCCTTGGTATAGGGCTGACAATACTGAATGCTAGAAGTAAATGGAAAATTCTATGTTGAGGCAATCCTGAATGATCAAGGACACAAACGAATATATAAATATACATTACACTCACAAATATCCTGGAAGGTACAGACTGCCAATGAACAGATGGCCAGTAATTGTAGTTCTCAGAAAAGGGCGACACCGACAAATTCTGGCAATCGCTCTGAGGAGGAAAAACGGGGCTGTGTATATAATGGCAGGAAAGTTGAGCCTGCCACAAGGGGCAGAAAACTCCTCAGCAGTAAAGCCGGCTTCAGATATCATGATCTCAGCTGATTTCTGTTACATAATTAAGCACTCCGAGAGGTACTGTTTAATAGATCCTACCTCAAAGAGGCACAGCAGTCTGTCCGCCTAGACCAAAAATATAGTACATTATGCTGACCTGTATGTTGTAAACCTCCTCTGGATGTTTCTAAAACGGAGGGAGATGCCAAAGGACTGGCAGTATCTCTAAAGTAGTGAAGGGGCGGTAGTCTGAAACCACACCTTCCTCACTGCGGACGGAAGTCTAAGTTGATAAAAAAGATTATTAAATTGAAAAGATAAGTGGTCCCTACCTCGGGGTAAGATGCTCCTGGCTGGTTCGTGTGGCCAGGACGAGGAATACGGCTCAGTCTGGGACACCCGATGTAACGCGTCTGGCTAAAAATAAACATAGTCTCTCGGGGCTCCTAGAAAAATCCTATAAACAGAGGAAGGGCTCAGAAGGTTTGCCAGTGGTCATGGGTTGGCAGCCACAAGTCAAAAATGTTATTGAGAAAGCACAAAGAGGGATAGTAGGGGGCTACAAATAGATCCCTTGAAGAGTAGATGTCGCAAAACAACAGATATTTCGGATCTTTACATAGATTAGGTATGGGCGAATTTTGCGAATCTCACGTTCGCGAATTTTGCGGATTTGGGAACTCGCAATCCGCAAAATCCGTGAATTCTCGCGAATTTGTGGATTTTTTTTTTATGTTCGCACGGGTTTCTGCAAGTTCACGAGGGTTTTGTACAATTTCGCAAATTGCAAAATTGTACAAAACGCGTGCGAACTTGCAGCAACCCGTGCGAACACAATTATATGAAGAGAAAGAAGCTCCTGGTCACAGGAACAGCACGGGGATTGCGCTCATGAAAGTCAAGGATGCAAAGGCCTCTACCCAGCATCACAGCTGATTTTCCACAGTAGATTTGGGAAGAGGCACACCTGTCCCGCCTCGAAGACGCTCATGATTGTTTTTGGGCTAATGAATGAGTCACTGATTTTGAGCATCAACTAGTTTGAGCGACCATGCAAAGGCCGCCCTCTACCCAGCATCACAGCTGATTTTCCACGGTAGATTTGGGAAGAGGCACACCTGTCCAGCCTCAAAGACGCTCATGATTGTTTTTGGGCTAATGAATGAGTCACTGAATTTGAGCATCAACTAGTTCGAGTGACCATGTGTGTGTTACTGCAATCGCCCTGAAGGACGCAGGGGTCCCTTGAGTGACCTGTGTAAGGCTGTGCCTGTAACTATTTTACAATGGCGCCAGCAAGCTGCCAGCGCCGTTGTAAAATAGTTACAAAGTTAGCTTGCACACGAAGCACTTAGATAAAATAAAGCAGCACCTGCTTCGTTTTATCTAGTGGTTCCTGTGCAAGCTAACTTTGTAACTATTTTACAACGGCGCTGGCAGGTTGCTGGCGCCATTGTAAAATAGTTGCATGAGTGGGGGTTCAACTTTTGAACCCGTTACACTCGCGGATTTTTTTTTGCGGATTTTGCGGGAAATCCGCAAAATTTGCGGATTGCGGATTTCCCAAAAATCCGCAAAATCCGCGAGCGTAACGGATTTCCCGCTCATGCTTAACATAGATTAAAAGGTGGAGGTAGTAAATAAAAAATTGTAATGAAATGTGATGAAAATCATTTCTAGGATGGTCATGAAGACCTTTATACATTTAAAAAGGATGATCCAGCAATGGCAAAAAACGCTGATCACATAAGCAGTATGGATGATATAAATAATGCTGTCAAACCAAAAAACAAAGAGATTGTAATCTTAACATTTTAGTGAATGTCAAATAATATTGACGGACAACCAAACTTTAGTGAGATTATACAATGTTTAGTAACAGGCCAGTGTAGCCGCAAAATATATTTATCAATGCTCAGACATAGCGAATCGGATGCGTTTTGTACTAAAAAATAATGGATATAAACCACTGGATGAGAAACACACGGAGAGTGCTACTATAAGGGAAGGGGGAAAATTCCTTTTTGGTAGGAAATGCCATGCACCTACACCTATTATGAATGAATGAGGCTGAACCCAGGAATATCATCATTTAAGCCCCTTATGTCAGTGCGCAGCCTAAAGACCCGGTGTTTTGAATAAGAACTGGGTCATGTTGGCAATGGCCTGAGTGATGTTTGGTTTGTCTAAAACAACCCACATGAATACATTGGCATCATGTTTCGCTTCCAGGAAATGTGTGGTAAGTTTATTGATCTGGTTTTTGCAGCATATTGTGCTCTCGTGCTCAAGCATAAGTGTCTTAACCTTCCTTGTGATCATTCTCACATACCTAAGGCCACAGGGGCACGTGATGAGATAAGTTAGACCCTCGGAGTTACAGTTAGTATGTTGTCTCAACTCCCTGTGGTTTCTTTGGGGCTATGTGTCTCTAGAGGAGCTTCACAATGATTGTTTCTCGTACTTTTCAAAGACTTGCTAATGAGTGAGTGAGGGTATCGTCAGTCTAAAAGTTGTTCTGCCAGTGTTGATGCATGCTTTTTGTATTTTGCAGCATCAGTACAATTGCGCCGAATCCTGAAAAATTGTCCAAAGAGAAAATTCTCCATAGTGATTTGGGATTGTAGCCAGAGTATGAAAGAAGTGAGTTCTTGGCCATGGGTTTTTTGTACAGTTCAGTGCTCAGAATGCCCTTTAAGGTGTAAATCAAGAGGTTGTTTCAATTTAGACTTAGGGTGCTTGTTTGTGTTGCCATATTTCGATACGAGGGGAGTTGCTCCCTGCCGGTCTTTAAACCTCCTCGGGCCTCTTTTGTGTGTATCATTTGACTACAGGAGCCATATATCAAATCTCATTAAATCATATGTTTACAGGAAACCTGAGAGACAAGAATATTTTTTTTCATGAAGGGTATAAGACTATTTTATGACCAGCGGTAGACTCTACCATGGGAAGAGCTAGTGGGGGCCGTATCACATTTGTTGATCTAGAACTCTGTAAGGAGTTACAGATTTTAAAGTGGGATTACCAGGTTTTTCAGGGTATAAAATTGTGCACGGGGACAGCGCTCACAATTGTTATAAATAACTATTACAATGTGAAGAGGGGGAAGAGAAGGCCTTCCAATTTTAATGCCTTAATTAGTGCATTAGACTCCCTAAAGTAGGAGAGTTTGAGGCAGATTAAACTTATTTTCTGGGAGATTAGTGGGAGATTTTAATTGTGACCTGTGTTCGTCTTTTTAAAAAAAAAAGTTTATCATACAGCCGTGCTCCGTCTCAGAGGCTCTACTTGGAGCACACCACGGATGGAGAGGAGCTAAACAATCTCTTACTCACTCATAACTTGGTATACACTATAGATTATTGGTACACCGGGCCTGTATCTCATTTGACCCCTTCCTACAAAGGAAGGGGTTCTGCTACTACCATAGATATTATTTTGTGACAGCCCCCCCGGGGTGTGGCTGCCTGTTCTTTTAATATAGAACATAACCCATTTAGTGACCATAATCCATTGACACTACTGCTGATGGGGTTGGGTATTCAGTCAATTAGTCCAATGAAAGTCACAAGCAGCCCTAACCCCCATGGACCAGGGTAGGCACCTACGCTGTGTGAGTATAGATGGAAAATCATAGTCTTTTCTCTTCCTGCCAGCCAGCATGAGATATGCTTATGTTTGGATCTTCATGAAGAAATTTGTGTGCGTTTTCCTCTATCGCCAAGGTAGCTTCTGTCCTTTTAACCACACAAACAGCAAGGCAAGGCCAGGCATCCCTTTCATGATTTGATCGCAAATGCTAGCAGGCATTGAGGAGGTTAAAGGTAGGTGTGTAACAGGTGCCATGGCAGAAAGACAGAGTAACTCTTTGCCAACGCTTTTACAAAGATGCTGAAAGAGCGTAGGTACCAGTTACAAAAGTAGGGATGGGAGGACCTAATTAAAGCGGGCGAATTGAGGGACTCACCCCTATTCTGGAAGATGATTAATAGTCCCTGCTTTGCTGAACCACTCAACCTGTCTTTGTGCCATCACATTATGCCAGACCAGTGGGTCTCTTATTTTTGAAAACGTATATAACAGATATTTCCTGATTGAGCCATGTGTAGATATACCTTCCAGCCTGTCTGTCTCCCCCGTTAACTTCTCTCTGGACTAGGTATACTCAATGATTGGCCCGGGCCCGATGGAATACCTCCGGACCTCTTTCGTGATAATATTGAGATCTGGGGCCCTATATTGACCCAAGTCTTAAATGCAGAGGTTTCGAAGGGGATGTTGCCCTCCTGGTCTACCGCTACAATAGTACCAATTTTCCAAAAATGGAAGAAGGATAATCCACAATCCTATCACCCGATTACCCTTATCAATGCTGTGGTAAAGGTCTTGGGTCAGGTCTTCTTATCTAGATTGTCCTTGTAGGCCACAGACAACCAGATTTCATCGAACGTTCAATTTGGTTTCCATGTCAACCACAGGCCAATGTCTCAATCTTTATCTTTTGACATCTAAATGCACACTGACACACCCGGGTGCCTTCTATTTAGCCTTAATGGATCTTATGTCAGCTTTGGATCGAGTTAACCAGACTAGTTCAAGTTCAAGTTCAAGAATTTATATAGTGCACTACTCACCCATAGGTTCTGAAGGCGCTTGGGGAGGGGGGTCATTTATTTATCAAATATCCAGGTTTTAAGTTCTTTTCTGAAGGAGATGCGGTTCTGTGTAAGGCGGAGGTGAGTGGGGAGAGAGTTCCAGGTCTTGGCTGCCAGGTAGGAGAAGGATCTACCTCCCATGGTGGATCTTTGGATACGCGGAACTGCTGCGAGGCCTTGACTGGAGGATCTTAGTTGGCGGGTGGGTGTGTAGAAGGTTAGACGAGTGTTGAAGTTATGGGAGATTTTAATTTCTTTGGGAGTTGATCCCTGGATTGTACATTTACTCACATCACTTCATGCCCAGACAACAGCAGCAGTGAGAAATTCACATGAGGGGGTCCTTACAATCCATCTTAGTTGTACACATGGTGCGCCAAGGCTGTATTTTAGCTCCATTTTTATTCTCGGTTTTTAATAATGGTCTTGAGGTGGCTCTTTGGCACTTCTGTCGGATTCTCCTTGAATAGGTAGGAGATCCCTGCCAGTTTTACTCTATGCCGATGATGCAGTGCTTATGGCCCTCACGGCTTGGGGTCTGCAGGTTTTAATATTGGCTTTGTTGCTTTTATAGACAGGCTAAACCTGTCTGTCAATTTTACTAAGTCCTATGTACTAGTTGCTGGTCCCCGGGGGATCCGCCCAAAAAGTTTTAAAGCTGGTCACAATATTCCCGCAAAGGTCCCTGCCTTTCCCTACCCAGGAGTGTTATTTGACAACAGATTACAGTGGAGCACCCTCTTAGAGGGGAAGATAGGTGAGCTGAATAAATCTGTGGGGCAATTACCAGCTTTGCTAGTAGACGCGGCTCATGGGCAACAGAGGTTATTTTAAAAATGTACAAGTAAAAAAGCATTGCATAAGTTTTATACAGAAGTGAAATCTGGGGGTACCTTCCCCCTCACAGGTTACAGGTGGCTGAAAATAGGTTTCTGCCCCAGATCCTGCGAGTCCCCCAAGGTATGTCGGCTTGGTCCGTGCATGAGGAGCTAGGGGTCTCTTATTTGGTGGATCAAGTGGCAATTAAAGCCTTGCTGTGTTGGATAAAGATATGGACATGTCAGAATAAGGGTTTAAACTGCCTGATCCTATCAGATAGTATGGCCTTGGAACATGGCAATTAAACTCCATGGATACAATATGTAAAGAAGTATTTTCAGGCTATAGGTAGACCACAGATTATCTTTGCATATGGCACTTTAAACCCTGGGGGTGTTAACATTGCAAAAGACTTACACCCTGCACATTGTCATAATATTGAGCTCAGTAAACCCACAGTGAGGGCTAATGTAATGTTAAAATCTGTGTTGGGCATGGAACCATACCTTTTTGCACGAACTAGCGCTCATGATAGATTTTAATCACATGTTTTAGATTTAATCAATTTCACCATCTTTTAGCATCTCTGGCTGGATTTTGTCCTCTAACTCAAAAAGTTCCTGGTGTCTGCAATCTTAGATCTCCACCGGACATGTTTCACTTTGTTTTATTGTGCAAATTGTTCTCGTTGCAGAGAAAGCAATTTCTCCACCGCCGCTAAGTAGCTTGAACTTTAGGCAGGCCAATGTGGCACTTTTGCACTTAAAGGTGCTACTAAATCCCTATACCCTCTGTGCAGTGATAAACTTTTTGTGGGCAGCTAACAGATCTAGGATCTCTAGAATTGATTGATCTCTGAATGGCCTGCACTCATAATATCACTTTTAGAGCGATGGTACGTTTAGTTTTAGATCTCAGAGCTTTATACATTTGTATAGTTTTAAATGCTGGTTATGTTTTATTTGTTTGGAATGTTTTTATATGATGCTGTGTTTTCTTTTATATTGTACAACTGCATTATTGTATTTTTATGGACGCGTTTGCATCCGACTAAAGAAAGAAAGAAGCACTATACTCAGCAACTATAGGAGCCAGATTACTTGCATATCAACTAACATGACTGAAATAAAGATGAGAACTTTTTACATCTCTGAAAGTTTCCTTGCTGTTAATAACTGTTATGCTCAGGCAAAGTATTGTTTTAAAGACATTGACATAAGAATCTGTACTATAATGAAACATGGTTTGACTATAAAGAAATAGTCATTGTGTGGGCCAAGCACATATTTACCCAGCTGATTCTGTGAGACTGAAAATGTTTTTAGTTATTTTTACTGAAGTGTATATATAGTTGTTTATTATTACACCTTGATCATGAAATAAAAAAAATAAGTATATTTCATAATAGCCCTGAAGAAGTTCAGATGGAACAAAACGTGTTGTAAGCAATTGTATCACAAGCTACAAACAAATTTAAAATCTTGACAACAGGAAAGAAGATGTTTTCGTTTAATGGGAACAATGGTTTGCTGTATACTTCACCTGAATGAAGTTAGATGAAGATAGATTGGTAGTTTCTTTGATCTTTTCTCACATAAAGGGGGGGTGCAATTGACCCCCTGTTGTCTCGTGTACCACAACTGGACTACTATGTAGTAGTGTGCTTGTGCCTCAATTGCCCCTTGTGAATCATGTGTTATATTTATACACAGCTAACTGGTGACTGATCAGCTGAATTTGTTTAACAAAGTTGTCCTGGATGTGCAAGCACCAGTCACCGAGTAAACATTTGATATGACTGGATGTGATGGGCTCTGCCAGGCATGTCAAATAGTTCTTGGTGGATTTGCTTGCATCTAACATTTTCCCTAAGAAAGATGTTTCCTTTGACATAAATATACAATGTTTTTAAGTGCTGATGTATTTTTAGCTTTCTTTTATGTGTCATCAGATGTTGGATGTGAAAATGCTTTTTGAGCTCAATCAAAATGTATGTTGTCCTAACTTCTGTTTAAATCAGTAATTGAGTTTTTATAGACTAAAAGTTCTCTTTTTCCGCAGAGCAATTTTTTCAAGTAAGGATCACACTAGCTCATTATAGACATTCAAAATGTATTTAGAACAAATAATTTTTGGGGCATTTTAGGAATCTTTGAACATATCTAGTGAACATGGGTTTTACTTTTGCTTGCTGAACCCTAATCTGTAAGTAATCATGCAAACTTTCCAAACAAACACTATTTATTGCCCCACAGCTCTCTTTCATCTTTTCCAGTCATGCACAAATTAAGACAAATTCAAAATTATTGGAAATAAGCATAGAACATATACAACACTGTGCACAAAATACCTTTCAGGACTTTTATCTTCAGAAAAAAACAAAGCATGCCACACTATGGCCATGCATTTCTAACAAAGTGAAACAACATATGCCAACTAGACGAGCCCAACATTAGACTTGTGGCTGGTCTTGTCCTCTTGGCATAGTGAGCAAGGAATGATGGACTGGAATGTGTCTGAGAGCAAGCACCAGTGGCTGAGAATAATCAATTCAATCCATTCATTCCCTTTGTGTTTTATTCAGTGAGGCACACAGATTGTGATGGCTGTGCATAGGTGTGTTGTCTCCCAACTCATTGTGTATAAGACAAATGTAGCATCTCGCCTCTGGACCCCAACGAGGTTTAAAGAAGTATTGGGATGATTGTTTCCCAGATGCAGAGAAAATGTGATGTGGCACGAAAAGCTGCACTTTCTCTTATTGGGGCATTGCAAAGTCTTACTTTTAAAGGGTTGAACTATGTCTGCAGCACAGTGAATAAAAACAATGGAATCGAATGCATCATAGAGAAATGATCAATTGCTGAGCAGAATTTAGCAGTCCATCCATCACCTTTATGTTTCTTTTAGTCAGATGATATAAGTATAATAGTTATGCTGAAATGTGGGACCTGTAGCACAAGTGTGGTTCGCATTGCTCACTGTGCAGTATGATGCAAACTACATTTATGTTAGACCTGTCAGCCTTAGGGTGGCCTTGCCTCAAACCTTTTGCATTGCTCCTTCATTTTTGCTGATCTCGTTGTTGCTGGCTTTAGTACTCTGCACACTTTACCACTGCTAACTAGTGCTAAAGTGCATGTGCTCATTCCTTTAAACATTGTAACATTGGCTTGTTCCCAATTGGCATATTTACGTTACTTGTACCTCCCTAGTAAAAGTGGTTCTACATGTACCCAGTGCTTGTAAATTAAATGCTATCAGTGGGACTGCAGCACTGATTGTGCAACCCACGTAGTTAGCCCTTTCAAACATGACTCAGGGCTGCCACTGCAGCCTGTGTGTACAGTTTTAAACTGCCATTTCGACCTGTCAAAATAAACCTTTTGAGAAGGAAATTGGGTCCCAACCTGCACTCCAGATTAAGAAATGTTGTCACAAATTTAGTACGATAACGTCGTTTTATCAATGTGTGCTGCTGTGAGCTTAGGGCCCTGTCTACAAGACTACTCTTAAAGGGAAACGAAGAAACGCCATTCCTAAGCACAGTGCACTGCGATGTGTCCCTAAGGATTCAAGTCAAATTGAAAACTTGAAGTAAATCATTACATCAATCATTAACCAAAATATACACATATAATTTGAAAATATTATTGCATTAAATGTTTTTGTTTCAAAAGAATGTAGTAAACAAACAGAAAATCTTCATCACATGAAGTATCAAGATGCAAACATTAAGCGCATTCAAATATGTGCTGTACTGGTTTACATGGGCAGCATACCTCATTGAGCTTAAATTTTGGCACAGTGATTGCTAACACGGATGCTTTTAGTATCATTATGTATTGTCCCTAAAAATATTCTCTTTTCTTTCTTTTCACTGTTCCGACAGGCGGCCACAGTTTACATTCAATTGAAGATATTATTTTCAGGGTGTAACAACCAGAAATGCATTGGTTCTGCTGTAATTGAATTGCTAACATGATTCAGAAATTCCTTCCTATGGCCTGGAGGCCTATAGGAATGAATGGCAAATACTGATTCGGTAAAAGGGGGAAAACATTGAAGGGTTATAGGGTGTCACTTTGACACCCTGTTGCACCCCTCAATTGTGTATGGGTGCACATGTGGCACACATACATGCCCTAAGGGCATGTATGTCTGCCACATGGCACCTTTGAAAATGCACAGATTTGCATTTTCAAAGGTATTTGCTACTTACCACCAACTTATAGTTGGTGGTAAATAAAGAATCCTAAAATGGGAAAAGCACTCATTTGAGTGTTCCCTACATTTCAGATTTGGTAATTTACCGATTCGGTATTTTTAAGAATCAGTAATTTACCGAATTCTTAAATACCGATTCTGTAAATTACTGAATCTGAAATGTAGCCACCTACATATGAAAAGCCTAATTCTGGTCGGTAACGGACGAAATTCGGTAATTGTGGCAGTTACCGACCGGAATTAGGCTTCCTACATCTGGCCCTTAGACATGTACTTTTAAATGTCATATGCCTGAGTAATGAAAAACTCTTACATTATTTTTTCTTCTCTATTGCAAGGCCTACCTCTCTCATAGAATAATATTGGCGTTACCTTATGAAATTTATTAATCTGCAATTTCCAAATGAGATGTGATACAAAGTTCAAGTTTTGTGTCTTTTGGAATTGAAATGGAAAATCCTCTCAACGGGTGAAGTCGGATTTAAAAATACCAATTTTGAAAATGCAATTTTTAGAAAGTTGTCATTTTCCTGCCTTAGTCATTTAGTGTTTGTATCCTGTCCCTGTGTGACATCACTGAGTGTAGCTGGCAGTTGGACTTTGTGTATTCCTCCTAGACAGCTACACACAATAGAGAGCTGAAGTATGCCTAATGGCTGTGTATTGTCTCCACAGAAAGGGCTGTATACACCTTGTAGTTTGTCGAGAGCCAGGGCATTGAAGACAGGATACCTGGGGACTTCAAAGGGAAATCTCTAGAAATGTGTCCCATTTTAGAGTAGGAATTAGTATTATTATTGGACTTCAGACTGCAACTCTTCAGTATATGTTTGGACCTGTGGATACTCTGCCAGGAAGAAGATGTGTGCTGCTGAAAGGGCTGCAGTTCTGAAGCTACTTCTGTCCTATTGTGCTGACAGGCGGTCTGATGCCCTGTTGCCTGGGTGAAAAGGACCAGACCTGCATCTGTTGAACTTAGGGCTCCAAAGCAACTTCAAGGGCTAGTTGGCTGGCCTCCTGACTAGAGCCTCAAGAACAGAAGGCTTCACCAACCTTGAACCTAGGGCCTGCACTCAGCTATCTGTGAGTCCTACCCTCCCAAGTGGTGCCACCCCAGGTCCAGAACCTTGGAAGTGGGCCTGAACCTGACCTGCCAGCCCATCTGCGGATCCAGCAGAGCCTGTGCTTCGCCTTTGCTCTGAGGGTTCCCCTACACAAAGGACTGTGCATCAACCTCACAGCCCGCATCAGAACTGCAGCCTCTATGAAGCTTTCTTGACACAGGCACTTGCATCACAAATCACTTGTCAACGGCAGCCTCGCGGGCGATGCATGTTCTCGAACCGCAGCCTCACAGCTCCGTGGAACCAACACATAGTTTTGATGGCACAATGCATCCCCACCATCGGATTTCACAATGCAAGCCATCATCAATGGGATCTTCGTTGAAGAATCAGGACCTCGTATCACAGCTTTACAGCTCTTCAGTAATGGATGCATCTCCTTGGCTGTGCTACGCATCCTTGGCGTGGGACCTCACAATGCTCCACAACCAAGACTCTGTTCAGCTAGCCTAACTGGGTCCCTGTAGTGGACTCGTGCTCCATCGTGGTCAGCCTAAACTTGTGACATTGCTCCAGTGCGCAGCACCCCAATAGCAGAGATGGTGCTTTGTGCTTTATGGCGCAACTTTCACTATTGTATTGGTCCTTTTTTACTCATTAAAAAACTAACTACTCTATTTTTCTATACTGGTGGGGGATCCTTTTGTGGTGTGTTTCACTGTGTTACTGTTTGAAGTGTTGTACAAATATTATACACATTGCCTCGGAGTTAAACCTGGCTGCTCTGCGACAAGCTACCCGAGGAATGAGCACGGGTTACTTTAAGGTTTGCTTTTGCGACTTCACACTGACAAGGATTGGGGTTAGTGCTTGAGTAAGGTTTCACCCGTTCCCCAACCAGTACCCCAATGTCTTATAATCTCACTGCAGATGCTCAACAAGGCTGAAATATCACTGGGGATGCTTATTATGTTAATGTGCCAAAGGGATATTGTCTAGCATTTATGGTTGGTTTGTCCCTTCTTTTTGTCTCAAGTGTTGATTTTCATATTTAGCTGCAATCTGTAATGGCACAGTATGCAAAAATATAGATGAACTGGCATCCATAATAAATTTTAGGTCTGTGTAAAATCTACGTTATTTGCTTTTGCTTAATTATGTGAATTGTCAGCAAAAATCTGCAGTGTTGCAAAATACAAAGCAATCATTTCGTGCAAACAGTAGCCATTGGATTTTGGTTATTCGAGTTGTTTCTGTGAGTTTTGTGCTGAATGTTTTATGTGAATCGCCTGGAGATAAGCAATGTAGTATAAGAGCATAAATTTAGGAATTTTGCATAACAAGCTAACATGAAATTACGAAAACAATGCAAGATTATGCAGGCGTAACCAAACTTTCACCTGATGGCGATTTCTTTGTTGGAGTGCTGGGGCGTCAAACCTCTTATATTTACTGCCCCACTGGAGCCCATATTAAATTTTTTTAAATAATGTTAAAGAAGTAAACGTTGCGTTTTCCCCTGCCGTAGCGCTTTTATTGCAATCAATCAATCAGGGATTTGTGAAGTGCACTACTCACCTGGCAGAATCTCATGGTTCTGGGTGGTATCGGGCAGCTCTGAGTCATACGAAATGCCAGGTCTTGTATCTCTTCCTGAATGCTTGCAGTATGGGGGGTTCATCTGATGCTGAGGTGGAGTTCGTTCCAGGTCTTGACCGCGATGTAGGAGAAGGCTCTTCCTCCTGTTCTGTCTCTCCAGATGCGAGGGATTCCAGCCAGGGGGAGGTCAGCGGAGCGGAGGTTTCTCTTGGGGGCATGGAAGGAGATTCGTTCCTTGAGGTATTGGAGTCCGGTGTTGTGGAGGGACTTGTAGGTATGAGTGAGCAGCTTGAAGGTCACTCTCCTTTCGCCGGGGAGCCAGTGGAGGTCTCATAGGTGCTGGGTGATGTGGTCTTGTCATGGGATGCTGAAGACGACTCTGGCTGCAAGTCTGGATGGTCTTAAGTTTGTGGAGTAGAGATTTAGTTGATTCTGGCGTAGAAGGAGTTCCCGTAGTCTAGTCTGTTGTTTATGAGTGCATGGGTGACAGTCTCCCTGGATTCAGGGGGATCCACCTGAAAGTCTTGCGGAGTAAGCGGTGGGTGTTGAAGTACAAGGAAGATACGGCGTTGACCTGTTGGTTCATGGTGAGGGAGGAGATACGTTTAATGCAGAGGTTGCAGGCATGGCTTGTGGGTGTGAAAGGTTTCCAAGGGTGGGGAGGCACCATGTGTCCTTCCATGTGGAGGGGGTGGATCCGAGGAAGAGGACTTCTGTCTCCTCATAGTTGAGCTTCAGGCAGCTGCTGCTCATCCTGGATGAGACGTCCTTCATTCCTTCATGGAAGCTGCATCTGGTGATGTCGGGATCCTTGGTGTGGGAGAGGATGAGCTGGGTGTCATCAGCATAGGATACTATGCTGAGTCCGTGTTTTTTGACAAAGGTTGAGAGAGGGGCCATGCAGATGTTGAAGATCGTAGGGCTGAGTGAGGATCCTTGGGGTACTCCGCATCTGATCTCTGTGGGTTTGGAGAGGATGGGTCGGAGTCTGATACTTTGAGTCCGCTTGGCGAGGAAGGAGCGGATCCAGTCTAGGGCAGTTCCCTGTATGCCGGTCTCATGGAGACTGGCGGCTAGTGTCCTGTGGAAGAGGGTGTTGAAGGCTGCTGAGAGGTCAAGTAGAATGAGTGCTGCTGTGTGGCCTTGGTCGAGGAGACTGCGGATGTCTTAGTGGCTGCTAGGGGGGCGGTAGCTGTGGAATCCAGATTGAGAAATGTCAAGGATTGAGTTGAAGTCTATGAAGTTCGTGAGCTGGTTGTTGATGATCTTCTTGGTGACTTTGGTGGCAAAAGGCAGGAGGGAGATGGGTCTGTAGTTCTTGAGATCTGTTGGGTCTCCAGAGGGCTTTGTGAGGAGGGGATTGACTACTGCATGTTTCCAGTCATCGGGCAAGGTGCCTGTTTTGAGGGAGAAGTTGATTGTACATCATAGTTCAGGTGCTATGGCAGAGGAAGTTCTGTGGAAGATATGCAGCAGGTAGGGGTCGGGGGGGCTCCTGAGTGTATGCTCCTCATGGTCTTTGCGGTGTCTTCTTTGGTGACAGGAGTCCAGGTGATGATGGTTGGCTGTGTGACGTTGCTGGTAGTTGGTGTAGTGTCGGGGCCTCGGTTCTGTTTGTCAAAATTATCATAGAGAGGCCTTATCTTGTGATGGAAGAAGGAGCCGAGTTTGTTGCAGAGGTCCTCGGAGGGAGAGATGTCAGAGGATTTGCTGTGGGGTTTGGTGTATTCTTGTATGATGCTGAAGAGTTCCTTAGAGTTGCGGGAGTTGGAGAGGATTTTGTCCTGAATGAAGTTCCTCTTCGTGGATCTGATGAGTTGGTGGTATACTGTCATGGTGGTCTAGTAGGTGGTGCATGCTTCTGAAGTTTTGCTGTTCCTCCATGCTTTCTCGAGTTGTCAGCACAAGTTCTTGGATTCTCGGAGGTCCATCGTGAACTAGGTGGCTGTAGTGGTGCATCATCTGTTGGAGTTCTGGAGGGGGGTTAGTGTATTTGCGCAGTCGGTGAGCCATCTGTGGAGTTCGCTGGCTGCAGAGCTGGCATTGGTAGTGGTGGCTGGCGGAGTGAAGCGGAGGGCAGAGTTGAGGTGCTCTTCAGTGATCTTGCTCCAGCTTCTGCGAGAGGGGCGTGGTGTACATTTGTGTGCGTTGGGTTTGAGAAGGAGAAGTAGATGCTGTGGTGGTCTGTCCAGAGGGGTTGTGTGATGTGGCTGAAGCAAATGTTGTTTCCTCCTGTGAAGATGTTGTTGTGGGTGTGTCCTTCTTTGTGGGTGGGGGAAGATATGAGCTGCTTAAGTCCGATGTTGGTCAGGTTGCACAGAAAGGCGATGGAATTTGGGTTGCTGAGGTTGTCAAGGCAGAAATCCAGGTCTCCAAGCAGCGCGTAGTCCATGGAGGCAAGGGTGTGGGGCACGATGAGGTCTGCGATGGTAGTGGCAAACCGGATGCGAGGTCCTGGAGGTCTGTAGATGAGAGTTCCGGGTAGAGTCTGGGGTCGGTCTTGATCTGGAAGTGGAGGTGTTCCACAGGGGGGCGAGGATTTGTTCAGGCTAGCGGTTGTGAGTCAGATGGAGATTTTGTGTACGATGGCGAGTCCACTTCCAGGTTGGATGGGGCAGTCTTTCCTCTGGATCTTGTACCCGTCTGGGATGGCGGTTGTGAGGTCGGGTGCGGATCTAGCGTTGGTCCTGGTCTCTGTGAAGAAGGCGATGTGGGGTTGCCTTCACTGCCATTGGACGGGTCAGATGCAGAGACCACCCTGTGCTTGCGAGCCTTTCTTCCACCATGAGTGTGTGGGCGAGGTGGGTCTTAATTAATGGCAGCATGCTAACAGAATTTGCACTTAGGCGGAATGTGCATATTGGATTGGACAGGTGTGTTTGTGTGACCAACTCAACATGCTCAGGGGTGTCACTTACTTCCACAATGCTAGTGTGTTGGTTTTGCCTGCTCCAGCCAATCCTGGTGCTGCTCTCATTTTCTTTACTAATATAAACAGCAAGGGAGCATCACCTGGACATGCTAGTAGGCCTAGTCTAGTTGTGAGAAAGAGCTTGGGTGGGAGGTTTGGATTGACAGAGCATGGACAATAACTGTATGGCTTTATTATGATCAAGTCATGCTGTGATTGGCCATTTTCTATCTCTTGCTCATCTCTACTATTCCATTTTCAGATCCAGTGCATAGTGCTTAAGGCGAGGGAGTAGAAAACACTTTTTCAAGGGCAAGGCCAAGGCCTGACTGAGAGTTTATTTGTATTTCTCACCTCCACATGGTGTCCTACGTATACGCGGAACATAGTAGTAGGTATTTCATCTCATCTGGTGCTGTTATTTTTTTTGTAATAAAATTCTCTGCACTGGACTTACAAAGAGATGGCGCCTCACCAAGACCCCTCCTTGAGTTCCCGACCTAGGACGCTCCTGGCCCGCAGACGGTGCAAAGTAGGCCCCCAGCCATGTCTAAACCTAAATGTTTGACTGTTTGTGTGGATAGCTCTCAGTGTGTGTAGGAAATCCTTCAGGGTGCAAATGTATGTGTGTGTATGTGAGTGTGTAGGTGAGTGTGTGTGTGTGTGTGTGTGTGCATGTGTGTGTGAAAATAATTCTAAACTGCACAACGAGTGAACTGCTGATAGCTGCTGCACAATTTCATACGTCCATGAAGTGACTACAAAGTTTCAGATATTTCAAGTCTTTCCATGCCAGCGCATCCATTTCCACCATTGCATTCTGCATCTTGTGGTTCATCATGCATTATAGTATAAGGGGGGGCTACAAGTACCTGGATGCCGGAGTTAAAACCAGCGCTAGGTTTAAAAACAGGACTGCAAGTATTAAAACCATGACCGGTTTATCTTCTCAATCTAGATATCAAATAACTTGTTTTTTGTGTCTCTGCTTTTGTTCATTTCACATACCTTGGTTGCACAGCAAACTACCCAGCAGGCAGTCCCATTCTCCAGCAAAATATTTGGGTTAAAAAGGAGCTTAATGAGAACAACATGCCTGGTGTGTTTGTTTTGGTGACAAAAGGCATGTCTGTACTATCTCTCGTCTTGGTTTGGAGCAGCCCTTTTTGCTTTCTTCTTATTTCCTGGGTGGTTGAGTTTTCAGCACTGTGTTCTCCTTTTGCTGCATGTGGTTTAACCGAATTTGTGCAGCAGTGGTAGCATGTAGCAAGGAAAATTGAAGAAAAAGGTGTGCAACTTTACTTTTCACTAGAAAACATTTTCCGTGGGGCACATAGAACTCCCCACCCACGTTTTCACATATTGCTCGCTCTTTACTGGGTAATATAATTGCACATTTACTCCAAGATAGGCCACTTTAACATAGTGTCCATTGGTTGTTTTAAATGGAGCATTCCAGGCATTCCTGAACTACTTTGATTTAGTTATGATCATGAAAAGAGTCCTAGGTGCTGCTAAATCAAGCTTGATGGCCAGATAAGAGGGATTGCTGCAGGTCATCATGGCTTTAATGACCTACTACATCATCAAAACCAGCAACATGATTCACAAACTTTGTAAATGGAACAGCTGGTTTTGATGATGTGGTGTTCTAGCAAGGGGAGCTAATGGCACTCCATCAGTGTGGGGGTGATGTGATCACATTTCTTCAGGTTCTGGTCCCTGGATAAGATGTCCAGTGGCTTGTAGAATGCCCTTTAAAGCTTATGTCTTGCTGTCCCATCATTGTGTCCAGTCAGACAAACCATACATAAGTAGACCTTGTATTTTCTTAGTAGATTTAGTAAAGAAATCTGTGAGGTAATAAGCATATGGGACAGTTTTTAATGTGTTTAAATGTTTCAAGACAACACATTTACAATTGTTTTATAACAGGGCTTTCTCAAATTCGATTTAAAGTACACCATTTGCTACTTTTGAAAAACAATTCTAGGGGAAGTTCCCTCAAATTCCCCTTTTGTTGGTTGGGCTAACTCGCTTCTCTTGCAACATAACACTCACCCACTACCTTTACAGCCCACAACTTTCAAATGTCTACAGCCACCACAGTTCATCTAGACCCAGTAATTATGAGGGGGCGAGAATAATTTATCCAGTACCTCATTGTTTTTTGTGAGTAAGATACCCTAGATATTGTGTGGTGAGGCTGAACAAGGATCAAACACATCTACAGTTGCTTGTTTTTCTGTGCAGATGGAAGATCGTCTAGCAATCTGAGCTAGATTGTCACTTCCAGGGAGATACCTAGGCTGATAGCATGTGGTTGATTCCAGTCTCCAGTAGAAATAAAATGGAATAGATTGTGGCACAGACACGCATCATAGCTTTTTTTCTTTTGTTTTAAAAAGACTTTATTGAATCCACTATATACTGCAAAACACCAACACAAAATGATCCAACAATAATAAGTCACCAGTGAATATGCAGTATTAGATGCCAAGGGAGTAAACCATAAAGGTCTTTGTAATTTTATGGGGAAGTGAAGAAAAAAAGGGAGGAAAGGGATGGGAGGGAGGGTAAAAGAAAAATCTTACAATGAATCATAAATATTTGACAAAAGTAACAACAATTTGCCTCTAAGTTAATCTGATATAATAAACATATCTATAAACATATTGTAAAAAAGTAATCTAATATAGAAGGAGGACAGAGCGAGAATATTCATGGAGGATGAAAGATTTCAGAAGATACAGATACAATATTCAATACATTATTACCAGCTTGGTTAAGAAATTAAGTAAGAGGTAACCCTAACAATTGAGCATTATGATGCACATTGTACAATATACATATTGTCCAACTTAAGATGGGTACTCACCAAATCCCACCATACCTTATAGGATAACTTATCTGATGTTTTCCAATTCAAAGTAATCTGGTGAAATGCTATCACTAACAGAATATCTAAGATTATTTTTAGGGAAAGGTGGACTAAGAGAGTTTGTCATTGTTCCTAAAAAAAGATAAATAATATTGAAAGGATTAGCTAAATTAAAAATCTTCTTAACCTGAGCCCAAATTTTATACCAGAAATTACATGTATTTGGACAATTAAATAATATATGAACTAATCTGCTTCATGAGAGTCGCATGACCAACATTTAACATGAGTATCGGGTAGATTTTGGAGCACTGAAATTAGTAAAATACAGGCGATGATAAACAAAAAAATAGAGACTGTGTAATGCCAGCAGACCGTGAAATTTTATATATGCGTACCCATACCTTATTCCAAAAAGGGATAGTCCAAGAAACTCCCAGATCTCTCTCCCATACGACCTCAGTCTTGGATTCGATTCTGGAAGGGGCAGAAAGGGAGAAATACTTTCAAATAGTTTAAGCTCTGGGGCCTGTTTTTAGAAATTCTGTAATACTGGAAGAGAAGGGAACCACATTCGAAGAATTCAGTAAGGAAAAATAAAGAACAAGAATCACATTCATCAATGATAAAAAGCGAGTATAAAAGTCTTTAGGGAAATTATAGATAAGGCAATATTGAGGAAAAGAGATAGGGGAAACGTTATAAAAAAGTTGAGATATCCACATTAAGCCTTTATCTTTCCAAGTGCGCCAAAGAAAAAGGCCCATTACTGATCTTAAGTATGGATTTGTACCATATCCACATTGTCAAAAACAAAGCCATATTCAGAGTAACTGGAAGAAACGATGATTTGAGCAGTGATACCATGTTTTGTAATAAAGGAGAGTGAAGAAGCGGCAAAGTAGCAGTAAGAGGTAAAACTTCTTTAAAACTAAAAGGAAGAAGAGAACTTTGTTTAATGTCTAGCTATAATAGAGAAAAAGACGAGGATAAATCATGAGTCCAAAGAGCCGCGGGAAGTAAAGCAAAAGCTCAGTGATAACCATAAAAATATGGAAAATGAACCCCTCCCACTAGTTTCAATTTTTGTAAAGTAACTAATGCTACTTTCAGCTTTTTATTTTTCCAAAGAAATGTAAGAAGTAATGAGTTAATTTAAAAAACAAAGATTTAGAAATATGAACTGACAAAGATGAAACCGGTCCTAGGATGCTTGATTGCGGTACAGGAAAGACATGGCTTGGCAGTTTGGGCTGGACTGTTCCCATGAGGCACAGGGGCAAGACTGATTTGCATATGGCCATGTCTGACCTGGGGAGGTGTGGTGAGCAAAATAACGATGGATTAAACCCAGATCTGTGACTGGGGGGTGAATGTTTTAACATTGTGCAACATTCCGTCCATCATCTTGTGTGTTTTGCTGTTTACCCTATGTGGGAAGAGTATGCCCAGACGTGGGTCCCGTGCTCATTAAGCCACTGCAGTGAAGCTATCCTGGCTGAAGACGGCTGATAGCCAGAAACTGGTCCTAGGATGCTTGATTCCGGTCCAGGGAAGACATGGCTTGGCAGTTCGGGCTAGACTGTTCGCATGAGGCACAGGGTCAAGACTGATTTGTATAGGGCCATGTCTGAACTGGGGTGGCGTGGTGAGCAAAATAACAATGGATTAAACCCAGATCTGTGACTGGGGGTGAATGTTCTGCCACTGTGCAACATTCAGTCCATCAATTGTTGTTTTTTGCATTAAAATTAAGCCTGACACAATTTACCAATGTTGTTTACCGTAAGAATTCATTTAACCCCTTGCTTGCGGGGCGTATTTCCCGCCTGTGCTGACTCCGCCTTGCGTGGGCGGAGTCATGACGGAACGGTTCCGTCATCAGCACAGCTCAAGCGACGCTGATGACGGAACCGTTCCGTCATCAGCATCGAAGGGGTTAAAAACGTTTTCTTTAACTTTCCATCACACTTGACAATGGTGCTTCTGTACACATTTTATACATATATTCTGTACTCGTTGTTCTGTCTTTATTTGGTTTAATTGCTGAATTTGCTACACAAATTAGCCAATGTGTGGCAAAGGAAAGAGGTTTTTAGTCATGAGGGCCAGAGCTTGAAAACTAGAGTGACAGTCAATTTACAAATGCATTTCAAAATAAATCTGCAGGAATGACATTGGCATCAAGCACATATTTGACAGTAAATCTGTTCCAGATTACCTAACTGGTCACAAAGAGGCTGCATTTCAAACTATTTTATAGGGTTAAGACACCTGATGCAGAGGTCTACGTCCGCACAGCAATTTTTAGAGGATTGTACTGGACATGATAACTCTAGTAATTAACACAGCTCTGGGAGAGTTATTTGTTTTGCCCATTCACAATTTTGACTCATAAAGTAGTGTAGAGGACTAATGTGCCTGCTGCAAGGCACACCGTGTAAAATGCACATCACAGAATATTTAGCCAGGTATGTGGGCTACTGCTTCTGACATTGAGGTCATTTTGTTACTTCCAGTTCTTAAGTTGAAATATTCTAATAGAATACAGTGATCTATTTACTGGCAAGAAGGTGCTGCATGCAAACTGTAAGTGATGGGTTTACATCCGTATTTGTTCTCAATCTGTTGTTATTCTAAGATTGCAAAGTAGAGTTCCTTTGAGAAGTGATAAAGTCTTGTTAGTACAGACAATTGCAATCAACTGCATTACATTTTATATTCTAACTATATGTCCCTCCCAGTCGATTCGATTGAGTCGATTTCAAAACTTTATTCGATCATTATAAAATAATCATAAAAGTGCAGCAGTACATCACAACATATACAGTTTACATTTGCATTTTATAAACATACTGTTAAAAGGACATACTTTTCCTAAGAGATATAGATTTTAAAATATATACAGCCGTAAAAAAGCACACATCAGGTTTGGCAAGTGCGAATAGAAGACTCATAGCTGTATTCACAGAGGATACCTTATATTTTTTAAAAAGTGGTTTCAAGTATATAATCCGGAGTTGTAGATAATAAGGGCAAATCAGTAAAAAGTGCACAGTGCTCTGTTTGGAAGATCCGTCACACGGACAAGGGGCTACAGTGTGAAGTTGGATGTGCGGACAGGCAACAAGCAAATGAACAATCCCCATACGTAATCTGGTAAGAACAAACTGGTGTGATCGTATAGTTACCATCTTTAGATATTCAGCAAAACCAGGTTCAGCCAGATTATATGTGTTATAAAAACGAAGGGTAGAGAGCTGGCTAGTGGCAGAACAACGCTTTTGTGTTTTAGCTCTCAAATACACGTGTTTTAACTCGTTCTTAGGGATGTCCAAAGCACAAAGGGGGTTATCACGGACATTTAACTTAAAAACATCATCATATGTAGAACATATGTAGTTGAGCCAAGGAATCAGATTATACTTGTCCAGGCGGAGACAATCATTAATAATTTTCCTTGTAAAACTGGTCTGTTCTTTGAGCCAGATAGACCTCCATACCAGAAGGGGTCTAGGACCAATAAGATCTGTAAGATGTTCCAAACCAACCTCCTGATGTATCAGACTGGTAGAGGCCGAAGGTGGTAGACAGAGGAGTTTCTTAATGAATTTATTTTCTTCAACTTGGAGTGATTGATGATTGCAATGTCTCTATACCCCAGACCCATAAAGGGCCAGCGCGACACATCTGTGGCGATATATGTATAACATATCAAATATGCGCCTTGAGCCCAAATTAGAAGCAAATTTAAAAATTCCAAATGCACTTTTACCCATTTTTCCTCCCAGTCATTAACTCAACTTATAACGCCTAGAAGCTTGGATGATATGAGATTCCAACACCCTGTAAGACTCAATGTCTTGTGTAACATTTCCTGTACATTGATTTTCACATTTGTATAATTTATTGTGCCTCCTGTGTGAAGAAAGTACTCTGACACCCTACACTTAGAGGAGTAGTGCAATAAAAGAATGACATAGAAGAATTTAGTAGCTAACAGTTAAATCAATATCACACTATTTAAAAAAAAAAAATCAGTGTTAGAACTCCCTGCCAATTCCCACCGGGAGTCAGGCTTGCTCCCTTCGCTCACTCCTTTCATAATATAAAGTGATATATTTTTGCCCATCCACTTTCAAAGTTTTCCTGCTGTCACTGCCAGGATAACTGATTAAAAGGCTTCAGACAGTGCAGAATGTGGTGGCAAGGCTCATTCGCAAGGTCCCTAAACACCTGCACATTTCCCCCCTACCTTAAACAGCTCCACTGGCTCCCAGTAGCAAAGAGGAGAAAATTCAAGGCTCTCACCCTCGCTTTCCATGCCACCCAGGGTAAAGGCCCAGGCTACCTCAGGCGGTGACTTAGCCTGTACCGCCAGGAGCAGACACTATGATCCAACCATCAGCATTACCTTAGGGTCCCTCACTTTTCTAAAATGAGACTGGGGGCAGGTCTTTCATGGTAAGGCCTGCAAAACTTTGGAATGCCCTACCTCACCACTTACGTATACTGAACTCAGCGCAGGATTTTAGGAGAGCACTGAAACTTGGCTCTTCAAGCAAGGGGAACAGCTGCTCAAGCAGTCAATCTCTCTGGTCTGCTTTGTTAGCACCAGGACACCTCGTCGGAGGTAGCTGTGCACTTTATAAGTGTCCCTTGATTGATTGAAATATATGATCTAATCGTGAAAATGAACCATGAGAAGCAAAGTAAAAAGTATACTCCCGGGTAGTTGGGTTAGACAATCTCCAAGAGTCCACCAAAGCTCATTTAAGGATAATAGAGTGAAATTGCTTAAGCATTTCATGGAACGTAAATTGAAACGTTGATTGTCTGTCCAAAAACGTATCCATTATTTGCTTGCAAATTTCCTCCTAAAATAAAGTAAAAATCATGAAATTGTGCACATTTCTGTGCAATGGAGGGCCAAAAGGCAGAACCAGGTTCTGTAGGGATATACAAATTCATTATAATGAGGGGGACATTATCTACAATAAGACTTACTATAATCCACCTACTTTCACGTGGCCTGTGGGGACATTGTTGTCTGACCTAAGTTAGCATGTGCACGCTGCAGACTATCCACTGCTTTGCACATGTTACTACATGAGCTTATTTTGCAAATGCTTCTTTTGATATTTTCACATAAGATACCACTGTTGTGTTCACACTTTGCAGGTATTGAGTCTGAACATTGCAAGGAAGGTCAAACAACAATGCTGCTTGTTATTCTGTTCTGGTCAGACCCTAGCACCTAGACAAAACATACAGATGCAGCTGTTTGGTAATACAAACTTTGTTCTTATTGGAATACACGGATAGGTGGCACACACTTGGAGAGGGAGCTTTCCTGCAGAGCATGACAACGCCTATGATGTAGAACTACCATCCATAGACTGAGGTACTGGGTCTGTAGATAACACCCAGAGATCTTCTAATATATAGTCATCCTGCGTCTGTGCAAGTGGAGGGAGGTCAGCCTACTCTGTCTCACACTATGAGAGCTCCTTTTATGATCCACGGATTACTTGCTTTGTTGACTGTATTTGTTTATGGATTTTTATTCTTATTGCGGCACGTACACTGCATATTAGAGCACGTTAGTTAAAATAAATATTTTAAACTTTTTTGTGTCTCTGTCACATCTTATTGTGGACAGGTACCAGAGTGTGAGCAAAAGGGTAAGTCTTGTAACCACGATTCCTGAGAGAGTTGGGAGTGTTGTGTTCTGGGGTGTCCACTTGTTCCTCTGTAAGTAATTAGGAGGGCACGTGAGACACTATAGTTAGTCAGCCCTGGGTTCATGGGTACTAAGGTAGTCAGTCCCTATATACTAAGGTCCCATAAACCTGCTCATAGTTCTGTGTTTGTGCAGAATACCTGCAATACTACCCATACCATCTATTTGTGGAGAAACCACAGTAACATTTTGGGATTGTTTGCCCAATAAAACAACCCCAGTCTTCTTATTCAGCCATGGGGAACCAACACATGGCCAACCCAAGCTTGCTTAAATTTTAAAGCTTAAGAGAGTGTAAGGTGAGTTTCTTGAAGAAGAACCAGGTCAGGATTAGATTTACCTAGTTGGGATAACACTCTGTCTCTTGATCGGATTAAGGGATCCTTTAATATTCCATGCTATTACTCTGAATTATATACAATGAAGAGAATATTTATTGGTGAACAATGAAGCATATATGAAAGTTGCAACATATAATACAAAGAAGAAAAAGTGCAATGTAGGAATGAGTCTGTGGAAAGAAAGAGTGGGATAAAATAATTAGTGATATTACCAATATGACAATATTGCAACATGGATAAAGAAAAAGGACAATATAATAAAATATACTGGAACATTAAATGACCACATTGAAAGAATAAACAAGTTAAAAGTGCACCTACCACATCTTAGAACAACCAGCACACAAGATTCATTGGACTTAAAGTTTAGCTAGACAAAATGCTGTTAGAGGGAAAGTCAACGCGAAGAAGGACCACAACTATCCATGCTGTCCGACGAAGTGAGAATTTGTATACATATATTAGGGTCTACAGAACCTCAAAAGTGGTAGTCTTGTTCTGGTGGGTTACTTAAAAAATGCAGGGATAAAAAAGACCATTTCTCGCACCTAAAGCCCTTAAAGAAAGCTAAAGACCAAGGAACTCGTTTCTCCTGGCTGCGGTGGTATTAGAAACATTTTGAGATAAGATCCTTTGCCCCCTCCAGGACACTTGCCTCTTAGCCCTTACTGCAGCAAGACCCAGCAGCAAATCTGTAAACTGCAGAAATAATATAATGACTCCTCTTGGCTTTGCAGGTGACGTATAAGAAGTATATGAGGACCTGGCCTATGAGCCCTCTGGATATTAAGTGAAGTGGAAGGTGATATGTACAGCAGTTTTGGCAGAAAGGAGGTAAAAAAGGAAAAACAGGGTCATCTCCTTCAAGTGTCTCAGGAAGACCATAAATGCGTAGGTTTTTCCGCCTCTTTTTCAAAGCTTCCGCCCGTTTTTTAAATTGATCAAATTCCTTCTTCAAACGATGAATTTTAGCTGTTCCCTCATGCAAGTCCACTACTTGCTGCTCCACCATAGAGACACGGTTTTCCAATGATGTCCATTTGTCATCTAGATTTTGAATACACTTATTAGTCTCCTCAACAAAGGGACGCATTGCCCTAACTCCTCCAAATATAATTCTATAGAAATTGAGGGCAAAGATTTCACAGGTGACGGAGGGTCTTGTTTTAGTCTTTTAGAAGTTGAGGAAGGAGACTAAAACTTACTCAAGATGGCTTTTTGAGAGGAATAACGTGATGCAGCAGAGGTAGCCATCACTTCAGAGGAATTTAATGTCTTCATCAATGAAATGTCTGTAGTAGAACTACGTTCAGAGGTAGTAGACAGCTGTTTTTAGGCACAAATACAAACTACAGCTTTTTTAATCTGCCCATAAATGAAGCAACCAGTACTTGATATGCTACATATGAGTGCACAAGTGCCAGGCAGAGGGCTGTCCAACAATATAGGGGACTCCTCATATATAAAGAATATTTCTGCCAGGCTCATTAAAGGTCCTCCCCCACATCGCCTTGAGACCCTCACGGGTATGTAGTGCGCTTTACAAGTGATTGATTGAGTGATAAAGACCAAAAACAGAAAAAAATGTGCAATAAGAGGCAGTCATCACATCAAATAAAAAAAAGGAAAGGACATAGCCCAATGCTTACCACATATGTTGGTATTAAAAGCGGCAGTCCTCAATATCCCAAAAAGACTGCAGTTTCTGAGGAAATGGCTGCTACGGCAGAACAAGCTTAATGCTGCTTGCAACGTCAAAGAAAATCACCAGTGAGGTGTCCCTCCATCCTCTGCTATCCTTTCCCCCTTACGGCTGCTGTCTGCAACGCCTCAAGGATGGTGAAAAGGGGACATGCAGGTCCCCAATGCGGCAGAGCTCGGAACTCAGGGCACCATCTTGCGTCTCGGCAAAGCCTCGCCTCACCATTTTTCTTTTGAAAAGGGAGTGTTCCCTTTCTTGTGTTACCAACTTTCTTGTGCTACTAAATGCGGGACAATAATCAAAAGAAACAAAATGCAGATGTCTAAGCTCGCCACACCCAATCACACCTCCTATTTAATTACACTAACTGTAGAAAAAAAAACATAATCTGAATAACATGTTTGCATGCCCACTTTGCCACAGCTTCCTTTCTCTTTCAACTTACATTATGTTTCCAACTGTGAAAAGAAAATAACACAAAATCCAGAAGCATTATTGTGCACCATCACAAAATGCCACAACAAGCTGACTGTTTCATGCCACAGACTGCCATCATCATAATGTTACCCAATTGAAAATATTCTACTAAAGTGAAACAAAACGTGCAAGGGTGCCTGAATTGGTGCTAGGTGGCACACAGTTTGCCAGTGCTAGCAGAGAGCATAAATGTTCTATATATTTATAAATATGGAGCATTTCTACTCTCTCCCTTCCACGCCATGTAGTGCAACCACTGTTCTTGCTGCCCTGCGTTGCATGAAAGATTAGTACATATGCCCTTCAGTGCTGTCACAAGAACAGTTGCAAATCTTTGGATGACTGGAAGGGCAATATCCTTTTGATTGTCCCTTTTCCCTTGGGACTCACAAGAATGTCTAATGTAGCGCTTAGTGCTTTTAAAAATATTCATGCCACTTTGCAAAATGCATGGTTTCTTCAGAAACCAAAATCTTACATCTCACACATGGTGTCAAGCTGACATACAGTGATCTTGTCATTCTATGTGAGACAGTCTTTCAACATTTACAAGTACAGTGTGGGTCATACTCACCCCTTCTTCAGGGCCATGGACCCAGAAGTATATCATCTAGGCTTCAGATGTCATATATTACTGATCATCTGTCAGTTGATTTGTGGTATGTTCAACTTGTTGAAATTGTTTATATCTGACTGATGTAATTTTAGTTGCATATTTTATATTAAAATGATATTGTAAATCTACTTGTAGTCAATTATGTAATACTTATAATTAAAAAGAGACATAACACGAGGTACTGGAGCTAATTTGCAAAAAAAGGAAACATCTACACTTTATGCCCACTTTTATCAGCTCCATGTGTTGACACAGTTTTATGAGAACACCTGCACATTGCATGACTTTACTACCTGCAAATTCATCTGATTAAAGCAGCTGTGTTTGTGCTGCAAAAGAACCATCATTTTATCAAACTTAATGAAAAGTCCTACTTGTTTCAACCCTCTAACCTTAAACTACTCAAATAGCTGAACAAATGAACATCATATTTTGTTTGGAACGCAAACAGGTGCAATTTCTACATAGGCGATGTGGGGGTGATGTTACACAAAGTGTTGGAGGGGATGTTAGGGTTGAATACACTGTTTTGCATCTGATTGGTGGGCCCTGATCCTCTTTGGTATGCAGAGGTCTGCCGACACTTGTGTGCCCATTTCTGTAATATTGCTTGCGTGAGTGCACATTTTTAACACAGAACATTCCAATAGAGTGTTTACACATTTGCATGGAGGCATAGGCCGATGTAAATGAAGGAACACTGTTTCCATTGCTTGTGGGCTCATGGGGGAACAGGATTTTCAAAGGCATATGGATTGTCCACCACATAGAAGGGGTACACCTTCAGTGTGCTACCTCAAGGTATCCCTTACGAGAGTTAAATGGGGATCCAGGTGCCTATCTGGCATCCCTTAAGAGGCAAGTGCAGTCACTCACTGCACCAGCCTATAGGGGGATCCATGTTTCCCCCATGATGTTCAAGATTGTTTTGATGCAAGAGAAAGGTGGGCTCAAAACAGAACGGGAGAGAGTACACTGTTTTCTGGTAACCTAATCAGGGCTGAACTGGGAACTCAAAGCAGCCCTGGAAATTTTCTTGGCCCTGCTTACTTGCTGCTTGTGTTACTGGGGGACGATATTGCAGCACCGCTGCAAAACCGGTCCCAACCACTGAAAAACCAACCCCACCCTTCTAGCCTCCCTAGAAATTCCCAGTGCTTGGTATGACCAGGCCATCACTGAATGTAATGCGTGGTCAGGTTTTGTGCCCTGCACTCCCATTGATGCTAGTGCGATCCAGTGTTTGGTGTGTCCTCAAGAGTGATGCAGCTAGCAGGTCACACTATATTATAATATAGTCAAATTCCAACCTCTTTAGAATGCACATATCAATACATTTTTTCAAAGGGTTAGTGTATCTAAAATGATTTGCTGAGAGTCAGGATAGAATGTTTTAGTGTTATAAACTATATGTTGGAATCAGAAATTTAAATTATGCTTTAGTAGTCAGAATAATTACAATAATTATACATTATATTTTGATGCAAAATCATGCAATTATACCTGAGTAATTAAAGTAATTTAGGGCAAACTTCCTACCACAGGAGTACAGGAACAGCAGACAATACCCATCCTGACCAGGATAAGGCGCTTTGCGCACCCTCTAACAATCTGGACACATGGCCCTTACTAAACGCAGCTTCCTTTAAAGGACTTTTAGACAGTGTCATATCAGGATCACCCAGGGACCCTTTGCCTATCTCTGTGCTCAAGCAGCTTGAGCTGCCATCTCTGCTTGTTATTATGGACCTTTTAAATGCCTCCTTACAGGAAACCATAGTTCCACCAGATTAGAAGCATGCCATGGTGCTCCCCCTTCTGTAAAAGACCAACACTGACCCCAATTTACCCTCCAAATATCGGCCCATTTCTTTGTTGCCGGCCTTCTCAAAAATGTTAGAGAAATATTTTTGTGAAATAAAAAAAAATGTTAGAGAAATATATCCACACTCAGCTCTCTAATTTTGTTGAAACCAAGAAGTTTCTTCACCCATCCCAATCAGGCTTTAGAGCTGGTTTCTCAATGGCAACAACTACTTGGGGTAGCGGAAAGACTGCGTCATCATCTTGATGCTGGAGACATAGTGGCCCTTTTTTGCTGGACTTAAATGCAGCATTTCACACGGTGTCTCACACGGTGTTAGCAAAAACGTTAAGATCTTTAGGCATTTGTGGCTCAGCTTTAAATTGGCTCATTTCTTTTCTTGCCAATCGCACTTTCCAAGTCTTTTCCCCAACTGCCAGTTCTGATATCCATTTTTCACCCTATGAGGTACCTCAGGGCTCCATTCTTAGCCCTTTACTTTCCAATTTATACTTTAGACCTCTAGCTAATGTTGCGGAAGATATGGGTTTGTCCCGGTTTTCTTACGAGGACAACTCCCGGGTTATCTATTCTCTCTCTATGGAGAGTGCGGCTGGGTCATCCCCCTCCGGCTGGGCTAAGGTAAAATTGCATCATGGATGCAGACAAATTAGCTCAAGCTCAATGGAGAGAAAACCGAGGTCTTGACAATTGGTAAAAATAAGGATCTCTGGGGCCCACAACATTGGCCCAGTGAGAGGGGTGCACTTCCTTTGCCCTCCTGTCAAGTCCGTAATTTGGGTGTCATCTTCGATGACACGCTAACTATGCATCATCAAGCTGTCAAGGTGGCCGCTACTTGCTTTACCAACCTGAAGTGGCTAAAAAAGATCTGGATGCTGCCTGAGCCCACCCAGAGAACACCTGTGGGACCTGCACTGGCTCAGAACCAAATCAAGTTCGAAGCCCTGAGCTACATGTTCAAAATCAAAATAGGTGCTGCCCCTCAGTACCTGCAGTCTCTGGTCTGTCCCTATGTGCCCCCCAATGTCTTCGCTCATCCACTCAAGGGGAATTCTCTGTACCCAGAATAAGACTATCTCCGATGGGTGGTAGATTGTTTGCATACTCACTGGAATTCCCTTCCCACAACTATTCGGAACGAAACGGTGTATGCCCAATTTCGCATATCACTGAAGACGTGGCTCATTAACCAGTAATCCTGTAAGCTGTTATTCAATCTTTGATCTGCTCTGGTGCCAGGAAACCCTTTTTGGGTAGCTGCCATTCCTTATAAATTCAATAAAGAAATAACATAAATAAAGGAACAAAGAAAACGCGAACAGCTGCTGGTGACTGCTGCTCATGTCTTGTAGCATTTAGTGCTGCTTATTAGCTCAAAATGCATCCTCTGGACCATTCTGGATGCAAGGGTGCATTTTGCACAAAGAAAATAGGGCAAAATATTTAATTATGTTTCTCACAAAATTATGCATAGTTACAAGGAATTTTGCAAAAATTTCAAGTAACTGGGGAGAGGATGTGGTCTAACGGCTAGGGCGGTCAACCTCAAATCTGGGGAACAGGGTTCGAGTCTCAGCAATGACGCTCAACATCTTGTGATTCTGGGCAAACCACTTAATCTCCCCATGCTCAACAAAATGAATGTGTCCTTGTGTAACGCAACTAGTGCTCATGTAAAGCACCCCGATACCTTCCAGTAAAGTTTGTGCTGTATAAAACTCAGGAAAAAAATAATTATGCTAGAGAGAATACGTCCACCCCTACTAATTACTGCGTGGGAATTACTGCATGGGAATTCCCCAGTGCATTTCTATTCCAACAAGCACTTTCTACCACAATTCGAGAGTAGAAATAGTCAGTATACCATCTAAAAAGAAGCTATATTTTTCTTCTATTGTTGGTGGAAGCATGTCAGAATTCCTCAGAATTGTCACTTTATTAGTCCTTCTAATGAGGCTAAAGTTGGGCGTCTGCAGGGGGGGGCAAGGAGGGGCGCTTGCCCCCCCCGGAGCGACCCTCCTTGCCCCCACTGCAGATGCCCATGAAAACCGTGACTTCAAGACGGTGGTGTCACTCTCTTTCCACTCCTTTCTTTTATTTGCTTCCCTGTGAAATGGATCCAAAAAAAAAGATGCTTTTGCTGGAAATGTAGTATTTTTCTGACATTTTAATTCCAAAGTGCAGCATTGGGAATAAAAGACTAAAAATATGAAAAATAGATAAATAACCAAATAAAGACGGGTGGTAGCAAACTGGCCAAACTGATTTTATTCACACTGAAACACATTAGTGCCACTTTTACAGAGTTTGTCAGTGAAGCGCTATTTTTGTTTTCTTGTCTTTGTTTTCCCTGGACTTGGAACTAGCGCACCAATCCTGGAGGTACCAAAATGTGTGGATTGGAAAAAAAAATGTGTGCTGCGGCTCTGCGTCCAGGGATATGGTCTTTTTACCATACTGCTTAAGTTTTGTAAGAATATAAGCAATGGCCATTGAAATGGGTCCATTCAGGGCACTGTAGTTGTGTCCTTAACTTTTCAGGCAAAAGCACTCACTGATTTCTGAATAGTGAGTGTAAAAGCTTTAAAGTAACCATGCTGTTCCTGCTTACATTTCCCATGGTTTGCTAAATTGTTCAGGCCGCATATTGCTATGGTCTAGTGCGTAATTTAAATTGAGCCGCATCCAGGTGTTTATAGCGGGCAACAATTGGGTTGTAGTTGAAAACAGTGGGAGTTTTTCTCAGTAGGGCAGTACGGTGTTCAGTGGGGGAGAGGATGTGGCACTATGGTCAGAGCTGCTGAATTTGGAACTGGGAACCAGGTTCAGCCTTAATAACCAGCCCACCAGACCACTCTCCTGCGAGAGCACAATCACATGCTAGACCCTAGAGGGCTTCGCAACACCTTAGAAGTCCTGGTGTCTTCACACCAGCAGGTGGACCCTAGCATGACAAGTGTAGGTTAACCTTCAAGGCTTGTTTACAACTATCCATAATGAAGTTCACATCCAGTCTTGCGGGCAGGCCTATGAAGCAGAACACCCTAGAACAAAAGTCACTGAGGTCACAGGACCCTTGAGAAGGGCCAGCTCTAGGGCGGTGCAACCAGTGTGACCGCACCGGGTGCTGACTTTAGGTGAAGGCATCATGTTATCAAGTATATTATGGTTTTAAAAACATTTGCTGCCTCCTTCCTGGCTTCCAGCAATTTTCGGCAACAATAAAAATGTCATGATGACTCTGGTGATTAATGTTCTTCCTAGAGAGAGATCAGAATTTTGTCTAGTGGAAGTTTTGACTCATGGAAAGGTAGCTCAGAGGGTTAATGTACCGGCTGCAAAGAACATGCGCCATGCAGATCACAAAGTGCACATAATGTAAATAGGTCAGTGATCTACTGCTTTTGTCAGAGATCCTTTTGTTACTTGTAGTATAAATGTTAGTGTTATGTCCCCCCCATCCCCCAGTCTTTGATTATCCTAATGTCCCAAAAAGTGTTCTTTTGGACAGAAATCAATTCTGATTATTAAGGAGAACCCACAACCATGGTATTACGTTTTAAATTCCGGGTATTGTGTTTCTCCAGACCAATCACTATAAAACTATACGAGCTACATGTGACGCCTACACCTTGTAGTCCTTAGTTTTATGTAACATTTTCTATACAGTGAATTACACACATATTGATTGTCTCTGTTTAATGTGTGTGATGTAAAGTGTTCTGACACTCTACAATGGTATGAGTGGTGCTGTAAATCAAATTAAATGCATCTGAGAGAGAGTGATTATGGAGACTTGGGGGGAACAGTTAAAGGGTGGTAGTGAGGAAATCCATGGCAGAGGTGGTCATTGGGGGGGCACTAACAAACATTAATGCACAGGACACCACCAGTGCTATGGCTGGCCCTGCCCTTTAGGCCAGTCTTTCTCACCCAAAGGTACCTCCACTGGCCTTGTTTCAGCAGCAGTAGCTGTAATTCACCAGGGGTTGGCAATGCAGGATTTGCACACACCAAACTAAGTTCCCTGCTTCATTCACAAGCACTTTTAACATGTGCTGCCTGCTGTGGGGCCACTGGAATTAAGTATGCAGCAAAGGATGACAACATTATGCCGTAGTGTTGACTAAATTATGCATTAAAAAAAGGCTGCATCGTAATGCAATATATTTTCAGATATTTTATTACTTTGACGTGTGTACACATGCAAACAGTCTCTGGAAAGATTTTGCCTTATTAGTACCAGTGTAACATATAAATGCAGCAGTGAGAAAGGTGACCAGTCAACCTTTACAATAGGCCATCCACTCCACAGCAACACAAGTCACATTTTATATTAACTTTTGAAATGTTTGAGCTACAAACAATTTATTAGTTTAAATGGTCAGATCATGCAGCAGATCTTGCATTATGAGGCAAATATGGCAGAGCCATAATTTTAGAGAAAACATTTGCAAACTAGGACATTTTGCCATTTATGTTTGAATTGCTGTTGTTGAAAAAGGGTGAAGTGCTGATGACAGAAACTCCATGGCTCAGAGACAAATGGCTTGTGTTTCCACATTTTATTGTATTTGGTACATTATGTGATTAGAAGCATATCCCACTTTGTGAATATATTTTAATGTCAATAACTCATTATAACCTTAAATAATCATGTGTATCCATTGGTTGAATAAACTTGGCAGTGAAATGCCAAACAAGTACTAAAAATTGGGATGTCTGCGCATTCTAGCCACATCTCTGGTTCCACCCACAGATCCAATCCTTGGGTTATTCCCACCCTCTGATTCTCCGCCCACTGTTCCCCTACTTTTTTTCCCCCACTTCGACCACTGTGTAAGACTCAGCAACCCTGGACCTGTGATGTGGTGCAGCTGCGGGTGCAGCATGTGCCACACATTTACGGTCCCTAAACGTGCGCACAATGTCAGTTTGACATTGACTACACGTAGAGGGACTCTAAGTTTCTTTTAAAAAATATAGCTAACATTTGGACCTATACATTTTATTTTGTATAAATTAATTGAATGTGTGTCAATGCCCGGGGAATTCTAGTAAAGGGAGCACCCACTGTCAAATCACTAGCGTGTGTGATTGCTACATTATTTATTACTAACTTTGATGTTGTGCTTTAACTTTGGATAAAAGTTATCATGAATTCTAGCACCAAGAAGCCAATATTGGTAAATATATGTGCTACAAATAATCCCTAACATACACTGTGCATACAGTATATTTAATCTGGTGCTTTAATCATAGGCTGTTTTAATGTATTCTGATAAAAATCGAATCGTGCTGAAGACAGCCTTGATTGGTGTTGGATCGAGGAACCAGAAGTCTGCACACCTAGCAGACAGAGATAAAGCACCTTGTCAGAAAGTTTAGCGTTTTCCCTACATGTGGTGTTTGTTGACCCATGGCAGGGTCAGTCACATGTCCTGGATTCCTGGCATTTAATTGAGTCTATCCTAGTTCTGCGCCCCAGTGTTTCGTGTGCCCCACCTGGCACATATCATGTCGGAGGATGGTGATGACGTTAACAATTTGCCCCCTCCCTGGAAAAATGTCTGAGGACACCCATGGGCTAAACCCATCTCTAGGACAGAAAGCTCCTGAATGCAGTTCAAAGTGATGTACTCATCCAGGTCACAGGCCTTCCTCAGGAGGCACAACCTTTTTAACCATGTTATATTTAAGATATTCCGTTGGTTAAAGTTGCTTTCCTAACAGAAGTGCTGAAAAAAATGGCAACACGTGTTGTGCAGGCCAGATTGTGTGAGGTGGTTTATAACAAACTGAATAGTGGTGGAACAGAGGCGGTGATAATGTTGTCGAAATCTGACCTCCGGTATCACCCACTCATATATATATATATATATATAATTAATTGTGGTTTTTTTGTTTTAGTTTTACATAGCGCAAACTAGACCCGAGACATCGGGTATCAGAGTGCATTACATGAGCACCAGTTTTGTTACAGATGGACACATACATTTTTTTAAATAGGCACAGGAAGATTAAGTGATTTGCCCAGAATCACAGGGTGTTGAGCTATGCTGCCGAGACTCGAACCCGGTTCCCAAGGTTCGAGGTCAATTGCTCTAGCCATAAGGCCACATCCTCTGTCTTACCTAGGTTTGGAAGTAAGCTCAGGACAAGATATTCCATCTATGCCAATTTGATTTTTGGAGGAACTTTCTGCTTTAAGCCTGTAGGCTTTGACTCTAGGCCCTGAATCTCATTACATTACAAAGTAGGCTGAAGTTTCTATAATAGCACACTGCTACGACAATCTGATCCCAGAAATTACCCACACAATAAGCCACAATATGTCCCTCATTGTGATTCGCCCTTAAATTCCAATGGGCCCATTAACAGGAAAAACAGAGGGGCATATGTACAAAGGGATACCGCCACCAGAACATCACTTTTAGAGACGTTCTGCTGGCAATATTTTGTTCTTCATATTTACAAAGCGGCGTCAAGCCACTTTTTGTGGCTTAATGCTGCCTTGTAAATATGGTCCCTTTGCACGCTCCACAAAGCAGGAAAGGGGTGTGCAATGGGTGTTGCAGTGGATGCTCCACCGCAACACCCTTTTTTTTTGCTGACCCTTATTTACAAGGCTGGGCAGAGCAACAAACTAAGGCCAGGGAAGACCTGGTCTTAGACTGACGATGCGAGGAGAAATGATTAATTTCTCCTCTTTTTTGCTCATTTTGCAGCACACATAAAAAGAGCAAATCACCATTATTGTTGATCTGCAGGAAGGTCTTTCTTCCTGCACATAACAATCACCCCTGCATGTGCAGGCACCCTTGCAAAATGGCAGCAGGGTGCCTGTGCTAGGGGAAACGCAGGGGTGCACTGTATTTTTGTAAATATGGTGCATCCCTGCGTTTTGAAAATGTCGTAGCACGGTCTTGTCAAATTTGGCGCAACACCACGCGCAGGCATTTTCTTTTACATATGCCCCAGAATGTATCAGCCTATAACAAGGCCCTGAGCCCCGCACTCCAAGGGAACCCAAATCCCACTGTGATCGGCCTTTGGACAGTCGAGCAGAGAATGACCTCCATTTTGTTTTTTATGGGTTTCAGACACCAGTTTGATGATGAGATGACAGTCACGTTTGTTGGCACTTGGTACACTTCCTGTGGGCCTGTGGACTCAATACTAGCTCCATAAATCTAATTGGCGGTCCAACACTGGCCCACAAACCTGTGTGGGTTCATAGACACTGGTGTGCCATGTGGCATTTGCCCTACTACTTTTCCTTCCGATGCCTTTATCTACATCCCACAAAGGGATGCCACTGACATGGGAACTCACAGGTGAACCTAGAATACAACAAGCTCTACTGCAGCCCTACCAACTTTCCAGTGGAATTGATCTGAATCTAATAATTCCGCCCCAGCGCTGGCGGCCTTCAATGAGCCAAGGTGCATCCAACTAAATGAACTATTACTCTAAAGTCTCTTTGAGACACCAGCTTGTAGCTATATCTCTGTTACATACTGGAGAGACTCTCAGAAACATCCTCAAGATATGTTGCTGACCCTGCCCCATCCACATCAGCCTCTCATGTGTGAAACTTCTGTCTCTGGACTTCACGCCTCCACATCTATTCCTAGAACGTGCCAGACTTAAAGGACAGCATAACACACCGCAGATTTTAAACAGTTGCATTCTTTGCGAAAGAACGTTGCAGCAAGTTTCTTGTGTTTTGCAAATTAAATTTTGGTTTCTCAACTGAAAATATAAATCATTGATTTACATTAGCAGCTTTCTACTTGCTTCCTGCGCCTATAAGAAACACATAACTTTAAAAATCGCTCTGGCGCCACCTGCTGGGAGCAACAATTTCTGCAATTATTCCAGAATGTAATACCCGATGCAGGCTTCATTCTGGACTACTGTTCATGCTTACATTAAGAGCATCCAACCCAAAATGAAACTCCTACAAATCGTTTTGTAAGTCTTTTTTTTTTTTTGCAATACCCGGAAGTTTCCTTTTGGCATTAACTCAGAATATTCACCTTGATGTACATAGTTTGAGTGGGGAACATACATTTTTTTGTGCAGTCTGTATTTTTTGTAAGACTCTTTCACAATATCCTGTAGTTTGATACAATTATGGGGTTATTCTCAAGAACGTGCGACAATCATCGCCAAAATCGGTTAACGCAATGTTTCATATTGTGGGAAAATAACACTGTGTTAACGTCCTATTCACAACAAGGCGCTAACATGCGATATGTTCCCGATAAGACGTCAAGTGTCCGCAATAAAGTCACCGGGACGGCGATAAAAATGTAAACCCCCAATGTGGAAAAAGTTGTGATGGGCCCAACCGGGATAAAAAAAAATCTGTGACAACCAGCGACTGGCCTGCAATTCCCACGCGTCATGTGGGAAAATGACCTATAAAAACAAACAAAAAAATACACCAAAACCAAAATAAACTGCGTAGCAACATGGATGCACCCGGACAGAGTGCAGAGGACAACGCAAACCCCACAAACCCCACGGAGGACCAGCCAGGAACCCAGTGGTCGGGGAAGGGCAAGAAGAAGAGGAAGACGGCGTTCAGTCCGCAGGAAAACCGGATCAATGTCACGGAGGTGATAGAACACTACTAACAACTGTTCGTCACGTCCACTGTGTCATTGGCAACACAAAGGGAAATAAGGCAGTCCATTGTGAACAACGTGAATGCAGTCAGAGTGTTGAGGAGGTCAATGTAGGAGGTCAAAAGGCGCTGGCATGAACTTTAAGGCAGCAATAGCGACTGGAGGTGGGAGTCCTGCGCCACAGGAGGAGCTGGATGAGCTGGAGGAAATGGTGGCCACAATCATCAGTGTGGAGACGGTGCAAAGAGTTGGGAGTCCAGACAACTCGATATGACCTCACCCAACAGCAACAGTGTGAGTTACGACCAGGGACTGGGGGGACAGGGGGAGATGGGCACAATGGCACACATGCACAATGATGTGTAGCACACCGCACACCCACAATGATTGTGGAACATGTCCCTGATACCCTTGGCACACTGCAGCAAACATAGAAACATCAAGTAGGCCCTCGACCACTATGTGCACAAAGGGGCCCCCCTCCCTATCACGAATCCCACAACCTACCCAGGCACATGTGCTAAATCCAGTAAAGCAGCGGCTCTGTGAGCCACACTGGTAATTCAAGTGACACTGCCTGACCGATAGCATGGCTGCAGTCAAAATAAATGACATGGTGCAGGACACGACACTGAGGTGGCCCAATGTGGATCACATCCTCAAAGTAGCAGGTCACACTCTGACACATCCTCGTGCACAAACAACCCCTGACGTCAACACATCTGCAGACAAACAATGCACAAGAGTACAAAAACCATCCAAGAGCACAAATGACCCAAGTCGCCAACATCTCAGCAGCGTAAAAGCACACAAGTCAAAGGCACACCGCCTCAAAGGGAGAAGGGGCTGCTAATCAGAGCTGCAGGGGCGACTCTCCCACAATGCAGCACACACACATAGCAATCTCTGCACATCAACATTGACGACCATGTGGTACAAAGTGCAACACTTTCACTACAGGACAGAGGACACAACTGGTGCCGCTTGTGCGTAGAAACTGGCCAATTACAACTGGCATAGCAGGAAACTGTGAAATGAAAATGTACGAGTACAACCTCACATCCGTCATGTAGCCGAAATGTCCACTGTCTCCCATCAAATAGCCAGCTCCTCCAAAACAGACACAATGTACATTGTCATTCTGTCTGTCTGTAAACATTTACAATGTGTCAACATACATGGAACACACTGTTAACCTGCATTACCCCTTTACATTGCAGAGGGACAATCAACACCTCCTGCAGAGCACACCAGACATCTCTTCAGTGATGATGAAGAGGACCTGGCCCTGGCCAACTGCACCGACACCCTCCAATGGCTCGTGGACAGCCTCCGCACTCCACCTCCAGGAGCAGGGCAGCCCAGCTGCATCGGGGTTACCCTACCCCCTGCACAGACCACACAGCAGGAAGCACCCACCACCATGGCTGGCTCCCACCACCTCACAGAAAGACACATAACATTCCAGCGCAGTGTTTTAGACTGCCAGAAGGAGCTGGCTGAACAGGTGCGGATGGGTTTCGACCCCATGGCAGCCAAACTAGATGCCATACGTGGGTCTATAAGTCTCATTAGGGACCGCTTACAGTCCCTAATGGACACCCATAGTCCGTTCCAAGCTCTACAATAATCCTTGGCTGACCTAGCTGGAGCCATTACTCAGAGACAAGAACTGTCTAGTCAGACAGGCTCCAGTGATGACAGCACAGAGTTGGCACAGCTGCGGAGGACAATGGAGAACATGGAGCGGATGCAGGCTGGAATGGATGGCTGCAACGGCTGAACACCAGCGAGATGTAGCTGGGATCTTCCATGAGCTGCAGATCCTCATTTTGCCATTGCTGACACAGAGCCTGTCCCAGATCACTGCTGCAGGAAATTTGACACACAGTTCTCCGCCCCCTGATGTGTCAGTGGCACACAGTGATGAAGCCATACCAACTCCGCCCCGTGATGTTTAAGTGGGACACAATGATGCAGCCATACCACCTTCACCCCCTGATGTGTCAGTGGTACACAGTGATGCAGCCATAACACCACCACACACACCTTACATACCTGACACATATGACATATCAGAGGACTAAGATGTGGCTGGTGATGACTGTGTGCAAAATTAGGTTGTAGCATTCATCCCCTGTTCCTGCTTGGTTCAGCCCTCTGCATCAAGCCCTGGAACAACACCTTCCACTGTCCCTCGAAACACTTTGTGACATTCACCTAGACCCCCAAATGGACTGCCATATCTACTCTGTTACCAATGACACAGCAATCAGGCTGCGGACTGAACTCTTCCTCTTCCAATTAACTTATCATTCCCCAAAGGACTCTGGTTGGCCCTCCACTGTGCAACCATGTAATGTGTGGTTTGCATTGCCATGTACTGCTCCAGCTCCGACACACCACAGAATGTGAATAAAACATCACACAGATGTGTTATGTGGATGTTCAATCAAGTATAAAAGTATGGATAAATGTAGGGACATTGATTGCACAAAAAGGTACACCCAGGGAAAATACATCAATGCACCTGTTTGACCCTGACCCACATGGCCAATTAGATGCCTGTGAAGGTGTGAACTAGCTGTGGCATCATTGCTCATGAACAACAATCTTGCAACCCCCCCAACGTAGCCCATGTCCATGTATTAAATACAGCTGGGTGTAAAAATGTCAAATTCGGTAGCAGGCCCAAAGTGGCATCCCCCATCACATTTGACAACATAACCTCTCTACATACTTACTCACACTCAACTAAGTGGACACAGCCTGTTTTGATGGATCACATTGATCCACATGGCAAGAAGTTGGACACCATACTCACATTGCTGAAGGCACGTAAGAGCACAGGTATACCAGCAACTATCCCAACCACAATGTCTGGCTCACAGAGGTGGAGCTGTCAATAGGGACTCACCCCCAAGTGAAATGATTCAGTCAGTCCCTCCCTGTGTATGGACAATGCTCATTGAGGCACACACAATGTGTCATTCTAATCAACACTTATCACAGTTGAACACTAGCGAAGTAGAGTCAACTTAATGAGCATGTGCGTTTCAGTATGTGAAATACAAGGGCCACAACATGCAGACCAATGCTTCAGACACTAACAGGCAGCATAGGAACATGTAGAGGTGCAAGAAATGGGGAGGCAAAAATTAACACCAATCAATATGGATGGCAACAGTCTTAGCCCACCTTGCCTTGCTGGACGAGTCATGTGGTGTTTGGCATATGCTCCTTGCCCCGTGTCAGAGGACACAACTCACAGACCATGGGATCTGCATAGTGCTGTACCACCGGACTGTGCTGACTGTCTGCTTTGCTGATAGTGAGCAGGTGAAAAGGTCCAACAAGGTCACATGTAGTACTACATTGCCATGTGTGTACTCTCCCACCAGCAGTGTGTCAGATTTACAGATGTTGCCAAACGACGCTGTGCGGCTCCGCACATGGGACTGCCTCACCTTGCACAGGTGTGTGTCAACACGCGTAGGTGCACTCACATGCATTCTGAGTATAGGTGAATGCAGACATGTCCACTGTTGTGGTGGGATATATGACCATTCCTCCAAGATACAACAAGGTGTAGGGACCAGTGCTCTGGGTTACAATTAGTTGTGGCTGCAGGAACATAGTTACTCGTCCATGAATGATAGCGCAGCTTCCTGGGCAATCAGTTCCAAGAGTACGTCGTCGAGTTTCACGAACACAAGGGAGAGCCAATCCATTAACTGGTCCAGACAGATGTGCTCCGTCCATGCTGTTTCACCAATCTGCAATACAGCCCAATAGGGGAGTGCCTCGATGTGGTCACTGCACACGAGGACTTGTACAATCTCCCATATGACCCTCCTGCCAGCACATACGCCAAATATCAAGGCAACCCATGCACGGGTATCACGGTTACACTCCTGGTCGTGGGCCAACAGGGGCGCACACACAAGTCATAATCCAGTTCAGCTACTGTTCTGTTGGATAGGCAGACATCCATGGGCCACTCAGATGTGCATGATTAACAGTGGAACCAGGGCTGGATGCAGGTGACGTATGCAAGATGGAAGCTCAGACGGTAATTGATGTGCAACAGTGGCAGTGCTCCCAACAAATGCAGAATACTTGCACGGTACAGTTCCATGTGGCAGGGGTTGTGCATATGCCCGGGATACCCTGCCATTGCTTTGGTGGGTCTCATAGAACCGTCACACTTCTGACCTGCGGTAGTTATGTGGATGATATGCAACAGCTCAGAGCAATGAGTCGTATGTGTGTGCAACGTTTGGACATATGGGTTGTTGTGTAAGTAAGTGTCAAGGGCATCTGATGCAGGAGTACCTCAAGCAGGGACTTCTGTGCATGGGGTGTGGATACATTGGTCTTTCGGTAGCGCTGTGCGTGGTGTGGGAGTCGTCACCATCTGCTATGGCATCTCTCTCAGAGGGTGCCAGCCGCATTCAAGACCAAGGTCGGAGTTGCAGATGTCCTTCCGCCTTATGTAGTGAGACAAAGAAGCTTTCATCCCTAATGTTAGTCTGACTACTGCTTGCATTCTGGAAATGTGATGTGGCTTTGCGCTGCAATTGAGGCCAGGCCTTCGGCTCATGGTGCACCAATAGCGATACACACACAACAGTTGGCATGTATGAGCCAAGAGCCCGAGCGGCAATCAATCAATCAATCAATCAATCAATCAAAATCTCTCTCTCTCTCTCTCTCTCTCTCTCTCATATATATATATATATATATAAGTGCATGACACACCTTCTTATCTTGATTTTTGTTTTGCAGGCTGTGACTTACTAATTCTCCAAGGAAGACCCGGCATGACTATTCAAAATAGTTGTTTCGAGTTACATTTGAATTAAATATTTTATTCAGAATTTCAATGATAAATGAATGATTCTTGTTTTCTGACCACACATAAATGTTAATTGTTGTAATTCTGCGACATCAGGCAAATTGTTTTGTTCATGATTTTGTAAAGTTGATGTGAACTATCTTTGTCCGGGGCAAGGATGGGGGTCCTTGGGGTGGTGGCGGTAGGTGTTGTGGCCCTCTTGTGTGTCCAAGCTGCATGATCATCTTCAGGTGTGGCTCTGGGCTGGGCTCGCTTTTATGGTGCAGGTTGTCATCCGACTTAACACCAGATAAGAGCAGGTGTTAAATCCCTGCTGCTAACATGCCTTATTGCATGTTTTGGGATTTTATCGCCAATCTGGCTGGTCATTGAGAATGTTGCAAAGTGGTGTTGTCTCAGCTTTTTGCATGGGAACGCCTACTCTGCATATCATTAGTGTTAGTTGACGGTGTCATCTGTGATGATGTTTTTTGCGGCTGCTATCACAGGAAAACTGGTGTTATCTGCTGTTAGAACCAGCTTGTGACTAGGGCGATACATATCACCACTTTGGCTGAGATAAAGTGCCGCTAACTCTGCGATAAGTCCTTGAGAATATGCCTCAATGTGTGATCCTGGAAAAACCAGTGTACAAGGGCATAGTGAAAATTAGTAGGTCACTTCTGAATAGTCAAGATCTACAGACATGATGTAGATAAGATAGATAATAAGGATAGATGTTGGCCACACATGTTAACCTGTGGGTCCATGAATATCAATGCAGCTAGTAAGTGTTCAACCTAGAAATAAGAAAGGGACTGCCTAGAGGCAGGGGGGTCCCAGCCCTACATTCGCATATTTCTTGGGAGCAGCTCTGAAATATAAGGTTTTTAAGAATCCCATGTATGGCATTTCTTTCTTTTACATTTCCATCCTTATTTTTAGAGATGTGTATGCACTTCTGTGCTGAGCTGCTCATGAATTTCATTAGCAGTGGAGTATGGGTTCTGAAATGCCGACAAAGGACATTTTAATTCCATACTTCTCCATATAAAAACATTATCCTTCTCATGTGAATGGGCACAAGGCCCAAAATAAGAAAAGCCTAATAGTGCACTATGGAAATTTAATGAATTTTGCTTTAAACTTACATAGGTTCCTGATATGCGGCAAGCTTCAGTTTTTTTCTACCAGTAATGCCCTGTAATTGTCATAACTATACCTAAAAACACCATACTTCCTTTCACTGTTCATGGGGACGGCTGAAGTATCAGGGCCTAGGGTTGACCTACTGAAGCCGGCAAACACCAGGCATTTTAGAAAACAAGATACTAAGGGAAATCTAGGGGGTTGTGGCTTGTGTTGATCCTAGCAGGCTTCCTTATCAGAACTGACCTGCAGACTTCAGATCTGTGCATAAAAATCCTTTTTCCTTGCAGTTCCGTTTGGGATGGCTGCAGTATTGGGCCTGGGATCAGCCTGCATGCAGGGAAATCTACCAACCCCAAGCATTTCTGAAAGCTAGATACCTAGGGAAGTCAGGATAGTATCACTTACAAGGATCCCACCAATTGACCTTACCCAGAATGCCCTAAATATGTCTTAGTATGAGAAAATTGCCTCTCCTCATATTTATGTGGCTGATACTGATAAATCTGGAATACATAGACAGCAAAGGTTGCATCATCCTGCACTGCCACACTTCTCTGAATAAAAACGGTACCCCACCTTTATGGGTATGCCTATTGTACCAGACCTGGGACCATGTATACTAAACCTATCATCAAAGTGCTATTCATGGTTACAATTTTGATCAATTTCAGTCACATTTATAAGGCCCACAATGCATGTCAAATTATGTTTTAAAATATGAAATAAGACTAGTAAGAAGTTTGCCATCAGCTTGATGTTCCTGTGATTTCTGTCATCTAAATATAGGGAAATCATGTTTTTGCATACTATTTTGACATGTACAAGGGAATTCTGGGCAGAAGGATATGCTGAGATCCTTATAAGACATGTCACCTTGGAACTCCTTAGGTCCCTTAAATTTATAAATTTCCAGGTTTGGTATGATACCCTGAGTGCCAGAAAACAATGGGACCAAATAAAACAGCTATCCTATGATAGGAAATGTAATGGTTTAGGTATATGGACATTCTATCCAGAAAAATATGCTAGCATCAACAAAGCCACACCGCACTTGTTTGCCCTGGCCTCGGGATCCCAAAATGCTTTGGATTGTTGAGTTTCCAGTTTGCTTGCTGACCCTAGGATCAAACACTCAAGCAATCCCCATGCAAAAGTGAGCCGAAGCATCACATTTTAGCCACAATTGTGATGTTCACAGGGCATTCTCATTAGGACAAAAATGCAGGGATCCCTGCAAGCCACACTACATTTGATTGGTAAGTACAATATTTATCAGAAATGCCAAGCAGCAGTAGATTTCCCTTGGTGCAAGCTGAACCGAGGCACAATTACTGAAGCCACCCTCGTTGAAACGTGGGAAATAAATGTTTGATTTTAGGCATAATTCGGAGGTTTTCAGGACAATCTTGGTAGGAAAACAATGCTGTTATCTCTGCAAGCAACCCCACATGGGATGTCCCATGGCTTCTGGTTGTCAGAACTGTTGATCGCTTGCAGGATTCTCTGGGTGGTGGCCCAAATACTGAAACCATCCCCATTGGAAAGTTAGAGCATTTGAGTGCTTTTAGGCATAGTTTTGATATCTGCAAATGTTGAACCTGACATTCTTGGCATTGTTTGCGCCCAACTTTTTGCCTTCCAGTTTTCTGTTTTTGCTAACTTTGTTTTTTGCTGGCTTTAGGATTCTGCACACTTTAACCAGTAAAAAAGTGCTTGTGCTCTCTCTCCTTTAGACATGGTAACATTGGCTTACACCCAGTTGGCATATTCAATTTACTTGTAGGTCCCTAGTAAAATAGTACTACATGTACCTAGGGGCTGTAAATTAAATACTACTTTTGGGCCTACAGCACTCATTGTGACACCCTCTTAAGCGGCCCTTTAAACATGTCTCAGGTCTTCCGCTGCAGCCTGTGTATGCAGTTTTAAACTGTCATTTAGACCCAGCAAAATATAAGTTTAGCCTGCCTAAACCTTCCATTTTAATACATATGGGTTCCCCCTAGCGTAGGCTCCAAACAGATCATAGAGCAGGGTGCAGTGTATTTTAAAAAGTTGTACATGCACTTTTATCTGTCACATGTCCTGGTAGTGAAAAAATCCTACATTATTTTTTTGCTACTGTGAGGTTTACCTCAACCATATAATAACATTTGGTTGCCTTAATACATTAAATAAGTGCTCATTTTTGAATGGGAACAGGTAAACATTCCTTGCATGGTGTCTGAGAAATTGTAATTTAACATCCTCTTTAATGGATTAGTCAGATTTTAAATTAACATTTTGAAAATGCTACTTTATTGAATGTTGAAAGTTTCCTTCCCTAACCTTTTGCTGCCTGTAGCCTGTTCCTGGGTCGCAAGACACAGTGTAGTTGACAGGTGGATTTGTTTTTATTACTCCCAGACAGCTGGATAATAGAGGGAAGAATTGGCAGTGCCTGGATGGGCAATCAGCTGCTGACAGGATGGGGAGGGGAGCTGGGCACAGCTCCACTTGCAACTGAATAAGCTGTATGCTTTCTTCACACAATGTTCTTTTCAGCATTGCATTGTTCATTCAGTCAGCAAGGGAGTAAGGGCAGAGAAGGCAGGACATTTCACGGACTTCAAAGGAAATTCTCTAGAAACATCTCCTACTTCAAAGTTGGCACCAAGTATGAATAGTGTACTATCAGACTCCACTCTGATACAGAAGACCGACTACTGCCTGCCTTTGTTGCCAGAAAGCTGTCATTATCTGCCCACTGCTCTGCTGCTGACTGCCCTGCTTGCTGAGAAGGAAGACTGGACCTGCACCCTTCATCCCAGACTGAAGTGATTTTTAAGGGCCAGCCAGCTGACATCCTGTTTTGAGCTATAGGGATATAACAACCTCCAGGTGCTCCCTGCAACTGCCCAGCTGACCTGCTGCCTGGACCTGCAAATGGCTTGCCTCCGCCCTGCTGGCCTCTGCTGCAGTTAGTGCCTGACTCCCAAGTGGTACCACTCAGGTTCTGGACCCTTGGTGTGATCTTAGTTGACCCCTCTTGAAAATATAGGGTCCTTGCACATAAAAATGGACAGATTAAGATCGTGCCGCCCGTGCCGCCTGCCAATGCGAAGTTCGGGTAAACCCGATTCTGAAAACTTTAAAATTGCATATCTTCCGTTCTACTGAATGGATTTTTCTCATTTTGCTGCCATACAATGTATAGCATGTTGCTCTATTGTTCTAAATTAATGCATGGGTTTTCTTGTGTTTTTACTTTATTACTGTTTGACATGCTGCATAAATTCTGTACACATTGCCTATAAATTAAGCCTGACTACTTTTGTGCCAAGCTTAAATACAGGTTAATTTGGAGTTTGCTCGGGTTTCACCCTTACAGAGATTGTGGTTGAGCTTGAGTGGGAATTCATCCCCTTAACCAGTAACCCAATTTCCAACAGCAAAAGCTTCTGGATAGCAAAACATCCTAGGTTCCATGCAAGCAACATCACACTGGATTTTCCGTGGCCTCTACTTGTCAGAAGTGCTAAAATGTTTGCTAGATTCCCTAGTCGCCAGCTCATCCTGGGGCTAAATAACAACAACATCCTTGTTTGAAAGTTGGTATGCACGGTTATGATATTTCCTGGGAATTTTTGGTGGAACAATATGTTGGGGTGCATTTAACCCACATCAAGCTTGTTTAGACCCCAGATGTCAGAGATTCCCATGGTTTTTGTGGCTTCCTGGGTCCTGGTGACACTAAGCCCAAACACTGGAGATGTCCTCGGCGGCTAATGAGAGGAAATTGGGATTTTATATAACAGCGGTTTGATATATGTGCTGGCAAATTTGGGTGAACCCTCAATCCACTCCAAAAGGACAGAAATATTGCATGAAAACCAATGGCAGGGTGTGGTGTCGAGGTCTAGCTTCCCCACGGCATGTGACCCGCCGCGAGGCTTCGTGGGAGGACGTGACACGGCGGAGCGCGGCTTTCCGACTGGGCACAGAGATCTCAGGACGGCTCTCCCAATCACAGCATACTGTTAAGAAATAGAGCAACCTGTAAACCACCCCAATTTGCCTCAGCCATTTATTCAAGGGGACGTGGCTTCAGAACCCCACAGTGGCGACAAGGTGGAAGCACCACCAGCCAACCGACGTCGCACCAGGTAGGGGATTGCCAGTGCCGGTGCTAGACGCGGTGCAACACGCTGCCCATCATGCTCTGTTGTGCTCCACATACAGTCCGCAGCCCGCAGCTCGCTTCATTTTCGACATGCATGTTGGCACGTAGCTCTGTGATCTGTTCTCAGCTAGGAGTGCCTGCAAGACAGGTGGGGCAGCCTCCACCACAGCATTACCCTGCGCAAAAAGGGGGCACTAAAGGGAAACCAGTCACAGGCAACAAGAATAGCCACCTCCTGGCCATCCATATAAGGACCTACCACGGTACAGCACAGTGGGGGCACTAGGGACTACCAGTACCAGGTTTTTGTCACCCGCAGCCACAGCTCATTGGAAGGTTGTACACAAGGGACATTATTCCCAGGCTACCCTCACCAGCGGTCCCTCCCTGCCTGGCGTGATTATTGGTGGGCACAGTCCTTCCCACCGATCTCACCCACAGAAGGGCCCCTGCTGGCTTCCTGTGGCCACGGAGTCCACGAGGCCACACAACTGCCTGACTCACTATGACGGGAGGCACCCCATTGCAGCGAGAAGCGGCCCACCACCCGGAAAGCGGCACCCTTTCTGCCCACGCAGGGGGTACCCCTGCAAACCTGCAGTAGCCCTGCTGGGCTCTACGTAATCCGTTAGGCTCCACTGTCATCCTCATCACACGCACCATGTATGCACAGACCTTCTCCTTGACCAACCCAGTGCCCTTCCTGCCTAAACCTGGGGAGCCGGCCATGAAATGGGCCGATTGGAAGGGGTAATTCTTGAATTACCTCTCAGCATTGGAAGATGAAGGCGAGGAGGAATTCTCCAGTAAACGGTGGAAGAAGATCCTGCTACATAACCTAGGGCCAGAGGGTCTGCTGGTTTATGACCAGATGGTGAAAAAGACCAGAGCTTCCACGGACGCCGACGTTTTCCAACACGCACTTGAAGACCTGGACAGCCATTACCAGCCTGTTATATGCACGGCCATTGATGGTTACAACTTCTTCTAATGGAAACATGCAGAAGCAGAGTCAGTGGAGCACTATGTGGCAGTCCTCAAGAAGCTGGCCATCAACTGTAAGTTCGGCACCCTGCATGACGACCTCATACGGGACCAGATCATAATGCATTCCACCCACACGAGCGTCCAGAAAAAGCTCTGGGTTAGCGGCAAAGATCCACTGCTAGAAATCATTGTGATTGTGAAAAGGGCGAAGCTGTGCAGGCGATGGGCTCTAGCGGCCAAGAAAGAAACAGCTCAACCTGCCACAGTGTGTAAAATCACAGATCGCAAGATCCCACAATCTAGAACCGCGACGGACTCCGCATCACACCGCCAAGCGATGTCTAAGGGCAGAGGTGGTGATTGTGCCCTGCTGGAGAAACAAGGGGCCTGGACAAAAAATGCCCGGCGTTTCACGTAAAATGTTCATTCTGCGGCATCACAAGATACTTTGGCAAGGGCTGCCGTCGGAGACCTAAGAACTCTTTGTGGTGTTTACCACATGAAAAGGAGGAAACAGGAGACTTTAAGTATGGATAAGTGGGTTTATTGACCTCATCCACCAACGACCAACTCAAAACTGACTTCCAGAGAAGCCTTCATTCCAACAGAGAATCCCATACAGGATTTCACAAGTTAAAGGTACAGTGAACATTTATAGAACAAAATGGCACATTATCACACATCTTCCTTCCCAACAAAACAAGTAAAAAGAAGGAAAAACAAAAACAAAAAAACCTAAACATAGTCTTTCAAGTAGGGAGGAGGCCTGTGCTCTCTTTGACCTCTTCTTAAAGAAAACAACAAACCCGGAGCCCCAAGAGTATCATTATAGGAATTATGCGAACCACCATCAGCACAGGGTACATCTCTACCCACACCAACAACAGGCAACCTTGAATTAACCAACACCACACAACTATTATTCCATATCCTTGCATCTTCTGTCTTGACAGCATTCTTGAAGACCTTTATCACAGAACGAACTTCAGTGTACTTTGACCAAGGCCTACACCCAACAGGCGCTCTGATGCGTACAAGATCACCAAGTTTGAACTTTTGAAAAACACACACACTTCCTATTATCAAAATATTCCTTCCTAGCAACTTGTTTATCCAACTCCTTGCATCTCCATTCCCCAATACTATTATCCACCAACCCTTTGTTCAACTTCATCCAACCTGGACACCACAAAGTATTAGGAACTCTGCCCTTGAACAACTCAAAAGGAGACCTTCCTGTAGTAGAACGAGGGGCCATACGATAACTACTAATTCTGTCCCTAAGAGACACCTTCCAGTCCAAACCAGAGGCCTTGCCAATTGAATACCTTCCTTAAGGGTCTTGTTGACTCTCTTCACAGCTCCATTCGACTCAGGATGATCCAAAGAGCACTTCTTATGAACCACACCACACTTCTTTAAATAATCTTCAAACATTCTCGAGCAAAACTGTGGCCCATTATCCGAAAGCAAACTATTAGGAAAGCTTTCTTTTGAAAAAACTCCATCCAAAAACCTAATAACAGCATCTGAGGTTATATCTCTTACAGCACAAACCTCAATCCATCTTGAATACAAGTCTATTAAGACAATTAAATATGGAGTATCAGAAACCCCAGACAAAGGACCCACAATGTCTATTGCAACCTCATCCCAAGGATGATTAGGTAAAGTTCTTTTAACCATAGGCATCTGCTTAGTCTTTAAAATCTTATCACTCGCACAACATTCAGGACAGTCTCTCACCATTCTCTCTATTTCTAGATCCATACCAGGCCACCAAAATTGCAAACGGAGAATTTCCTTCATTTTGACAATACCTAAATGACCACAATGAGCATGTGACAACAACTTCTTTCTAATACCTATTGGAGGAATCAACTTCGTTCCACGAGTTATAAGACCACCATCAGTAACAGAAAGTTCCCCAGAAACTAACAACCAAGGCTTTTCCAAACGACCGTTGCTCCTCAAGGAAGAAATAACCCTAGAAATTTCCTCATCTTTCTCCAACTCACTCCTCCATTCGCACTCATCAACCGCTCCTTCAGTAACCTCACTCACAATGATGTTCTCATCTGCTTCACACAAATCCTCCTCAACAAAAAACCTTGACAAACAATCTGCTGACTTGTTCGCCATACCAGGTATGTACTCCACCTCAAAATCAAACTCCTGTAAAGAAATCACCCATTTCCTAATCCTTGAAGAAATGGCATCCAACCCTTTTTTTAAAAAGACCTCCCTTAAAGGCTTGTGATCTGACAAAACACATACCTTCAAACCCCAAATGAAATTTCTGAACTTTCTCAAGGCCCAAAAAATAGCAAGAGACTCCTTCTCTATCACCGAGTAGTTCATTTCCACACCCCTGAGACACCTCGATGAACAACAAATCAACGAATCCTGCCCATCCTTTCTTTGTACCAGAACAGCACCCAGGCCTTTGTCACTAGCATCAGTGAACATGAAAGTCGGAAGACCAGGAACAAATGCATGAAGTGAGGGAGCTTTGCTTAGCTCAACTTTTATACTTTCAAACTCCCTTCTACAATCAACAGACCAATCAAAAACAACTTTCTTTGCCGTCAACCTCCTCAAACTATGCGTCTTATCCACAAAATTAGTGACAAACTTTACATAGAACTCAACCATCCCTAGAAAAGAGAGCAACTCATCCTTATTAACAGGTTCCTTTACCTTCCAAATGGTCTCCACCAATTCCTTTTTGGGAAAAACACCTTCACCAGTAATCCTATGTCCAAAATAATTCACTTCTTGCACACCAAATTTGCACTTGCTTTTCTTCAGAGACATACCAGCCTCATCTAAACGTCTAAGCACAGCACACACACGTCCATTATGTTCCCGCAGATTATTTCCAAATGTTGAGGTTTTCCCGATCGTCGCCAAATTAATGTGGTGTTTACCACATGAAAAGAAGGAAACAGGAGACTTCAAGTATGGATAAGAGGGTTTATTGACCTCATCCACCAACGACCAACTCACAACTGACTTCCAGAGAAGCCTTCATTCCAACAGAGAATCCCATATAGGATTCCACAAGTTAAAGGTACAGTGAACATTTATAGTACAAAATAACACATTATCACACTCTTCAGTCAAATACATACAAGACGTGTCCAACGATCATGAGGGAGCAGATCTCTCAGACCGAGACAGCATCCTTTGCATTGAGGATCACATCCTGGACATTAGGGGTGTAAGCAAAGCAGAAACCCTCATGAAACTTGTCGATAGGGGGAGTCCACGTTGTCATGGTAGCAGACTCTGGGTCGCCCTACACCATCATCCAGAAACAGATTTGGGACAGGGACTTCACACAAGTTGTAGGAGACAGACTTCACCCCACGGACATCCATCCAGTCACATACACGGGAGAAAAGATCCCCATGGTTGGGTTCAGACGGCTCCTGTTCGAGTTCAAAGGACGGCATACCACAGCAAAACTGTACGTGGGAAAGAAGGACCCATCGGTCCTGGGTTGGGCTGACCAAGGGGCCTTCTGCATCCAGCTCAACCCCGGTGGCGACAAGCAGGTGCTCCTGATGGAGGACAAGTCCCTGCCATCCTCAATTCAATGGAGTTCCCCACTGTGTTCGGTAACCAAATCGGAAAAATGTGCAAATTCTCCCACAAGATCGTTCTTAAAGACGAAGCTGCACCACTCGCCCACAAAGGCAGGAACATTCCGTTCGACTGCCGGGAGGCAGTACAGCTGTAACTGAAATGCTTAGAAGACAGCGGCATCATCGAACCAATCGAGTGCGCCGAATGGCTCTCACTGTTGGTTGAGGTGAGTAAACTGAGTGGGAAGATCCGTCTCTGCAAAGATCTCCGCGAGCTAAACAAAAACATAATTGTGGACAAGTTTCCGTTGCCCAAGATAAATGAGTTGCTTGCCCAGACCAAAGGGATCAAGTGGTTCTCCACCATCGACCTCAAAGCAGCCTACCACAAGGTATCACGCCACCCATCATGCTAACTCGCATCCTTCATCACACCGTTCGGTTGCTACAGGTTCAGACGTCTACCCTTTGGGCTCGCATCTGCGGCAGCCGTTTTCCAAAAACTCATTCCCAGGCTGTTTCAAAGTATCCCGGGAGTCCTCTACTTTCAAGATGACATCTTCATCATGGGGAAATCCAAATATGACTATATCCTGCACACTGTCCTAAACACGCTCGCAGCCAACGGCCTCATGGCCGAATTGGAGAAGTGCAAGTTCGGCCTCAGCAAGGTCACGTATCCAGGGCACGAAATCAGCGACCCAGGCATCACCCACAAATCGGAAACTTAGAGGCCATCATGTCAGCTCCGTCCCCGCAAACCAAAGATGACGTTCGCTCGTTTCTGGGGCTGGAGGAGTTTTACAGCAAATTTGTCAGGAATTTTGTGACTAAGACACACAGCCTACGCCATCTGCTCAAGGAGAAGAATAGTTTTGCCTGGACAGAGAAGACAGAAGCGGAATTCGTAGCCATCAAACGGGACATCAACCGACCCCTGCCCTCACCACGTCTTCAACAAAGCCGACGCTGTCATTGCACCCCACCTGCGGGACATCATCAACACCTCATTCGACACCGCCACCTTCCCCGAGAGCTGGAAGCACGCCGAACTCAGCGCTCTACTGAAGAAACCTACAGCAGACCCCACCGAACTCAAGAATTACCGCCCCATCTCGCTACTCCCGTTTCCAGCCAAAGTCATCGAGAAGACCGTCAACAAACAGCTGGCCACCTTCCTCGAGACGAATGGATCCCTCGACCCATCGCAGTTCGGATTCCGTGCCAACCACAGCACCGAGACCGCCCTCATCGCCGCCACCGACGACATCCGAGCCCTGATGGACAACGGGGAAACAGCGGCCCTCATCCTCCTAGACCTCTCCGCGGCTTTCGACACGGTCTGCCACCGCACCCTAGTGCAGCGCCTCAGCAACGTCGGAATCTAAGAGAAGGCGCTGGAATGGATCGTCTCCTTTCTCGACGGAAGAACACAAAGAGTCCGCCCACCACCGTACAAGTCAGAGGACACCAAAGTCATCTGCGGCGTCCCTCAAGGATCCTCACTGAGCCCGACTCTCTTCAACGTCTACATGAGCCCCCTCGCGGCCATCGCACGCCAACACAACCTCAACATAATCTCCTACGCCGACGACACCCAGCTGATCCTCTCCCTGACCAACGACCCCGCCGCCGCCAGAGCCAACCTGCACGAAGGGATGAGAGAGGTAGCCGAGTGGATGACGACGAGCCGCCTGAAGCTGAACACAGATAAGACGGAGGTCCTCATCCTGGGCTCCTCGCCCTCCGCCTGGGACGACTCCTGGTGGCCCCCCGCCCTGGGCACCGCACCCAAACCGACGGACCACGCACGCAACCTGGGTTTCATCTTGGACTCCTCCCTCTCCATGACCAGGCAAGTCAACGCCGTCTCCTCGTCGTGCTTCAACATCCTGCGCATGCTTCGGAAGATCTTCTGGTGGATCCCCACAGAGACCAGGAAGACCGTCACCCAGGCCCTCGTCACCAGCCGACTGGACTACGGCAATGCACTCTACGCCGGAACCACCGCCAAGATCCAGAAGAGACTCCAGCGCATCCAGAACGCCTCAGCCAGACTCATCCTCGACATCCCACGACACAGCCACATCTCCGGACACCTAAGAGACCTGCACTGGCTCCCGGTCAACAAGAGAATCACCTTCCGCCTCCTTACCCACGCACACAAAGCTCTCCACGACCAAGGCCCGAGCTACCTAAACAACCGAATCAACTTCTACGCTCCCAAACGCCACCTCCGATCCGCCAGCCACGCCCTCGCCGCCGTCCCACGCATCCGCAGAGCCACTACAGGAGGAAGGTCCTTCTCCTACCTGGCCGCCAAGACCTGGAACTCCCTCCCTGCCGACCTGCGCCTGACCCAAGACCACCTCTCCTTCAGGAAGAAGCTCAAGACCTGGCTGTTCGAGCAGTAGCGCCCCCCCCCCCCCCCAAAGCGCCTCGAGACCCTACGGGTAGGTAGTGCGCTCTATAAATGTCTTTGATTGATTGATTGATTGACATCTGCAAGGCTGTTTCCTTACAGGGATTTGGCGGCTCCACATCCAGCATCCTCACCACGAAAGCCAGTGACGAAGGACTGGGAGCATTCCTATCATAGAGGGCATAAGATGGTACTGAAATCACGGTGGCATTCGCATCTCGATCCCTCACCCCCAGTGAAGAGAAGTACAGAGTGATCGAGAAGGAAATACTTGCCACCATCTAGGCGATGGAGATATTCCAACAGTATCTGTGGGGCTCACGGTTCACACTCCGTACGGATCACAAGCCCCTGATCAAGGACCTCACTTCTAGCGGCAATGTGACGGCCACTCCACGCATCGCAAAAATGACACTGCGTCATTTGGACTTCATCTATGATGTGGAGTACATCTCAGGACCGCAGAACAGTGTGGCAGATTTCCTGAGCAGGGCAGCAGCCATGGAAAAACCCATCACATCGTCGGATTGGGACGAATACAGCGTCACATTCATGGCAGATCGGAGGTTTACAATGACGGCCTTTTAAAGAGACCGATCACTCACGAACACTGTCATTGCACCTGGAGAGGACTGCTGGAAGCGGTTCTGCACCACTCTCATCTTAAAGGTAGGGAACGCTCCCTCCACTTGCCCGCTTTTTTCGATAATGAACAAGTTTGACTGCCCACTTTCTTTCAACCTGTGAAACAATTATTTTCAATAAAGCCTGATGATAGCTTTTTCCTAAATTACAGAACTAATCTCTTTTGCGGAACTACGGCTAGTGAGCACCCGCAGCACCGAGATAACAGCTATTGTGGGTAAGAATCCCTTGGATGCTTTCCATATAATTTTTTAAGCATACCACACACTACTATGGAAATAAGCGCACTGGTACATTTGTTTATGCCCCCACAGACAGTGAAGTCTTGAAATATTGAGGACAGATATTGAGCACATCCTACCAGAATTGCTAGGCTCACGCCCTCACTTGGGGTAAGTACTTACAGACTTGTGCTTAACACCCATAAAGTTTTTTCTACATGATAATTACTCTCCATATTCAGTATCCCAATTGTATTCATTTTTACCATTTATTTTCCTTCTGTAATAGAACCCGTCTGGGTTTCCGAGTGAGTAAAATTCTCTTTTCCTTTCACTTGCACTTGGTTTTATACACATCTCCACCACCTTAGTAATTCCCAATTCAGGCATTTTTCAGTCCAATTCTCTAAATATAGCAATTAAGTCAACATATGGATTTTTTCTTTAACCCCTTCCATGCTCATGATGAGCTCAGCTCGTCATGAGGCACAGTGGAGCTGTGCTTATGAAGAGCTGAGCTCGTCATGAGCAATAGTATTCAAAGAAGGTCAGCACAGGAGGGGAAAAAGTCACAGCAGCCAAGTTGTTAAATACATATCCCTCTATTTCCCCAGATGTCCCTTACATCGTAGGTCCTGAAGAGACCCTACATCCCCTTTAGGGTCGAATAGCCGTCGACATTGAAAAAAAGCGAACCATTGAAATTGCATTCTATCATCATATAGATGCTATGTATTGAATAATATGGAGTGGTCGCTTTTGGAAACAGAAGTTTTTTGAAACCTTGTAAACATTGTCTGACAAACGTCACTTATATGTTTTGGTTCATGTTCTTCACTTGGGACACCTTACACAATTGTAAATATGTTTTCCTATATGTATGAATCTTGAATATTCATTTATCAGACTTTTTCTTAATGCAAAAAATATTTTGAACTACAGAATCAGTGTTTCTGTGTTTCTTTCTCTCTGACATTGCCCCTAACACCTGGCTATATATGCGATTTTTGCTCTGTCTTTTGAATTACTATTAAGTATATTGTCCACCGGGACCGCTGTTTTTCTTAAAATGTTTTGAAGTGTAGCTTATAAGTTCATATGTCTTGAGTATATTTTGTTTTTTTAGCATGTTCTTGCTTCTTGTAATGATTCCATGCCTCTGTGTGGTTCAGATGTTCAGCCTGCTGATTTCCTTGTGTGCTTATAAGACTGCAAAAATAAATGCATAAACAGCATAGTAAAGATAGGAATAAATCACAGCTTGAACGACTTCCTTGTAGAATAAAGGAGGTAGGAGAAAGATGTGTTTCCTCAGGGTTAGTAGGAGCAGGAAGCTACTCTTAGGATTAGGGACCAGAAATAGACAAAGAAACATCAATAATACAACCCAATATGCGAGAATTAGTGACAGGTACAGATGATACACCAATTTCTTATGATCACCATGACCCAGGTGAAAACAATGATGGGCAAACACATGAAGACCTTAGGTTTATCATAAATTCAAGTCAAGCATCATGCAAATACCAACTTACAATCCTGGAACTTCTCTAATGACAGCATAATTCTCATTCATTATATTTATAATTTTAGATTTTTTTTTACGCATAGGTATAGAAGTCAATATGAACTTCGGAGTGTGGCAAGTGGGTCCAACATAAAACAATGCCATGTAAGCATAGAGCTGTGTGTGACCCCCACACTTGATGAAACTTGCATTTATATTTGAGGGTAGAGTTCTGTCTATGCTTATGCACTATAGTCGCATAATGCATAATGGTTGCATTCACTCCGAAATCTAATTCAGTTGTAGACCTCATAGGAATTAGTGTCAATTCTGATTGTGCTCAGTCCTTTCCTAAAGTTGCCTTTTCTTTGCCACATTGACTTTTGACACACAATTGCATTTGTTTTTTTTTTATTTTTTTTATTTTTTATTTTTTTAAGAAAAGAAACTTATATACAAGGCAATAAAACAATACAGTCGGACATGTGTTCAAGGAGGAAGGAAACTGCAGTACAATACAATACAAACATCATTGATGCCAGGGGGGGTGTGAGTGAGGAAACAAGATCAATGTTCATAAAAGCTACACAAGACTTGGAATGCCAGGTCAGGGGGAAAGGGGAACCTCTGGGGTCTCCACGAATGGAGGCGTGCATATATTTCCACGGTAGGTGTTCCATTGGCTCCAAATTTTATTCAATTTCCTGGGTTTACCCCGTGCCACATACACCGTCTTCTCCCTACACATACACCAGTCCATATTCTCCTTCCATGCCAAGACCGTGGGTGGCCGCTGGGAACCCCACCACTGCACAATGTCTCTTTTAGCAATCATATTACCAAGGGTCTCCCACTGCGTCTGTGCCACATCTGGTCATAGGTACTTTATTCGGTTACAATCGATAACCATAAAAGCATACAGAATACAAAATTCATTACATTAAAATATACACAAGATTGCGCAAAAGATATTACATTAAAAGAGATTTTAACAATTAAAAACAGGAACAAAAGTACATTAACCGGTTATAAACGGGAGAAGTGGGGCAAATAGACTATATCATGGCTATAGCATTCTGTCCTTAGTTAATGATGTTAAACAGAGTTCAACGTATATGCGGTACGGGGGTAGAAGTGATACAATTCTTGTGTTTTTATTTGCCCATCTCCTCTTTGTGGCTCCCAGCTACGCAAATATGGAACGACCTGCCTATCCTCAAAATTGACAATTACCAAATCACCTACCATGTTCTTAGGCCGAGACCCTATCCACCCCACCCTTCTCATACTCAAATTCTGCCATTGATACTAGTTGGGAGTGGTCTGTTTTTCGTCAGCCAATAGTGAACTTTGTTTTTAAGGCCCTGATGGCCTTCAGTTTTCCCAACAGTGAGCTCCGGCACTCCCGATAGGATTCACACATAGGGTCCTGCCTCTGGTGGTAAATGTATGCAGTTGTTGGTTTTTACTAGACCCTCAGGATGCTTACCTGGCTGGGTCGGCCGTGCTCTAGAGATAGAGCTGTTGGCTGTAATGCAATTATTAAAGGGCTCCTTACTTTTAGGTGCTCGGGATTCAGGGTCCGATGGTTGACCCAGGGGGGTTTTATGATTGACAACTGTGTCATAGGTATTTAAAGCAGCTTTGCTCTGAGATTGGTTGTTTGTCAGGTTGTTTACCTCTAGTTCTGCGAGATTTAACCCTATTCTCTCTATCCTGTCGATTATTGGGACAAGCAGGTTTTTAAACAGTTCTTCTAGGCTAGCTAGCAGGGTGGCTGGAAGGAGGGATACAGGTTTTTCCAGTAATTGATTGAGGCTCTCAGGGGTGGTGGCAACTGTAACCATAAGTGGATTTAAGGTGTTTTTTGGGTGTTTAGAGGGTCTCCCGTTGCAAGCTACACTTTTGCGTTTAATACCCTGAGCAAGAACCTGTGGACATTCTATCGATTGGGCGGTGGGAATTTCTACTAAAGCAACATCCGGGTTTACCAGGGAACTGTTAATAACTTGCTGCGTTTTCTGGGCTTAGGACTTCCAGAACCCACAGGGCATGCATAGGGACCAGTCTGTTCATCTTCCTGCGATATAATGTTATACTTAGTGTTACAAATCCCATTAAGCTCTTTCAACAATACAGTGTTCAGCGAATCAAGTGGAGTTGAGGGGGATCCTTCACAGCATGTGACATCTTTGGGAAGGCTGTTTTCGATAGTAGCAATGGCCGATGTCACCCTGGTTAGATACAGGTCCAGTGTCCCTTTCAAGGATCCACCCTGAGCAGGAGTTTGATTGTAGAGTACTTTAGTCGTCATGGGGCAGCTAAATTCACACACCCATGCAAGTGAACAGACAGTTTATTAGACTACTTCCTTATTGTGTCCGGGGATAGGCTTGGTAGGCTCTGGGCAATACACTGTAAAGATCCTACCTTGGTTCTTCGGTAATCCAAGAATCGTCCCCCGTCAGTCATCCAGTAGCTACCCACTTGAGGCCTGGGGAGGTGTACCAACGATTGCCAGTGCAGACAGGCCCAGTTGTCTCTCTCGTGCCCCCTGCCGTGCCGAGTCGCGCTTCTCTGGCGCGGGCCCAAATCTCCGCATCAGTCCAGTCCCCTCACCAGCCTATGCTCTCAGTGCCAGTGCGACCTCCAATACCCGCTCGTGAGCGAATGGCCAGACGTGTTGCCTTGAAAGTGCCTCAGGGGGTGAAGATGGTCGTGCCCAATCGCTGGCGGACCTACTCTCCTATTACAGATGCCCTATGGTGCAGTGTTCCTGTCTGTGTCGGTGTGTCCTCCAGGCCTACCTGCGGTTGTACAGTAGCAGGCAGAGCTCCGAGGGAACCCCCTCACGCAGCAGCAAGATCCCGGCAGGCCTCCACTTTCCACCACCCGTCTTGTCTCAGGAGGCCTCACAACTCCGCTGCAGACGCTCCTGGTGCCACTAAGCTGCTCTCATGCCCTCACGCACCAGCAATGCCATGGGCTCCCCGATCTGCCCCGGGTCCCGCTCCTCACCGGCCAACAATCGAGTCTGACGCTGTTGCCCTCCGTTGCACTCAGGTCCGTCGCAGTGCCCTCAGAGCCCCACAGGTCGCATATGTCGAGGGACAGCGCTCCGAGGGCCGCCCCACCTCTGGTCCGCCCTCTCACCGGTACCGGCTGTGGTCTGCTGCTGCTCCGGTCTCAGTCGCTCGATTACGGGCCCCACTGCAGTCCTCTCTCCGTGTTCCTCGCTCCGTCGGCAGCCGCCAGCAGCGTGGAGTCTCGGATCCCAGTAACCTGCCAATCGACACTCCGTTCCCAGCACCGTGAGGCTTGTCACCGGCGCTGAGAGCGATGCAATGCACAGCGGTGTCCGCTCTCAGCCGCCCAACGGTGGCCGGGCCTCTGCAAACTCATTCCAACTTCCCACCCCAAAATCCAAGAAAGTTTGCAGGGAAAGCGCCGATGTCAACGGGAAAGCAGAAGGCAGCAGAAGGCAGCAGAACGCTAGCAAACACGCCAGCTACCTGCCGCATCATAGTCATTCGGTTCCCAGACATTCAACAGGCAACGCCTCGCTTCGGGTAATAACGCCACGCCCGTGACTCTTTCCATCACCGCATGTACACGATTCCAGAACGCCGCCACCCCCGGGCACTCCCAAATTATATGGAGGAAGGTTCCAACCAGTCCACAACCACGCTTACATAGCCCATCCACTGAATAACCAATATGAATCAAGCGTGGGCCAGTGACATATCCGATGTAGGATTTTAAGTTGAATGAGTCGGAGGCGGGCTGGAATGGCGACCTCCTTCGGCGAGGATGCGCCGACTGCCAATCCTCATCATCCAACTCCAAACCGTCACTGGTCCAGACCTCCCTGAGCCGCGCCAACAGATCCGTTCAATTATTAATCAATTTCTTATACATCAAAGAAATAGTGCTGTCGGGCACGTGGCCGTCAAGCACCCGATCTTCCAGTGGGGAGGATTCGGGGATGTCAATACCCTTAGGAAAAACCGAATTCAACGCTTGGGTAATCTGTGCATAACGGAAGAATTCTCTATCACTCAGCTCATACTCTACCTTCAGTGCCTCGAAGGTCTTGAATTTACCCTTGACCCATAGATCACTCACCCTACTGATACCAATCATATCCCACTTTTCAAATCCTTTTGTTTTCCACAGGCAACCCAGTCTTTCAGACGCATAAAGCGGAGTCGCACGGGTCAGTCCATCCCGTTGCCGCATTCGCATCATGCCACACTCGAACCGCTATCTTGGTAGGTCCCGACAGTTCCCTCCCCTCTGCTTTGGAATAAAGAGCTCTGTTATAGTCTCCACCCGGTAACAAGTGCTTATCCATCTCAAATGCAGGGTTGGAGGCTGGCCCTTACATTCCATGATTAATCGCTCCCAACTGAGTGGCCCAATAATATCGCTTGGCGTCCGGAAGTGCGATACCTACGTCATACCAAGGAAGCGTGAGTTTGGCGAGGGCAATACACGAGCGTCCATCCCAGATCAATCGTCTCTGCAAACTCTCCACCTCCAGAAAATAACTGGCCGGAATAACATCAAACGTATTCTGGAGTGCATATAGAATTCGGGGTAAGGACATCATTTTAAAAAGAGCTGCGCGCTCAAGTGGTGAAAGTGGTAGCCTGAGCAAGCCCACAACGTCAGATTTTAAACTCTGAAGACGAGGGAGCAGATTACGATCTTACCGAGCCACGGGATCTAAAGTTATAAAAATCCCCAAGTACTTAAATCCAGATTGCGACACAGGACTTGGTCCAATTGATCACAAGGCCGGAGTTCCTTCCGAAAGAGGTGAGCACATCAAACAATACATTCAACGACTTACGAGGGGACGTGAGGTACAGCAAAATGTCGTCAGCATAGAGCGATATGCGGTCCGCGAAGACCGGGGTCCACTGAATACCCTTCATTGAAGGCTCCCATCGCAGCCATGCAGCCAGGGGCTCCAAGGCAAGGGCGAAAAGAAGCGGGGACAATGGACAGCCCTGCCGCGTACCCCTCCCAAGAACAAAGGGCTTAGATAATTGACCATTCACTACCACCTGTGCCAATGGCTCCTCATACAAAAGTTTCACCCAACCAATGAAACCAGGACCGAACCCAAATTTCGCAAGAGCGGCTCAGAGGTACGGCCACTTGACCATATCAAAGGCCATCGTAGCGTCCAAAGAAACCAAAATGGCAGGTTCACGCAGCGACGCCGCCCTCGCGAGAACACCGTGCAAGCACCTCAGGTTGAGTGCTGTATTGCGATGTGGGATGAAACCGGACTGATCCGGATGAACCAAGTCACTAATTACTTTTATCAAGTGGTTTGCCAGCAACTTAGCGAGTATCTTTGGTTCGGCGTTTAAGAGCGAAATGGGCCTGTAGGACGCACAGTGATCACGCGGTTTCCCCTCCTTATGAATCACCACAATGGTAGCGAGACGCTGATCACGGGGAAGGGAGCCGATGTCTCGCGACTCTAAAAACATATCACGGAGATACGGTGCCATTTTGTCAGGACGCAACTTGTAGAGTTCGATGGGCAGACCATTAGGGCCCATAGCTTTGCCCGAGCGCACAGAGCGAATAGCGAGGGCCACCTCGTCAGCTGAAAATACCGCGTCCATTAAGTCCCTATCCGAGTCCGACAGGCGAGGCAATGCAATGTCACGTAGCAACAGGTGGGAATCCTCCTCCGGTCTATCGGAGACTGGGGAATACACGTGTCAGAAATGTTCGGCGAAACACTCTACAATCTCAGTCGGATCAGTCACACACACTCCAACAAGTTTCTCAATCACAGGAACCACACGACTCGCCCTCTCCTTTTTATCCAGCCAAGCATTCAGTTTCCCAGCCTTATCACCCACATCATACAGTCTGCCCTGCTGCACTCTATTCATGAGTTTGGCGGCATCCTTCACCAGGGCCTTGTAATCCAGTTGTTTGAGGCTGAGAGCATGAAGCTTGTTACGAGTCACACCCAGTTCCAAATCCCTTTCTAGCTCAGTCATTTCAGTCTCTAAACGGACCACCTCCTTATTCTTACTTTTCTTGGCACCAGCGATAAACAATAATGCCTGTCCTCGGATGCCCGTCTGAAATGCCTTCCACAGTGACACAGAGGAGGACACAGACCCCTTGTTCTCGGCAAAGTACTGATCCAGGGACTTAATCAACTCAGCGCGAGTTTTGGGGTTACGAAGATACCAGGGATTGATCGGGGCAACCCGTCCCTCGACACTCACACTAGTGCCAATCTGGAGCCACAATGGGGAGTGATCTGATATACCCCGGGCCAGATGTCTAATCTCCCTGACAGAGTAGGCCTGTACCGCCGGCATCAAAACATAGTCAAGTCTGGAGAGACTGCCGTGGGCCCCAGAGTGGAAGGTGTATTGTACCTATCCCGGATGCATCAGCCTCCAACAGTCTACAAAACCCAGTGTATCTAAAAACCCACCTAACCAAGACTTTGACCTGGTGAGGTCTCTGGGGGGGTAGCGATCAACACTACCGGAGACAACTGAATTGAAATCTCCACCCAACAACAGGATACCATCCGGAAGTCCCAGTACCACACGCCCAAGATCAGCAAAAGTCGAGGTCTGTAGACCAGGCGGGACATATACAGAAACCAGCGAGACAGTCCTCCCCTCCAACCTTCCTGTGAGAGCAGAGTAGCGCCCCCTGTCATCAAGAAACATGTTGTCCATTTCCAAAGGGAGAGAGTTCTTGACTAGGATGCCCACCCCCCTAGAACCAGTAGTGAACCCAGAATGTACAGCAAGACGATATCTTCGCTGATTTATGGCGTGACAAGTGTTTCCAATCAAGTGCGTCTCCTGCAACAATACAACATCAGGGGAGAGGCGTCTCAACAGTTGCAACACTACTCCCCGCTTTATCCTATCCCCCAACTCATTGACATTCCAACAAAGTATTTTCAACCCACTACCCCCCCATCCCGGAAGTGAATGCAGAGTCCTCTCCATAGCGAACACAGTACCCAGATACAAGAATAAAACAATACGTTGCCTTGAGAAAAAGTAAAACATGCCCAAACTCCCCCTTCCACCCCCCAACATGATCCCGTTACAATACCCCCCACCCTGCACCCCTGCGTTAGACTAAAAAACATCCCCAACTTGCAGTGTGCCTGTCGCCGTAACAGTAAACTAGTCTACAAAAAGAAACGCAGAGGAGGAAAGAGTCCCACTCCCTCCGCCACCCTCGGGTATGCCACCATAGGTCACATAAGTATGAAAGAACTCAAACCGAGCTGTATGGTATGTTAATTGTTCGGAAATCAGGGACCACATTGTCATTCTTGCTCCAGCACGCCACCCTCTGCTCCACCCGAGTGCTCCGTTCGATCGCTCCGCTTTGGTAATGTATCCAGCCAGTCACTCACATTCTCAGGACGATCAAAGAAAAACGTCCAGTCCTCATATTCAAAACGGAGCCTGGTTGGAAGTAGCATTGTGTATTTCAAGTCCATGTCTCTCAACCGTCGCTTCACCCCCTGAAACCCCATCCTCTGTCTCTGAACAAACTGGGTAAAGTCCGGGTAGAAGCTGACCAATGTGTTTTCAAACTTCACGGGGCCTCCAACCCGCGATGCCTGCAGGATAGCGTCTCTGTCTCTGAAGTTGAAAATTCTGGCGATAATCAGCCTCGGAGAGGCACCCGGCTTCGGCTTCCCACCAGGTACTCGGTGTGCACGCTCCACGGCAAAGAATTTACTTAGGCCTCTGGGGGTGAGGTGATTTAGGATGAGGTCCTCCACAAGGAGATCAACGGCAGGATTTTCCATTTTTTTCAGGGACCCCAATAATACATACATTATTGCGTCTGGCCCTATTTTCAAAATCCTCAAGTCGACGAGTCATGAGATCATTGGAGGATCGCAGATTGCCGACCTCCGTCTGTAAGTCGGACACATCGTCATAAGGCTGGAGGTCTTTAGATCTAAGGATTTGACCTTCTTGTTAGTCTTCGATAAGTCCGTTCTAATCAAATTGACGTCAATGGCCACAGTGTCGAGCCTAAGGGCGAGAGACTCATTTTGCTGGCCGATGGAAAACTTAATACCAGCAATGGCGCCCATGAGATCCTGTAGAGTCAACTCGGTCGACGCAGCCGGGTCCCCACCTGCCTCCTCCAAAATCTTATTCGTATCACCGGGGAACCCCTTAGGCTGGGTATATCGATCCATGACATTCCTTTGAATAGTTCCCCCCCCGGAGAGGCGTCTTGGTTTTCCGCTTCTCGTTGTCGGGTCTGCCCGCCATGTTGGGCAATGTGCCCCCGAGGGGCCTGTGAGACCAGGTGAAAGTGGCCCTTCGCGGTCAACCCACCGGAGTCTTCAAAAGCAGGCGCAAGCAGCTGCAGCCCAGCACACAAACGCTAGCGACGGTTGGTATACGGTGAATTCAGAGAGTTCGGGAGACCTCGAGTGACCAGGTCAATCTTGGGATAGGATAAGGCCAAAGACCCGAAAGCGAAACCGAAAGTTAACTCCAAGGCAATGAGCCGAGCCCGTAGGGCCGTTGTTGTTCAACTACTGCCTAGGCGTCTCAACGACTCGAGCCCCAGAACTCGAGCCTCAAAAGTTCAGGTTGTCGTAGTAGCGGTTACCGAAGTCTGAATCAATTTTTGAAAGCAGCTAGTCCATCAGCTGAGTTTCATCTCCAATAACCCGTCTTCGTAATCAGGATATCATTCAGGATATATGCGGAAGGCGGCGAGGGTCTCCGGAGCCCTGTGCTCGAGCGGCCATCTCGGATGAGCGTGAAGCTTCTTCCCCCATAATTGCATTTGTGACTCTTGGATTCGTTTCTTGGAAACTCTAACGTCGTGGACACGGAACACTGTGTGAGCACACTATCACACTACCTTACGTGGGAGACACAAATGTGTTTATTATTACGTCCATGTGGTGATACAGCTATCCGTGGAATACAAACAATGGCAGCCCGATCAGTCTCTGCCCGAGGCAAGGATACCATTTTCTACATGTATCCTTTTTTTTCCTTACATAATCAGAGGAGACACTTCTGCTGAATTCAAGGGGCCAGGAATGCCGAAGCTTTTGCCTAGCAGCTGACTGACATCTCCATGAGGGGTGTCGAGTTGATGACCAAGAAGGGGTCTTATACTCTTACCCCCATGTTATGGGGTTGGATCATCCAGAAGGGTGCTTCTTGTCAAAGCATACATCTGAACCCTAGACATGTAGGTTAGGGTTCCGTATTGTAGCAGTGCGCAGCATAGCTATTCTATTGTACATGTGCTGACTGGTGCCAATGGTTTACCTGCTCTCCCTTTGCCTCTTTTGTGAACATCCTGCCTCTGCTTGTCTGAAAGGATGCTATATCCTCTTGGAAATTTGATGCTGGTCCCTTCCCTCTTCGAGGAGAAGGCTAATCCATCAGGATAGGTCTCGTTTTCAGGTGGCAGATTTGAACTGCCAGATGTCCAGCAGAATAATAAACGTGCTCAAGCAGGGGAAGTCAAAGGCTGACTTCAACTGAGGCAGGCTCAGGGACATTTTTCCAATCTTGCAAAAAGTAATGCTGAAAATACATTTGGACCTCGAATTTTGATGCATCTTGGAAATCAGCAGTTACGATTTAGATATCCTACATATAAAGTGTAAAAACTATTTAAATATAACAGATTTTATACTTCATCCTAAAATAGAGGGGACATTTATTTTTATATTCCCAACTTGAATTAAAAGGCCTTGGAAAGATCATATACAATCTATTTTAAAAGGTGTCCCCTGCTCTATACAGTTTGAACCCATTAAAAACATGTCATTGAGACTCCCTTAGGATGTCTCCCTCAGAACATAGGTTCAAAAACAGAGAAACTCAAAAAACTGTAGGTATTATTTGGTTAGCACACGTTTTCTCACAAGCCAATACGTAGACTATATATGTATAATCTCACACAGATGTTATACTCAGTTTGTGGAAATGCCCTTCCAATTATAGGGTATTGTGAATGTAACTGTTTATCGAAGCGGCATATGCATCTGTTTTAATTTGCAAAAGCACTTAATCCATTTTACACATTTATTAAATATTACATGCTCTATATGGAGCTAGCTAAAAGTATGGCCTGGCAGTTCGGGCTTGACAGTTCCCATTGGAGTAAAGTCAAGACTAATTTGCCTGTGGCTGGGTCCAAACTGAGGTGGTATGGTGGGCACAATAATGATGGGATGTGATGCAGCCCTGAGCAATTAGCAGTGACTTAGATGAATTCAAGCATTCCAACTATCACATTTTTATGATAAAAAGAGCAGACAGCACTTACTAACATCTGCAGTTTCATTGAGTTTAGAAGAGCAGTTATCATGCAGCAATTATGGGGTGATTCCCAAAACATTTCCTAAATGGGTGAGCTTTGCATGCACACCTGAAGAAAAAGAGTGCAGAATGGATCCCAATGGGCATTCACATCTGTGTAAATTAATATGTGCACATGGGGGTGTTCTTTGAGAAGTGTCAGATCTTTAGCCAGAATAGAAGGCTCAACCTTAAGCCTCCTGTTTATGATCTGCAGCAGTAATCTTATTTGAAGCAAGGATGCGCTTGCAGAAGATCCCAGCTCAGCTCTGGATTCTGAAATGTCTCTACTGAGTGTAAGGCCAGACATGGATGGATGTACAAGCAATTGGGAATGGCTAGTATTCACAGGGATGGTGGCCTGCTGGGGTCAGCAGACCACCATGTCTGTGACTGCTTTTCAATAAAGCAGTTATTTAAAAAAAATGCAGCCCGTTTTCCTTAAAGGAAAATGGGATGCATTTAAAAAAGAAAAATTCAACTTTTCAGTTTCATCTTTTAACCCCTTCGAGGCTGATGACGAGCTGGGCTCGTCATGGTGTAGCCTCCTCAAACACTGATGACGAGCCCAGCTCGTCATGAACAATGGGCTTTTAAAAAAGTCAGCATACAAGCAGGATAAGAGCAGCGCGCATGTGGTTAAGGCCAGGCAGTGGTTCTTGGGACCACTGCCTGCTCCTAAAAAATATTCCTGCACCCATTCACAAAAGGGAAGGGATCCCCTGGGGACCCCTTCCTGTTTGCGAATGATTTACCACCTACTTAAAGTAGGTGGTAAGCTGCAAGTGTTTTGCGACCGCATTTCCATTGGTACATGCCATTTGCACTTGCTATTAGGAAGGGAGGCATTCAGAACGCCCCTTCCAAATAGCGAATCGCAAACCATATTTTGCGAGTCGCTAATAGGTCAGCGAGTCGCAACATATGGTTTGTACATGTCTGCCCCTAAATGTGTTATGTGTGGCTCAAACACTTATGCTCCCCCATCCCCTCAGCCCGAAATCTGCTGAAAACCCGAGAGCAAAAATGATGCATCTTACATTCCATTTTCCCAAAGAATTTGGCTAAAAAAAAAGTTATGGCATGAAACCAAATCTCAAGTGGTTCTCTTAAAGTTTTCAAACACGAGAGAGAGTCCCCAGATTAATTTTCTGCAGCGGTTAAGCAGTCCATATTATACCAGGAGTAATAGTACACATAAAAACCGATCTACACTCTTTCCCCGATAATGATTTGTCCAGCTCCACGCATGACTGTTTCTTCTCTTCATTAGCTGGAAAATTGACAAATGAGGTGCATAGGTGAAGCAGATCTTGATGACATATTGATGACTTGATAACAATGGTTATTGCTAAGCTAAATGTAATTTAACAAATGGAAAAGGACCAGGGAAAGCAATTGAATTGAGGACATTATGCGCGGTTCCAAAAAGTAAATTTTTTAATAATAGTTTTTATATAGATGTATGCCATGCCAAGGAAAATAAATGTGTCCTAATAAAGCTTGTGGAGCACCTGTACTAGTAAATTAATATTCACACATGTATTACTACAGTACTCATTTCATATTACATTTTTCCAACCATAGTAAAATAAGTAGAAAAAACACTGCTTCCTGTCTGACATATTGCACAGAACAATCACTTTATGAAGGACAACATCAGCGCTTATCCCCTCAGGATCAATCTAATGAGAACTTACACTGATTTAACCCATTTTGGAAGTTTCTTTTTTTATTACACTAGAAGAATGTAACCAGAATATCGGTTGACTGTAATATTGTGTTCTAAATATTTCTTAATCAAATATTTCCCCTTTAGGTTTAAGTTTACACAATCTTCCCCCAAAGGCACAATATATTCGTCAGATAATAGTTTTACTAATGATGTTTTGAAATACAACTTTTTCTTTATTTTTTAACTTTCATATTAGTGGCCATTCTCTGAAGTGACGATATTCAATAAAAAAAAATGGTAAAGTGCAGTATGCCTCAGTTCAATGACAGACAGACCTGCAATGTTTGTTTATGTTTATGAAATTTGTAACGTGCACAGCTACTCAAAGAGTGTCCCGGCACGAAGCTGGAGGGGTAAAGGTGGAAAGCACCACCAGATAAATAGAAATGTCTTTAGTCTCTTCCTGAAGAGCTTGGGGTCCTGAATGCTCCGGAGGTCCAAGGGAAGCCGATTCCGGGCTGAAGCCGCCCTAAAAGCAAGAGAGCTCCCTCCAACTCTCTTAAGGTGAAATCTCAGGACGTGGACAAGAAGCTGCGCATTTAATTTGCATATATGTGGCATTTCCAAATTCAAGGTATGCATATGTGTGGCATTTTACATCTTGTGTGTGACCCTTTAACCCCTTCGCGCCGGGGGGGTTATTCCCCCGTTGTGCTGGGGGGGCGCGCACAGTGCCCGCATGCTCATGACGAGCTCAGCTCGGCATGAGGCACGGCGCTCTTGTGCTCATGACAGCTGAGCTCGTCACAAGTGCACCGGCTCCGGTAGAACGCTCAGCACAGCAGGGGAATTCTCCCCGCACCTGAGCGTTCCACGGGCCATGACGAGCTGAGCTCGTCATGAGCACCGGAGTGCCGTGGCTCATGATGAGCTCAGCTCGTCATGAGCATGGGAGGGGTTAATAGCACATTATTGCTCACTGTCACACAAACCTAAATGTTCTTGGAACGTCCTGCCGCTATTGTTGACTTCAGTGCTCTATTCTTTCCCCCTGATGTCCTTCAAAATAACCAAATCTACAAGTGTATATTCCATGTCCCCTACAGAGCTTCAGCATAGAGACCCCATCCAACCCAAACTACCCAAAACTGTGAAATGTATCTGAAGAGACATGCAAATTCTTTAGCTCCTTAATCACAGCAGTGGCTGGCATGCAATCCCTAACCACACCCCCTGGAGTCGCCCAATCCCAAATCCTACTATACATTAGTACACATTCTATTCATGCTACATAAGACCAGACCTACCATGCACTTAAAGCATGGTACGGACACATACATACTTTTAATCTCTAGCACATCTGTGACCACACTACTCAAGCTCCACTAATATGACTACATGTCATGAGGGTCACATTTAGGGTTGTCTTGGCTAAAATATACATGAATGGATAAAGGTGATGCTTATGACTTTGGGTATGTAACAGAGGAAATCTTATTTCATTTGTAGGGGTATGTCATAATCACATGTAAAGCGTACCCACATATAAGTTGTGAAACGTATTATTATGAATATGTGGCGTATTTCAGGCCATTAACTAGTAGCACGGAGAATTAACGTAGCAAATCAAAGTAACTAGCAGAAAACATTAACTTGAAGAATGTGTGTTGTGCAACTGACACATATTCAAGTATTAAATGTGTTTATTAATCCTGTTATTTCATACGTAGGTAAATGAATTTGTTTAAATTGCATTAATGTTATATGAATTCATAAAGCTTCCACAATGCTTTCCTTATGTTACCTAAAATTTGTTGCCGTGCAATGCAAGTTCCTGAGAACTCTCGCTTTAACAGTTTCAATTTCATGAGTGCTGTAAAATCTGTTGTTTCTCATGTTTTGTGATGAAGAAGCGCTCTTTTAGGTAGAATAATGTATTTGTTTTACTAGTTAGACAATGAAAGAAGTTACAATCATGTGGTTTGTGTCGATAACGGATACTTCACACAGGAGAAGGCCTGAGAACCAAGAACAAACTGTTGCGAGCAAGGTACATGGTCAACATTGTGGAAAAACGCCTTCAGGACTGAACCGAGAGCGGATGGCGTGACTCAAATTTAATCATGGGAATGCTACCTGTGGATAATTAGTTGTTGGAATTTGGGATAGTGCGCCACTTCTTTCTTGCCTTCAGAGAGAGTGCATCCTAAAATGCGCTCTGTCTTTGCTTTAGTAGCCTTATGCTATCTGACCCATTGATAGTGCAGAGATTTCTTAGGAAGACTCCGCGCACTGACCAATTTTTACCTTCCTTCTGAAAATGCTTATGTAGGGATGTCACCTTAGTCCTGGAGTAGGGAAGGATTAATGCTTTTCACTCATCAATCCCTATATACAGGGAAATTTGGACTCATGCTTCCTGATCTTCTGTATCCTACTTCTTAAACTAAATGTGTTGTTTATGCTGCACCTTCTAAACTTGAAGTGCAGATTTGGCTTCATGCTAATTTGCTTGTATTTCTATACCCTCGTATTGAGAAATCTTTATGTTCGGTTATTTTTGGCTTTGAAATAAACCTAAGTAACCTTAAGTAGCGGTCATGAGCTATTATGTATCAAGGATGATTATTGACAAATTGATGGTTTTCTTAATGACTTTTCTACCCTTTACAATTTTTTGCTGCGAAAAAGAACCATTGGTTAGTGACTCTAGAACAGGTCTAGAACTTATGGGCCCATCCCTTTCAGGCAAATGTGCAGATTTAGTCATGATACCAGTCCCTGGCAAACCCATGACCACATTGCTCCTTATGTTCAACCAATGAACATTCAGGAATTGCATATCCAATATAAACATGCCAAGCCAACCCATGTCTTGTTTAATAGCTTAGAAAATCTTGAGCATTCGCAGTCAATTATAACATGAAATCTGAAAATTAAAGTCCTCAAATGGAATATTCTGTTGCCTTAAAGGCCAGAGTCATGAATGGCTTCTTGGCTTCTTATGCCATAGGACCTTCAGCAGCTATGCCATTAAATCTCTATCAACTCTACCTATTTTTTTCTGTTATAGTGACATTTTACAGCGCCAAAGGGCATTGGCCCTTTTGACAGGGTCCTCCCCAAACTTTTGGATTTCACTAATCCGACTATCTTATTAATTCATTTTTGTTGGCCTTAGGACTCTGTGCACTATACCATTGTTAACCTGTGCTAAATTGCTTGTGCTCTCTCCACTAAACATGGTAAAATTAGCTGATACCCAATTAGCACATTTAACTTACTTGTAAATCCTTAGTAAAATGGTGCTATGTGTATCCAGGACCTGTATATGAAATGCTACTAGTGGGCCTGCAGCACTGGTTGTGCCATCTGCTTAAGAAGCCTTGCAAACCTGTCTCAGGCCTGCCATTGCAACCCGTGTGTTCAGTTTTCCAGGTCTGATGCAGTGGAGGATAGCAATCTAGGTAGCGCTATTCTTTTGGCGTAAGTGTGACAACAGGGAAAAGTCTCCTCCCTCTAAAATGATGGGGATTTATAACATTTATAGTAAGCTTTGGCTTCAATGATCAGGTAGCCAAGCCGTATGTCCCTTTAGCACACTCACCCCTATAATGATTGGGGTTAGGTAGAAAGGCAAAGGAGCCCTGAATAAGTCCAAATGACAAACTGGACAGTTTCAAATTTGACCAAAACATGATGGTGCCCGAGAGATTCAGGAATCATTGGCCCTCCATTTTTAGCATCTATTGAATTGTTTTTAACCATGGAATGGGACCCAGTGAATTGAGAAATGTAGAGTACTCCCATAACTATTTTTAGCCTGAACTGGACCTCCGCAATAACCCAGGTAAGTATACATATACAAGCTCCTGGACCGGTTGATCCCACCAAGTGCGGTTGAGTTACCTAAGTGAGAAAAGACACTAAAGATGAAGTATGCCACAATTGGGTGGATGAGTTGTCTCTTCTTATTATCGTTAATGATCCTGGACGGTAGTCTTTTTTACACAGGCATAATTAGTCCCTTAGCTTTTGCATTCTGTGGTGAAGAGAGAGCAGCTTAAATTGTCAGTTCAGCCTGTCAAAATAAACCTTTTTCCAGTCCCTAATCTTCCCTTTTCACACGTATAATTTACCCGTAGGGTATTCCCGGACAGCCTTGAGGTTAGGATGCAATGTATTTTAAATTCAGGACATATGCTTTTAAGATTTATATGTCCAGGCAGTGAAACACTCTAACATTTGTTTTTCACTACTGCAAGGCCTTCCTCTCTCGTAGACTAACCTTTGATCTTACCTTATTACATTTAATAAGCTGTAATTTCAAAATGAAAGCAGGTAATTGTAAGGAAGTGAAGTTAAACATCCTAACTTATGGTGAAGTCAGATTTTAAATTACAATTTTGAAAATGCCACTTTTAGGAAGTTGGTATTTTCCTGCCTTAGCTATTTAATGCATGTAGCCAGATCTTGGATCACATGACTGGGTGTGGCTGACAGTCGGGCTTTGTATATTCCTCCTAGACAGTCTCCCACATTAGGAATCATAGGTGTGCTAGGAGGGGCCATCACTGGCAGAGTGGGATGGTGGAGCTCAGGCAATCCCAATTTACACTTAAATAGGCTGTGTCCTGCCTACATTCCCTCTATAGTTAGTCTGGATCCATGGAAGGAAAAGCAGGGTGCCTGGGGAGTACAAAGGGAATTTCCAAAAGCTTCTTCCACCTTCCAAAGTAAGGACAATAGTTATACATATACAACCTCAGACATCACCTATTCCATACAATTCTGTACCTGTGGAGTGCCAGGAAGAAGGACTGCAGAGCTGTTGGAGGACTGCCAATCTGCTGGACTGCTGCCCTACTGGACTATTTTGTTGCTGGAACATGACAATGCTGTGCTGATATGCTGCCTGATGCCCCTTCCCTGTGTGAGAAGGACTGGACCTGCTTCTACTGAACCCAGAACCCCAGAGTGACTCCAAGGGCTAGATGGCTGGCCTCCTGACTAGTGTCTCAAAGAGAGAAGGCTCCAAAACCTTGACTCCCAACAACTTGACTCTTCCATCAGTGAGTCTACCCTGCCAAGTAGTGCCATTCCAGGCCTGCAAACTTGGTAGTGGGCCCAAGTGCTTTACCAGCCTCTGTCTTGATCAGCCTCTGTAGATTCAGCATAACCAATGTATTTCCTCTCCTGCATGGTGCAACCCTTAGCAGAACTAATGTATCTCAGCTTCTTCATGGATTGGAGCCGCTGTAAAGAGCTGCATCGTGTTGCAGCCCATCACCTCACTGGAACAGAGACTGCATGATGCATCCAACCCACAATCCCTCACATTACTCGTTGACTCCAGACTCAATGACAGACTCGGTTTCACCGCCTCACAGTTACTTAGTTCTGATGCATTGCCCTGAATGCACATCATATCCTTGACACCAGACTGCATCACAAGCACTCATTGATGAGATCCTCAATGACACCAGACAACCTTACCACACCTTGGTACTAACACAGCGCTTCGGCTGCACAACGCATCTTAGGCTGTGGATCCTTGCAACACTCCGCAAACCAGCGTTTAAGGTTCTCCAAGCAGTAGGCCTTACTGGCTCCCTGAAGGCGGCCGGGTGCTCAATCGAGCTTGGCCTGAATTTGTGGCTTTTTCCTAGTCTAGTGCGAACGGCTAGCCACAGTTGGCGCTTTATGCCCTTTTGTGCTATTTTTACTTACATTTTTATAACTGTATATCTCTGGTTTGACTGATTTAATGTTGTCGTTTTGATCCTGTTTTATTTATTAAAAGTTACTCTAATTTTCCAAATCTGTAATGTATCCTTTTGTGAGCCGTATTCACTGTGTTACTATTTAAATTCTTTGATTCTGAGTTAAGCCTGACTGCTCTGGGCCAAGCTACCTGAGGGTTGAGCACAGGTTAATTTAAGGGTTGCTTGTGAATTCACCCTGAGAAGAATTGTGGTTGCTGTTTAAAAAGGGTTTCTCCCCCTCAACTAGTAACCGAATTTCTTACAACTGCTTTATATACCTATTGACATGGGCTCCACCTTTTTTCTTCCAACTATAGATGGATAGAGGGAAAGGAAAATATATATTTTTAACCTTTCTGGATTTCTGATTTAAATAAGTTGTTACATTTCGATATCTTTGGGTTACTGACAGCCTTCACATGGTCCAGAAAGTGCCTTTATAAGTGCAACAACTCAACAGTCATTCAAACCCTATTGCAATGCATAACCTGAATAGGTTTCTAAGAAAACGACAGGGGACAATTCTTTCCACTGGAGTGGGTAAACAAACCAGAGTCAATCAATTACTACCTACTTCACCACCAGTAAAGTTGTTCTTCCTTGACGGTGAGAGATATCAGGGAAGAGTGCCTGACATAAATACAGTTAATAGAAAGGGACACTTAACATGTTTTACATTCTGTCCAGACCTCAGAATTCTTAAAAATACAATTGATAAAGCACAGGTGAGATTGTGTTACAAGACAATAATGTTGAGGTGAGGGGCATTACTAATAACCCAGGCACACTGAGAGCCTTACAAGAACTAGAAGCTCTCAAATAACCTGCCAGGTTAGCTAAACAAGATGAAGGCCTTCTGGATAGACATACTGGGACTGGCCCAAATGGTTCAAATCCCATGAAGGCTGACTTGGTCTTTCATCCTTTTATAATTCAGAAAATTAAGTACCATTAAATTGCAGAATAGCTGCCACCCACAGTGCTTAAATAACTGTTCATCTCTGGCTGTGTCAAGCACATTTCCCAGAGTGAAGGACTACAGTATTCATTCAGAATGGATAAGAATGATAGTGCTCTGTTTCATACCTTAGCATACTAAATGTTCCATAGGTTAACACGTCAGCTCTGGGGGGTAACTGGGACATTTGAATGAGCTTGCCTGCCAGAGTCAAATGCTGCAGCAAAGAAATGGCACCCTTCACATAGTCGAAGAGGCTCTCATTTTCAACAATAGAAATTACCTAGGCTTCTGGATCAATGCAGCCTATACGCAGCCTTTAACACAATAGATCATCAAAATCTGATCCACATTTGGGAAACATCTATGGGCTTTCTGGACACAATACAGCAATGGTTCATCTCTTCCCTTGCCCATCAAATCACCTCCAAAGGATAGGAACAGTAAGAAGCCAGACACTTCCTATTTGCTCCTGAACTCCTCTCCCCATCTTTGTAGACCTCAACATGGGCCCCTGGAATTCATACTCACCAACAACAACATTGTGTAAATGACATCAAACTCGGCATCAATATTTCCTCACCTATTGAAATACAGTGACCCAAATCCTGCCTTGATCAAATCCAGGCATGAATTTCTAACAGCTACTAAAATCTTAACCCTACAACACCATGGACTGAATTCAACCGTACCATGCCAAGGCTGAATTGGCTACACTGGTTCCCCTGCTGTTCTGACCAAGAAATGAACCACTTCCCAAGGACAATGCCACACCAGTAGACATGACATTGCCGGTCTGGGAACCAAAAAAATAGAAGAGGGGTAAAAAAGAGAGGCATTCTCCATTTATGCATTCAAGATCAGGTATTGTATCCCATTGAAATGAACTTTCTCAAAGTCTAAAAATCCGGAAAGAAGCTGAAGACAGATCTCTTTATATGTTTAAGGAATATTATCTCAACCACACTAGCTTATTCCTGTTATCTCCCTCCCATGTACAATTACAATTTGTCCTTGGGCTTTCACATATGTTTAGTGTTTCATAGTTTCCCAGCCACATGTGCACAATATAATAACAGATTCAAAGCTTACTGGAGACTTCTGAGCTTTCCACCACTCTGAAGCCCCACCAAATCATTATTTGGTGATAAAATTTGTATAGGATTTAAGAACTATCGTAAGAAACCAAATTGTTATTTTCATTCCCATTGTTTTCCTCGCACCTTTCATAATTCTTTCCACAAGCGCCTTCAAGACAGGCAGATTCCTCAAAAGACTATGACCGACTTTGATAAAGATATTTACAAAAATAATCTGGCTTCATTCTTCTTACAGTTGATATGAAACATTTGTATTCATGGGAGCAAGAAAAAGAGAATCATCTGTCAAAACGTGAATGATTTGAAAAAAGTGCTTTTTGTTGACATGTTTCTCCTCTTTTTTATGGGTTCACAGTGGGATTGCGCTCTTCTTTCAGAACTGTAACAGGACAAGGTCCTTGTGGCACCTGTGAGTCTACTTAGATTAACCAATAATGGTTTAATGGACACATTATTATCCATAGGACCATTCCTCATAGTTAAAATAATCTTTGCAAATGGTGTAAATGTTTGCAATCTAATGCCAACATTTACACCAAATATTCAGTACAATATACATTTTAAAAACTACGAGTTATGACTGCTTTGATCCGAGATATAATAGGGTTAAGAACAGGTTTATTTACTGACTTTTGTGACCCATAAGGATTGTGATTATTATTTGAAGTTTGCTCTCCCCCTTCCACTAATACTCTAATTACAACACTCCACAGAGTGAATGCTTGGTGAACCAATCTAAGTTCAAGGCAAAATCCTGCCATACATCATGCGTCTTTTCTTTTAACAGTATGGGAGCACAAGGGCAAAAATCTCGGAAGCCAAAAAAGGAGGGTAGACTAGAAATACAACCTAGGGTCCACTCAGATACCCTTTTCTATGTATATTTTATTAATGGTCAGGATAAAGTCATTTTGTGGAAAAGAGATCAATAAAAAAATAAAGATAATTAGACAGCATCACAGTTTTTTTTATCTCTAAGTTTGTTATGTTTTCCAGGCCAAGCAGCCTATTATTCTAAGAGAATGTATTACTGCAAAAGTTAGGTATCACAATTTTAGTTATCACCATATCATCCTATTCAACATTGCTAATTTAAAAAAATTAACTTTCAGAGATTTATGAAAATATTACATTTCATGACTCATAAAGAAGGGCAGTTAAAATTGGGAGATGGTGGCACAGCTAGAAAATGTGGAGGTATCCCAAGCGTTGTGATACTGGGCAGGTAAAGGGACAGACTTGCTAGGTCTTCTAATTTGTTTTGCTAATAAACATTATTTTATACTGATTCGAAGTGAACCAAAGGAACACTTAACATTCAGTTTTCAGGAGAATTATACCACTGTCTTTTAAGCAAGATTACAGCATGACTTAATTTTATTTCCACAAAAAGATGATGGACGAAATGTTGAACATTGTCAAACATTCATCCCTAGTCACAGATCTGGGTTAAATTCCTCATTTTTTTGTGAAGTTTGGACCCAGGCATATGCAAATCAGTCTTGACCATGCCCGCCATGGGAACAGTCCTGCCGGAGCTGCCAAACCAGGTCTACCCTGGACCAGAATAAAGCTTCCTAGGAACAGTTTCGGGGTTTCACCCCTCATCAGCTAGGCTAGCTTGAATCCAGTGGCACATTGAGCCAGAGGCCCACACCTGAGCATACTCTTTCCACGTATGGCGAGTATAGCAACACAAAAAGATGGACAGAATGCTGAACATTTTTGCATTTTTTTCAATCCATCAAAACTGATAGTAAGTATCATGGAGGATCATTTTTCTCACTTAATTTAATCCTTTTTTCTCTTTGAATTCACTTTAATGCAACTGTCATGAGCCTTACAGCTTCGCCTGATGTCAAAAATTGGTTCGGCTTCCACCCAGTCCCACGTAGGCCAGCTAATCCTGACGACGCTGTTTACAGTGAAGGGTAGCTAAGAGCTTTACCCGATTGACTCTCTACCTCAGATCAGGCAGCCCAGTGCCCCATTAGAAGAAAGTAAAGGGCAGATTTATCAAGCAGTTGTGTTGCTTTTGCATCACACAATGTGGTGCAAGAGCGACGCAACTACTAAGTAAGATTTATCAAGCATTCAAGGGCACCTTGTGTGGCTCTGTGCGACTCGATAAATCTAGAGTAACGTAAAAGCTGCGCAAATCATTGCATTGATTTATTTTGTCCCAGGGAGGTGTTCCATGGGTTAGTGGGGTGTTCCAACGCTTCCAGCCGAGGATTTTGACACATTCTCTGGGAAGGCATCAATATGCTATGCCTCCCAAGGTGAAATATCTATTTCTCCTTGTTCTTTCCTCTAACAATGTGTGCTGCTTTTGCAGCACACATTGAAAGAGGACAATACCTCTCAGAATTGCTTTTGTGCAGGAAATTGCCCCTTCCGGTACAAAAACAATTCTGCTTACAATGCAGGCACCCTTGCACCATGGTGCAAGAATATCTGCACTGGTGCTAGGCAGCAAAGTGCTTGTCAGCGGAAGGAAAAGACAGGAATGCATCATATATTGCTAAATGCAGTGTCTTCCTGCCCTCTCCCTATCATGAAGCGCAAAATGGTGGGTTGCTGAGCTGCATGATTATTTTTATCAATGTGCCCATATCTGTTGTGTCAGTCTCTGGTTCTCTAATGCACTGGGGGTTGCATCAAACAACTAATGCCTTCAAGTGTACATGCTGGCTGGCTGGCTGAGAGGAGCTATTCAGCCAGATATACACAGTGCATGCAGCTTAGGGGCACTGAAAGCAAATAAAAGCACAGACTGGGCCCCAAAGTATTTTTTCCTTCTCTAATGTCATTCAGTTTAATTTCCAATTTACAGTCACTAACCGGATTAGGCCCCGTTTCTGTGCTGGAACTTTCTATCCTCCAGTGATGGATCTTTGAATATCATCTTTGTGAAGTTACAAGAATCATGTTTTTAGCACAAAGTAAGTTATAAGAAGAGAGAGTATATTTGTTGAACACCCCAGCCGCCTATGACTCACCAAACTCTTTCTCTAACCATCACAGCTGTGTCAGAGATGATATTTTCTCGCTTGGATTATGGTAACGCCCTTTACATCGGCCTTCCGGAGAAACTACTGAGTCTGCTCCAGGTTACCATGAACGATGCGGCCATGCTGATTTTTAAATTGCCCAGGAAAGCTCAGGCCACTCCTCTTCTGCAGCACCCGCACTGGCTCCCGGTGAGACAGAGAGCTAAGTTTAAAGGCCTTTGCATTGCCCATAAGGCCATTCATGGCCAAGCCCCACAGTATCTAAAAGACTGCCTAGTTCTGTACACTCCCATTCGGACGCTACGGTCCTCAGAGGCTTGCCTGCTGAAGGGTCAGCGTTTCAGGCTGGTCACCAAAGGGGGCAGAGCTTTTTCAACTGTCATCGCCCCTTTATGGAACAAACTATCAGAGATCGTGCGTAAAGAGCTCACTCTTCTTCCGTTCAGGAAAAAGTTGAAAACGGTTCTCTGCCAAGAGGCATGGGGATCAGATTAATTTCTGTCCCTGGCTGGGTGGCTTGGTTCTGTTTTTTCGCTCCTTCTACAGCGCTTAGAGACCTGTTGGTGATAATTGCGCTCTATAAATATAAATACCAATACCAGCTGTCTTCCACATTCTACCACAACATTTAATCATTGACATTCTCCTTCTTGTGCTCTCCTCAAAACAGCAAGAATACCACACACCTCCCCTGTTTACAGTATCCATATAAGTGCCTATATTGATCTATACATAAAACATAAATATTCAATTAGATCACATACATAAACCTAATATTATTTTGAACAATTCAAGAAACCTTTTGATGAAAATACAACAGCGACAAGTCTACAAAATCCTTAAGATGTTCTGGACATTTCTTTGGTCTCAAACTTTTCCTTTGTGCATTATATGGTCCTTTGTATGAGCTACTATATTGGCCTATTTCCCCACTTTGACTTGGAGAATGGAAGGGAAGTTTTCACTCATACTCTTGGTCACTTCTTCATAGGTTTCACAACCACAATGCGACTTAGATTCCACACCCTACCATACCCAATTTTCACTGCATTTTTAAATAGCTTTATGACTTGTGTACTTTTGTGGATTTGGACCATGGTGCACTGGTGCCTTTACTTTTACCAAATCACCCACTCTAACCAATACCTTTTTTACTCTTTTTAACTCACCTTACATGTTTTTCCTCATTTCTTGCTTTAGTTTCTCTCTTTCTCTCCAATCCCCTGCTGTCTTTTTCTTTACACCTTTGTTCCACAGCATCCATCGGGACACAACAAAGTGTTTGGTGACCTCCCTTCAAATAATTCAAATGGAATTTTCCCTGTTGATGAATGAGTCTATATGCAGTGATCCTATCCTGTAAGGCTTGCTTCCACTCCCAACCATTTGATTTGGCTTACTGTATACTATCCTTGAGAGTTTTATTCAACCTTTCAATAACACCATTTGTCACAGGATTATATACCGAACACGTTTGTGTACCATCCCTCTGTGTTTTAAAACTCTCAAACTTTCTTGAACAATTATCAGACAATAAGGAATTGGGGAAAGATTCCCTTTTAAAAACTTCATTTAAAAATGTCAAAATACTAGTGGAGGTTATGTTACACACACACACTTCACTTCCACCCATTTGGAATATAAATCCAGTAATACAATCAAATATGATGTACGTTGTTCCCCACTAAGAGGACCTATAATGTCAATTGATATTTTGGCCTACAGATGTTTAGGTAGATTACGCACCACCATAGGTACATTTTTGATTTTAAGAATTGTATCACTGACATTACACTCCTCGCATTCACGGACTACCCTTATCACTTCCACATGGAAGATGTCCTATGTGAGCTAACGTCATTCATCTGTTTCTTAGCGAACGATGTGGAATTAATCTTGAGCCACTAAACAAAATTGTATTATCTACTGCCAGTTCTTCATTTCTGGAACTCCACACCTTTCCTAGTTTAATCATTCAACATCTCATCTTGCAGAAGAACGGACTTCCATTCCTCCTCTGTAATGGCTACATGAGTCACTACACATACGCTCACATCTTCTTCAACTACTTTGTCCCGATCATTTCCGTTTGATGTTTTCTCTTCAACTGGTTCAACCAACCTTGATAAACAATCTGCAGGTTGATTCATTTTGCCTTGAACATACTCCACAGAGAATTCAAAGTCTTGTAAAGCTAATATCCAGCTCCTGATCTTTGAGGATATCTGATCTAAACCCTTTTTTAAAAACACTTCTTTCAGAGGTTTATGATCGGTTCATACAGTAATAGGCATACCCCAAACAAAATTCCTGAATTTATTTAACGCCCAGTTGATTGCCAGAGATTCCCACTCAAGGATAGAATGATTATTCTCTGATCCTCTCAAACCTCAAGAGATACAGGTAATTAGCTGTTCTTTTCCTTCTCTCTTCTGTACCAGAATAGCTTATAGGCCTTTGGAGCTCATATCAGTTTTTACCACTTGTATTATTGCCAGGTATGAATGATTGCAGATTAGGTGCCTTTTCTAAATCTCTCTTTAAATTTTCAAATTCTAATGCACAAATCTAAGACCACACAAATTCAAACACAAAGCTACCTAAAGAAGTCTGATTTCTGGGCAAATTCTTTTATAAATTGTCCATAATATTCCTCCATACCTATAAAGGAAACAAATTCCTCCTTGCATGTTGGTGGCTTCAAATTGAGAATAGTGTCCACTAAGTCCTTTTTAGGTGACACACCTGAACTAGATATTTTATGCCCTAGATAGGTTACTTCTGAGATCCCAGACCTACACTTGTCTCTTCTTAATGTCAATCCTGCTTGCATCAACCTCTCCAGTGATAAATGAACTCTGTCATCATGTTCATTTGTATCCTTACCAAATATCATTAAATCATCCCGATAACACTGTCCCCTTCTACACCCTGCAACACTTTTTCCATCACTCTGCAGATATGAGTCTGAAATACATTCTTTCAAATGTAAAGGCACCAATAAGTGTTATAAGATCTTTTAGATCTTGCGACTCCTCATCGAGCTCAATTTACTGATAAACTGATGGGAGCTCTAGGGTAGTAAAATATTTTACTCCTTTTAGTGCAATAATCAATTCATCTATCTTTGGTAAAGGAAACTTATCTACCACAACTTCCTGATTGAACGCTCTCAGATCCATACATAATAGATCCACTTGCTTTAATGGCCATGACTATAGGAGCCAACCACTCTGTGGCTTCCACCATTTCAATGACTCCCTCTTATCTAACGCTTTCAACTCTTTCTCAACACTCTCTTGCAAACACACTGGTATACATCTTAATTTAGCCATCACAGGAACAGCACCTTTATTTTGTTTAATGTGATGCTTGTATCCCACCAAACATTCTAAAGAATTCTTAAACAGCCTACTGCACCCTTTTCATATACACCATTGTCCTGAGAGATTATCTGGATCTGCACCTGTGGATCAGCAGCATTAGGATCCAGTTTAACGCCCAATTGCTGTTGGTGTGGCCAACCTAATAATTCATGTCCTTTGACTGCCACACACAGTTTTCCAACAGTTGTGTTCATACCTAGTTTCAACTCCTCTGCAAAATATCCCAACATTTCTATTGAAAGCCCTCCATATCCACCTGGGTTAATATCCATGTTTTTTAACTCAACCTTTCCTTCAAAGCTTCCCTCAAACACAGACTTTGATACAATTGTACATTTGGAACATGAATCAAAATGCATGCGAATCACAGTCTTATTGATTACAACCAACTCACTTGGGTGATTTATTTTTCCATTTATATCTATCTCCTCAACTTGAAAAATAACTTCTTGAGTTATTTCTTTTACCTCCCTTGGTGCCATTCTATTTGCAGCTTTAATATTACATTACTTGTTAAAATGTACTTTCTTTTTCAGTCAGAAAATTCTTTATTTTGGCGTGAGCCATAAAAGAAGCTTTCTTTTTAGATTTATTACAAATCACATACAAAACACATGTCACATCACGAGCTTCGCACGGACGGAGAATACCACAGTCTTATGAGTCAAAGAGCAAATCTGGCATCATAACTTACATTTTGTTAATAGTTATAAGTTCAGTCAATGAAGAGAGTGCAGATAGGTTTTAAAAACATTTATTTCCATTAAGAGATTAGTACATTTCTTTTTGGTCCTTCTTATTTCGATTAGTCCTTAACTCAAATAAGTATACAGATATCTCATCAAAAAGAATGGTTAGATAAAAAAAATCAATTAATACATCCATTAACGAGTAACTCATTGTACTACAGATGGGATCAGATTTTAGATTTGCAGAACCCATGAAGAGTTAAGATTCAAAAGTAAAACAGTGAGATCAGAGGAGCATAAAGTTCAAAGCCAAACTAAAGCATCAAAAATGTCCATAAAGAGTAGTACATGATACTCAGCAGAGTCTCAGTATATCCAAATTAAATCACCATCGTTGCTTTAGCAATCTGGTCTAAATGAAATGGCATTAACAGGTCAATAGGGAAACAGCAGTAGCAGAAGCTGCAACTGTCAAGAGTCTGGTCAGGGGAAGAAAAGCAAAAAGGCATTGACCAACCTAACTAGCAACATGCACCAACATAAACAACATTAATACATTGTTACAAACACTATATTGGGGCTACTTAATCCGCGGACCAATCAGGTGTCATCTCTTGTGACTGAGCAGGTTCAGGTCCTTCATCGCCACAAAAAAATGCTTAATAATGTATAACCTCTCATATATAGGTTCAAACAGGGATTCAAGTGTCTTGGTCTCCATTAAAGTAGACTTTAATTCCTGACTTAAAGTAAAATGAAGAACAGTCTGCATTTGAATAACTTCAAACAAATCCAAGATATTGTCTGCGTTTTTATGTTAAAAAATGGTATTCAATTGACAGCATACACTACGTAATGTCAGCAAATTCAGTTTTGAATAGAAAGAAACTATTCTTCTGTTGCTAAGAGTTGCAGCAATGTAAGTAACTTCCACTTGTTTAATTGTGTATGTGTAATGCTTTTAGACTGCTCTTAAAATTAGCCAAATTGTCTCTATCAAGGTAGGTAAACATTTACTTTCAAAGTGGTGCACAGTGTTTTGAAGCACCCTTTTCATAAAACCAGAAAAAACTGAGAGATTAGGAAAAGTATTCTCCTCTCTGGTTCACGGTTTCAAGCTTTTAGATGAACTGTGAAAAATGTACATAGAGTGATTTTCAACATCTGTTTGAATATATGGCAGAGGCTTCATAAAGCACAATTTGCAGGAATGCATCGCCAGACACCTACAAGGGAGCAAACTTGCGACATGGAAATGATCCATTACTAAACTTAATAGTCCATATCAGCCAATCCTCCTAAGAACATAAATAATTATTTGTGACTGCTTGATCCACATTCTATTTTTGATTTAATTGCTTGCACTTCTAACAAGATCATCCAATTTGTAGATATGCTTGCCATCCCCTACCATTTTAACTTGTGTTTCTTATCTCAATAGTTGCAAAATACCATAACTAGGTTTGGTTTGAATAAGGCTATTTGTAATATTCCTGATAAATCTTCCGATGATATATGAAGTGACTTGACTGTGCTAAGTGAAAATGTAGGGTTTGTAAATGGAGTAGAAAAAGTGGTGCGCAAATGTCATGCATAGTAAGTGAAGTGCATCTTTTTTGTCAGGGTGGTGTGGTACTTGTTATGATAAAATCATTATATAACAAGCATTGGCAAAACCAATATATCGCACTTTGTCTTCCAGATTTTGGCTTAGTGTATGCCTATTTTCTTTTTTCATAATTTAAAAAAATATATGTTTTTGAGGAGAACTGTCATGCCCTTGATTATATAAAAAGAGCATTAGCTGAAAGCAAAAATATTTTTTAGGCCTCAATAATAGTAGCTTATAGTAGCTCTGGCCTCTGAAGGAAACTACTTTGTGTGTGCATGTGCTCTTGTGACAGAATAAATTGTCTTCACTCATAATGAAGTTGGTTTTTCACACTGAATCATCTTAGTTTGGACCCAGCCATATGCAAATCAGCCTTGACCCCTAATGCAATAGAAACAGTCCAGTCTGAGCTGCCATACCACACCTGCCCTGAACTGGAGTACAAGCAACCCAAGACCGGTTTTTCCCCTGTTTAGGGCTTTTCAGGTGTATCTTGATTCGAGCGGCACAGTGAGCATGAGTCCCACATCTGGGGATACCTGTCACTTTTAAGGCATCATACTTAAGTATTGTAAAAAGCGATGGCTTGAATGCTCAAAATAAATCTCGGCCACTGGTAACTACTCTGGTCGCATCCCAGTCTATCAATATTTTGCACACCGTGGTGCACATTTTTTATATACAAATTAGTATTTTGTAGCAAAACAGTGCAAGACATGACTGTGGTGAAAACAAGCGACCACATTGCCAACAATGTAGTTTCATCTTCACTTCCTGTGGTATGACTTAAGCTTGAAAGGGCCTATCGAAGCCTGGCTAAAACTGATTTGCCAATGATTGGCTGCAGCCTGTAATTGAACAGGCAATTCTATATTGCAGACAATGAATGGGCTAAGTGTAATTGCTAATGCGTTAGAGCAAATCATGGTTATCCTTTGATTTCTATTGGATATGTAAGCCCCTCAAACTACGGGGCATATTATCAAGAACGGCGTTAAAATTATCGCTGATTGCCCTGGAGAATTTCAATAGAAGCCCATGTTCACACCAGAAAGAGGAAGGGCAATTGAGATGGTGAAGTCATATAAATATTTGGGCATTCTATTTGATAATAAAGTCTCATTTAAAAGCGATGTTAATGTTCAAAGAGCAAAAACATTGTCTTTAATATTCCCTTTTATGTCATTACGAGATTCTCTAAAATTCCAATCGTAGGACCATATTCTCAAAGTTACCAGAGCCATGTTGCTCCTGACTATTTACTCTAGCTCTCCTATATTTAAGGGAAAGGATGCTTAACTATTGGACCAATTGATAACAAGGGCCTGCAAGTCTGTTCTTAAAATTCCAAAAGCTATTGGACACACTTAAATGAGTCTGAAATTTGGACTCCAAAGACAAGCTCCAGTGAGCCAAGGCTCATTTTAAAAACGTATGCATTTTTTGTTTTTATCAGAAGTTGGTTCCTTAACAAATAATTGCTGACACAAAATTAACCATTCTGAAAATGCTGGTCCCTTGAAATCTTACCTATTTGAGTACTACCAATGCTTTGATGTACAGCCAGGGTTTCCTGATGTGAATAAACCTTGTTTAAAATACTTTTTAAACAGAAAGATAAATGTTAATTTGTTTATTGCTGATCAGGAAGCCTTAGGTGCAATGTAGCATATATCAACAGTGATACATTTTTACCAAAGTCTGGAAGTTCAGTATTACTTGACCTTCAATTTTCCATCACATATGAGGGATAGATTTCTACAATCTGGACTGGGCTGATATCCCAGTAAGGATGGTACTGCAAAATGGATCCAGCAATGGGCATCTAGAGACTGTGTGGGCTTCCACAAGAAACTCTATTACATATTGTATGTGTCTACCCAAACTTGCTTACTGCACGTTGCATACTGTTAAAACCAAAAAATGTCTACGCTGGAGTGGGATCTGTCTGCCAGGCCCTCATATTATGCTGATCAGGGGCCTCAAATAGATTGGCATGTCAGTTGATAACGTTTTTGATCATAGCAGAAAGAATGTGAGCATCTTTACCATAAGCACTAGCCATTTGCTTCTTTCCCAATGTACATAATGTTTACAAGCAAGATCTTGGGCTAGGATAATTGCAGCTTTATCTTTATCCTGATGAATTATACATGAATTAGCTGTAACTGACTTGTTGAATGATTTTCGTATGGCACCCTAATGCATTGTTTAACTCTAATGAATTTCCATGTATTGCACTTTGACGTAAGATTTTTTTTAGGATTTATGATTTTCATGCATATAATGTTTACAAACACCTGGCACTGTGTATGGCTATTTTTGGGCTAAGTAAATGCAGCTTTCGTTTATCCTGATTAAATGTATATGTATTGGTTTTAATCAGACTGTCGAATGATTTCACATTGCACTTTAAAGCTTTGTTAACCCTGATGAACATTTACCCATATGATGTCTATAAGCACTTTGCACTTTGATGTAAACAATATATATGTTTTTGCGGGCCTCAACAAATGTTGCTTTATCTTTATGTATATAATGATTACAAGCACATGGCACTTTGTATGGCTCTCTGGGCTAGGATAAACGCAGCTTTGTTTTTATCTTCATGAAATCTATATGTATTGGTACTAATTGGATACATTGACGCATCATTAACTTTGATGAATGTTTACGCATATAATGTCTATAAGCACTTGGCACTTTGTTGCAATCTTTATGGGTTCTTTTACATGCTAGAACAAATGTAGCTTTATTTTTAACCTTGAATTTTATGTTTTTAGCTCCAAAACGAACAATCGAGTGATCCCAAAATGTTGTATGGTTAATACAAGATTATAATATGTTTTATCATCGGAAATGTATTGTTATGTATCTCTTTGTGATGATTTTAATTAATCAGACAATAAAATGTATTTTGTTTCATTCACTATGTTAATTAATTCATTTTAAACCAGCCACCTACATGTTAAGCTTAATTTGATGCTACTTTATATGGAACAGTTTTATTCAGATTTTAATAAACGGTCTCAACAAAAATTGTATCTGTGCAAATTTAAAATAGAAATGCAAAACAGTTCTTTAGAAAAATAAATGGACTGTTGGTGCCATCAAAACCGTGTATGTATTTACGGATTATAGATGATCGATTCACCCTTCTGTTTTGAATTTGTGGGAAAACTTTTGCAGCCATTGTATTTTAAGGGCATTCGGAGCTTCAGGTTTATTTATTGTTTTACTGATTGGTCTCGGGACCGTAGACTTTATCTCCCACAGATGACTTGCTGCTTGCCCGTTTGCCCCTGTGAATCACATACATGTATCCCATAGCTATTCAGCCAAGAATTAGGGCCTTGTTTAGGTAAAGGCAGATGGGATACTCAGTCAAAACTAGGCGGACATACCGTATTACAATTGCCATGGGCAATGATGCACTGGTAACAAGGCGGATGGGGCATCCACAACCTTTGTGCTTGAGTATTCCATCTGACCTACTCTAACTTAGGCCCTTGTTACCTTTCATGTGACTGAGTGCTGTATTTTGCAAAGTGCAAAAAAAAGCTCAGCACCAGATTTAACTAGATTTGCCTACCAATGATTAGGCCTGGGCGGTAAATTCCGTACCGCTTGTGGAATTTGGGTAATTTTGCGTTCTGCGGAGAATGCGAAATTGCCCAAAATTCTGTGTGCCGCGACTTCGCAAAAATCTTTGCTTGTTCGCGTTCTCAAATGCGTGTTCGCAAGATATTTCCCCCCGAGAACGCAGACAGCAATTGCGAACAGTAAAAAAGCATAGCGAATAAGCAATTCTGCGCGTTTGCGGAATTTCTGCATGTTTGCAGAGATTTTTTACTGTTTTGCAGAGATTTGCATAACACGATTACGCAAATTCCACCCTCCCCTACCAATGATGCCACTGGCAGCACTCATGTAACATCCGGCTGTTCTGGGTGATGTCGAGCCTCGAGCTATGATGTATAGGCGAGCCAGAAGTATCCAGTCAAGAAATTGCATCTTACATGTAGACAGCCGCTTAGAGGTCAGAGACATAAGATGTGCATTTTACTGGGTTGCACATGTTATCGCAGGCACTAGAACTCCTGACTACTTCTTTGCACCTAGTTGGGCATTCGGATTAGGGTCAAGCAAAACCACGTTACTTTAGTAGACATGGCTTTATACTGAAACATATGTTTTTAGTGGAGGCACCCTTCAGACATGCACCATTGCATGCATCATTTCAAATATATGTACATGGGGTTGGCACAAAGAGGCTTGAACGCTGCACGAGGATTACATTTCAGCAACAAAATTGTTTGTGGGCATGAAATTTTACTTGTCGCTACTTTTTGTATTGCTTTGTGACATTGTGTATTGCTTATCATGAGCCTTAATGTGTTTGCTACAGACTCATCTTGCTTATTTTAACTGGAAGTATAACAGATTATTCGCTACTTTTTTGCATTGCTTTGCGACAGTTCATATTGCTTTGCGTGAGCCTTAGTGTGTCTGCTACAGACGCATCTTCTTCATTTTAACTGGCAGTTTAACTGATTTTCTTTTTTGCACTGTTAATTCCAGACCTAGAAATTGTAAGGAAAGATCATTAAGAAAGGAAATGTTTCAGAAAACTGGCAGACGCCAATTAATAATCAACTATTTTAATTACGGGTGGTAGAAACTCACAGAGTTTCACTCCACTGAATTCTGCTGATGGGAGACTTGTCATCCTTAGGGCGGTCTTCCCTCAAACCTTTTGCCTGCTTACCTTCTCTCTTGGAGAGCATGTGCTTCTCCCCTAAACACTGTAACATTGGTGTATACCCAATAGGCAAATTTAGTTTAATTATAAGTCCCTAGTAAAGTGGTATACCACAAACTAGTGGTCCTGCAGCACTGATTGTGCCACCCACACATGTAGCCTTTCCAACCTGTCTCAACCCTGCCTTTGCATGGCCTGTGTGTGCGACTAACTGCCACTTCGACTTGCCATTTAAAATGAATTGCTAAGCCTTAAACACCACTTTTGGAACAAATTGGTCACCTTTAAGGTAGACCCTAGGTTGTCAATTGGGCAGGTTTTGCATGTCCTTATAGAGACAACCACCCCAATTAAGTTTTCACTACTGTGAAGCCAACTCATCTCATAGGTTAACAGTTGGAATCCCTTAATACACTTTGAGCCTGTAATTCTGGATTAAAAAGGAGGAGCTACATCATATTGTGTTTCCTATGTTCGGAATATTAATGATAATTCCTCTTTAATGGTAAAGTTGCATTTAATATTACTATTTCAGAAATGCCACTTTTAGAAAGTTTGAATCATAAAGGGGAGCAATTCTATTGAGGTAGTAAGGGGCGGATCAATCAAAATATAGCTTTACAAAGAAGTCTATAGGTGAGCATGTAACTCCGCTCTGTGGATGGAGTTAGCAGAGTTTTACCACTCCGCACCTCCATTTATGGTGTAGAGTTTTTTACCACCGTCCACCACCACCCACTATTCTGGCGAAGCTCGGCCACTTGATCGCGCAGATGCTGGCTTAGTGGGTTCTCACCATTGCAAAGGAAACCCTGAGCCAGCAGAGGGCAACTACTTCCGGTCCCACCAGGTCACGTGGCTCACGTCACCTGCGGTGCAAGACTCAGGAAGGATCAGCAGCAGCGGGAAGAAAATGTGAGTGCTACCGGAGGGTGGATGCCAGACATGTGACCAAGCCTCCTCCTGCAGTTGACACCATCGGAGCCTGAGTCCCACCGGACCCTTTTGCATCATCGATGGATGACAAGGTAAGGAAAAATCCATTCCAAACCTATGGCTGCCTCCTCCGGATCCGAAATGGGCTAGCGTCTTCCCCACAGCTTTCAGCCCTTGCCTCAATGCATGCTATGTAACTCCACCTGCTAGCGGAACTCCGCGTAGAGCTACAAAGTGGATTTTTCATTGCAAGGAGTTCGGCATAGCGTGGCTACGTGGACTCCGCCCGGGCTTACAGAAGACCCCTTACACCATAGATTCGTCAACACTTTCCTATGGCTGTGTACTCATTTCGGGCCTACCAATGCCAACATATATTGGAAATCTTATTTCACTCGTCATTCATATATATCTTCTCACTATTATGCCACAAAAGTTGACATAGCATATAAACGTTCATTCTCAATTTTAAACAGTAAACAAATTAACTCTCAGGAAGAGAAAGTCAAAGTAGAATAAACACACAGCAAGAAAGGAATATATTCAAAGTTATTTATATTGTAGTTAATCAGTTAGAAAAGTCATGGGGATAAATATAGAATGAAACTCTACATAAAATTATGAAAGGCAGTGCGTATGTATCCACTATTCAATTCATAACAGTACATCAACTCCAGTATTAACAAAAGGAAAACCGAAATCAAAAGTGTATTCTGGTGTCCTTCAAATATGAATCCTGTTGAGGAGTTGGAAGGTTAGGTCGACGTTTCGGTCTTGAGTGTTTTCATCTGTCAGACCATCATCAGGACAAAAGTTTTCAGAAAGTAAAAACCCCTTGGGTATAACAAATGTAGGAAGCTAATTTTCAAGTGTGGCCACTGATTCCAGTTGAATAAGTTAGCCAACAAATCTTGGAGAATATTTTTGTACCTTTAAAGAAACTCAAAATGTAGGATATCCAGGGCATAAACAAAAAAGGAGGGAGAGAAGGAGGTTAAACCAAACCAGGTCGGCCTCCAGTCAGTATATGCAATACAGGAACCCTATGTGAAGGGTCCAGAGACCTGGTAGGTGTTGTGTGGTTACTGCTTAATAAGTCAGTGTGTACCAAAATTATGTAAGAAAGAAAAATTTCTTTCTAGAGTCCCCTCACTCACCGGGGTTGCCCCACGGTGACATGCTTCATCATTGGGGCCATCCCAGTTCTCTACGAAAAGGGGCGTGCTGCGACAAGGCGACTACGCTGGAGCACTGGTTTTGTGAGATGACTATGTGTGGTGCAAGTGTGGTGATGGTGGAGTGGGTGTGAAATTAAAAATACCGTGCTAGTGGGCCTCAACAATTTATTTTGCTCCTAGTGTGGTATAAAAATTAAAAAGGGGTAACACTGTGTTCTAACTTTTACTGAGCTAGATCAGTGTTATGGTCAACATGTTTCAAGCTCCCCTAAGCTTTTCTTCAGGACCATACAGGGTCCAGCCCTGTATTGCCACTCCTGTTTTTCAAATGAAAAAGATGAAAATAAGTGTTGCTAAAAAACTACTTATCAACATTACCGCTGTTGTTAATAAAACATGCGTGTTGCTGTACATACGTTTTGTATTCTACTTGGAATTCTGTAAAAGAGAATAACATTTGTTAAAGGATGGACAACCCCTTCAGAGAAGGGGAACAACTCACATGCATCTCACTCCGTCTAGGGCGTGGGTGTGCCCTTTGCATCATACTGATGCGTGCTGGTTGTCAAAACGGTGTGGAAAAATAAATCACTGTGAATCAAGTGGTTTAGTGGTTTCACACACAAACATTTAGACTTACTGTGACTATTGACAAGACACACAACATTTACACACAAAATAGAAACATGGCAGATAGTTATATTTACATAAAAGAGTGTTAGATTACACCCCATGGTCTTAGGCAAGGGCAGGAACGCCTCGTGGAAACATTGCTGAAAAAGGAGTTTCAAGATTAGAGTTAGAAGGCTCCTTCTCTGTTTGCCCATTAAAAAGTGCTGGTATCCTTGCAATCTAGCGTCGTATTAAAACTTACTTCCTATCGGCAGACCCGCTCGGTACTACCTGATGCTTCCTCACCCGACCGCATACTGATGTAAAGCGGGGCTCGCGGTGTATTTAAAACGCGCGAGCTTCCGGGTTGTGAGGAAAGACTGTAAGCTAGAGCGCTCGCTGGGGCGGCCATCTTGGAAGTATGCTATCGCGCTCGCCGCGAGTGCTGGACAATAATCGTTTTTTCTCATGGATAGTGCCGAATTTGGAGATAAGAAATAATTTGGAGTGATGCTAGAAACGGGGGCATTGTAAATAACTAATTAAGAACACAGGTTTTTTACGGATGGATGAAGGTTTTTTTCAATGCTGATTATGTAATGAGGCTAATCAAGTCTTTTTGAGAAACAGGCTTTTTTGGCATTAGATAGATAGTTAGTGTCTATCATTCCTGGGTCTACAGTGTGTTAATTTCTTATGGAACTTGGATCTGTTCAAATTGTTGGAGGGACAATATATCATAGCGATGAATCAGTGTCACTTCAGTTGGTTATTACGAATTCGTTTCGTACAGATAGCTTAGGGGCGAAAGGCCCCCCATGGGATTTCATCATTCAGACCTTGGGTGTCCGTATGTAGGCGAAACACCCATCTTTGTTCCTTCTCATGGAGGATTCGTTCCTGATTGTCTTTGTTTTTAACTGTTTCTATGACCACCCAGGTTAGGTCATTGGGTGTATGGTTCTGTTCGATGAAGTGGGTGGTCATTCTTGTTGTAGCTCGTTTGCACCTGATGTTGCTTCTGTGCTCTACTATGCGCGTGCTGACCTTTCTGGTGGTCATACCCACATAATGTAGGTTGCATGTGCAGGTTATCAGGTACACAACTCCACTGGTGTTACAATTGGAAAATCCCTTTAACTCCCATTTGGTAGTGTTGTTAAAAGTTATGGTTTTGGTTGGGGAAGTCAGATGGCAGACACTGCAGTTGTTACATGGGAAATGACCATCAGGTAGTGGTTGTGATCTCACTGTTTGGATTATGGATGTGGGACGTGTGTGCACCAAATAATCTTTCAAATTTTTCCCCCGCCTATGACTGAACATTGGGGTAGGTATGTTTAGGCCACCGCTGTTAAGTATTGGCCAATGTTTTTTGATTATCTTGGATACATTGTTAGAGACTTGATTGTACGTAGTGATACAGATTGGTTTTTTGTTTTCAGGTTGTGTTCTTTCTTTGGGTTCCAATAGTGCTTCCCTATTGTTGTTTGCCGCCCGTTTTTTAGCCTCTTTGATTAGTTTGTTCGGGTATTTCCTGTTTCTCAACTTGTTACTCAAGTCCTCCGCTTGGGCTAAGTAGTCAGATTTTTTGCTACAATTCCTGCGTAAACGTAGGAATTGCCCAAAGGGGAGGTTTTGTTTGAGGTGGCGAGGGTGGAAACTGTCAAAAGTCAAGAGGCAGTTTCTTGCTGTCTCTTTAAAATGGGTTGTTGTCATCAGTCTGCCTGACTCAGCATGAATGTTCAGATCCAAGAAAACGAGATCGGTCTTGCTCATGGAGCAGGTGAATTTCAAGAAAGGATCCTGGGTGTTAAGCCAAGTTAAGAAGGTCTGTGCTTCTTCCTCTGTGCCTTGCCATATCAACAGAACGTCGTCGATATAGCGTTTCCAATGTAGGATCTGGTGTCTGTGTGGATTCCTCTCATTCAGTATTTTGTTTTTCTCCAGTTGATGGACGTACAATCCGGCTATGCTCGGCGCAAATGTACTGCCCATACTGGTCCCATGTTGTTGTTTATATAGGGTTGATTCAAAGCGGAAGAAGTTCTCACACAGTGCTAATTGGCAGCATTCTAGTACTACATGGCGAGAAGTGTGGAATTCCCACTCACTCTCGTACAGTACTTCCTCCAGAATCTGTAAGGTCTCTCTGTGTGGCAAGCTGGTGTATAAACTTTCGACATCCAGACTTATCAAAAGACTGGATGTTGCGTCGAAAGTTAGGTCTTGTAATAGGCACAGTACGTCCTTGGTGTCCCTTAGATAGGTGTCTGTTTTCTGTACTAGGGGTCTGAGAAAGGCATCTGCGAATTGTGAAAGGGGCTCTAAGATTGAGCCTATCCCCGAGACTATAGGCCTCCCTGGTGGGTTGTCTAGTCTCTTGTGTATTTTGGGGATGGTATAAAAGTATGGTATTACTGGCTTTTTGTTTGTTAGGAACTCAATTTCCTTTTTACTAAGCCAATCATTGACTTGACATTCCTCTGTTAGGTATGCAATTGAGATTCTTAGTCGTTCCGTTGGGTCTTCATCCAGTTTGACGTAGTTTCTTGTGTCCCCTAATAAACGGAGGCATTCATTTCTGTAATCCATGGTGTTTTGTAGCACGATCGCGCCGCCTTTATCGGCTGGTTTTATAGTGATGAGGTTGTTTTTTGACAGTTCCTGCAATGCTGATTGTTCAGCTTTGCTAGTATTATGAAATACTCTGATACTCCGTGGGTCCAACTCCTGAACCTCTCTCATGACCGCTTTTTCAAAGGTTAGTACTTCCACAGGTAGGCTGTGTGATGGAGGGACAAAGTTTGATTTTTTATGTAGTCCTGTGTCACTCTTTGTTTGTTCTGTGGGTTCCTTGTCTTGAAAGAATACTTGCAATTTGACTTTTCTTAGGAACTCTTTCAGTTCACAGCATAGTTTGAACTTGTCTGTTGTTGGTGTGGGAACAAATCCTAAGCCTTTGTTAAGCACTTGGATCTGTATAGCTGTGAGATTCAGTGATGATAAATTTACTACTAAATCGAGCTGGTGCTCGTGGTCGGTTCCGGGGGGCCTTTGCTCCGTGTGTGACGTGTTGTTGTCACCACTGGTTCGGCCCACTGTACCCCCTGGTTGGGTTTGTTTTTTGCTCTTTGAGCCTGGCGGCCTCTCCCTAAAAAAGGTTTCCTTTGGTTGCCTTGGTTTCCTTGATCATTTCCCCAATTTTGATAGTTGGGTTGGTTGTATATTGGTGGGCCATAAAAGAAAGGTGGGGGCTGAGGGCAATAATTATATGGGTCTTGGTACATTGGCCACATTGGTGCTTGGTTGCCTCTATAACCCCTTGTATTGCCTCTTCCTCTTCTGGGTCTTCTGGTGGGGGTGATGTTGTAATTACTTGATCCCCCAGAACTATTTGATCCTGTGTCAGAGCCATCACTGTCAGTGTTGTACCCGGGGTTTCTGGTGTTGGTTCTGTAATCGTCCCTAATGTAAGGGTATACTTTTTCGTGGGTAAATGCTTTTTTATCCTTAGATAATTTGATGTATTTTGAATCTTTTAGGCCGATTTCAAATTCGGACATCGTTTTGTTTAGCTCATTCAGTCTTTTTGTTAGTTCAGCTGGGGTTTGAAAAGACTTAAGGCGTATCTCCATGGAATTTATCTCTTCCTTCAGGGAGTCTACTAATCTGGTCGCGGTTTTTATGATCAGGACCAGCCAGTCTCTGGTACAGTGCCAGGATATTTGGGACCAGTCCAGTTTGAATTGTTTGTCATGCTGGAATATAAATGGTTCATTCCTAACTATGAGGCCTCTTGGTGCTGAGTTGGCTTGTAAGTATTCCGCCATCATGACGCCATGAATCAATGTTTTTATCTGAGTTTTTCTTAGTTCAGTCAGTTCGTCCCAACATTGGCTCGCATCACTGTTTTCGCCTGTGGGTGCTCCTGCATGTGGTAGCATGGAGGCAATGGCTCTATCTACTTCATCCTCCGAGAAGGATAGTCCTGTGTTCTGTGCCATGGTTTTTTCGTGAGTTTCTTTGTGTGTGTGATGTTTTTAAGTCACTAGATCAACTTGGTATGTACCATTTAGTTGACCTTTTTGACAGATAAACTCCCGCAGCCCGTGGCTGCTTGATGCATAAACAAAAAAGGAGGGAGAGAAGGAGGTTAAACCAAACCAGGTCGGCCTCCAGTCAGTATATGCAATACAGGAACCCTATGTGAAGGGTCCAGAGACCTGGTAGGTGTTGTGTGGTTACTGCTTAATAAGTCAGTGTGTACCAAAATTATGTAAGAAAGAAAAATTTCTTTCTAGAGTCCCCTCACTCACCGGGGTTGCCCCACGGTGACATGCTCTATCATTGGGGCCATCCCAGTTCTCTACGAAAAGGGGCGTGCTGCGACAAGGCGACTACGCTGGAGCACTGGTTTTGTGAGATGACTATGTGTGGTGCAAGTGTGGTGATGGTGGAGTGGGTGTGAAATTAAAAATACCGTGCTAGTGGGCCTCAACAATTTATTTTGCTCCTAGTGTGGTATAAAAATTAAAAAGGGGTAACACTGTGTTCTAACTTTTACTGAGCTAGATCAGTGTTATGGTCAACATGTTTCAAGCTCCCCTAAGCTTTTCTTCAGGACCATACAGGGTCCAGCCCTGTATTGCCACTCCTGTTTTTCAAATGAAAAAGATGAAAATAAGTGTTGCTAAAAAACTACTTATCAACATTACCGCTGTTGTTAATAAAACATGCGTGTTGCTGTACATACGTTTTGTATTCTACTTGGAATTCTGTAAAAGAGAATAACATTTGTTAAAGGATGGACAACCCCTTCAGAGAAGGGGAACAACTCACATGCATCTCACTCCGTCTAGGGCGTGGGTGTGCCCTTTGCATCATACTGATGCGTGCTGGTTGTCAAAACGGTGTGGAAAAATAAATCACTGTGAATCAAGTGGTTTAGTGGTTTCACACACAAACATTTAGACTTACTGTGACTATTGACAAGACACACAACATTTACACACAAAATAGAAACATGGCAGATAGTTATATTTACATAAAAGAGTGTTAGATTACACCCCATGGTCTTAGGCAAGGGCAGGAACGCCTCGTGGAAACATTGCTGAAAAAGGAGTTTCAAGATTAGAGTTAGAAGGCTCCTTCTCTGTTTGCCCATTAAAAAGTGCTGGTATCCTTGCAATCTAGCGTCGTATTAAAACTTACTTCCTATCGGCAGACCCGCTCGGTACTACCTGATGCTTCCTCACCCGACCGCATACTGATGTAAAGCGGGGCTCGCGGTGTATTTAAAACGCGCGAGCTTCCGGGTTGTGAGGAAAGACTGTAAGCTAGAGCGCTCGCTGGGGCGGCCATCTTGGAAGTATGCTATCGCGCTCGCCGCGAGTGCTGGACAATAATCGTTTTTTCTCATGGATAGTGCCGAATTTGGAGATAAGAAATAATTTGGAGTGATGCTAGAAACGGGGGCATTGTAAATAACTAATTAAGAACACAGGTTTTTTACGGATGGATGAAGGTTTTTTTCAATGCTGATTATGTAATGAGGCTAATCAAGTCTTTTTGAGAAACAGGCTTTTTTGGCATTAGATAGATAGTTAGTGTCTATCATTCCTGGGTCTACAGTGTGTTAATTTCTTATGGAACTTGGATCTGTTCAAATTGTTGGAGGGACAATATATCATAGCGATGAATCAGTGTCACTTCAGTTGGTTATTACGAATTCGTTTCGTACAGATAGCTTAGGGGCGAAAGGCCCCCCATGGGATTTCATCATTCAGACCTTGGGTGTCCGTATGTAGGCGAAACACCCATCTTTGTTCCTTCTCATGGAGGATTCGTTCCTGATTGTCTTTGTTTTTAACTGTTTCTATGACCACCCAGGTTAGGTCATTGGGTGTATGGTTCTGTTCGATGAAGTGGGTGGTCATTCTTGTTGTAGCTCGTTTGCACCTGATGTTGCTTCTGTGCTCTACTATGCGCGTGCTGACCTTTCTGGTGGTCATACCCACATAATGTAGGTTGCATGTGCAGGTTATCAGGTACACAACTCCACTGGTGTTACAATTGGAAAATCCCTTTAACTCCCATTTGGTAGTGTTGTTAAAAGTTATGGTTTTGGTTGGGGAAGTCAGATGGCAGACACTGCAGTTGTTACATGGGAAATGACCATCAGGTAGTGGTTGTGATCTCACTGTTTGGATTATGGATGTGGGACGTGTGTGCACCAAATAATCTTTCAAATTTTTCCCCCGCCTATGACTGAACATTGGGGTAGGTATGTTTAGGCCACCGCTGTTAAGTATTGGCCAATGTTTTTTGATTATCTTGGATACATTGTTAGAGACTTGATTGTACGTAGTGATACAGATTGGTTTTTTGTTTTCAGGTTGTGTTCTTTCTTTGGGTTCCAATAGTGCTTCCCTATTGTTGTTTGCCGCCCGTTTTTTAGCCTCTTTGATTAGTTTGTTCGGGTATTTCCTGTTTCTCAACTTGTTACTCAAGTCCTCCGCTTGGGCTAAGTAGTCAGATTTTTTGCTACAATTCCTGCGTAAACGTAGGAATTGCCCAAAGGGGAGGTTTTGTTTGAGGTGGCGAGGGTGGAAACTGTCAAAAGTCAAGAGGCAGTTTCTTGCTGTCTCTTTAAAATGGGTTGTTGTCATCAGTCTGCCTGACTCAGCATGAATGTTCAGATCCAAGAAAACGAGATCGGTCTTGCTCATGGAGCAGGTGAATTTCAAGAAAGGATCCTGGGTGTTAAGCCAAGTTAAGAAGGTCTGTGCTTCTTCCTCTGTGCCTTGCCATATCAACAGAACGTCGTCGATATAGCGTTTCCAATGTAGGATCTGGTGTCTGTGTGGATTCCTCTCATTCAGTATTTTGTTTTTCTCCAGTTGATGGACGTACAATCCGGCTATGCTCGGCGCAAATGTACTGCCCATACTGGTCCCATGTTGTTGTTTATATAGGGTTGATTCAAAGCGGAAGAAGTTCTCACACAGTGCTAATTGGCAGCATTCTAGTACTACATGGCGAGAAGTGTGGAATTCCCACTCACTCTCGTACAGTACTTCCTCCAGAATCTGTAAGGTCTCTCTGTGTGGCAAGCTGGTGTATAAACTTTCGACATCCAGACTTATCAAAAGACTGGATGTTGCGTCGAAAGTTAGGTCTTGTAATAGGCACAGTACGTCCTTGGTGTCCCTTAGATAGGTGTCTGTTTTCTGTACTAGGGGTCTGAGAAAGGCATCTGCGAATTGTGAAAGGGGCTCTAAGATTGAGCCTATCCCCGAGACTATAGGCCTCCCTGGTGGGTTGTCTAGTCTCTTGTGTATTTTGGGGATGGTATAAAAGTATGGTATTACTGGCTTTTTGTTTGTTAGGAACTCAATTTCCTTTTTACTAAGCCAATCATTGACTTGACATTCCTCTGTTAGGTATGCAATTGAGATTCTTAGTCGTTCCGTTGGGTCTTCATCCAGTTTGACGTAGTTTCTTGTGTCCCCTAATAAACGGAGGCATTCATTTCTGTAATCCATGGTGTTTTGTAGCACGATCGCGCCGCCTTTATCGGCTGGTTTTATAGTGATGAGGTTGTTTTTTGACAGTTCCTGCAATGCTGATTGTTCAGCTTTGCTAGTATTATGAAATACTCTGATACTCCGTGGGTCCAACTCCTGAACCTCTCTCATGACCGCTTTTTCAAAGGTTAGTACTTCCACAGGTAGGCTGTGTGATGGAGGGACAAAGTTTGATTTTTTATGTAGTCCTGTGTCACTCTTTGTTTGTTCTGTGGGTTCCTTGTCTTGAAAGAATACTTGCAATTTGACTTTTCTTAGGAACTCTTTCAGTTCACAGCATAGTTTGAACTTGTCTGTTGTTGGTGTGGGAACAAATCCTAAGCCTTTGTTAAGCACTTGGATCTGTATAGCTGTGAGATTCAGTGATGATAAATTTACTACTAAATCGAGCTGGTGCTCGTGGTCGGTTCCGGGGGGCCTTTGCTCCGTGTGTGACGTGTTGTTGTCACCACTGGTTCGGCCCACTGTACCCCCTGGTTGGGTTTGTTTTTTGCTCTTTGAGCCTGGCGGCCTCTCCCTAAAAAAGGTTTCCTTTGGTTGCCTTGGTTTCCTTGATCATTTCCCCAATTTTGATAGTTGGGTTGGTTGTATATTGGTGGGCCATAAAAGAAAGGTGGGGGCTGAGGGCAATAATTATATGGGTCTTGGTACATTGGCCACATTGGTGCTTGGTTGCCTCTATAACCCCTTGTATTGCCTCTTCCTCTTCTGGGTCTTCTGGTGGGGGTGATGTTGTAATTACTTGATCCCCCAGAACTATTTGATCCTGTGTCAGAGCCATCACTGTCAGTGTTGTACCCGGGGTTTCTGGTGTTGGTTCTGTAATCGTCCCTAATGTAAGGGTATACTTTTTCGTGGGTAAATGCTTTTTTATCCTTAGATAATTTGATGTATTTTGAATCTTTTAGGCCGATTTCAAATTCGGACATCGTTTTGTTTAGCTCATTCAGTCTTTTTGTTAGTTCAGCTGGGGTTTGAAAAGACTTAAGGCGTATCTCCATGGAATTTATCTCTTCCTTCAGGGAGTCTACTAATCTGGTCGCGGTTTTTATGATCAGGACCAGCCAGTCTCTGGTACAGTGCCAGGATATTTGGGACCAGTCCAGTTTGAATTGTTTGTCATGCTGGAATATAAATGGTTCATTCCTAACTATGAGGCCTCTTGGTGCTGAGTTGGCTTGTAAGTATTCCGCCATCATGACGCCATGAATCAATGTTTTTATCTGAGTTTTTCTTAGTTCAGTCAGTTCGTCCCAACATTGGCTCGCATCACTGTTTTCGCCTGTGGGTGCTCCTGCATGTGGTAGCATGGAGGCAATGGCTCTATCTACTTCATCCTCCGAGAAGGATAGTCCTGTGTTCTGTGCCATGGTTTTTTCGTGAGTTTCTTTGTGTGTGTGATGTTTTTAAGTCACTAGATCAACTTGGTATGTACCATTTAGTTGACCTTTTTGACAGATAAACTCCCGCAGCCCGTGGCTGCTTGATGCATAAACAAAAAAGGAGGGAGAGAAGGAGGTTAAACCAAACCAGGTCGGCCTCCAGTCAGTATATGCAATACAGGAACCCTATGTGAAGGGTCCAGAGACCTGGTAGGTGTTGTGTGGTTACTGCTTAATAAGTCAGTGTGTACCAAAATTATGTAAGAAAGAAAAATTTCTTTCTAGAGTCCCCTCACTCACCGGGGTTGCCCCACGGTGACATGCTCTATCATTGGGGCCATCCCAGTTCTCTACGAAAAGGGGCGTGCTGCGACAAGGCGACTACGCTGGAGCACTGGTTTTGTGAGATGACTATGTGTGGTGCAAGTGTGGTGATGGTGGAGTGGGTGTGAAATTAAAAATACCGTGCTAGTGGGCCTCAACAATTTATTTTGCTCCTAGTGTGGTATAAAAATTAAAAAGGGGTAACACTGTGTTCTAACTTTTACTGAGCTAGATCAGTGTTATGGTCAACATGTTTCAAGCTCCCCTAAGCTTTTCTTCAGGACCATACAGGGTCCAGCCCTGTATTGCCACTCCTGTTTTTCAAATGAAAAAGATGAAAATAAGTGTTGCTAAAAAACTACTTATCAACATTACCGCTGTTGTTAATAAAACATGCGTGTTGCTGTACATACGTTTTGTATTCTACTTGGAATTCTGTAAAAGAGAATAACATTTGTTAAAGGATGGACAACCCCTTCAGAGAAGGGGAACAACTCACATGCATCTCACTCCGTCTAGGGCGTGGGTGTGCCCTTTGCATCATACTGATGCGTGCTGGTTGTCAAAACGGTGTGGAAAAATAAATCACTGTGAATCAAGTGGTTTAGTGGTTTCACACACAAACATTTAGACTTACTGTGACTATTGACAAGACACACAACATTTACACACAAAATAGAAACATGGCAGATAGTTATATTTACATAAAAGAGTGTTAGATTACACCCCATGGTCTTAGGCAAGGGCAGGAACGCCTCGTGGAAACATTGCTGAAAAAGGAGTTTCAAGATTAGAGTTAGAAGGCTCCTTCTCTGTTTGCCCATTAAAAAGTGCTGGTATCCTTGCAATCTAGCGTCGTATTAAAACTTACTTCCTATCGGCAGACCCGCTCGGTACTACCTGATGCTTCCTCACCCGACCGCATACTGATGTAAAGCGGGGCTCGCGGTGTATTTAAAACGCGCGAGCTTCCGGGTTGTGAGGAAAGACTGTAAGCTAGAGCGCTCGCTGGGGCGGCCATCTTGGAAGTATGCTATCGCGCTCGCCGCGAGTGCTGGACAATAATCGTTTTTTCTCATGGATAGTGCCGAATTTGGAGATAAGAAATAATTTGGAGTGATGCTAGAAACGGGGGCATTGTAAATAACTAATTAAGAACACAGGTTTTTTACGGATGGATGAAGGTTTTTTTCAATGCTGATTATGTAATGAGGCTAATCAAGTCTTTTTGAGAAACAGGCTTTTTTGGCATTAGATAGATAGTTAGTGTCTATCATTCCTGGGTCTACAGTGTGTTAATTTCTTATGGAACTTGGATCTGTTCAAATTGTTGGAGGGACAATATATCATAGCGATGAATCAGTGTCACTTCAGTTGGTTATTACGAATTCGTTTCGTACAGATAGCTTAGGGGCGAAAGGCCCCCCATGGGATTTCATCATTCAGACCTTGGGTGTCCGTATGTAGGCGAAACACCCATCTTTGTTCCTTCTCATGGAGGATTCGTTCCTGATTGTCTTTGTTTTTAACTGTTTCTATGACCACCCAGGTTAGGTCATTGGGTGTATGGTTCTGTTCGATGAAGTGGGTGGTCATTCTTGTTGTAGCTCGTTTGCACCTGATGTTGCTTCTGTGCTCTACTATGCGCGTGCTGACCTTTCTGGTGGTCATACCCACATAATGTAGGTTGCATGTGCAGGTTATCAGGTACACAACTCCACTGGTGTTACAATTGGAAAATCCCTTTAACTCCCATTTGGTAGTGTTGTTAAAAGTTATGGTTTTGGTTGGGGAAGTCAGATGGCAGACACTGCAGTTGTTACATGGGAAATGACCATCAGGTAGTGGTTGTGATCTCACTGTTTGGATTATGGATGTGGGACGTGTGTGCACCAAATAATCTTTCAAATTTTTCCCCCGCCTATGACTGAACATTGGGGTAGGTATGTTTAGGCCACCGCTGTTAAGTATTGGCCAATGTTTTTTGATTATCTTGGATACATTGTTAGAGACTTGATTGTACGTAGTGATACAGATTGGTTTTTTGTTTTCAGGTTGTGTTCTTTCTTTGGGTTCCAATAGTGCTTCCCTATTGTTGTTTGCCGCCCGTTTTTTAGCCTCTTTGATTAGTTTGTTCGGGTATTTCCTGTTTCTCAACTTGTTACTCAAGTCCTCCGCTTGGGCTAAGTAGTCAGATTTTTTGCTACAATTCCTGCGTAAACGTAGGAATTGCCCAAAGGGGAGGTTTTGTTTGAGGTGGCGAGGGTGGAAACTGTCAAAAGTCAAGAGGCAGTTTCTTGCTGTCTCTTTAAAATGGGTTGTTGTCATCAGTCTGCCTGACTCAGCATGAATGTTCAGATCCAAGAAAACGAGATCGGTCTTGCTCATGGAGCAGGTGAATTTCAAGAAAGGATCCTGGGTGTTAAGCCAAGTTAAGAAGGTCTGTGCTTCTTCCTCTGTGCCTTGCCATATCAACAGAACGTCGTCGATATAGCGTTTCCAATGTAGGATCTGGTGTCTGTGTGGATTCCTCTCATTCAGTATTTTGTTTTTCTCCAGTTGATGGACGTACAATCCGGCTATGCTCGGCGCAAATGTACTGCCCATACTGGTCCCATGTTGTTGTTTATATAGGGTTGATTCAAAGCGGAAGAAGTTCTCACACAGTGCTAATTGGCAGCATTCTAGTACTACATGGCGAGAAGTGTGGAATTCCCACTCACTCTCGTACAGTACTTCCTCCAGAATCTGTAAGGTCTCTCTGTGTGGCAAGCTGGTGTATAAACTTTCGACATCCAGACTTATCAAAAGACTGGATGTTGCGTCGAAAGTTAGGTCTTGTAATAGGCACAGTACGTCCTTGGTGTCCCTTAGATAGGTGTCTGTTTTCTGTACTAGGGGTCTGAGAAAGGCATCTGCGAATTGTGAAAGGGGCTCTAAGATTGAGCCTATCCCCGAGACTATAGGCCTCCCTGGTGGGTTGTCTAGTCTCTTGTGTATTTTGGGGATGGTATAAAAGTATGGTATTACTGGCTTTTTGTTTGTTAGGAACTCAATTTCCTTTTTACTAAGCCAATCATTGACTTGACATTCCTCTGTTAGGTATGCAATTGAGATTCTTAGTCGTTCCGTTGGGTCTTCATCCAGTTTGACGTAGTTTCTTGTGTCCCCTAATAAACGGAGGCATTCATTTCTGTAATCCATGGTGTTTTGTAGCACGATCGCGCCGCCTTTATCGGCTGGTTTTATAGTGATGAGGTTGTTTTTTGACAGTTCCTGCAATGCTGATTGTTCAGCTTTGCTAGTATTATGAAATACTCTGATACTCCGTGGGTCCAACTCCTGAACCTCTCTCATGACCGCTTTTTCAAAGGTTAGTACTTCCACAGGTAGGCTGTGTGATGGAGGGACAAAGTTTGATTTTTTATGTAGTCCTGTGTCACTCTTTGTTTGTTCTGTGGGTTCCTTGTCTTGAAAGAATACTTGCAATTTGACTTTTCTTAGGAACTCTTTCAGTTCACAGCATAGTTTGAACTTGTCTGTTGTTGGTGTGGGAACAAATCCTAAGCCTTTGTTAAGCACTTGGATCTGTATAGCTGTGAGATTCAGTGATGATAAATTTACTACTAAATCGAGCTGGTGCTCGTGGTCGGTTCCGGGGGGCCTTTGCTCCGTGTGTGACGTGTTGTTGTCACCACTGGTTCGGCCCACTGTACCCCCTGGTTGGGTTTGTTTTTTGCTCTTTGAGCCTGGCGGCCTCTCCCTAAAAAAGGTTTCCTTTGGTTGCCTTGGTTTCCTTGATCATTTCCCCAATTTTGATAGTTGGGTTGGTTGTATATTGGTGGGCCATAAAAGAAAGGTGGGGGCTGAGGGCAATAATTATATGGGTCTTGGTACATTGGCCACATTGGTGCTTGGTTGCCTCTATAACCCCTTGTATTGCCTCTTCCTCTTCTGGGTCTTCTGGTGGGGGTGATGTTGTAATTACTTGATCCCCCAGAACTATTTGATCCTGTGTCAGAGCCATCACTGTCAGTGTTGTACCCGGGGTTTCTGGTGTTGGTTCTGTAATCGTCCCTAATGTAAGGGTATACTTTTTCGTGGGTAAATGCTTTTTTATCCTTAGATAATTTGATGTATTTTGAATCTTTTAGGCCGATTTCAAATTCGGACATCGTTTTGTTTAGCTCATTCAGTCTTTTTGTTAGTTCAGCTGGGGTTTGAAAAGACTTAAGGCGTATCTCCATGGAATTTATCTCTTCCTTCAGGGAGTCTACTAATCTGGTCGCGGTTTTTATGATCAGGACCAGCCAGTCTCTGGTACAGTGCCAGGATATTTGGGACCAGTCCAGTTTGAATTGTTTGTCATGCTGGAATATAAATGGTTCATTCCTAACTATGAGGCCTCTTGGTGCTGAGTTGGCTTGTAAGTATTCCGCCATCATGACGCCATGAATCAATGTTTTTATCTGAGTTTTTCTTAGTTCAGTCAGTTCGTCCCAACATTGGCTCGCATCACTGTTTTCGCCTGTGGGTGCTCCTGCATGTGGTAGCATGGAGGCAATGGCTCTATCTACTTCATCCTCCGAGAAGGATAGTCCTGTGTTCTGTGCCATGGTTTTTTCGTGAGTTTCTTTGTGTGTGTGATGTTTTTAAGTCACTAGATCAACTTGGTATGTACCATTTAGTTGACCTTTTTGACAGATAAACTCCCGCAGCCCGTGGCTGCTTGATGCATAAACAAAAAAGGAGGGAGAGAAGGAGGTTAAACCAAACCAGGTCGGCCTCCAGTCAGTATATGCAATACAGGAACCCTATGTGAAGGGTCCAGAGACCTGGTAGGTGTTGTGTGGTTACTGCTTAATAAGTCAGTGTGTACCAAAATTATGTAAGAAAGAAAAATTTCTTTCTAGAGTCCCCTCACTCACCGGGGTTGCCCCACGGTGACATGCTCTATCATTGGGGCCATCCCAGTTCTCTACGAAAAGGGGCGTGCTGCGACAAGGCGACTACGCTGGAGCACTGGTTTTGTGAGATGACTATGTGTGGTGCAAGTGTGGTGATGGTGGAGTGGGGTGTGAAATTAAAAATACCGTGCTAGTGGGCCTCAACAATTTATTTTGCTCCTAGTGTGGTATAAAAATTAAAAAGGGGTAACACTGTGTTCTAACTTTTACTGAGCT